>NC_053167.1:99598865-100268522 GCF_016835505.1 Polypterus senegalus | reverse complement strand
CTGACAGGCTTATGTCTGAAAATATATCGCAAATCATTAGAACCTTGGATTGGTGTCTTGATTTGTGCCCGTTCCATTGTTTACCATTATGTGGGAAATTTAGTAAGCCACTGATTTTCTGAGCTTAGGGTCAAAGAGATAATAATCTCTTTAGCTTCTTAAAACCATGCTTGATGTGAGAACAGAATACAAAATCTGGCATGCCTGGAGGAGTGAGTATCGCCTTATATACCACCTAGAAGTGATGCAATCATATGCAGGTTCCTGGTATTGCATGCTAGAAATAAGGAGGTGTTGCTTTACACAAGATGGCTGTTGATAGCAAGAAAAATAATACAAAAATGTTGTTGACTGCACAAAACAAACACTCAAAATAAATTAAAAAAAATAACAAAAAGTCTGAAGTAGAATAAGCTGCTCTATTTTGGAGTGTTCATAAAAAAGGTATGATTTACTTCATAAGGTAGAAATACATAATAAATTGGAGTAGTCGCATCAGGTATTTTGAATAGTTCAAATGCTTAAAGGGCTTGATTGTAATAGACATTTGTTATTTTTCACCCTCTCACAGTGTCCACAGAGGGCTAGATCTCTAGTAAAGGATCAGAAATCACGAAATGAAATCAGATTTATAATCACTGATCTTAAAATAGTCTAAAACCTACCCCAAATGCTAATGTTTGAAATATGTCATTTTTAACCTTCTAGGAGCAGCTCCTGGAGGGCTGGGACCACAACAACAACAATATTTATTTCTATAGCACATTTTCATACAAATGATGTAGCTTTACAGGATGAAGAAAGAGAAAAAAGACAAAATATAAAAATAAAATTAGGCAATATTAATTAACATAGAATAAAAGTAAGGTCTGATGACCAGGGAGGACAGAAGAAACAAACAAAAACTCCAGATGGCTGGAGAAAAAAACAAAATTTGCAGGGGTTCCAGGCCATGAGACTGCCCAGCCCCTACTAGGCATTCTACTGAACACAAATGATATTTATCAGTCCTCATGGTATTTAGGCTTCACTTGGAAGAACTTGAAGATGATGGTCATGTGGACCTCTGGCCTTCAATCCATCAATGTAGGGACATAACGGTGCTTTGATTAGGTGGTGGTGGCGCAGATCGCCACCACAGAAAACCGGAAAAAGAACAGCAGAGAAAGTAGGGGTTAGTACGGATTTTGGAGCCACCAAAATGAAATGTTAAATGTTAGCAAAACTGTAAGCCTTTTAGTGAAAAAGTCCATGCACCATAACTCTAAACCTGAGGTACTCCACACCTGTCCTGGAGGGCTGCAGGTTTTTTCTTGAACCAAAATTTTAATTAGAACCCATTATTTACAACTAAACAAATACGTTTTGGGGCTTAGTTTTAGTTAACTCAATTGTTGAAATCTAGAACTCTTAATTGCTTATTTTACTTTTTAAATAGCTGGATTAAGGTTTGAATTGTTGCCTGTTTTTCAACCAGTCTTCTGTTATTAATGAAGTGCAAAAGGCAAAGGAACCACCATCTCTCCAGCTAACGTGCTTCCATTTAAACCTGTGCACATGCATCATGAAGCATGTATTAATATAGTTTTTTGAAATAAATGAGAGGGAAGGGAAGGACCAGGAGGCACAACTTGGGAGGAGTGGTGACTCTGAGGCTAAGGATCTGTGCTGGTATCCGGAATATTGCAGTTTTGAATCCCCATCACTGCTAAAAGAGATCCTTCTCTGCTGGGCCCTTGAGCAAGGCCCTTAACCTACAATTTGTCTTGAAAGAATGAACAACAAACCATGCAGTTAAATACCAGCTTTCAGTTTTTTCTAGGTCTGGCTTGTAGTTGTGAAACTAGTTGGAAAGAAAACCTGCATTCAATGCGAACATCTATAACTGGAGTTTAAGGCCCTTGCCCTAAATGCTAGACATCACTCAAAAGAGAAGAAACATAGCAATGTTAGAATCTTAACTTTGAATGAGAATATAACAAAGAGAACACACGCTAGGTATGAATTATCCACAATCTATCTTGGACAAAGTGCCTAATGCGACTTCATACTAGTGATGTCATCACATGTGACTTCTGAGACCACTCCCCTAGCAACAAGATGCTGCATCAGGTTGACAAAATGGTGGTGCCTGCTACAAAAATACATGGCATTGCAATAAATTCAAAATGTAACTATAATTACATTAACAAAGATTAAAAGTTCAAAACCAAACTAAAAATATTAGACTTCTCAAAAGAATTTAAAAGATAAATCTATTCTCTATATATAAAATCCTAAGCCTAAAAGTGCAACAATTTTCTGCAACAATTTTATGTGACTTTTTATATCACATTTTTTGTCACGCTTTAAATCAGCCTTATTTTAAAACCTACATATACACTCACCTAAAGGATTATTAGGAACACCTGTTCAATTTCTCATTAATGCAATTATCTAATCAACCAATCACATGGCAGTTGCTTCAATGCATTTAGGGGTGTGGTCCTGGTCAAGACAATCTCCTGAACTCCAAACTGAATGTCAGAATGGCAAAGAAAGGTGATTTAAGCAATTTTGAGCGTGGCATGGTTGTTGGTGCCAGACAGGCCGGTCTGAGTATTTCACAATCTGCTCAGTTACTGGGATTTTCACGCACAACCATTTCTAGGGTTTACAAAGAATGGTGTGAAAAGGGAAAAACATCCAGTATGCGGCAGTCCTGTGGGCGAAAATGCCTTGTTGATGCTAGAGGTCAGAGGAGAATGGGCCGACTGATTCAAGCTGATAGAAGAGCAACTTTGACTGAAATAACCACTCGTTACAACCGAGGTATGCAGCAAAGCATTTGTGAAGCCACAACACGCACAACCTTGAGGCGGATGGGCTACAACAGCAGAAGACCCCACCGGGTACCACTCATCTCCACTACAAATAGGAAAAAGAGGCTACAATTTGCACGAGCTCACCAAAATTGGACAGTTGAAGACTGGAAAAATGTTGCCTGGTCTGATGAGTCTCGATTTCTGTTGAGACATTCAAATGGTAGAGTCAGAATTTGGCGTAAACAGAATGAGAACATGGATCCATCATGCCTTGTTACCACTGTGCAGGCTGGTGGTGGTGGTGTAATGGTGTGGGGATGTTTTCTTGGCACACTTTAGGCCCCTTAGTGCCAATTGGGCATCATTTAAATGCCACGGGCTACCTGAGCATTGTTTCTGACCATGTCCATCCCTTCATGACCACCATGTACCCATCCTCTGATGGCTACTTCCAGCAGGATAATGCACCATGTCACAAAGCTCGAATCATTTCAAATTGGTTTCTTGAACATGACAATGAGTTCACTGTACTAAAATGGCCCCACAGTCACCAGATCTCAACCCAATAGAGCATCTTTGGTATTTTTGTATCATTCTTTTCAGAATTTATCGAACATTAATGTGATGTTGTTAGATTTTTAGATTCTTATTCCATTTTTAAATTATAAACTAAAAAAATATCATGAACTCACGTCCCTGAGAGATGAGACTTTGTGCCAATAGATTTAACCACGTCGGGGGGCAAATAAAAGACAAAGAATAAATTACAAGGACAGCTGCTGTACAGGTTTTTACATTTTTGAAGCGCTGCGCAAGATGCAGATTACTCGGCACGGCAGCAGCAGCAGCAAACCAGCAGCTGATCGAGCAAAGTGGAGGTTAAAAAACTGTATTTGTTTCCCATTGTATCACTGTTTAAGAGGGGGTTACAGATGAGCGACTGAGTCTCCTTGGGGTGTGTTCAGCCCCCCTCTTCACAACATGAGTGGCAGAGATGTGAAGTGGCTGGCGCGTAGCGCAGGCCCCGGGGGTTGGCCAACGAAGCGAGCAGGGGGTAAACCCCCTAGTTATTTATAAACATAACACTTTAAATCATAAAACACATTTCCTTTATTAACACAGAAACAGTATGGTGCCACTGTATTGTGTTCCCCCCATTTGTTGTCAGCTCAGGCATTTCCTTTCCCAACTGCAGTCTCTCTCTCACACCCCATTGTTTAGACACTCCTGACTAGGTCGCTGGGTCATAACATGTCTCTCTACCCTTTGTTCTCATCCCTCTAACTGTTGATATGATATGATATCTTTATACAGGATCCTGCTCTGCACAGACATGACTACATTTGGCATCACTACAACACATGAGTTTTCACTTGCTGACAGACTCTGCCCCAATTTTGTGCCACTCATATTTAGCAGCAAACCCTGTCTCAACCAAATCTCCTTTTATATTTCTGAAAAAGTAATAATTTTCTTATAAGCAAATTTTAGAGGAAATTACATTATATCACAGCATTCACTAAAGCTTAAGTGTAAGTTTGAAAAAAATATAAACAAGCTAGTGGGTTAAATTAAGAATTCACTGAGTTATTCACTGATTAAGAGCATTAATGGCAATGAAAGAATGATGCCACAGCACCCCATGTAGAGGACATTTCATGAGTATAGGAAAAGAGTAAAAAAAATTACATTTTTTTTATTTAATATGGCTTTTACTATAAATGGCATTGCTGTTTTTGATTCATTAAATGAAATGTTCTTATTTATTTACTTAATTATTTCATTTACGTAATAAGAGTTTCACTGTAATTAATCACCATTTATTCTACAGAGCATGTTGCACAGTAGGCATCAATAGACTATTTTTAGTAGATTAATTTGTTAGCTGGCTTAAACGACAGAGGACAATAATAGCCAGAAGATTGTGTAGTTCATGATTTTTGATGCATTGAGTGTAAATGTGTGTCCCCTGTTTAATGAGGATCTTTCAGAAAAGCCCAAGAGTGTCTTTCCTGCACTTTACAAAAAAGAGAAAGATAACTCCAGTGCCTTAGCAATATCTCACCCATTGACATTTACACAACTGTCAATAAAAATCTTACAACATGAACAATTGAAGCTGATGTGCTTGTAAACCAGTGCTGATATGTTGTATCCTAGTGGTGGCTATGGATCAATGAATGTCAAGAGCCCAGGGACTCTTGTACACAAAGAGATTTCTCTAAGCCTAGTTGGTACACAGAAAGCTTGACTATCCACCAAAGGTGAAATAATTAGTGATGTTACAGTGATAATATTTAGGTTTTAGAAAAAAAATAGAACAGAAAAAAAGCAGCTATCAACATTTTAATGCTTTGTATACAGTAAGAAAACATGTTCTGAGGAAGAATTTTAATGTTGCAGGAATAAATCAGCACCCAGAATGTAACTTTGACTTAATTGTAGAAAAGATAACATACTGTAAATCATAATTACTCAAAGAAAGACCTGTTAAATTTAATGCAGCTTCTACTAAATATGTGATTTCACTTTTATATATTGTAATTCTGTGCAATTAATTAAACAGAATATGAAAAATGGTTGTGGATCAATCAGGACTATATATATAATATTATTTTATATATAATATATAATTTATAATATTATATATTGTCACAGTCCTGCAGTGGGTTGGCAACCAGCCGGGATTGGTTCCTGCCTTGTGCCCTGTGTTGGCTGGGATTGGCTCCAGCAAACCCCCGTGACTCTGTGTTCGGATTCAGCGGGTTGGAAAATGGATGGATGGATATATTGTCACACACGTGCATGTGGGAGTCAACTGGAAGGACCAAAAGAAGGTAATTCCATGCCAGGCCAGGGGATACCAGGGTACAGTAAACCTTTTTCTTTTATCTCTGCAGTCCAGAAATTTGAAATCCTGCCTGCACTTCCACTTCCAGCCATATGACATCACTTCCAGTCCTGGGCTCTGAGGATGTCACTTCCAGTTCCGGCTACAAGAACATCACTTCCAGTTATGGCCTCAAGAAGTCACTTCCACCGACCTGCTTTAAAAGCAAGACAACCTCCGTTTGTATTTGGTTCCATTTTGGACACAATCTGTACACTTCTGTATTGCTAAATCTCAGTTCTTGCAGCCTTATTCAAGTATATGGGTGGTTGCCCCAAACCTGTTTTGGTGTCAAGGTTTAATCATTATATATATATATATATAGTCGGAGATGGCTGGGGGGTGACCTGGCCAGGACACCCAGGAGGACCGGAAGAGGGCTTACGCCTTCCTCAGACCACGTGGGGGCGACTGCCCTGGTACCTATGGGGACCATGGGTACAGAGCTTTGAAGCTCTTCCCTATAGAGGCCCGTGGTCACTGCCAGGGGGTGCCCAAGTGCCTTTGGAGCCTTGGACCTCAGCACTTCCACCACACTCGGAAGTGCTGAGAGGAAGAGGAGCAGGGACACCCTAAGTGGTTCCAGGGTAGCAGCCGGCACTTCCGGCACACTGGGGCATGTCGGTTGAAGATTGCCGGGACACACCTGGAGCACATCCGGGTAATTATAAAGGGCTGCCTCCCTTCATTCAGGGCTGGAGTCAGGAGGTCGAGACAAGGTCTTGGAGGAAGCAAGGAGGCGGCTTGAAGAAAGAAAGGCATTAGAGTTGGAAGGCCAAAACCTTTGGGGACATTGGGGTTTGTTTTTTGTGCACTGTAAATATGAGCAATAAATGTGTGTTGGGCAATTTCAACATGTCCGCCTGTCTATGTCCAAGTCATCTTCCACAAAATATATATATATACGTATATTACATAGTTTTACTGTCAAATAATGCAAAGAGTACGCAACATGTGTTTCGCCCTTATTTGGGCTCATCAGGTGTACACACTCCACTGCACATAGAATGTTACATAGTTTTACTGTCAAAAACTGGCAGACCAACCACATGCGTTACCTGGTAGGTAACCACCCATACAATCAGATCGGGACTCAGACTATGAATGCTATGAATGTAATTACTCCAATCTCCAGGCTGTCAAATAAACGAACCACACGCCATGGCGCAGTGTAAAGAAGGCTTCGTTTCTGATGCTGCCGTCCAAGGTTCAATCGCTGCGAGGGGTGCAGTGGAGTGTATACGCCTGATGAGCCCAAATAAGGGCGAAACATGTGTCACGTACTCTTTGCATTATTTGACAGTAAAACTATGTAACATTCTATGATCTGCTTCTCGCAACTGAGAGGGCCCGTGGCGGATGTTTGCAGACCAACCACATGCGTTACCTGGTAGGTAGCCACCCATACAAACAGATCAGGACTCAGACTACGAATATAGTATATAGTTTTTCCAATTTAAAGTTAGGTGCCATCTCTACGTACCCAGTTACTGGCTCCTTTGAGTTCTATGATTGTAATACACCCCATCTGAATTTAATATTCTTTTATAAACACACAATTCCTCATTCTTTGTTCATTTGGCTGTACATGTTAAGTCCTTTTTGGCTTTGCTGTTGTTATGCTCTCTTTAGAGGGTGGATAGCTACTAACGCATGAGACAGAAGAATAGTTGGACATACTGTAGCTAGGACTGGTACATTGTTAAATAATTTACCAAAAACTCTAAAGCCTGTTAATCCAAAACCAGAAACCAGACTAAAGTAAAGTTCAGAACTCTAAATGTTTTTTTGTATTTTCCTTTCATTTTGTTGCCTCTTCCTTTAGTTCAGACACATTGCCATGCGTGGCCATCTTTTATATCATGGCCAGCTTGATAGAATATGTCACCTGACATTAGTATCATGCGTCAAACAAATCAACAGCATCATTGTGATCAGATACATGGAATGATGATGAAAACAAAACAGATGCATCAACAGAAAATCCGAGCCAAGAAACGGTGACATCAACAAAATAATTTACAAAATTAGCAATGACTTCTTGTACAAACTTTAATGAAAGTCAAACAATGTGTGCTATTTGCCCTTTCCTCCCAAATTTCTATTCTCTGGCTATTGTTCTTTCACAAGTGATTGCCAACTTTGCTCATTTATTAATTTAATTTCATTAATTGGGATTTTAAACATGTTTCTCCACTAGTTCTATGGTTTCCTGATTTTACTTTTAACTTGGCCTCTGCTGATTATTGTACTTGATTTGATGATTTTTACTTCACCAGATTTGTACTTAGTTTCTAATGTTGCATGCTCAGTTGTTGCACTTTGGCCATGATTTCCAGATTGGTATTTGATTAGTTATTGACCTTTAGTCTTAATTTCTTGATTTTTACTTGATCAGTTACTGCCTTATATATTTAATTTGTTAATTTTAGTCATTTCCTGAGTTTTAGCTCATTTGACAATGCCTCTGTGTATGTCAGCTCTCCATATCACACTGTAGAATCCATCTTTAAATGGCACAACATGTTGTCTCTCCATGCTGGTGTCCATCTTTCATTTCCTTTTAGTTTCCAAGGCTCAACCTAATGGTAAAAAGCATCCTTACCAAGGGTTTAAACCTGGTGTGAAGTGTTGTAATTTCCTTTTTGTGGCCTTGAGCTTTGTTTTTCTCCCCTTTCCACAATTTTCTCTCACCTCTTGTTTTGTTTCCACTCTCAAATTTTAGAAACAAGATTAATAAACCTCGATAAAGACTTGAAAACTGACACATTTTGGGTTTACCTTTCTTCATTTTCAGTTCAAAAGTATCTGTCATTTTCTGATTTTTTTTTTTAACTCATAAATTTCTACCACATAAATTTTATGCTTTAATCATCCAGAAGCCCAAAGTAGCATATTTAAAATGTACACAAGACTGCTAGCCGATGAAGATGAAATATGTGGAGCTGCAGTTAATTAAATTGCATTAGCACTTGCACAAAAAAACGGAATATCCTATTAGCATCTTGAACTAAGTCAGTGTTTTTAGCCGATAAAAATGCCAAGAACATAGATGCTCAATTGATGTAGAATAATAAAAGTACAAAAATCCTATTTGCTGTTGTGAACCCCCTATTTTAAAGCGGGAGATAATTGTTTTCTTTCTTAATTTTTTAAAGAACAGTCCTCTTCAACATAACTCAATTTTCCTCCTAATTAAAAAGAAACAAAAAAGGAATCGGTTTTATTTCTTATATTCATAATTTGAGTGGTTTTGTAATTAATGGGAAATAGATTAATCTTTGCAAACCTACACATGATTAACGTTGTCTTGACTGATTATGAAAACAATACCTTAGGTTCATCACTTGTCATGGTGCTCAGGATACAAGAGCCTGAGTGTTGAGCTCACCATAAATTATATGTAACAATGCAGTCCAGAAATTCTCCTAAAGCCCCGTTGTATAAGAAGCTGTTCTCAAAAGAGGCAGCACTTCAGAGATCACATTTATAACCATGCTGGGAAGAATTAAAATAAGCTCTGCCTCATCTGAAATATGCCACAATCTTATTTTCTGATTAAAGGACTTGAGGCTCATTACTGCGCATAAATACTAAATACTGCACAAAAAAAGCAATTCAGGCTGTAAATGTAGCACAAAAGGAGGAGACAAAGTAGATTTTAGTGAGTATAAAAAGCATATTGACAATTATCCTTTTTTGTGTTGCATTAAAAAGTGAGAAAAAAAATACATTCATTCTTGTTCTTTTATATTATTATCATTGTCAACATTGTTAGTGTTTTATCTACCAATGGCAGTCTATTTATCACAGTGCTAGCTAAAGTCTTCTTGGGCTTTCTGTCCAGCCATACACTTAAACAAGAGGCAGTCTGTTTCTTTTAAATGACCTATTTGCTTGATTGCCACTTTTATGTCCTTGTTGAACAATATTGTAGGATAATTAAAAGATCTAATTGGAGCCTGTGTGAGTGAGTGTGGGCATGTGGATGGATGTGCTCTGCTCTCCATGTTTGCTTCCTTCCATGTGCCTCTGCATCCCTGAACTGTATTGAGCAGTGTGAAAATGGACGGACAGATGGATTAATAGACACAAACCTAACAGTGAACACTCGTGTTTTCTCTCTTGCTTCTTGAACTGCTATTCTCCTATTTACTCTTCAATTCATTTCAGTTATATACTGTATAGTTGAATATCTTGACAGAGGTACATATATAGCCCTTTTTCAATAAGAAAACTTGCATAGATTAACAATGAATGGTAAAATATGAATATGCAAGCCAAACACCAAAGGCAATACCCATTCTAACTAATGGACAAAAACAAAATTAAATTGAAATATATATTTCTTGGGGTTTTATTTGACAAAGCGATCTTCAGGTGAATATCTACGTTTTTTTAATGAGTCTTCCTGTATCAATTACTGTGATTTGACACTCATTTTTTTTTTGTTTGTTTGAGTTACTGAATTAAAATTTCAAAATAGTTATACTGATATTCCTTAATCATTCTACTGTGCACTTAAGTCCCAGCAAATGTAGATGATTTAGCTGGAATATGGCAAAGAACGGACATTTTAGCTGTCATTTGGATCAATGCACCCATTACAAATGTCCGATGGTAGGTCTGAAGGGGTAAGCTATTCAAAAAGTAACAATTCCCAGCTCCTCCACAGGACATTTAGAAAGGAAAGTAAAAAAACGTAATTACAGCTGATCGCAATGATTTTCATAAAACTTTTAATGAAAAGTCATTGGGACAGCTTGGTTACTAGTTAATCAAGCAAGTTTGATGGACTGAATTGTCGCTTCTTATTTGTAAAGCTCCTTAAGATGTTATATCCTAACAACAGGGTCACAGGGGTCGACAATTTTTTTTTTTTTTTATTGAGTTCCTGAATTAAAATTTTAAAAACCTCTTTTTAATTGCTCTTTTAATCTCTCATTTTGCAAACATTTCTTCAATTTTTGAATTTTGTTCTTGGTTTCTGACCAAACTTGAGCCTCATTTTGGCCTTAAGACTTGTATTTCTGATCTACTGGATTTGATCCTTTTTTGGTTAACTTCTACTTCCGTTTACACTATCAAACTCTTGTATCCTCACAGTCATCAGAACAATTCATTTAATCCTTTGCTGCAGAAACCTTGCTGTTTTTTTGATTGGCATATCATTGACCTGACTTTGGTGATTTCATTGATTCTTAAACCTTCCGATCTCTCCCAGATATATCACATAACCATTAGCTCCTGTTAAAGTCAATCTGCAAAAGCTTTCCAAAATGTGATTAATGAAAAGGAGAGGAGAATAATGTTTTATTTTCGAGTTTTTTTTTTCTGTACATATAATAAGGTATTCCTTTGATGTCTTTGCTTCCTTTGATGTATCACTACGTTGATTCATTTGTTCTTCTTCTTCTTTTTTTAATCTTCTGTGGCCTGATGCAGGAAGAAAATATGAGGCACCAACGGGGTTACCCCATTTAACATTTTAACAAAACAAAAAGGGACAGTCTTCAGCATCTTTGCCCTTGAGAGTTTGGGCGACAAATTAAAGGAGATATTCAGTTTCTACCTGCAACTAAGTGTCAGTTTGCTTGGGAGTTCTATCTGGCGGGTTGGTCTTGCTAAAATGTTGCCTCCTTCTGTGAAGCTGGGGCTTTTATAGACAGTGAACCAAAAGGGGTGGAGTCAGTTGTCCTCACTGGGCGGTTTCTCATCACTGCAGGGAAAGAAGGAGATTTAACAGCCCTCTGAACTCAGTGGGTTATTACATACTTGGACAGAGCCCGTAAGGAGATTCTCTGATGTGCATGTGTAACACCTTCTAATTTTCTCCAATCAGCAACATTTTCTGTCTGATATAATAAATACAGATAATGCAGATATGTAACAATACAGATACAGAAAATATTATTATACTTGTGGTAAATCAGACCGGATACAGACAGACAGACTCTGAATGTTCCAAGCACACCGCGTGTATTCAGTCCTTTCTCTCCTCTCCAGACTTCTCCTTCCGCCTTTCCATCTCTCCTCCCGAGTTTAGCCTTCTTCCTCCCGAGTTGACTCGCCTGCTTGAGGGAGGCGGTTTCTTTAGAATCAACCAGATGTGCTCCAGGTGCTCCTTGCGATCTTCTGATGGCACTTCCTGGTGTGACGGAAGTGCCGCATGAGCACCCAGAAGCACTCGGGTGTCCCTGGTATTCCTTCCAGCAGCACTTTTAGGGTGTGGCAGAAGTGCTGAAATCCAGGACTCCTCAGTCCTCCTGGCCCCTTGTGGCGGCCATGGGCTCAATAGGGTTGAGCTTCCATGCACAGTTCCCATGGCCCCATACAGACCAGGGCGGCTGTCCTCTTGTGGTCAGTCCAGGAGAGGTGTACTCCCTCTCCTGGTCCTTCTAGACGTCCCGGCTGGGCATGGGTCCTGGTCGTCCGCCACATAATGCATATGTCAATTAAGCTTAGAACAGCTAACATCTAATGAAAAAGAAAACACAGATCCTAAGGAAAATGAACCTGTAAAACTTAAGATCACTACAAGAATAGGCGGTCATAGTCTATCTGTTGTTTACCAAATAGTTATACTGATATTCCTTAATCATTCTACTGTGCACTTAAGTCTGAGCAAATGTTGATGATTTAGCTGGAATATGGCAAAGAACTGACATTTTAGCTGTTATTTGGATCAATGCATCCATTACAAGTGTCTGATGGTAGATCTGAAGGGTAAGCTATTCAAAAAGTAACAATTCCCAGCTCCTCCACAGGACACTTAGAAAGGAAAGTAAAAGCGTAATTATAGCTGATCAATGATTTTCATACTTTTAATGAAGAGTCATTAGGACAGCTTGGTTACCAGTTAATTTAAAAAGTTTGATGGACTGAATTGTCGCTTCTTATTTGTAAAGCTCCTTAAGATGTTATTTTCCATCCATCCGTTATCCAATCCGCCAGCCCACATGCACACACACACAACACACACACACAAGCACACACTAGGGACAATTTAAGATGCCAATGCACCTCATCTGCATGTCTTTGGATTGTGAGAGGAAAAGGGAGTACCGGAGGAAACCCACGCGAACAGGGAGAACATGCAAACTCCACGCAGGGAGGACCGGAAATGACCCCAGGTCACCTAACTGCGAGGGAGCAGTGCTACCCACTCGCCGCCATGCTGCCCTAAGATCTTATTTTTAATTTTTAAAATAAAAGTTTAACAAATGTATACTGTACTAACATTTAAGAAACAGTCAAATTCTGTCTTATGCAAGAGAATGAACTACCCTCACAATATCATTCATCTTGAGAAATCTTAACAGGTAAAGTACTGTGAACTAAAATTATTATTATTGTCTTGCTATGTGTAAAATTCATCAGCTGTGCTGTCTAGTTTATTAGTGAAGTAGCCTACAAAACCATTGACAATCAAAAACATCTGTCATCTTATTATTCAACAATTAATTTGAACTAGTAACATGAGTGAAGCAAAAAGCATCTCATAATTGTTTATTTTAGCACAGAAAATTTACAACAGCTGTTATGTTTTATCCAGAGTTACAATTCGGCTAGGGTTCTAATGCTGTTTTATATCTGTTTTGTTAATTTTTCATTCCTTTGTTTATGTTAAATTTTTGGTCATTTAGATTCTATGTATCTGTGCATCTCCTTTGTACCATGTGTTTTATGGGTGGGTCGCCAAGAGGCAGTGCCCATCACTATCAAGGGCCTACCCTCATCCCTATAATGAAAGTAGCAAACCACAGTCCCTTGCAGTTCATTGAATGTACTTGTGGTGGTGGTAAGTCCTCCAGTATATTATGGTTTTGATTATTTTTGTGAATTATGAAAATTTTTGTCCTTATGTTTTTAACTTGGTTGCTGGATTTGTGATTGAGACTTGTTTGCCCTGGATTGCCTTTGCCTTTTCAAGCATCTCCTGCCAAACCTTTGGAGCTCTTTACAGCTCCATTGTTTTCATAGAACCTTTTTTGAAAATCAGTCTTTTTATTTTTAAAGATTCTACATGGCCCTCTGTGTTACTAGCCAGGTTTGTGATGGTATTTCTCCCTTTATTGGGAATTTTGAGAACTTCAGGGTTTCTAGTTTTATGTTTATTTTCCTCATTTTTGATTTTTTTATGTTAATATTGTTTGTGTTTATTATTTTCATTATTTATTGTTTTTTATATTGACTATGTGTCTAAGCCTTTGTTATATTCCATGTGTTTTTCTGGGTGAATCCACAAGTGATATAACAACCTGCCCATCACCATCAGGGTCTGTCCTCAGCCCTATAAAGGTGAGAGTTTCCCACCGTTCCAGGCGGTTCATTCAAATGTGCTAGGGAGCTGGTTAGTTTACTTGTGTCTTTTGCTTGTGCTTTGTGATTGCTGGAGTTTTTGACAAATTTGCTTCATTTTTTTTTTTTGTCTTCACTATTGGATTGTGCATTGGAAGATTGCTTTCTTGTATTACCTTATTGTTTTAAGCAGCTACTTTTGCCTTATTTGGTCCACAAAGCTTCATTCTTTGAAGCATGTTTCCCTTTTAAGAAAATAAATCTTTTTATGTTTTAAAGATCCTATATTTTCCCCTATATCTAGCCAGAGTTGATGTTATACCCCTTTTTAGTGGGCCTTTCGAAGAAATAATAGGTCTCTTTAGTGCTTTGAACTCCAAGTTTATAACATTGGGACTTTCTGCTGTATTTCATGAGAAGAAGTCTTGAATGCACGTCATAAAACTCCTGCGGAATATCTGGTATCGGACAATGTTTAGATGCTACAAAAAGGGTTATGTCTACTGTATAATTCTTGATCATGCTTTTTGAATTGAAATCAGAACTCTTGACCAATGAATGGGAGACGGGGGGTACAATTCAAAAGCACAACCTCATTTGAAGGGGCTTCCTGTTTGTGGACTCCTTTGATTTTCCATAGTTATTTATAGAAGAATATTTTGTCCAAGATTTGCTCTCTGTGAGCATACAAATGGATGACTTGACATGTGGATTACGCAAAACAAATACCATGAGATTTTTTCACAGACACGCTTATGTTGTTTGCATTTTTTCAGTATTGGTTACCATCGGCTCCCGCTCTATCAGAAACATTTTTATTTAAATTCCTCAGAAAAGTATAAGATTAAATACTTTTACTTGGTCATCATATTAGGTAATTTACATTGAAAAAAGCCAGTTTTGTAAATATTTCTTTAATGGGTAGTAAACTAGTGGTTTTTAATGCTAAATTGTTTTTAGTTAAGGTAAGGTTAAATGAGCACCTTTCCCTTTTTTTCAATTTAGATTTTGTAGGCTAGGTTTTAACACTTGTTTACTAACTAACCGAAGTTCACTCTATAAGGTTCACTTCATTTGCAACTCACTTTGAATAAAAGCGTCTCCTAAATGAATACATGTCAATTACAGTGCAGTTCCTTTCTGTGAAGAGCATTGTGAAGGTACTTACTATGAAAATCTGTGTCTGAAATAAAGACTCATTTATTAATTGATCTCACATTTTACTGGATACTGGATTATGGTTCAGCTTTTAAATTCTGATGAATTGTGGAATTGCTTTATTCGTCATGTAGAGAAAAACAGAATTGGATGGCTTCAAACATTTTAGTAGTTGCAGGACAATTTAAAAGAGGGAGAATACAGAAATAAAAAGATATACAGGAATGATTTTCTCATAAAGCTTGGCAGAATACAGTGATCACTTCTTTGTTATTCTCAGGACCTCAGAGGCCCACAGAATCTAAAGCAGTAGTAGAGAGGCTCATTCAGTTGGAGTCTGCAATGAAGAGAAAACAACTGCATGAGAAGGCCTAAGCTGTGTGGTGTGTCTATGTAAGCATGTTCACTAGTATTTCACCATTAGACGTTTAAGCCGTTCAAATCCAATTTGTAACACACAAATGTAGATACATGCAGCTTTACTTATTTCCTCATGGTAGAAGATTCTGATAAACTACACATTTATACTGTAGTTCTAAACTTTAGTGCAGCAAGCTTACATTTATCAATGAAATAAAATACACAAAGCTGCCACAGATACAAAAGCAAAGGATTTTTCTCTTTATGCAATAAGTCAAAGGCAGAAGTAAAATCAGGACAAGAAACACACATTTATGACATCTTCAGCTATTAGGCTTACTTTGAAACTGCAGCATGTATAGACTTCACCTAAATATAATAAAAATAATAATAATAATAACAATACATACATACATACATCATACTTTTCCATGGCATATTGAACTGTCATGTCTAGTGACTTCTACAAATGCTAAATAAACATGAATTATACACTTTATTCCTGAAATGTGATGTAACTTATCTCCCATTTTTTTAACATCTTACTAAATGATCAGAAACACTTCTTCCAGAGTCTATATAATGCCCCATTATAAAGTACAAACAATAACTAAATCTCTACACCATATCCCTTAATCCTGTCATTTAATAATCTCATGGTAATCAAGATTTGGAAAATGATAAAAACTTTGGATGAAACATCTCCAATAAAAAGACTTACTTTCATAAAATAACCAGAAATCAATAAATGCTCTGTTTACCACCTAAACATTGAATTAATAGTGTCCTTTCAAATTCTAATGACAATAATGTCATGTGAATGTTGAACGTAAAACTAGCTGGTCTTTTACAGGATGGGGTCATGTGAAAAAACATAAACGTATGAGCTCTTACATCAGAAAATTCTCAAAACGAGGAATAAAATTTAAAATCAATTGTAAAAATCCATGCCTGTAGCTCATCAACAGCCTCAGGCTTGTGGGTGTTGATGACTTGAAAGATCAGAGACTTAAATTCTGTGCTGAGCTTTGCTTGGGCTGTGAGTGTGTGAGGAATGACTGTCCAGAATATTCACATTTGCGTACATGCTACTGTATAATATTAACTGGTATGCAAATATAGTTAGTTAAGCATGAATTGTGCAAATCACCTCATTTGCATCTAATTATAAGTAAATAAAAAATATTAGTGAATACATGCTGTGAAATAAAAAAGCTCTTTAAATTAAGTAGAAGGATAAAAAAATGTATCATAAATAGTATAGTAAAAAATCAACTGTCTTGACCCTTTAGCTGTATATTACACCAATCTTGTTGGCAGAATATACTTTTTAAAACTGCAGAGGGTCACTTTCCTTATTATTTTACTTAAATTTAAAGATTTTTACAAAATGAAGAGAATGTAGTGAATATGTAGGTATATACAGTGCTAATAAAAAATAAACATTATTCTTGGCTTCTCACAGTTTTTCATATTCAAGTACAGAATATATGTATTTGGATTTATTTGCCAAACATCAAAAACTGTAAACATAATTCTACTAACTTTTCTATATTTCTATATTTAGCATTAATGGACAGCAGAAACTATTTTACTTTTTGCTATAAAACACCACAAGGACCACTTGATTCTTAGGTTTATTTATTTTAATCCTTAAACCAGTGAAATTAAATCCACTTTTGGTTAGTACACTTCAACAAACATTATATCTTATAGACCAAATGATATTTTTTTAAATTTGATTTGCACATCTGGAGAGAAATATGGTCCAGAAAGAAAAAAAAACAGGAGATGAGCAGAAGCAAACAGCAGCAAGCAGAAGTCAAGTTGGGGTCATAAAACCAATAAAGACAAAGAACTGTAAGTCAATGGCACACTACATTATTTCACAAACACCTTTTAGCTTCCACTATTCTAAAGAGAAAGAATTTAAAGACAAGTGACTTTGAAAGCTAAAACATAGTTTAACAGCATGTCGCCATCTTATATAGGTGGAACCTAATGTCACATTATGTTACGTGACCTTTGTACCACGTAACTGGCAATCGGCATAACAACTATAAACAAGATCAAAGACAGTCATAAAGTGACAGAGACCACACAAGACACAACGTGTATCTTATCAGAATAATGATAAAAACTATGAATAACACAAAAACACACCTCTAAAAATGGAATAACTGAGGATGTAAAAAGCAGATCTCAGAAGAAAATTAGGTGGACTAATATGGTTATGATCACTAAGAACTGAATAGTGATCAGTGATGATTTTGAAAGGCTAAGAAAATATCCAGGAAATGGAAAAATTTAGAATGGGCAGACATTGACATTAAACAGAACAAGTAGTTTTTCATGTCTAGTGGGGGAATTAATGGAAGCAAATACTAAATTGTCAGGGAAAATTCTCAGTAAATGAAGTAGAGTCATGAGTCACCATTACAAATAAAATTCAAGATGGATGTCCTTTTATTACACCTGGCCATTGGAGCCACTCCATGTGAATAACTGAGATGGCACCTCTATGTAACTGAGAAGTAACTTTATGGCAAAACCAAAGGATTCTAACAGAACACACTCCTTTATCAGTTACACTCATTTACATAACAAGTTTAAATACATTTTAATTTACACCAATTAGCACACAGAAATTAGCACACAGATAAATGGTATATTCCTTTATATACCTGTGCTAAAATCTCAAATTAGTGTAATATAAAAACAAGGGAATTTGGCAAACACAATTATCTCTAAAGAGAAGCTTCTTATTTATAAATTCTTAAAAATATATACAAAAGCAATTGTGAATCAGCTTCACCTGCTTTGGTGCAAATGAAAGTGACAACAAGTGCACTGGTGAGATAACGGCAAGACAACACCCATAAAGGTAATGGTTTTACAGGTGGTAGCCACAGACAGTTGCTCTCTCCTTATCTTTCTTGACGGATTCTCTCTAGTTTTGTGTTTTGCTGGTGTATTTGTCACTACTGGTAGCATGAGGCGGTACCTGCAACCAATTCAGGTCACACAGGTAGTCCAGCTCCTCCAGGATGGCATGTCAATATGTCCCATCACAAGAAGGTCTCAAGATAATGGAGGAGATACCAGGAGACAGGCTGTTACAAGCTTTGGATCCACACTGAAGACACAGGTCACCATTTGGCAGTGGCAGAAATTCCCCAGACAAGTCACAGACTAAAGCAGAGGTTCCAGGAAGTTGTAGCCATTGCAGGAAGCTTTAAGAAAGTAGATGTGACCCAGGAGTTCTTTAGTTCAAAATGGTAAAAACCTGAAAACTCTCCTGAGTCTAAGCCTATAAGGGCCTCCATGTCCTGAATCAGACTTGTTTAGAGTTAAGAGGTGAGCAAAAGCAAACTAAGTAAGAGGAAGTTTTAGTGATGTATAAAAGAAGACTGTGATGTAGAATGAAGTTGATTAATTTGATACTTACTAATACAATTGGCTGAGCCATGTATAGTCTGTTTACTATAACATTAGAGTGTAGCGAATACCCAGAAGGTCATAATCTTTTTTATTTTGTCATTCATCTTTTACTGTATTTGGTTAACTCTCTTTTCTTTATTTTCACTTCTCCATTAAAACCCTTACCTGGACAGCCTTGTCGTCTTCCTGGGTACAGGGTTAACTCCAGCACTCTCTGTCTTGTCGCAGTATGTATTTTGTTGGGATGCTTTATTAAATTGTTGGATATTGCCTAGATCTTGCAATTAAAGAGACTCACTGGCATGCTTGTGCTTGGAAGCTGTAGCTCCTGTGATGTCTCAGGTAACGCTGAAAAATATAAATTATTAAATATTAATTGTTAAAGGCACAAAATACATCTTTAAATCACCAAGGCTTTGGTATTTGTAGGGCATAGCAAGACTCTAACTGCAGAGGGGAGCAGAGGATAAGGTATGATGGTTATTTTCCTGGCTTTGTTTTGGGTCACTGTGGCTGCTCTTCTGGAATGTAAAGCTTGAAGGAAAAAGCATCCTGCTCCTCCACCTCCACTATAGGAGGACATTGAGAAATATAATCAAAACACATTGTTTTGTCATTTGTGGAATAATATATGCATGTATATGCTCTTGTGCATTTCAGAGTTTATCATATATTTTGAAACAAATAAAGTAATTGAGAAAGAGTGGTTTTGTGTGCTGTGAAATGAATCTGGGTAGTGGTACACGTAGGTCATAATCTAAGCCTTGCTGAGGGGTTTGAAGTTCTCAGGACCCCTATGGTGCAATGTGTTGAGGCCTCACAGGTGTACTGGGGAGGACAACCAAAACGGCCAGTACACCTTTATAGTGATGCTAATGTTCAAGAATCTGTGGTCCTGGTAGGTGGAGTTCTACCCATACAACACCCAAGATTGATGAGAGTAGAGTGCCTGGAAAGTGGTTGTGACACAATATAAAAGGACCTTGTTTCCTTTGATTAGGGAACTCAGAGTTGGGGGGCTGCTGGTGAAAAGCACTGAGCTAGTCAGAGGGATGAAGGAGAGCCAGAGTATCAGAAGGTGAGCAGGGGAGAGTAGCCACGGGATAGCTAGGCCCTGGGGGCAGAGGTGTGTATTATTTTCTGTTTTTTTTTGTTGTGCTTTGTTGATCTCCTTACTCATTTAGGTTTTTTTGTTTCTTTCTTCGTTTTTTTTTTTTTTTGACATCTGTGTTGGACTTTGGGATTGCACTCCCTGAAAGCCAGAATGCTTCCATTAAACTTATTTAAAGGGTTATTTTAATGAATTAATTAATTAAATGTGTATTGGAGATTGATGAATACTAAATAAATACAGCACTCCTTTCACACCTGAGAACCCTTCATGGCCTGAAATAGTCCACATATCAGGTCTTCCATAAATTTAGGGGAATCGGTGCATGTGAAAGCTCAGAGTATCTGAATGGACCCAAGTCTGCATGTGCTGCTGCAAAGAAGGTTATTGAAAAGCTGCAGCCTTTACAAGGATTCAGGAACATTTCAAATTCATTGCAATTCCCCAAAACACATTCTAAAGATAGAATTTGGTACATCAGTGAATCTGCACAAAATATGTCCTGCAAAACTGAGTAAATTCAAAGAGCCTGCCAAAAGTCCTATGGCAACTTTTAAAGAATTGCAGTCTCCCACGACTAGCATCATAGAAAAAAAAATTTGGATACTAAAGAAATCTTGGCTGTAAGGGAGAGTGGGAAAAAAAAGAATTATTTGGAAAAAAAATCTCTCATATCTCTGTTACAGTTGTCCAGAAGGGATCTATGAGATCCTGAGATCAAGTACAAGAAAGTGAAATAAGAACCAATTTGGCCTTTTCAGTCTCAGCACTAAGCACTGTGTTAGGTACATTACAAGTGAAACCAAGCTGATCATCCTGAGAATTCCAGTGAAATGAACACCTCAAAGGTCTTTTTCACACTCATACTTACCAGAAGCGTTCCTGCACTTTTTAGAATTGCCCAGCTTCAATGGGTTTTGAGTCAAGGTTTGTTAGACACAATCATGGAGATTGGTAGACTGAAGTACATTGTCAAGGTTCTGCCCTTATGATGGAGAAATACTTTTTCACTTACCTTACTCCACACTGGATATCACTGACATTTTGACATTATTGTCTGTAGATTTAGTTAAAATACAAAAAAAAATGTAGGTCATTGTGATGTGTTTGACCTACCAGAGAGGTAACTTTACAGCCACTCTCTGTAGTTAGTAGCTGGGCTGTAGTCTGTCAGCCAGGCACCATTGAAGAGCCCATCCCCTCATCTTCTTTTAGGAGCTTAGTATCCTCACATCATGAATGGAAAAACAAGTCAAGCAGATATTAACAGCCTATGATGGATTTTGACCTTTTCATGCGTGCAGACCCTTTGCTCTTTTCTTGAGTGTTTAATTTAATTGGTGGACTAAAATAATGTAAGTTGGACTCTGGACACAAATGAACTGTAGCAAAGAAAGGGGTGCAACATTAATCGATAAGAAAAAAAAATCTAAAGAGACAGAAAAAGGCAAAGGCATGGTGAAACCATACAAAATGGCTAGCAGTAGAAAATATAGGGGAAAGATCAACATCTCAAGTCATAAAAATGTTCATATCAAAATGAGGATAAAGTCAAGAAAGCACAAATAAAACTTTGACTCAGTGATAGAGTACACGAGGCTTTGAGTACCATAAACAGGCAACAATGAACAATTGTTGTGATGGTGGGTATGGCCAAAATGATATAATGATGGTGCTGAGGCAGACAGAAGGCTCACACTGAATGGATATGTAATGAGCTAATGATTAGGCTTGTCAGCAATGACAGAGAATATAAGAAACATCAGATAAAAGTACAGGGCAGAAAAGAACAACATTATAGAGGAGAAACATTGACAAGTTGTGTGGCAGAAAGGAGAAGTGAGCACTGATCATACTTTAAAAAAAGAAGCAACTGTGAATGGTCAGTATATTAATATACTTTTTCCAGGTTAAAGGAAAAAACAAATTATGGCTAGAAGCTGAACTGACTCATACCTGATCAAGAAAGGAAGGAAACAGTAAGGAAACACGTTTCCCTGTACAATGAAATTCTTTCTTTGCTGTCCACACCAAATGACAAAACCAACGTATAAAGATAAACATAAATAATAAGTAGCAGATAGATAATAAGTAACAGAGGCAGCATAAAGTATAAAAACAGAATGGAAGTATATAGTGTAATTGTGCAGGTAGGTGTGTGATGGACAAGTCAAATACAGTTGTGTGAGGTAAATAGAATGAGGTGAACCATGGTTATAAACTCCAGTCAGTTAGTTAGGAGTCTAATGGCCTTGGGAATGAAAGAGTTTTTTAGCCTGGGAGTCCTGCATTTCATACTTCTATAGGAAGTGTGAACAGTTTGTATTGGGGGTGGGTGGGGTCCCTGAGGAGCTGTAGATGCTCTGCAGAGAGGGCAGTAGGGTCCTGGTGATCTTCTCAGCAGTCTTTACCACTCTCTGCAGGCATTTGCGGTCCATAGCAGTAGTGTTGCCGTACCACACGGTGATGCAGCTCGTCAAGATGCTTTCAACAATGCAGCTGTAAAAGTTGCTGAGGATCTTAGTTGACATACCAAACTTCCTCAGCCTCCTCAGGAAGTACAGCTGCTGTTGAGTCCTCTTGACTAGCTGTGTGGTGTTAAGTGGCCAGTGAGGTCTCCTTTCCTTCCTCATGTCCACTATCATCTCCTTCGTCTTGTCTGTGCTGAGGGTGAGGTTGTTGTCCTCACACCATGATGCCAGACTGGCCACATCCCTCCTATAGGACGCCTCATCCCCACCAGTGATGCGTCCAATCACTGCGGTGTCATCTGCGAACTTTAGGATGATGTTATCTTTGTGGGAGGCGACATAGCCCTGGGTGAACAGGGTGTAGAGGATGGGGCTGAGGATGCATCCCTGTGGGGTGCCTGTGTTTGTGATAATGGTGGCTGAAATCCTACTGCCAATCCTGACAGACTGGGGCCTGCCAGTCAGAAAGTCTAGGAGCCAGTCACAGAGGGTGGGGTGCAGGCCAAGTGCAGACAGTTTGCGGGTGAGTTTATGGGGGATAACCATTTTAAAGGTGGAGCTGTAGTCAACAAAGAGCGTCCTGATGTAGAAGTCTTTGTTCTTCAGATGGGAGAGGGAATAATGTAGTGTGGCTGCGATGGCATCTGAGGTGGAATACTGCAGGGGGTCCAGACTGTCTGGTATGCTGCTCTGAATGTTGGCCAGCACCACTCTCTCAAAACACTTCATGATGATTGGAGTGAGTGCTATTGGCCTGTAATCATTCAAGCAGGTGGGTGGGCTTTTTTTACCAAAAAGCAGGTCTTAAAGCAGGACAGAACGATACGCTGACTGAGGGAAAGGTTGAAGATGGAGCAGAGAACATCAGCCAGCTCATTGGCACATGCTTTGAGAGCCCGCCCAAGGATATTGTTTGGTCCAGCTGCCTTATGGGGGTTGATCTTCCTTGACCGTTGGGGGAGGGGAGGGGGGTTGTGTGGTCAAGGTGTGTGTGTGCCTCCACTCTTTGCTTTTGCTGGATGTCTCAAAGTGGGTGTAGAAAGTGTTGAGATCATCCGGCAGACTGTCTGTGAAGCTGATTGTGCTGGTGGTGGTCCTGTAATCTGTGGTGTGCTGTAGGCCCTGCCACATACGTCCAGAGTCAGCAGTAGAATAGAAGCCCTTCATCTTCTCTCTGTACTGCCTCTTGACTGCTGTGATGGCTTTTCTTAGTCCGTACTTGTACTCCGTCTCAGTGCCTGATCTAAATGCACGCAGCATGTGGCGTACCTGACTGTTTATCCAGAGCTTCTGGTTGGGAAACTTCCTGACTGGTATTGTGGGCACAATGTTGTCAATGCAGGTGCTAATGCACCCAGTCACGTACTCAGCATAGTCCTGTATGCTGATAGAAGAGTCCTCTAGAGAGGCTGCAACCCTAAACACATCCCAGTCTATCTGATCAAAACTGTCCTGCAGGGTGCTCTCAGTCTCTGGGGTCCAAAGTTTAACTTGCTTAATGATAGGGGTTGTTTGTTTCAGCCTTTGTCTGTAGGCTGGGTACAGGAAGACAGTGACATGGTCTGATTGTCCGAAGTAGGGGCGGGGTGTGATTCATCATTTCAAATAAGAATTTGAAAACCCACAGAGTTCTGACAGTAAAGAAAAAAAAATAAAGTCTTCCTGGTTTAGAGATACCCAATATGAGAGACAACAGGGTAAACTAAATATGATAAGAGACTGTGTATGAATGCAGATAGCATAGAATATTCATATATTTAATAAGCTTAAATTAAAGCAGTTGAACATTTATGTTTCCAAGATGAAGGTGTAATTAGCAACGACACCAAGTTAAAATCACCCAATGTACCGTACAAGTCATCTGGTTGAATCATTCACAAAATAATGAATATTCTAGAGATGTGTCATATTTTGTTCATTTTGAAAGGAGTTAACAAATTGCAATACAATTGTAAAAATAAAAGGTGACTAATAAAAAGTATTATATTGGACCATTAAAAGAACAACAGGCTTTAGGCAATGCTAGTTTGGAGAAATAATTGGTTGAAGTCTTGTTAGGGCACATGCTTGTTCATGTGTTTGTGAGCTCTGAAGTAAGAGGCAAAGGTTCAGTGGAAAACAAGCTGGGCACTCAGTCTGTTTATTATATGTAACATTCGACCAATTTAGGGATCCATCTTTTTCCTGAACCCTTTCTATCTATTTCAGGGTCCAGGGGTGTTAGAGTTGTCCCAGCAACATTGAGTTCAAGGAACGACCTACCCCTACACTAGGTACCCCTAAACTTAATATGCATATCTTTGGGGTGTGAAACTGGAACCAGGGCCCGCATTTTAAACCAGCAGTGTTCTTGGGCAGAAAGTGCAGACTGAACATACAGTATGTGCTGTCAAAGCCAGGATGTAAATTCAGACTACCCCTGGTGTGCCCTCAGGATGTAGCTATTATTTTAAGTTTGGTTAAATACAACTTCACTAGGCTCCCTGTTTTTATTCTTTCAGTTCCTACATTGATACACAATGTCATATCCTGCAAAAACTAGGTTTCCAGTCAGTACAACTTGATTCTGAATTTGTGTAGAATAACAGTGTGCTGTTTTATTAAGTAGTGCATTTCTTCTCAGTAAAATAGGTTTCCACATACACAGGGGCTCTTCACCCAAAACGGAGCAAATTGCTTGCATTTTGAAAGGATTTTCAAACGTGTTTGAGTTGATTGAACTCATAACAAAAAGCCTCCCGCTGTTTTGTAAAAATAATTGAGTTGCACACATAAATATCTCATCTCAAACAGCCTCTTACTCCTGTACAACCAAGAATACAACACATAAAATGTATTTATTCATTTTTTTTTCTCTTTGTCTTGACAACTGACGTTTCAGATGGATGTTTAATTTTTTGTGCATCCTCATTTCCCAAACAAGTATTGAAAAGGTGATATCTGGCGCATGCAAATTTCATAGATAATGACTTGTTTAATATTGTCAAATCTGTTTAATTTACTTTTAGGTTGCCAGATGCTGGAGTCAATCCGAAAGCAGAAAGCAACCCCAGACAGGATGCCAGTCCATCGCAGGGCCCAGTTGTGGATACACCTGTCCAGTGCCAATTTAGAATCACCAAATAGCTTAAATCACATGTCCTTGGGCATGTGGGAGGAAAACCAGAACTCTACACAGACAATGACCAGGTGTGGTATTTGAGTCCTGCATGGTTCTTCAGTGAATATACAATGCATATACAGTATACATAGCGTTCAGTGTATTTACAGTGTAATTGTAATTCCTATTGAAATATATTTTTCTAATCAAAAGTATTTGTAAAAATATGGCTTTCTATATACTCTAGAACATTTAGTGTGGTTACCTTGCAAAACAATGTTTCTAGAACACAGTGATTGTTAATTTTGTGGTGTTGTGATGTTTTTTGTTTTCTGTACAGGTTCCTTCATATTATGAGTTCCAATACCTGTGATGCTGCTCCTAGTTGCCATGGAATGCGGTTTTGAGTATCTCTGCCTCCTACGTCATCAATGTGACACCTTAAATACCCGCACAACGATTCACTTGGTATCTGTGATTTGGATATAATCAAAATGAAATGTAGTGCCAGTTTCTCTCTTGAATTTCTTTTTTTTTCCTTTGATTTTGACTTCTGGTTATTAGTTAGCAGTATTGGTGCAAGATATTTTGTTTTTTAGGTTTCGACTAGTTTCTGGTTTTGACTATGTATCATCTCCTGGTCCTATTACAGCTTTAGGGCAGAACAGTAATAAGAGGCAAAAATACAGGAAAACGGTTAAGTTACCATGAAGGTATGCCCTTTATAATGGATGAATCAAAAAATAGGGGCATAAAAATTGCAAATTTAAAAATAATAAGACCATGTAGGTAAGTAGTTGCTTCTGGTGCACTGGAGTAAACATTCAGATGGCGTTTCCACAAAGGAACTCTGATTTTTAGAGGTGACATTCCTTATCTTCCATCCGAGGTTGAAGGGACAGGCCTTCTGGTTCAAGACCAGAGGAAATGAGGTTAGCAATCTCAGTGAGGTACAAGAGGAGAAGATGTTACTGACAATGTGGCACTGCCCTTTTTGTAGTCCTGCAGCTGCCCCCTACATGAGCATGTCTTAAAAAAGTAAACAAATATATATACATATATATATATATACAGAAAGACAGAGACAATATGCAGCATTTATACTTATATCTATATCTATATATATATATGGTAGGTGCCAGAGTATATTACATTTGCTTTTGGACCTGCTGATTCAGGGCCCATCTTTGACATTGTGATCCTATGCTCCAGTTATAAAAAGTGTACTTAAACAATGTATTGTAACCTATTCTTTCAAGTACCCTGGAATAAATACATTAAATTCATTAACCAATTCTAATAATAATAATAATAATATATATATATATATATATATATATATATATATATACATACAGTATATCACAACCCAACCACCCTTTAATAAGTGCAAAATATAGCAAATACATGTAGATTTATGCATGATAGATAGATAGATAGATAGATAGATAGATAGATAGATAGATAGATAGATAGATAGATAGATAGATAGTTTTCTCAAATTTTAACCTTAGCTTTAAAATTAATGATGCATTAACAGACTACATGAAATACCACATTAGTAAGCAGAGTAAGGAATATGGAGTTCGATGAGGCACCCATCAGTCAATAGCTCGACTATGAGTTACCACAGCAACCAGCTAGTGACTGGATTTCTGTCTGCAACTCTCGTTTACTTCCCACTGGCTGCTGGAATGTTTCCTAGAAAGGCAGGAGGAACGAGAGAGCAATGCAGGTGTGAACAGAACTTAAGACCCGGCACTCAGATTTAAACAAGTTGGTGAACGATTCAGAGAAGGAAGAAAAGAAAACGAAAATCTGTAGGGGAACTCAAAAATGACAGATTAATTAGCCCTGGAAGCAGTGAAAGTCAGAAATCTGGAGTCACAGGAGGTTTAATGACTATTGTACAATTAACATTTGAAAAAGCGATAAATCCATTTCATATTCAATTATGACATAATGATAAGCAAAAAATGCACAGTTGCCATCTGTTTCCAACATACAAATTAGTCTACAGAATATAAAACATTTTCATAGATTGTCACATTGTTTGAAATATTTGGTGTCACCCATTAAAGAAACTGTGCAATAAGGTCCATTGCATGTGTTGTATTGCGCACCCTGATAACATTCAAATAAGCACAATAAATAATACAACAGATGCAAATGAGAGCAATGTATTTGTATGTATTAAAATCTGATTTGAATGTGTTCTGGATTTTTTTATTCACCCTACTAACTTTAATTATAATTAATAAGAATGAAGATACTTCCAACAGCATCTGACAAATACTGAGATTAAATGTACAAAAGTATTAATTGTACTGTAGGTGTCCTTATTCTGATTTTTCTCCTTTTATTTTGATTGTCCCAAAGGGACAAAGCAAAAAAAGTAATCTCTTATCCTCAGAAATGCAATTCTAAATGTTATTTATATAAACTGAAGATATCATAAAATCAAAACAATGAAGAGTGTGCGGGACTTATAAAATTAAAAAAGGAGAAATTCAAATGCACAAAAATGCAAAAGCAAACTTGCAAAAATGCAAAAAAACGGGTTTGCTCAGTCTTACTAATCTTCACCTTTACTGCAATCAGTTCTGTCTTAATAGCTCATTGCATAGAATGCACTTTGTAAAGCTGTTGATTTATGTAACCTTTGACTGAAAAGTGAAAAATGTCAAGGACTGAAATGGAAATGTTACTGAGATTTACATTTAGTTGAGTGAACAGATTTTAAAAACCTATTATTAGCCATTAAGTATACACGCATTATTCAGTGAGCTTATTACTTGAATATTCACATTCAAACTACACCCTATGTATGTCAGCAGTTGTCTGAGTGAGAAAGTGTGACATTATTCCTCACTGAGCATTTATCTTTAAATTCAAAATGGAGATCTTGTGCCTGAGTAACTATGCCAGAAGTTTGTGCATCACTTTCTCTCTTTCTCCAATGCACGTATATTTTATATTGGTGCCCACAGTACAGTATAAAAAAATGTGAATAGACCAAAAAATAATATTTTATGCATTATTGGAGCCTAGGAGCACTTTTATTTAACTTCTGACAATATGTAATCTATAAATCGTGAAAAAGCAAAAGCACATTCTCTTAAGATCTCCACACAGAAGAAGTCTACAGAGACCCTTTAGAGTGGCAGATTTATATTGCTTAACATCGCTGTATGTCAGGTTTTAAAACTTAAAAGTGCACACATAAGACAGCCCATGCAGTTTTCTAAGATAATTTGGTGCTGTGTTAATCTTCACCTTTCCCCTAGGATGAAGGCTTTCAACTCTGTCTGATGCCTTGTGGATTCCACATTATTGGCACAATCAGGTTCTTTGCAGCTATGCATTTATTATTATATTTGAATTATATATATGATGGCTAAACTAATGGGGGATAAATGTTTTATGGCATCTTCAAAATACTGATAATTATTCAGTAAAGTGTTATGGACCAGTACAATGTTCTTAGGTTACAAGTAGATATATAGCAGAAAGGTAGAGTTACTGACTCATCGTATAGGCAGATATATAGATTAAAAAGGCACCACATAATAGATAGATAGATAGATAGATAGATAGATAGATAGATAGATAGATAGATAGATAGATAGATAGACATTATTATTGTTTAAGCTTTCTCTAACCACCACGCAGATTAATTGATACTTACACCTTATAAACGTACTCAGAGAGCAGAGTGAAAAAGTGAGCAGAAGCAAATGGATGACATTTTAAATTTTAGTGGTGAATAAACAATACTTTTGAACACTAAAATAACAGATTATTTTTAGATTTGCAGATTGATGAATAGTAAGAACATATCTAATATGAAATTGTTAAACCCAATTAATATGAAACTAAAACAAGACTGGTGTTGGGAGGATTCATGGGGCTTGTGCACACTATTGGCATGTACAATACGTCTGTCTGGAAAACATTTATCTTAATATCTATTGCCGTTCTTTTATTAGGTTGTGTTTCTTTGTGTTCGAGGAAGATTCTGTCTCCCTGCTTTAAAGACTTCAAGTGATAGGTTTGCCCGTGTGTACTTTAATTGTAACATACGAGGGGGAGATTAAAGCAATATGCCAGACAGGATGTGTAATTTTGTTTTGACACTGCACTCATAGAATTCTAGCAATTTGCAAAATAACTAATGGGAAAAAATGCAAAAGATCTGCTGGCTCTCTGTTAATTGTGTGTTTTTTTAATCACTGAAGAAAATGAACACACTTTTATTGATATGCATTTCAAGATTCTGTGGAACAGAGCAAATGAGTATGAGGATGGAATGGGCACAGGATGAGGACTGACCCTAGACGGTGATGCCAGACCACTGTTGCACTACCTCACTCATGCATATGCCAACACAAAGCCAAGTTTGAATCCCCATTTGATGTAACACTTACATGTTTTTGAATGTGCCCAGGATAACCTACTAGAGATATAGAGAGAACATTTTAATTGTGAGGTGCTTTTGATGACTTTTTAATCATAGTGAACCTTAATTTTCATGAATAAACAGGTGTAAGTAATCAATCAGATATTCCACTATTACTTGTCATAAGTGTTGCTACTTAACCATATATATATATGTACATATATATATATATATATATATATATATATATATATATATATATATATATATATATATATATAAACTGCTCAAAAAATTAAAGGAACACTTTGAAAACACATCAGATCTCAATGGGAAAAAGAAATCCTCCTGGATATCTATACTGATATAGACTGGGTAATGTGTTAGGAATGAAAGGATGCCACATCGTTTGATGGAAATGAAAATGATCAACCTACAGAGCCCTGAATTCAAAGACGCCCCAAAATCAGAGTGAAAAAATTATGTGGCAGGCTAGTCCATTTTGCCAAAATTTAATTGCAGCAACTCAAAATTGTACGCAGCACTTTGTATGGCCCCTGTGTTCTTGTATACATGCCTGACAACATCGGTGCATGCTTCTAATGAGATGACAGATGGTGTTGTGGGGATCTCCTCCCAGATCTGGACCAGGGCATCACTGAGCTCCTGGACAGTCTGAGGTGCAACCTGGTGGCATTGGATGGACCAAAACATAATGTCCCAGAGGTGTTCTATTGGATTTAGGTCAGGAAAGTGTGGTGGCCAGTCAATGGTATCAATTCCTTCATCCTCCAGGAACTGCCTGCATACTCTCACCACATGAGGCCAGGAATTGTCGTGCACCAGGAGCCACTGTACCAGCATAGGGTCTGACAATGGGTCCAAGGATTTCATCCTGATACCTAATGGCAGCCAAGGTGCCTTTGTCAAGCCTGTAGCGGTCTGTGTGACCCTCCATGGATATGCCTCCCCAGACAATCATTAACCCACCACCAAACTGCTCATGCTGAATGATGTTACAGGCAGCATAATGTTCTCCATGGCTTCTCCAGACCCTTTCACTTCTGTCACGTGCTCAGGGTGAACCTGCTCTCATCTGTAAAAGCACAGGGCACCAGTGGTGCATCTGCCAATTCTGGTATTCTATGGCGAATGCCAATCGAGCTGCATGCTGCTGGGCAGTGAGCTCAGGGCCCATTAGAGGACATGGGGCCCTTGGGTCACCCTCATGAAGTCTTTCTGGTTGTTTGGTCAGAGACATTCACACCAGTGGCCTGCTGGAGGTCATTTTGTAGGGCTCTGGCAGTGCTCATCCTGTTCCTCCTTGCCCAAAGGAGCAGATACTGGTCCTGCTGATGGGTTATGGACCTTCTATGGCCCTCTCCAGCTCTCCTAGAGTAACTGCTTGTCTCCTAGAATCTCCTCCATGCCCTTGAGACTGTGCAGGGAGACACAGCAAACCTTCTGGCAATGACACGTATTGATGTGCCATCCTGGAGAAGTTGGACTACCTGTGCAACCTCTGTAGGGTCCAGGTATCGCCTCATGCTACCAGTAGTGACACTGACTGTAGCCAAATGCAAAACTAGTGAAGAAACAGTCAGAAAAGATGAGGAGGGAAAAATGTCAGTGGCCTCCACCTGTTAAACCATTCCTGTTTTGGGGTCATCTCATTGTTGCCCCTCTAGTGCATCTGTTGTTAATTTCATTAACACCACAGCAGCTGAAACTGATTAACAACCCCTCTGCTACTTAACTGACCAGATTAATATCCCATAAGTTTCATTGACTTTATGCTATACTCTGATTAAAAGTGTTCCTTTAATTCTTTTGAGCAGTATATATATATATATATATATATATATATATGATAACTGATAATCACCAAAAAAGATTACAATTAAAATAGAATGGGCTGCAGCTTTAATATTCACTGTACACCGACAGCCCAGCTTTCCAAGCAGGTGAAATTAATTTATTTGCCAGCTTGACACAATAGCAGGACTGCACTGTGTGTTTATTAAATGCAATTCCCCCTTCCTTCCTTCCTTTCTTTCTTTCTTTCTTTCTTGCTTCTGCTCAGATATATTTTTTGTATTATAGTGCAGCTGCTGTAGACTTTGCTGCATTTTGTTGCCGAGATTTTAGAAAGCGATCACCAGAGAGTTTTGGAGTAATTGGCCCTAATGCGCCTTGCATTATCCATTTTAGGAGCTACATTCAAAAACAGCCGCAATAAGGGATTTTCTAAAGGCAGTCTGGTTTGCAACGCTAATGGACCTAACAGGAAGGAAATGCAATTTGAAAGAAGCTGATCTATGTAACCTATTGTTGAGGGGTAATGTTGATCTAATTATTAACTGTCAGTGATGGAACAGCAGAACCCGCTGGCTTCCAGTTAGACAGATTTTGGGATTGTGCCATGAAACTAAAACAAGACTGGTGTTGGGAGGATTCATGGGGCTTGTGCACACTATTGGCATGTACAATACGTCTGTCTGGAAAACATTTATCTTAATATCTATTGCCGTTCTTTTATTAGGTTGTGTTTCTTTGTGTTCGAGGAAGATTCTGTCTCCCTGCTTTAAAGACTTCAAGTGATAGGTTTGCCCGTGTGTACTTTAATTGTAACATACGAGGGGGAGATTAAAGCAATATGCCAGACAGGATGTGTAATTTTGTTTTGACACTGCACTCATAGAATTCTAGCAATTTGCAAAATAACTAATGGGAAAAAATGCAAAAGATCTGCTGGCTCTCTGTTAATTGTGTGTTTTTTTTAATCACTGAAGAAAATGAACACACTTTTATTGATATGCATTTCAGGATATTTATTCTCTGGACCTGTTTATCTGTATGAAATGAGTATGAGGATGGAATTGTTTACAGATGAAATTATATATTTAGTCGGGAGCTGGTACTTTTCTCCTAGTTCAGATAAATAATGAGGAAAGAATAGCTTGTTATCTTTCTGGCTGATGCCATTGCTTGCACATTTTCCTGCCTGAGACGCTGCATTGCCACTTTCTTGTCACAGAATTGAAAAAACTAACCACTGGGTGCAATTAAACTCGACTTGACTCTTGACAGGGTGAAGAGGACCTGGTCACTTTTTGCTGACCTTACCTTGTCTTTGGCATGATCATTTTTTTTTCTCCATGCGTGGTGTGGGATGGGATGGGTTTCGGAAGGGGAGGCTGTGGGTGGAGGAATGGAGTAGAGACCTCCAGCATGGACTGTGTGATGCTTATGCCTGTGTAATGGCTTATGATTGTATTACAAGATCTTTTGGTTGGTGCAAGGCAGAAAGACAGCAGCATACTGCATGTTTAAATTTAAAACCTTTTAACTGGAACATTGGTGTGTCATTCTTGTTAATAAATGGCTTTTATGTGCCTGGCTTAATTTATCGCACATTTACTCCTCTGTGCACTGAATATATAGGTGACTTCTGAAGGAAAAGAAAAGAAGAACAATTGGATTATTTTGCACTCTCAAAAGGCAAATTTGTGTCAGAACAAAGCTGGATCTTAAAAAATAAACTTTGCTGCAACAGGCTGTATCAGAGTGAGATTTTGATGCACACAGAAGATTCTTCCCTGTTGCGTACAACCTTGAGACGATTAAAGCAGCAATAAGATCTTTTCATAGTTTAAACCAATAACCTCAGGATGTACATGTCATGCAGGAGTTTGAGTATTTTTTAACAATTCTTCATCACTGCACAATCTTCCATCTATCTGATTTCTGAACCGACCTGTCAAGCGCAGTACTATATAGAAACCTGATCCAATCCTGACAGTTATAGACACACGGAGAAACTAACCTTGGACCAAACACAAGGACACATAAACTCAGTCACACCAGGCTGATTAAGTATTGCCATTCAAACTAACAGCATGTGTTTGGACTGTGAGAAGGAGCCAGAATTACTGGCACAAGCCCGTGTGAACAAGGGGAGACCATGCAGACATCATTAACAAAGTACCCCAGCTGGGAATTGAACTGGAGTTGAAATGCGGTGAGGCAGTGCCTAAACATGTTGTACAAAAAGAAAATTTGAAAATGAAACAGCAGTCTGAATGTATCTGATACATTTAGGGATAACCTTCAGATAAAGCAGAACTGTGCTCAGTTTCAAATCAGTTTATTTTTGTGTAACACTCTTCACTGAAAACAGACTCGGAGTGCTATAACATATCTACAGCTGTCATCAACATTGCATCACTCACATACCTAAAAATTCAAATTGAGTTAAGTGCACAGCAGTACCGAGAAAATTATGTTTGACTAACAATTACATCAATTTAAATCCTTTAATATTATATCTATGAAATGGCCAGTTGATAAGTGAGAAGAAGAAAACTAAATCTGTAATGGACAGTGTGCAGTGATTCATCAAGTATTAATCTCTATCAGCTCTGTCACAGTCACAATGGACTGGAACCGATCCATGGATATACTACAACCAACCCGGAAAAGGATGCCAGGCCATTTAGGATACGCTCATGCCACACATCTGTACTTACGAACACTGTGCCTGTTTAAAATCACCAATTAACTTGACCAGAATATCAATGAATTGTGTGAGGAAAATTGAACAATGCACACAGACGCAAAGGGAACATGAAATCTCCACACAGAAAGTGACTAGGCTGAGAATCAAACCATATCCCCTGGAAATAACCATGTCACCATAGCATGTAGCTTATTGATATGATATATGGGGCAGTTTCTAATATGATATTTCAAACAAAAAATGACCCAAGGAATCACAAAACCAATACCAACAGCAACAATTGATTTCTTGTATAGTATTGTATTGTAAGGAATGCCTGAGTAGGCTGTAACAGGCCCTGTTTTTGACAACCTCCAGACTTGACTCTTTAAAAAGTTCGAGAAAAAAATTGAAGAATTCCAGCTGATGCTGTACTAAACATAAACCAGTAGTTTTTCCCTGTAGTTATCAACTAAGTGAAGCAATAATTTCATAGCAGTGTACACAGATTTTTGATGTTATTATTTTGTGTTAGATTCACATTTAAGTGCATAATTATTAATTAGAGGAAGAAATGTCATTGGAGACAAAACCTAACATTACTCATATGACATTCAGTACAACTTGTTTGTGTACAGTGCAGGGTCAGAACGCTGTGAACACATTCTTCTGCTTGCATACTATAGTATTTCCTTTCAACTATAAATAATTTTTTATTTAAATTATTTAATCAGTATGATATAATCTTGTAACTTTAATTAAAAATATGTAACATAACATTTTCAAAACATGCTTGATATAATACACAGTCATGGAGGGCCAGGCAGGCACCAGTTCATTTTGAGGCACTCTCACACAAACACACACCTACCGAGCCAATTTACAATCAACTCTTAACTCAAGAATGCAAAGTTAGGCTTGTATATTTTTGTGAATGTGAAAGAAAAACTGCAGTACACAAAGGAGAGCCCACAAAGATATGGGAAGAACACAAAAATTCTGCTCAGGATGATGGAGTCACACTACTCACTCCTCCACCCTTATTAAAAATAGGCTTTAATTATAATTCCTCTTACATTGTACTAGATAATATCATAATGCCACTGCAAATATGTAAAATTAGTTGTCACCTTAAGAATAATCAATAAATGAAAGCAAAACAAGTCATTTCTTTTTATGCAGGTTGACCAGTTCTCATCGTAACAGTTTTGCTGAGAGATGTAATAGCTTCATAATTTGCCTGCCTTAAAGATACAGTACTGCTGAGCAACTCATATATCACATTCAAGAGACATCGATTTATGGTTTGTTCTACCATACCTTTTAACAAACACATTGAAAACATATTAGTTTGTATTTTTTAAGGTATATATTGCACAGTACTTGTATATTTACATTTGTTACACTCTACTGCTGATTCAAACAGAAGGTCAGTATTTCCCTCAGGCTCTTATTGAAAACTGACCTCTTTGTTATTTATTTATTTATTTTTTTTATTTTTACTTTGCTTCTTGTTGTAATCCTTAGAATAATTTAATGGATGCCATTAAATTAAAGTAATGTTTACATTTTTCTTATTTAAAATTATTACTGTATCCCTTTATTATACTTACTTGGTTTCTAGCATTTTCAGATTTAAGACTATTGTCAGTTTTATTTCACCTTGTCATACATTGTTGCTTTATTGAACTGTACATTGTTTCAATGTATGCATCACTGTACCTTTAAAATACAACTGCAGTCCTCAGAAACTCATATTACCAAGCTTGAAACAATCAGGCGAATAAATTCTATTATATGGCAGCAAAATAATTTGGTTTTCTAGAAATGACCTTTGGCGTTCAGAGCAATACCATACCCAGAATGAACATAGCAGAGACCTGACCTTTATAAAATTATAATAATGTTATCTAATCTGGACAACTGTGGAACAATTTTTCCTCTTTGTATAAAAAGGTCAGAAAAATATATGTATATTTACAGTATATATAGACATTTAATGAATCCATTTCCTACATATTTATTTATGTCCATGTAGTAGTTGTGACAATTATATTTTGTTATTTTCTAGTTTACTTCAATGTTGAAACATTTATATTTTAATAAAGTGCAACATTGGTCATTTTGATATCATCCATCCATCTATTATCCAACCCACTATATCCTAACTACAGGGTTACAGGGGTCTGCTGGAGCCAATCCCAGCCAACACAGGTCGCAAGGCAGGATACAATCCCCAGGCAGGGTGCCAGCCCATTGCAGGGCACATCCACAAACCAAGCACACACTAGGGACAATTTAGGAGTGCCAATGCACCTAACCTGCATGTGTTTGGACTGTGGGAGGAAACCGCAGCACTCGGAGGAAACCCGCGACACGGGAGAACATGCAAACTCCACTCAGGGCGGACCCGGAAAGCAAACATAGGTCTCCTCACTGCCAGGCAGCAGTGCTACCCACTGCACCACCGTGCTCATTTTGATATCAATCAATCAATAATCAGTTTATCAGATAATTAAGCCAATAGAATGCAGCATAATTTTTTATTCAGTATATTTTAAAGTAGATTCCAGTACAGGAACTATCCTTTATTATATTGTATGAGCACAACAGTATATCATAATACACATTCAGAAGGACAGTCCTGTGTATCAAAAGAGCTCCTGTAGCACAAGAAGTGGAAATCAAGTATCATAGTCCTGGCCTGGCTCTGTCTGCCAAAAAATAAGCTAATAAATGTGATATTACTGTGTAAATTTGAGTTGCATGTCAAGAAGTATGTGAATTATTTTAAATGATCAGCCCTTTGGCGCTAAATTGAGTGGACATAATCATTTATATACTGTATATATATATACATGCACACACACACATATATATAGATATAGATATAGTACATAAAGTGGTATACTCTGCATTTATAGCCTACCCATTAATACCATTTTACTATAAAGTATTGCATGTGCTTTTTAAATATAGTAGAAGTATACATTTTGGCCAATTGTTCTTTTATATTAAACCACTTACAGCACATAAAGGACAATCTTCAGCTTATTCATACAATTGTAACATTAAAAATATTTGCAAATTTAAGAGAGAAAGCTGTATTTATATTTTGATCATACTATTTATTATAAGACCTTCCATTTTGAGTCGTATTACACAATGTTCAAAACGGACAAATGTGCCTATTTATTATTTCCTTTCATATAAAAATAAACCTTGTTTAAGAAACTAACCTCGAGTGTTTTTATTTGTGCAACAGTGACATCTTTTGGTTGGAAAAAAAAGGTGAAGAAGTATTTGTTGTCTTTTGCAATGTCATTGAATTAGTTTGAATATCATAATATTAAAATTTTCTTTGTTGCTTTAAGATATCAGAGTATTGCAGAAAATAAATAATAATTTATAAACTGCTGGGTCGCTTCTATTACCATTTACTAACCAGATACTGTATACAGCAATTTAATTACCCAAATACCGTATGCTTTATTCTCTACAATTCCGTTAATGATGCTTGTTTTTAAACTACGATAATGACAGTGGCAGAGTGGCGCAGTGTCTCAGTGGTTACTGTCACTGCCTGGCAACTCTGGCACACTGGGTTCAAATGCATGCACAGCTGCAGCCCGTGTGGTCTTTAAATATTCTTTCCATGTCTGAAGCACCTTTCTCTGATTTTTGTCCGCCATATCAAAAGTAAATATGTATTAAGGAAATTTCAAATCAAAAATGCCCTGGTGTGACTAATTATGCCCTCCAACCATACATTTAGTTTAATCAGGTTCTGTAAATCAGTGAATGAGAGGATAATGGTGGTGAAAGGCATGAAAAAGACTTGCAGTGCTAAAAAACACAAACATCATTAGCTGTAAATGTATTTTAGCGCATTGTTATATTTGCCTATTTATTATTGTTATATACTAAATATTACCCACTAGTATAAGTAATAACATTTTTCTATGCCAGACTGGCACTAAAATTTCAATTTCTTAATAATATACAGCATGTCATTTCAAAAATTCAAGTTATTGATTTGAGTTTACAAGACATTGATACTGATTATGCAATATTTTTCAATGCTGAAGTTATAAATTTGTCCACCCATCCATCCATCCATCCATCCATCCATCCATCAATTGTCTTCACCTAATACTCCCATTTAATTGCTGCCCCATTCAGGTATGGTTTCTGCCTTACCCCTGATGCTGCTGAGCATGTGTCCCGGCCCTCATGAGCCCAAACTGGATAAATTCAGTACAGATAACAAAGGAATGGATAAACTTTTTCGCGATCATGGATGTAGCCTGATAATAGAAGATGAGCATTTTAACTTTTAATCAGCACATTAACCGTATTTGTCTGTCTGCAAATGTTCTCTTTGTTTGGCTGCAGTTTAACAAGAACTATAGAGACTTTGTTTATCGGAAAAGCATTATGAAGGATTAACATCACAAATAAGACAGGAAATGAAATATTCAATGTATGGTTCCTGGTTTTATAAGTAGATGGAAGTACAAAATTATATTTTGAAATGTGTACCAAATTAATGTTTTCAAAGAGGGCAAGGGTGAAAGTCCAAAGTTTTTTATAGATAACTGGATTCAAAGTGAGCTGTAAAACTTTAAACAAATCACTCGAGTTTTTAATTAATATTGTTAAGATACCAAGTAATCACTGGTGTAGAAATCTCATTTAGAGCACACATCTGAAGGCACTGTAAATGTCATCTCCATGTACTCAGATGTATTTCTGTAGCTGAACCTCCTATAACTATAGCCACAAAATTAACTGTGAAACACATTCTGTTGGCAAGCTAAAGTCACATAATGATTTAGGATGTAGACATATCTGTAGATTTAACACACTGCCCCACTACCTGTTAAATACTGGTTGGAGACAGCATCTCAAGAATAAATGTTGCTAATTATACAAACCAGCAGAAAAAAAAAAATTAGCCTAGCATTTATGATGCCCTTGCCGCTGTTGTTGGTGTCAGTAAAGGTTCCACAGCAGCTGCTGGGTGTTGTTGGCAGCAGACGTCAAAGTTTAATCTAAGATATCTGTAAGAAATGTAATTAAATCAAACATTCAGGCTGCAGTAGACTTGTCAGATTTCCTTACCTTGATGCTTTTCTTCTCTTTACTCAGTGTTGGCACCACTTGTGATGAAAACCCCATCTAATTATTGCTGAAGTAAATAATCGTTTATTGCTATGGGTAATGGCTGGATTCTTAGTAATAGCAATAGTAGAATGTGTCTTATTACAGTAAAGAGGTAAATGAGCTATACCAGTATTATATGCCATTCTTCATTTTCATCATCTAGCCAATTTTTTACACATATTTCACAAATGATTAATTGTCTTACTTATAAATGATACATAATACATATTAATGTTTGCATGTTAATGTTTTGTAATACATATTTTTATTAAGACCTTGTAGTCCAATAAACCTACTGTTGCCAAATTAAGACTTGCTCTATCCTGATGTATGCCATCTATGTACTTAATTCTTTTACTCTGCACATTTCCTGTGACTGTCAGATATTGTTGGATTTATTTATTTATTTATTTATTGTCATTTTTTTTACTTTATAAGATAGAAGAAAAGTTTTAAAAAATGATGAAATGTGGTCAATCCATCCAGCATTGCTCAAAAGCAGTGACTGAAAGGTCCCAAGGGTTATATTCACTTCTATAAAATTGTCATATCTAAATTAAATCATCAGAGTATAGATGCACATACTGCAATTTATTTTTAAATGTATTTGATTTTTGGCTACCAGTCAAAAATTATTTTCATCAATCTTTTGTTTATGCTGTGCATTTTAATTTAGCATAATTTTTCAGGGTAATTGCAGCTGTTGTTTAGTATAAGTTTTCCATTAATAAGCACTTCTACTTGTACAGCATGTCTACATTTGACATCAGCATTACCATCATGCTGTATGTAAGAAAGAGAGTTGCATTCACATACTGCATGATTGTTATAAATGGAGCAGCTCTTCATTCCTCTCTAGAGATTTAAGGAAACGGGTGTTTATGAGTTTTATGTTGTTCTTTTCTGATTTAAACAACAATGTATATTCCTTGGGTGGATGGTGGCACAGTGAGTAGCGTTGCTGCCTCGCAGTTAGGAGATTCGGGTTTGCTTCCTTGGTCCTCCCTGTGTGGAGTTTGCATGTTCTCCCCGTGTCTGCGTGGGTTTCCTCCGAGTACTCTGGTTTCCTCCCACAGTCCAAAGACATGCAGGTTAGGTGCATTGACGATTCTAAATTGTTGTGTGTGTGGGGGCTGGCACCCTGCCTGGGGTTTGTTTCCTGCCTTGCGCTCTGTGTTGGCTGGGATTGGCTCCAGCAGACCCCCGTAACCCTGTAGTTAGGATATAGCGGGATGGATGGATGTATATTCCTTAGTTTGTTACTTTTTCCAGTTAAAATTGTTTGCCATTGCTAGGCACTTCTGTTTGTTTAGTATGTCTGCATTTGACATCCTAGCTACATATATTATTGTCTTTACTCTGCTGCTAATAGAACTAAAACAAGTATTCATCTTCCTGCTTTTACATGAACTGATTAATGCATGCATGATAGAAATACTGCGGTGGGCTGGCGTCCTGCCCTGGGTTTGTTTCCTGCCTTGCGCTCTGTGTTGGCTGGGATTGGCTCCAGCAGACCCCCATGACCCTGTAGTTGGGATATAGTGGGTTGGATAATGGATGGATGGATGATAGAAATATTGAAGTCAATTACAGTGAAATCTTTGATCCTAATTTGACATTAAATATAAGAAGTGGCATCCTCTTTTTTCTAAATATAATTTCTTAGAATACGGAAAATGAATATTCACTGGTGTGATGTGTAAAATATCATGACTGCAGAGAAAACAAACCGGTATCATGTCACCCCTCTGACATTTTTTTTTTTTTCTTTCTATACTGGCTATGACTTCATTGGGTTTTACTGCCTTGGGCCATCCCTCCCACTTGCTGACTACCTTTGACTTCACACCCCATGTGCCACTCAGTCTTTTCTGTAATAAAATTAAAAAACAGACATAAAAGGACAATGAATACAACATTTAATATCATACATGTAATGAAATAAATACTTTCACATATAAAAATCATGCATTTCTGCACTACTGCAGCATTTCAGAATCATTAAGGAGAGTCGAGCAGTCAGTCAATAAAAGCTCTTTTGGTCATCTAGCAGTTAGGATGTGCCGACATCAGATACATAGTAGAAGTTGTCAAGACTTTTGTTTTAATTCCACGTTCCCACAACTCTTAGTAGGAACAAGAGATTTCGAGATTCCCTATTGAATGCACATTTTACCAGTGTGCTTGAGCGTGTGATTTACTATTTACATGGAACCTTCTCTATTTACTATTTACATGACAGTATACACCTTGGCTACTCAACACTGCACACATGATGCTAGATGTGATACATTTCTTTTGAGTCTTTTGAGATCTGCTCATGTTACAACAGATGTGGTTTAGAGCAGGGGTGTCAAACTCCAGGCCTGGAGGGTCACAGTGGATGCAGGTTTTCATTCTAAACCTTTTCCTAATCATTGACCAGTTTTCACTGCTAATTAACTCTTTTTCCCTTCATTTTAATAGCCCTGTTTTTAAGGATTCACTGCTCTGAATTGATTCGTTTCTTCATAAAATGGCAACCAAACAGAAATGAGATGTGAAACGAGCCAACAGATGATCAGCTAAACTGGAATTTCAAACTCCAACCAATCTATTAATGAGAAGCTGATTCTTGCTGTTAATTAAACCCGTTATTTAATTCCGTGCCCTGTTGCTGCTCTCATTTTGCCACAGCAGACATTTCAAAAACTGTTGATTTTCTGTTTATCAAAATGTTTGGGTGACCTGAGAGATCAACCTTACTGAGACCTTCACTTTTCTTTATTTTCAGATATTGTGTGACGGGCACAGGTGAGCTGGTCATGTGGCGGCTCATTTTGGGCCTCATTATTGTTTGGCTGCTAATTAAAAAAAGAGACAACTAAGGGGCCTGAGTCAAGTTAATTAAAACTAAAGCAAAAGAAGTTAATTAGCAGCAAAAACTGGTCACTAATGAAGAAAATGGTTAGAATGAAAACCTGAAGCCACTGCGGTCCTCCAGGACCGGAGTTCAACACCCCTAGTCTAGAGTCTGAGATTAATATTCTTTAATATTCAACCTTTTTTCTTAATATAATCCAATTTTTTCTTTGCCTATGAAATACATTTGTGAATTGTTTGAAAGATGAGATATGCATGAAGGTAAATCATCACATCATTTCCAGAGCTTTCTCCCTGCATAAGACCACCTAGTCCATGAGGTTCTTTTTGGGGTTGTTTATAAATTATGTTAATATTTCATTAACATACTCTTTAAAAAACTATCATGGTTTCAGCTTCACTCACATACAGTAACTTGATAGTTTGTTTTTGATTTCCACTGCCCTTTGTGTAAAAATTTGAAGCATATTCCATCTGTGTAGAAATATATTCCTGTTACCTACATGCAGCATTTCAATTTGTCCATATTAAATTGCATTTTCAGTTTATTTCCCATTTTTCCAGATTGTACAAATCTTTATAAATTTCTCGTACCTTCTTAGTATTTGCTCCTCTTTTAATTGTTATGTTATCCAGAATGTTTATAATTTTACCATTTAATGTATATCTGAATTTGAACTATTTCAGAACCTATGTAAATACAGATTCTATTTATACCACTCTAGGTGAGTATGCATTTATGTTATTTCATCTGTTTCAGTAATAAAGATTTTTCATTAGCTCTTTAAATGCCCAAAGAACATCACTGACTCCATCAACGGCTCCTCCAAATTTCAAAGCGGAGTTAGCCACAGGTTCCGAAGAGTAAGTGAACTGCAATCTTAGGTGTGTCGGAGCTAGTAAAGACATGACAACCAACATCATAGTTGCACAGAATATTTGTGCATCACATTATAGCCCTCTGTGTGAACTGGTCACAAAATCTTGGACAGAGAAATAAACGGGTGTGATATGCATTCAGGCAGGAAAGCCTCTTAAATTTAAAAACAATTACTATATTGACTTGTCCTGCTCTGGAATTTTCTGCTTGAGATGGCTAACTGGGGGGTTATCAAAATATCCACACTGCCATCATTACTCTCCTTAAAAGTTGCCAGTATTTGAAAAGCTGTATTTTGTGTTCAAACTGAATGCACTCAATGCAAATGGCTTTTCTTTTATCTGTGCATGCTGTTGTATGCTTTTGTTCGAGCAGCTGAAATTCGTCTACTGACTTATTCTCGGCTTGCATAGACACACCAGTTTGGGATCCTTTTAGCTTTCTGTGTAACTCATACTTTATACTTGAATAAAAATAAATTAAAAGGTGTTCTAAAACAGATCTTTATAGTCTTCATTTTAAATGAAATGCAGTGGATTCAGAAAGTAATCAGATCAATGCTTTTGCTTTGTCATTCTGGGGTATTGAGTTGCTTACTGTGGGGAACAAAATAATTTAAATGATTTTATCACAAGGCTGCAACATAGCAAAGTGTGAATAAGTAAAGGGTTCTGAGTAATGTCTGAATTCACTGTATACTCAATTTAAGGCAATGCTTTTAAAATTGTTTGTTAAAAACAGAAGAAATTAAATGTGGCAAAAAAGAAAACAATGTAGATAATAAAGAATTTTAGCTGTAGGTAGCTTTCATTTCAAATAAACTTATTTTACAATTAGCCCTCCTCACAGTTATATTATTTGCCCTGGGCTCATATCTTTTTTTTTACTATTATTATTTTAAGGTTGTAGAAATTGTGCCAAAAGTCTTTTATTACATATATTACATTCTTTATTATATATTACATTTATAACTATTTCATTATACATGTGACTTATTAATGATACTCATTCTGCATTACATCCGTCTCTGGATTTTTTGCTATGTAGATGTTCCATGCATGTTTTTCTTTAACTTCTTATTAAAGAATAGGAAAGGATGCAACTTAAACAATACAATACAATCAGTACTTCTAGGTACTGTGGCTATTAGGGCTCCAGTTACCTGAGAGAAATATAAAAGACCCTGCTCACCACAGCTATTTAATGTGACATTAGTTAACCTTGCCCACTGTGTTTTGGCCCTTTGGTTTTGAGGATCACAAACATGGTCCTCTTTTTTTGTCCACTTTGAGAAAGCATTAGCATTTTAGAAACTTTGCTTGGATTTAGCTAGCGTTAAAATAATACTCTTCCCAAAAATTATGTATATTTTTGTCTGTTGCTTACCCCATGGTGTCGGTAGCAATTGCTGAAAAAACTTTTTAATCTTATATCTTTATGCAGAATGGAGACAACACAATTTCTAGTATAATTGGCTTTAATAGGGATAAATGAGGGCAAATGCCACAGCAAAAAATATTAAAGTATACAAGAAAATAATTTCCAAATTATTTGTGTTACAAAACCTACATTATCCAGTTGCATGCTCGCAATGTCTGAAAAACTGTCTTTTTGATAAAAGTATTTTTAAACAAAGTCATCCATAAAATGATAATAATGCATGAAAGCAAAGCACACTGAAGTGAATTTGAGCTTTTCAACTAAAGACCTCCCTCCCCACTAATTCATTGGTCAAGAGCACTGTCTTCAGTCTCTGTCCTCCATTAAATTATGGGGTTAAAATTGTTCCTGGCCCTGACTACAAACAACACAAGGAAAATAACAGATAAAAAAAAGTTACTATTTTCCGTGGTGTATTCCTTTAGATTATCCATAAATTTCTTTGTTATTATCATTTCTTCTCCTTTAATCTTTCTTGTCAAACTTTTGTACGTTTTTTAAATATTACATTGTCATTATTTACTTGTTTCATTGTTTTGTTCTTGGTGTTGGAAGCTTTTTTGTCTAATGATTCAGAATTAATTTGATTTTTATGTTCTTTACTTGAATGACGAATTTGCTGCCTCTTATTTTAGTAACTATTTTCTTTAATAACTTACTTAAAATATTAATTAAGAGTTTTGAGAGAATTCTTTTGAATGGTCTTTCTGTAAGGAAGTTTTTATAACAGCCATAAAATGCTGAGATAGCCTTCGGCTCTTCATAGCCCAGAACTGGACAAAGTGGACATGGAAAATGGATGGGTAAATGTGTGTCTTAAATTAATTTTGAAACTTCCTGTGTGCATACTGCTTGTTGGATCAGCAACAAACTAAAAAGCCATTAAGCTTCAGGCTGTCCAAGCAGAAGGTGCTCACTTGTGATCTGTGTGTGGATCCCAATGTTCCAGCATAGTGACAGGGATGCTGTGCTGCTAAAATTAGTGGCATCCATCAGATAAGACATAAAACTGAGGTCCTTACTCTGTTATCTAAAAAGATCCCTGGGCATCTTTTGAAAAGGAAGGGTGTGCTCTGATGTCCAGGTAAAATAGCCAACCGGGCCCTTATCTATTCTTGCTTCTAATCATCTCATTTCTTTAATTGGCTAACTATCTCAGTCACCATGGCACAAAAATGGCTGCCATTCCATTATGTTGGTGGATGCTGCACAGTGGTGGTGGTTGTAGTCGTTCCCCACTATATGAGTAGAGTGCTTTAAGTAGCTAGATACAGTCTATATAAATGGAATCAATTGTTATTACTATTGTTAAAAATGATGAGCTCACTGTATGGGTGGGCCAGCATAGGCTTTGGCTTTTTTCCACTAATGTTTGGAAGTACCAGAAACCAAATATATGTCTATTATAAGTAAGAAACGTAAGCGTTTGGTACTGTATTTTCATACATATAAATGCAAAGAATTATTATTATTATACTTTAGCTTTATCTAACCTGTGTTTTTAACACTACACAAAAAATATTTTTGATAAATTATTTAATATTTGCATGTACATTGCATTTGGTTAGACTGAAGCTTCCTGGCTCTTTTGAACGCTGTCGATAAGTATTTGAAAAAATTTTGTGAACCCTGCACTGCAGACCCATTAGGTGATATGCATGAGTCCAATGGCTACGTGCCCTGCAAACTCATCTCATATATCAGAATATTCAGAATTCCAAGTTGATGTGGTATTTAACAGTAACCTTTTATTAAAGTGATTTTTATGTTTATATACTAGCATTTATGATAACATTTCAAGCATGTGTTTTATAAGGATATAAGATAATAATAAAGTTATTCAATCGGAAAATCTTTTAAAGGATATCGCATACTTACAGTACACAAGAATTCAGACTGGGATTGTTTATAAATGATCAAAAGCTGTAGGATATACCTGAAGGAAAACTAAACAAATACTCTTCTGTGTTTGTACAGTCTCTTCTGAGAGCTTGAAATAACTGGACATTAAAAATTGCTTTCTTATTTAACTTTAACGCAGAGTGGAGACAAGTGGAGAGCTGCAAGAGAATACAAATTATTGACCTGCATTTTTATATATATATATATATATATATTTATATGCTGTATATGTGTGTGTGTTTGTGAGTACTCTGAATCTCTATATTTTAACAAATATTTTATTGTATATAATGTAAATTAGCTCCCGACAGGATTCTGGGGAAAAGAAAGTGCTTAACCCAAGGCTGTTTTAGCAGAGGGTTTGTTGACCCTCTTCATAAGTGCCCACTGTGCTTAATGCTTTTGAATTTAACTTAGCTGTCTGAATAATATGCCAGTAGGTAATTGGTATGTGGATGTGGTTCAATATAAAAATGCCACCATGTATATTTAGAGCAAGAACACACAAGAAAAGAGCAGAAAGCAGAGGCTGCATCATGAATTGCTCTTAGCAACAAAATGAAAATGTAACCAATTAGGACAATTTTTGCTAATTCTTTGCTGAAATGATAATAATTAGTCATTTACAAAAGATGTAATTGAACTATCACTTTGCATTTCACTTCATCAAATCCCTATCCATGGGATTTTGCAATGATTTAGTGTATATGAAAAGTTTATTTCTCTTATTGTTTTAAACCACAATAGGTCTAATGCTTTATATTTCTATGAGACTGACAGAGTTGCATGGTAAGGCAGTGTTACCTCACAAAATAAAAATCCTGGATTTAAACAAGTGCTCACTCGGTGTAGGTGTAGAATCTCTATGAACTTTCCCTGTCCGAGTTTTCCTCCAGGTGATCAGGTTTTCCTTCTCTATCTCCAAAGACATCTGAGTTAATTAGACAATCCAGATTGGCAGTGTATATCTGTTTCTGTGTATGTCTGTGTGTGAGTGTGCTAGAGTCATCTCTGTGCTTAACTGTCATCTCTATGATTGGCTATCCAGCAGGGAGAACTATCACCTTGGAAAGAGAAGGTTCAAAGCTTACAGTCCTGACTCAAAGACACAACGGCGATAAAATAACCATAACAACACAAGTCAGTCACAACACAAATAATAAGTTTTAATTGGCAAGTATTAAAAAATCTTTCAACATACAAATCCACATTCTAACAAGAGACCCAAAATAAAAGCCAGCAGTTAGATGCTCTGGCTATTGCCTTGTCCAGATGCTGTTGTTGTAGCGTGCAGAAGTTTGGAGTGTAGAAGGTAACTTGGAAGAGCAATTCAAATGTCCCTGGGCTAAGCAGGTGAGCAGCTGTGGTGCTCCAGCATTTTAGGGGTCCAGAGGTTATCAAATGTGGTTTTTGTAACTTTAGGAAAATATGGTTTTGGCACCATAAACTAATCAGTGTCTATCTACAAGTTTTGTCACACCAATGTTTCTACAAAACAACTTGTTCAGCAGAGCCCAAGAAATACTTATCTCACAGATTTAAATAACACCATAACTAAAATAATTAACACCATAACTAAAATAATGGCAAGCAGTTAGTAATAATAATAATAATCATCATCATCATCATCATTAATAAAATCCATATTGCTCATAAATTTTATTTTATATGAATGGAAAATTTATTAAATATACAGATCATAGTTACACACTGAAAATCATTAATCGGCACTGCTGCCAACAGTGGCTTTCCATACAGTGCTGATTCCTTGTGAGCCCCAGGCAGGCCTATAAATTCGATTCAGTAGTTATGAAAATGTATGTATGTATGTATGTATGTATGTATGTATGTACACAAAATGCCTTGTTGATGCTAGAGGTCAGAGGAGAATGGGCCGACTGATTCAAGCTGATAGAAGAGCAACTTTGACTGAAATAACCACTCGTTACAACCGAGGTATGCAGCAAAGCATTTGTGAAGCCACAACACGCACAACCTTGAGGCGGATGGGCTACAACAGCAGAAGACCCCACCGGGTACCACTCATCTCCACTACAAATAGGAAAAAGAGGCTACAATTTGCACGAGCTCACCAAAATTGGACAGTTGAAGACTGGAAAAATGTTGCCTGGTCTGATGAGTCTCGATTTCTGTTGAGACATTCAAATGGTAGAGTCAGAATTTGGCGTAAACAGAATGAGAACATGGATCCATCATGCCTTGTTACCACTGTGCAGGCTGGTGGTGGTGGTGTAATGGTGTGGGGATGTTTTCTTGGCACACTTTAGGCCCCTTAGTGCCAATTGGGCATCGTTTAAATGCCACGGGCTACCTGAGCATTGTTTCTGACCATTGTACACAGACTCAAATCATCATTATTTTGCTGATCATTTCACACAGGTAATTAATTAAATATATTTTAAAAAGTCCCTTTATTCATTTATTGATTTCTAGTAAGGGTTATAGGGCCTGTTCTTTCTGCATAATGCAAATTCACCTCGCAACCAGATATGACTGAGACAAATGCCCAAATTCACTAATATTTAGCCAGTTTTAAAGAATCCATTTAACATGTCTTTTCAATGACACACAAAAAAAGATTACTTGGAACAAAACATATCTGTATGGAGAGAATGTGCAAACATTGGATGGCCAGTATATGACCTAACCTGGAGAAGAGAATGTGCCAGTGCTGCATTTCCTTGAGAGAGAAACATGCACAGTTGGAAATATTTTTATAGTACATAACCCTCTTGTTTCTGTTTGTTTACATTTTGCTCTCTGTCACTGCCAAGAGAAACACATTATTTATGACAAAACTGCAACAAAGTTGCCTTTGTCTTCTTGCTGATTAAATTAGTTACTTATGTATGTTATTTACAGTATATGTAATATGCTAGTAATAATGAATTATATTTATATAGTGCTACTCAATCTGCTTTACATAGACAGTGGAGAACGACTTCAACCATCACAGTTGTGCAGCATTCACTTGGATGATGTGATTTCAGCCATTATTGTGTCAGTACACTCACCACACATTAGCTAATAGTTGGTGAAAGGGTGAGATAGTTAGCCAATCAGAGAAAGGGAATGATTAAAAGGACAAAATGAATGAGGCAGTGATAGGCTAGTTAGCCAGGACATCAGGATATACCCTATTCTTTATGAAAGAAGCCCAAGAACATTTTATGACCAGTGAGAGTCAGGACTTGGTTTTATATCTCATCCAAAAAATGGCACCATATTTACGACAGTGTTCATGTCACTGCACAGGGGCATTGAGACCACAGGGTAAGTACCACTTTCCAGCCTCACCAACACTTCTACCAGCAGCACCCCAAGCTTTCTGGATTGGTCTTCCATCCAAGTACTGGCCAGACTCTAACATGCTTAGCTTCAGTTAGATAACATATATAACAGACAAATGAATAGATGAATAATATGTGTTGATGCATATATATTCATAATGAACCATATTTAAAAAAATATTGGATTAAGAGATGGCGGAACTGTATTTGGATCCTTGTAGTGTAGATTAAATTTTTTTCTGAGTAGATTTTGTGCCCTTCCCCTGTGGCGTGTTTATTTTTTCTTTTGTTTTTCCACCATACAAACACTACAGTTTGGCCAATTTTGACTAATCATGGTTGGTTTTTTTTCTTTGGCCATATTGGTACTGAGATAGGCCCTGACTGTGTTCGATCTTTCAATAGGGAAATGATGTTTGCTAAATGGATGCATAGAAGTGTGGATGAAGTTAAGTTCATTTGTAAATTTAAATGTTCAGTTTGTTTATTTTAAAAATGCTGAAGAAATGCATTTTGAGTTACATTTCATTTCTCTAGTCGATGTTGTATTGTGCTTTGCTACAAAATTACAATGTTGATGGGTTAAAAATATTTTATCCACTCAAAGTAGTGTCTTGAAGAACTGTTTTGTATTGTACTGATCTAACCACAACCTAAGGTGGCTGAAGGTCTATTTCAGTAAACAAAAGAGAAACACTATACAGTATAGTGCCTTACATCATGCAGATACAGTATCTCCTAAATGATTTGCAGTTTAATTAGTAATTTAGAGTTGATAACATAGATATATTTGAGAGCAGACTGTAAACGGGACCATTCAATAAGGTAGCAGTGGGATTTAAGTACCAGTAAAATGTTGATTCATCTCTGCACTGTGACCTACTAACAAAACTTCACTTTTGAGTGGTTTGAGGTGGCTTAACCAAGACAAATTCCTCATGATATTACATATTTAGTATAAGACCTATGCATCCTTCATATCATCAAGTAATTTTATCATCTTGTCAATATGCCACACTGCAAGGAGATGAATAACCTATCTATATATATCTATATAAATATTTTTGTACAAGCAACAGAATTAAAAAAAATGTCTGAAGTATTGGCTCGAGCACTAAAATATGATATCACAAGCTAATTCAGTATGTTAAAAAATATGGTAACAGAAGTCTGTATCGAACTCACTCAGTAGAACACTCAAAAGATCATCACTGAATCTGTATTCCAGGATTCTTAGAGAAAAGTCATAAGACCGCTTACTTAAAATTCCTTGAAGACTTTTTTCTTGGCATAATGGCTGGATGCTAGAATATTGCTCTGTGAATTTTATGAAAACTTGTACAGATCAGAGTTGCTGGAAGGACAAACTTCTGATATTTACTGTACATTGTTTTGTACATTATTTTTTATGTGGTTAACTGAGTCTGTAAAATTTATAGACCCTACACTGCTAATGACTCATGATAGTCTGCTTGTGTTGATTGTCCAGACACCATTACTTAACTAAGCTTTCTTATTTCAATGTGTGTCTTTAATGAACTGAAACATAACACGGGAGCATTGGGCACATGGCTCAAAACAACTCTGGAAAGGGCTATTGTCCATCACAGAGTGGACATATTCATTCAACTATCCACTCACACCGCCGTATCACAGTGAAGCAATCTCTCTCTGTCTCTCTGTCTGACCATTTGAGCATTTGTCCCACACTCCCACCAGCTTTGCTCTCAGTTAGCCTCTGGCTTAGTGGTGGCTTTATGCTACCATCCAGAGTCATTTACGGCTAAGCCCCAGAATACCTACTTGGGTCAGAAACTCCTCAAACACCAGCTCACCTGCTTCTGGTGTTCTTGTAACCCTCTAACAGCTGTGACCTCTCTGGCAGCCAGTTTTTACCATTCCTTGACCTCACTGGCTGTACTAAGCATGAATTAACAACGATTATCACCAGCAGTACTGCTTCCGCATTCCTTAAAAGTGTATAGTGCATTATGGGTTAAAAACTCTGAATAACTAACAGACTACATCATGGCTTAAAGTTTATGCATGAGGTGTTGACTCAAAAATACATTCAGACATTGCACAGCTTTTCATCTTTTTGGACAATCATTCATGCTCAGAATGGGACTGATAACACCATATCGTGGGTTGAGGACAGAAGAGATCTCAGCGCCACCAGCCATGCTTAGCAGCACAGAAGGATTACACCAATAGCAAAATATGAAAACAAGTGCCTAGCCAGTTAGATGTGAAGGCTGACACCTTGCAACCAATCATGATTGTTGGGAAAAGACTAGTTGTGTAACGCAGTCAAAAAAAAGAGAAAGAAATGTTCAAAAATAGCAGGAGGCAAACTAAAACAAGTAGGCAAAAAAGTTGTCAAGAACTGAAGTAATCAAAAATCAGGAAACCCGTCCTAACACAAAAGTTTTTTACCCACCAAGGAATAACTTGAAAGTAGGAACACAGCCAAATTTATGTGCAATGTCCCTTTACATCACAAGTTTGGCAAAACAGTCACTTGATCAACACTGCAACACCTTGCATAAATGATGAAATTGAAGATGGTAAAAATATAAATTCTTGAATCCAATTCAAAATGCAAAACATGCATCACAATAAAATTCTATAAGTAAAAAATCTTCTTATCCCATTCAGTCAAAGAGTGGAAAGTGATTTAAGCACTAGGGTCCATCTTCAAGCTTACCTTTTCTCATTTGGCTCAGGACATCTTTGAAAGCCATAGAGCCAGAGCCTTCACTTCAATCAGATCAACAAACTTAGAAATCTGGCAAAGATCATTACTGGGAAAGGCAGTACACTTCCATCAAAACTTAATCAAAAGCAAAAATTCAGAGTTGAAGAAACATAATGTTTGAAAGTTTAAATTCAGAATGTTGGAAAGTTTTTCTTCAATGTAAACAAGTTTTTCTTCACACAAAGGACCATAAACACTTGAAATAAATTACCAAGTGGTGTAAAGGACTGCAGAAATTTAGGGACCTTCAATTCGCGATTTGATGTTACTTTGGACAATTTAGATGAATAGGACGGCCAAGTTCGTGGGGCTGAATGACATGTTCTCATCACTAATTTCTAATCTCCCAATGTGCTAAAAGATTATCCAGAATAATAAAGTATAAGAAAAACAAGGAGAAGAGTATTTAGGGTTGGTAGCTGTAATCTCAGATAGTGACAGGACATCAGGGGTGAGGTTTATTCCACATGGTTAGCAAGGCAACTAAACAACAAATGGTGGTGCCCATAAAGAAGCAGAAATAGTGTTGGAAACAGCATAAAACATTTAAAATATTCTTTATAAAGTCTAAATCAAAAATACATGGCAATGCTTAAATAAGCACCACATATCATAATAATATTTCACAAATAAATTGCAAAAAATGAAAACCAGAAACAGGTTATAGCACTGGACTGTGACAGACTGGTAGTGCCCATGTTTCTGGAAACCCCCTGCCAGCCAGACACTCCTTTAAACAGATTCCTCTTTTATACCATTGTTACCTTACCTTTGATTACATTGTCTGTATTTGTGTGCTTATATTGTTTAATGTTGTGGAAGAGAGCAAAACAAATCTCTGTTTCTGTGGAGGGCTACAGAAGTAGCATGTGACATAATCAAAGAGTTGTTAAAGACATTTTTACGTTGCTATTGAATATTCAATACAGCGTTGGAAAACGGTATGATGTAGATCATTAAGAAATTGAAGTAAAGGGAAAAACAACTCCAGCAGCACTGAATGTAGTGAGAAACAGAAGTCTATGGCTGAGCAGTTGGAAGGTATATGGACAGTGGAGATGGCAGTTCAGTCACACTCAGGCAGATGTACCGTACTATATACTGCAGCTACACAGAGTTACTTTAAGACTTGCAAGCTTTCTTAGATTGTGTGAAACGGAGACAAATAATCATTTTAGAACTGTTAAGTTACACTAAGCAATCTCCCATCAGAAGATCCGTTTTTAAAAACCGAGTGTGTTGCTAATCATCGAAAAGACTCTGACTCATTGTTCCCTCTCTTAAATCGACATGCGTCTTCATTTCCTGTTCATTCCAAGTACATCTGTATTTTGGCACTTGAGTAAGTTTTCATGCCAGAAGAAATCCTAGCACACACATTAAATCTGTTTTGCTGGGAAAACTGAGTGCACTGCGGCACTCTGACTCAATGTTGAGCTGCTGTTAGACTGTCATGATTTTTTGAAGTCCCCCCCATCGGCCTATTTTTATTTATTTTTTTTCTTTTGAAAGCAATCGTTTCAGGAAACTGTGTTTATTTGCCATAATACAGTAGTGAAGGATCTTTGTATTTCCATTAATGCCCGTTTTGTTTTTCATCTTTTATGTTAAGTTGCTTTTAAAGTGCTCTCTAGAGCCATCTATATTTATGGACAGGCAGGCTTCACATTGTCAGGGAAGGTTTATGACTTCATTTGGGGCTGTGTCTAATGTTTTAGGTTCTTGCTTTATGATGCTTTTTAAATTTTTTTTTCCTCTCAGCTGTCCATAACACGTACCTTAATGTGACATGGATTTCAGTTACTTGTTGAACTTTTATTATTTTCAGTCAATTATTTATATACAGTTTTACAAGCCTGGAATTTTCATTTAGGCACATAGCACAAGGCTTTTTTTAAACACACTAATGTAATCTCTCGCTCTCTCTTTCATAAACACACACACACACACACACTCACTCAGACACTGGCTGTAAAGGCTGTCTCCTTGTTCCCATAGAAACCATAAAAATCAATGTCTGCTAAAAGAACTATTGATCTCTGCACATTATTTATTTATTTATTTTAATCTTGCAACTTGGTTTCTTCCTTAATAGTGCCAAAGCCTATGTCAAAATGCACAGAGATTCACTGCCTGGTAACCTGGTAGCAAATATCAAATTCACAAAGGGTAAAGTCACTTGTCAGTGAACGGATTGACAGGCAGAAAGAAAAAAAAGATAGATAGACAGACAGACAGACAGATGCAAATTGAGGTTTGAAGTATTAAAGTATAATTAAAAGACGTCTGGCAGAAATCCTGCTGCATAGATCATACCATTCTATTGCTTAGAGCTGCGTTCACCAATGATGAATTTTATTTGCAGAAGAGGAGAATTTTACTTAGGGTGGAAGGTTAAACGCCTCAGGAACACTCTTTGTTTCTCAGCACTTAAGAGAAAATAGGGCAGTGCTAATCATGGAAAAGAGAACCCTATTAAAAAGTATCAGCTGGCAAAATGGAATGATGTGTATGCATGAACTTTGTATAGGATATGCACCTAATCTCCAGAAAAGAGATAAATGAAATGAAATGAACAATGAAAATGCCATTTCTTTAATAACATAAAATATTAAAGAGCATTGTTCGCTGTGGTTAAATGACATTTTTCTTTTTGATAATTCTCATATTTTATTATAAATTATGTATGAATGTTCATCTTTTAATGTAACCAAGAAGCACACACTAAATCTGAAATTTATATATACACATGGCCTCACACACACGCTACATATCTTTCTGTGAACAAATTACTCCGTTTATAGCTATTGGTGCTTACAATGTTAATGTATATATAAATTTATATATATAGTTTTCAGTATATATAATGACCAGTAGGGGGCACTGTACCACCCCAAACCCCAGACACAACCTCATAGACACAAGTCTCGGATGCAAATACACATTTTATTATGCAAAATACCTTACAAAAGGCTTCTTTTTAATAGTGGTGCAACACAATTTTATTTTTCTCTTTCTTTATCTCCACTCCTCACAGGTGAGCTTTGTGCGTCTTCCAAACCCAACTGGATGAGGTCAAACGTTTTCTTTTATCTTGGACCTAGGAATACTTCCAGTGTTAGGGCATAGCCCAGTGGAAGTACTTCCGGGTAAAATAGAACTCCTACAACGTAGGAATGATGGATCCCTGCAGAATCCCTTAGCCACACCAACGGAACCCGACAAGGCTGCCCTTTGGGACTACAGAACCTAGCATGCTTTGTGTGTGTCTGCACAGGCAGTGTTACCCAAGGATGCTGCCACCTAGCATGTTTGGGGAGCATGTAGTCTGCCAGGTTGTCTCCCCATGTCCTTCCATGACACTGACCTCCGGGCCAGGCATTTGTCCTTGGTATAACTCTGCCAGGATGCCAGACCTTCAGATTCTTTCTTGTGCCTTTGAAGGGTTGGCCTCCCATCCACATGAGGATCCTTCTTCCATCACGGACGTCCCCTCATGAGCACCATATATATATATACTGTATATACTGTATGCATAGGTCTAATCACAATCTAATATTTGGATGGTTACCTACCAGGTAATGTTTGTGGCTAGTCTAGACATCCACCATGCCCTCTGAGATGTGAGAAACGGATCATAGACTAAATATATCGTACCTGCCAAATAATTCAAAAGGTACATTACATATGTTTCGCCCTAATTGGCACTCATCAGTTGTACGCATTTTAACTTCTGCTTGTGGGGATCAATCTTCGGACATCAGTGCCACGTCAGCTAGTTCACTTACTTGACAGCGTGTAGATCGGAGTATTACATGCATAGGTCTGATCACAACGTGACATTTGGGTAGTTACCTACCAGGTAATGCTTGTAGTTATGATCTGCTTCACACAACTGAGAGGGCGTGATGGATATAGATCTGCCAACTGGCTAATCAGCCACAAGTGTTGCCTCTTAGTTAACCACCCAAATGTCAGATTGTGATCAGACTTATGCACGTAATATGCCAATTTTTGAGTCTCCTATAGGACAAAAAATATTGTTTTGTAAATATACTCATTGGTCAATTGTATGTTAAATATATGTTATATATATTGGTTAATTGGTACAAGTTTGGAAATCTTTTAGGAATGTCCTTTATTTAATACTCATAAAAATAAAAAGCTACGCAATCATAATGATAAATTATTAGAGTCAAATTTAAGAATTTGTATTAAATTCCGCTACACCTGCACCAAAAACCAAATTATACAGACATGCATACTTTAAACACATCTTGCATTCTGAAACCTGCTTAATCCAATTGATGGTGAAAGAGGGGCAGAGCCTATTCCTGGAATACAGGGCACAAGAAAGGAAACAACACAGATGGGGTATAAACCCATTACAGGGCCCACTCATATATAGACCCATTCTCACACTCACACAAAGTGAACATGGAATCGCTATTTAACCACACACACGTCTTAGGGGATGTGGAAGGAAAGCTGTTGTACCCAGTAAAATGCCAATGTAGAAATTTGTGGATTGTGTAAACTTAACACAGACAATGACAAGCCGTGGGATTTGAATCCATGACATCACTAAACAATGTGTCACCCTATTTCATATATGGACACATTACATGTACAGTATTTATTTGAATTTATTATTTATTTATTTAAGTGTATTAAAAAAAGAGTGCTCTTCTGGCATCACTTCGTCACTGCATGATTGCCAAGACCCAGAATGTATAAAAAAAGGTGACCATTTTTTAAAAATAATTGCACCCAGGTGAGCTTAAGCATATGTGAAAGAAGAGCAAAAAACTAATGGCAGTATGCCTATGCCCAAATCTCTCGTCTGGCTGTAGGCAACTTCAAAACTACTTAAGTGTTCACTTCCAGCCAAGTCTCTGGCTACTCCATTGCAGGAGGTGCCATTTTTTGGATAGTGTGTCATGACTAGTGCTCTCTTTTAGAAGACCCAAATGCCCCTTCACCTCTGTGGCACTCTCAGCACTTAAAGGGATAGATTGCCTTGTGCAATAAGGGAGAGTATGGGGTAATGACTTTGACATCTAAAAAATACAATGACCTTGAAGGGTCTATGGTAGTGACTTAATATGTCATTGCCTCCGTGATCTCACTGTTTTATTAATGGCATGGCTGCCAGTCTATTTTTAGCTAGAAGATCAACCCAATGACCACCCCGTCATTCTCTCTCGCTCTTTCTCTCTCTCCATCCCTTGGCAGGGGATCAGACACCCCCTACATCTTTTGGGTTTCTTGCAGCAACAACAAGTACACCATTTATTAATATACATTTTCATCCAAAATGTGTAGGTTAAAGTGCCTTATAAGAAGTTAAAAAAATAAAATTAGAAATAAAATATATAGCTAAGTAAAAATAATAAAAAAAAGAAAAAGATAAAGAAATATGACGTGGAAGAGAACTTAAACATGACATAACTTCTATTAACTAAACCCATGTCTTAATTCTCCAATAGTTACTGTATACTGTATATGAGTAAGTTTGTAGCTGTGCTCAGATAGATAGATAGATAGATAGATAGATAGATAGATAGATAGATAGATAGATAGATAGATAAAGTATCTATCTATCTAACTATCTGAGCACAGCTACAAATTTACTCATATACAGTATACAGTAACTATTGGAGAATTAAGACATGTGTTTAGCTAATAAAAGTTATGTCATGGCTTGGGAGGAAAGGAAAACAAGAGCTTCTTCAAGAAAAGTTGCCGAAAAATAATATTTCTTGCATGACATCACATGCAATAAATATAATTTTTATGGTTTACTTGTAGAGCTTTTTATTCATGTTACGATTTTGTTTTTAAAAACAGAACTTTTAAATTTTGAAGCTTTATTTGTCATTTGGTCTACAAACCCTTGGTGCATTTAAATGTTTCTATGGTTGCTGTAAATTATTTGGATTAGCTTTTATTTAAAGATGTTGAAATATTTGAATGTCTTTCCATGATGCGATTATGGCCTTAGGTTGTGTTCTATTGCTAAACACATTTCCATGCACAACAACCAGAATTTGCAACCCATAATGTCACGAGTTAGAGAATATAAAGGTCATCTCAAAGACTTCCTGGGTATCCAAGTTCTGGATAAAGTTCTTTAGTGACGAGTGAATTTTGTTTCTTGATCTTGTGGTTGCAAGTTAGTGATGGGTGGGCAAAGCCCCATGGAGCTTTGGATTTTTCCTCCTAATTGTGTCAGAAAAAGATCCAAAGCCTTGAAGCTTCAATAACAGTGACATCACCACAGCCAGGAGCTTGTCACAGCCAGCAGTGGAAGCACAAATACAAGCCCTAGCTGATTGCATGGTTTTAGTTAGACAGGCACACTAAAATCCTAAGAATGCGTTGTATGCGCATTTTGGCATAGTGATAATCATGTTGCACTAAATATACAGGGTTGGCAACAATTTTCTGCTATAAAATAATGATTAAATGTGTTGTCCTAAAGATGCAAGTTGTTGCCTTCAGAGCAACAATTATGAATATTGTAGCATTAAGCTAGTGCTGAGCTGAATGGATTCTTTGCTCTTTCCATTGCCTTTTTTAGATAGTTTGCTGCTCACTGTTGCTGCAGTAGTTTTAACACTTACTGTATATGACTTTGTCAGGCTTGCTGTTTTTCTCAGCTCCCAGGATCAGAAAGTGTTCACTTACACGATAAGACACAAGTTCATACTTTTGGAGACTCAGCCCAAGGCTGATGCAACTTGTCAGTGCCATTGCAACACTACAATTCTGTTATATTTCACCTGTGGCTCCTCCATATTTACTTCAACATCTTCATAAAATAGCACGAGGGACAGCACAGAGTGTTGAAGCAGCCAGACTGCTGCTGGTGCTTCAGTGACATTTAAAGCATTTGGCGCCATTAATCATGTTGTAATGAAGCTTTGATATACTGTTTCAACACTTTTTAGTTAAGGTGATGCAAGATCTGAAGACTTGATGGCAAAGATCTCATCCCTACTTGCTTTCTTTCGACTTTGATTTCTAATATTTTGAATACAGTTGAAGACAGATCAGTTAAGGCTTCTGACTTATTAACTTTGAAAAATCCTTAAACTTAAGCTTCATCTCCTTATTCATTCACATAAAAAATCTGCCTCATTTGTCCCAGTGGAAGAACACCATGTAGTGATGTGCACACTGTTGTGATTTCCTGTGTCTTTGTGTAGAAGATACTCACTGTGCTTCTCCACAGCGATGTAAATGAGAGTGCTGAATTACATTGATTTACAGTTGTTCCTTGCATTACCTGTCTTAGATAACAGCAGAAGAAAAAACACACAGAAGTGTAAATGAGGGTTTTAGGAAGCAATACTCCTTGTTTTTCTACCCCAAAATATTTTAAACCCCAGATTAAAAAAGTTTTGTGCTTTGCATTTACAAAATTACCTGCAAAACACATTTTCTGTTTGTTTTGACAAATTGTATGTATATCAAACCTTACCTGTTTTGGTCTTTACTACTTTCAGTCGTGTTTTGCAAGGTAGAAAAAGAAGAAATAAACCCTGGCAACAGTCTTTATGGTTGGTATGAAAGAGCAAAGTAGAAAGAAGGCAGATCCACAAAAAAGGTAGGTTTTCATGGATGTTTTGAACATTTTAATTAGTGAAAAGATCAAACACTCACAGACAGACTTCAAATGAGTTTTTAATTGTGTATGTCTCTAATTATTATGTTTGATACTTTGAACTGACTAAAAATATAGCTCAGAAATTGAAAGCTGTGAATAAACAGTTAACAGAATAGAATTAATACAGGGGCTTGAGAACATTAATCACAATCTCATAGATTAAAGATGAACATTGCAGATGTCAGGACGTTGTAAGTTTGAAATGAAGATTCACTGTCGATATGGACTGTCATGGACCGAATGGTATGCCAATACATTGCAGCACATTTCCTCACACAGGGAAAATCTCTAATTTCTAACTTCATCAGAGCTTTCAGATCTGAAAAGAAATCCCTTTTAAGTTGGTCCCCTCTCCCTTTCGCATTCCTTTCCAGAGTGGCCATTATTAATCTTAATATAGCTCCCTGGTTTACTTTACTACATCATTGCTACTCCTTCCTCAACCCCTACCAAGTTCTGGTCCAATGTTAGGTCTCTTGATCTCCAACTTTCTGTGGAATCCAAAAGACCTGTCCTAATTTGAGATAGGTTGGACAGTCAGGTGTCTTCTATATTTTCTATCATTGTACTTTCACTTTATGTCCACTATGGAACTGAATTTTTCCCTCAGTTAACCCTCCTTACAGTAACTGGCTTACTACAGAGTCTTCCATTCACTACCTTTAAAATGAAGAGCTGCACTTCTAATGTGTGCCTCCTGATTAATTATGCATTGGGAACTTGGTACAAAAATGAAAGGCATTTACTTCAAATTTTTCTATAGTGATATTTATGCCACTGCGCATAAACTTTGCTATTGGAGACAACTGTCTAGGTCGACTATATGATAGAGATGGCCCTGGACAGAATGACCTCCCCTCTTCACTACACATTTCATGGGACACTGTTTACCAGAATATCTCTTTATTTTCCACAGATCCTAACCATCGGCACATCCAATTTCAAATTCTCCATCGTATATGTGGTACTTCAAGCAAATAATGTGGTATGGCTTTAAACAATACCCTTACTGTCATTTCTACCTTTTGATTGTCCAGAGTTCTTTCATGCATATGTTTGGAAATGTCTGTTATGTTTTGGGCAGAGTTCCTTCACTGGCTCATGCTTCTTTTCTTTGTATATTTTGTTTGTTTTTCAGTTTAAATTATTTATTCGGGTTATTTATGGTAATTTTGTTCTATCCATTTATCATTTAGTCAATGTTGCTCATATACTATGTTTTTATGTTTAAAACTATTTATATGTTTTCTGTATTTTGTGGGTGGTTCCCCAAGAGGCGGGGCCACTTGTCCATCACATCACATCTTTGCCGTGTGAAGGCTGATGGGAGATGCAGTCCCTTTCTGTTTATCGAATGTGCTTTAGTGGAGTATTGGTGTATGTATTGCTTTTACTATTGTCTTTGGATTTTCTGATTTTTCCAACTCTTGCTGCTCCTGTTGTAGGATTTGATTTAGTATTTTGTATTAGTACTTGTAACCTCTTGGATTGCTTTTTGGGCAACCTTTTCCCTAATTTTTTTTTTTAGCTTTTTTTTAGCATTTTGTTATATTTTCTGCTTTTTCTTCTTAAATTTCAATTAAATAAAGATTCTGGTGGAGTTTTTATGGTTCACCCCCAGGATGGGGTATTATTTTGGAATTTTGAAAGTTGTTTTCCATGTTGGGGCCTAGTCCAGCCTGAAGCCTCCCAGTCGCTTAGAGTCAGGCTTGCCTGGGTGAAGTCTAAACTGTTACAGGACAATCAGGTTTCTGGTCTGTTATTTTGTGAGTCTTTCTGAAGGCCTCACCCACTGTTTGTTATTTTGTGGAGTCAGAATCATAATGATGTCCACCAGTGCCTGTTTTCTGGACAGCCATTTCAAACTTTCTGTGTGCTATCCTTTGTTATTATCTGCTGGACCTAATAAAACTGAAGATCCAAGCTTTTACTCAAAAATTGGTCTGTAAAGCTCTAGATACAGTCTAGTAATGAACATCAGCCTGGCCTTACCTCAAGCATCAGGCTTCTCACACAACTAAAAAATATGAAAAAATGAGGAAGGATAGAAACCCTATAAGTATCTGCACCCAAATAACAAAAATGAAATTTCTATTTTAAAGACTTTTAAAGCAAATCTAATAAAAAAAAATCATAATGGGAAATGCTTAAAAGGCAAGTCCAAGCCAAACAAAAAGGGCCAAGTCTGTAAATCAGAAATATTATATGTTTAAATAAGGCCATAATTTGCTATTCCTTCAAAATTTTTAAAAATTACCATTTTTCATTTTATACTTAGTTCCTAATAACGATTTGATCAGAAAAATGTAAAAAAACTCCTACAGGGCCATTAGTTGAAAATTAACCTATGACACACACGTGCACTTGGAAGAACATCATATGGCTCAAATGATGCTATTTCTCAGCTGGACCGGGGATTGGCACTCTCATCTGATCTTTATTCCTTTTGTCCCTCTGCAGACCAGCATAAGAATGAACCAAACAGCGGCATCACCATCAACTCTCCTTCTGATGACGTCACTTACAACCATCCTTGAGGACATCTTCCTCCGTAGAACTCACCTACTGAAGATATAACTTACTCTTCCGACCACTGTAGAAGGAAAAAATTTTATATTAGCATAGAGAATAGCAAATTAACATAAAGAGCCATAAAAAGTAATTAAAAGCTTCTAAAACATTAGATTAAGCACAAATTAGAATGTTAAGAAAATAAGATAGGTCAAGCAAATAGTTAACTAAAAAATCAGTTATTTTGCATTATTTTTAAGCTTACAGCAGAAATTACTAGTTTCTGTACTAAATGACGTACAGAAACCAGCTAGAACAGGGTGAGAGGTTGAGAACACCTGTGTCCAAGGCTAGGAAGATAAAGGAACAATACCACAGAGAAGATGGCTTTAGAAGGCATTTAACGAAACCAGCTGGATTGGGGAATCAGCAGAAAGGAAACAAAAGGCTTTTGCTGTAAGCACGGTCACACTGATGTAATGCATGAAGAGAAACACTAGTAAATTCAGACATTAGCAAAAAATATATAGAAGGATATATTAGAAATTAACTTTAGCATAAAAATAAAGGCAAATCAAGCATGCCAAGCAATGATTAAATGAAAGCATATACTATATTTCTTTTTAATTAAAGCTTAGCTTTGGGCATCAGACAACCTGGCTCAAGTCCAAGAAAGAGGAAGTGATGAGAGGAAAGCCCATATAAGGAAGATGAATGTCTGTACCGGCCTTGGCCAGTGAAAGAAATGAGCAAAACAGAAGCTAGAAATAAACAATAGACAGTGAAATACCAGAGGCCCAGCTGCAGGGAGAGACGAGAAATTGGCCGGATAGGAGTAGAAGGGAGTCAGAGGAGAACAGCAATTGAACGAGGTCAAAGTGATAAGAAATTGTTATATAAACTTCGATTGCTGCAATGTTCGGGGCTCAGCTCAATTTGGCCGTATTGTCCTTGTTGTTTTTTGTGTTGTTTTACTGCAATAAAGATTTAAAACTCTGTCTGTCTATCCTGTGTCCAATTGCCTTTATTTTTAGATAAAATGCCTTCTGATGATGAATTTTTCGCCATGACACCACCCTGATCCATCCCATTCCTGTTTCATCCATATAAATATCTTTGTATCACACTCTATGCTCAGTTCTGTTTTGAACACTGTTTGTATCAAGTGTTTATTTTGCTGTTTATCAGTATACGGGGTGGCCATCACCAAACCTTTTTACGTCTCCTGCTCTCCTTATTACACCTACCACACACAACTGGACTCTGTTTTAATTTTTTGTAGTCATTTCCAGGCCTCAAAAAATTGTTTTGGGGGTTTCTGATCTCAAAGAATTCTGTGTTTTTGTTTTGTTACGTTTTCATGAGTTTTCTCCCACAATGCCATACTCTTTTTGTATAAACACTGCCATTTTTGTTGTGCATTTGTGCTAAGTTGTTAATAGGCTTAATAATCAAAGGTACGCATAATGTGATGTCATCACCACAACAGGATAAAGATGGGCATTGTACATTTCTGAATCATCTGAGTTTTCAGATATCTTCTAAGAACCTGCTGTGCAGTATTTTATATTATGTTGATTTCTTGGTTTTGACTCATTTTAGTTACCTGACTTTGATTTTTATCTCTCATTTTGGCTAATAAATATTAATCATCTTCTTGACTCCTGACCCCTTTGTTACATCCTTTCTGGCCCACTTCACATTTTGGGCTCTGTTTAAAATTCTAATTTTCTTCTTTCTAACTTCCATTTTCTGGACCTAAATTTAAAATCATCCATGACTGCTTCTTTTTGTGCAATCATTACAACATATTGGGGGTATGGGAGGAAAACTGAGATATATAGAAAATATTTCATACACACATGTGAGAAGTTAATACCACACAGACAACAAATTGTATGGCATATGAACCTAAAACTATGGAGCTTTGAGGGAGCAGCACTAAACCCTGCTCATTATACAACCTGTCTGTGACCTTGATTCAGTTGGCTTAGACAATGGATAAATAAATGAATGTGTATTTTTAGGGCATTTTGGATCTGAGGAGATATCTAAATGTGCTGCCAATTAAAAAAAATGTTATATACCAGCCCACAAATTTGAAATGTGTTCTTTTGACTTTTGTGAAGCTCTGTGTCAGGCGCTTTACGAAACAAGGTAAAACATGAGAAAAACCACACACACAAATACTGTTTCATGGCTCATGCTATTTTTAATAAAGAACAATCTAATGTTCTGAATTGCCTTCTGGAAGTCTAACCATACTTGGACCCTGGATTTATTTTGATTAATGCACAATAATTGCTCTACCAAGAATAAAAATAAGCTAATGCTAGTTAATGGAATGAGATACTAAGTGCATAAGTTAGTTCTCATTCAAATGGCTTTGAAAAATGCTTATGCTATTGACGTCTGGAATACATTGACTTTGTAGGATCTGTAGTAGTGTCTTCATGTGTCATGCTTTTTTGATTCTGATGTTATTGCCTATTCAAATGAGATCTTGAGGGAAAAGATGTAATTAAACTGTTAGAATAGTTTCTTAAGTAATCCTCTGATTACCTGCTTTAATGGTAATTGCTCTCTTTTGTGCTTTACATCAAAAGGTAATAAATGTGATCATGGACCGAAACATCTATTTGTAATTTTAAATGGCTTTGCTTATATATGTAGCTAACTATAAATGCTCATTTCTGGCTCTAGGAACATTTGAAGTTTTAAGATTCATAACTGATTGCAAAAGTTTACATTACATTTACTTGTACTGTAGCTTAGCAGGATGCCCCTGTTGTTTCAAGTGAAGCATGAAAAGAGTAAATCTTATTTATAAGGTGTATTTACCAGATTTACCTCCATCAAAGCATACATAATCCACTTTAAGGTTACAAGGGCTGAAGTTCATCTTCACAGGATCAGGCACAATGCAGGCTCCATTCACAATACATCCAAACTTTTTCATGCCGGAGCAATTTAGAGTCACCGATTAACCTACAGAGATGTAGTGTGTACATTGAGATGTGGGAGGAAAATCCGAGTACCTGTAGAAAACTCAATGGCTGGTATACCATGGGATTCAGCACTGTATGTTACCATTGTGCAAATTAGATTAAATTAGATCATTTTTGTCACGTAAACTCTGAGAGGGAGAGCACAGAAAAATGCTTGTGCCACAATTTCAGAGGTTTTAGGGTTGCAGGGAAGTATATACAGGCAATAAGATAATGTGTAAATAAGTAGGTACAATAAAAATAAGTAGGAGAAGAATGACCTAATGTATATGGTGCAAAACAGAACTGTACAGACATATAGACTGCACAGTTTTACAGCAGTTTAAAAAAGACAGATGGCAGTGGACGTGTAATGTACAACAGAAATACACATAAACCAGCAGTTAGGTACAGTACAGGGGAAGTAGGATCAGGTTAAGGAAACTGAGTTTATGACCTGGGGAATTAGCTGCACCTGAAGTGGGTGAAGCATGAAGTAAGACTCCAGTAGTGCAACAGTAAAAGTTTTGGTTATCACCCCACATCTCTTTAGCCTCTTCCAGAAAAAGAGCCTTTGGTGAACATTTTTAATGATGCAGGTGGTGCTGGCAGAACACGAAAAGCGGTCAGTGATCTGGACACCCAGGACCTGAAGCTGCAAAATGTCTGGATGAGGAAGTCAATGACAGAGAATGGAGTGTGACTGCCTTTGATCTTCCTGAAGTCAGTAAAGACCTCATTTGTTTTGTCAATGTTCAGAGAGAGATTATTCCTGTGGCACCAGCCAATTGCATCTTTTACCCTCCTCCTCTAGGCAGAATTATCTTAGTCGCTGATAAAGACAACAATGGAGGCATTCTTTGAAGACTTAGGCAAAATTGTACATCATAATGCTCACCTCCAGCCATGACAAAACTTTTTGCAATGTAACTAAACCTGTTTTACCGACTTTAATAATGTAATAAGTGGTATATTCAACCATTTCTGCTTGAAATATGCACAGAAGTGATTATTTCGAATAAACTTTAAAATTGAAAAAGTGAAATCTAGATACACTCTAAAAAATAAAGATGCCATAAAGATAACCATTTTTGATTCCCAAAAGATGCATCAATGTGAAGGTTCCAGAAAGAATCTTTATCTTATCTACATCCATAATAGGGCAGCACGGTGGTGCAGTGAGTAGCGCAACTGCCATGCAGTTAGGAGACCCGGGTTCGCTTCCCGGGTCCTCCCTGTGTGGAGTTTGCATGTTCTCCCCATGTCTGCGTGGGTTTTCTCCAGGTACTCCGGTTTCCTCCCACAGTCCAAACACATGCAGGTTAGGTGGATTGGTGATCCTAAATTGTCCCTAGTGTGTGTGCGTGCCCTGCAGTGGGCTGGCACCCTGCCCGGAGTTTGTTTCCTGCCTTGCACCCTTTGTTGGCTGGGATTGGCTCCAGCGGACCCCTGTGACCCAGTAGTTGGGATATAGCGGGTTGGATAATGGATGGATGGGCATCCATAATAGGCTCCATACAGTAAATTACCATGAATAGATGGTAGAATAACAATGAAATACCAGTGGCTCATCAACACATACAATAACGCAGGTCAAATTCAGGTTTTCTTAATCTGTTGGTGTCCTGCTAGGTACTCTTATTATACAGTACATTAAATATTTTATTATTTTCTTCTATATACTGTAGTAGGAAGTTTTCAAAACACAAAGAACCAACTTTATATACAAATAACCTTTCCCAGAATGAAATGGTGTTTCATCAAGCAACGGTTTTACAGGAACCCATACAGTCCAGTAAAGAACCATAAAATGCCATTGAAGATCCATTATTTTTAAGAGTGTACTTGGGGTTTTGCAAAGATCAGAAAAACATAACAGCAAAACCAAAAATTAATAATAATAATAATAATAATAATGATAATAATAATAATTCTTAACAGCTTTCACTTTAATCCAAGAAAACAACTGCAGATCACGTCTCAGAAAGAAGAATACAGAAATGAAAATAAATAATAAAAAATGTAAATAAATTCAAAGTATATATTAACATAGTGGCAAGCGGCTGGGGGCGGTACCAGAAGAGGGACTATGCACCAGGGATAGCTATGGAGGAGGAACAGCTGCAGCTCAGAAAGCTGCGGCAGCTGCGGAGCTGCCCAGAGGCTCGCCACCGCATCAGGGGCTTCGAAGGGAAGATGGCCGAGAACCAGAAGTCCCTCCCCAAGGTAGGCAAGGGATTGCTTGCCCACCGATGATTGGACGGAGGCGGGACCAACGAATGTCCATCCCAAGCCAGGGAAGGACCCGATTGGGCCATGGAGATGACCCCACAGCTTGCAGCCGGTGTGTAGGGCTGATCGACAGGTAAGTCCACCGCTGGCTCATGGACTGTGCTTGCTGGTGGCTCTGCATGAGCTGGAGGAGTGCCTTCAGCCCGCAGAGTCACTATTTCAGGTGATATGTCCCCTCCGGGAGGTACTGAAGAAGCTGGAGGGGAAGGCAGTTGCGTGTGTGAAGATTCTGCGACAGTGGGCGGAACGATGCAACACTGGATCCTCCAGCTGGAGCGGCATGGCGGGGCCGGTTCCACTTAAAGAAAAAGCAAGACCCCAGAGAAAAGAACTGTGATATGGCTGATCGGATTCAAGTAGCAGGGGCTCCGATAGTGGATGCGGCGGTGAGATCTGATCACGTTTTGAGGGCAGAGAGAGCGAGAGGGCAGTCAGGACGCTGGGTGAGTGCCCTATGCCCCGAGCCAGCAGACTACAAGGACGCACATGGCATGGGGTCTCTTCCTTTCCCATAGGGAGACCCAAACCTTCATGGCGTCCCAGAAAAAGAGGAGGACACGGAGGAAGAGAGACTGCTCCTCTAATAGAGAGGGATGTGAGGCTGGGAGCTCACGTCCAGAGAAGGGCCACCCTCTGCGGAGGCAGAGGGAAGCCCCGAAGTCGGCTTAGGTGATGGGGATGCGAACAGTCCCATCCAATGTCCAAACCCAGGGGGCACAGAGGTCTTGGGGGGGGTCCAAAGTGGCAAGTGCCGGGGTGCCGGTCAGAGAGGGGGGCATTGTCTGTATTTGAGACCGAGGGATGCAGAGTGGTGACGTCAAGTCAACGTCTCTGCCCCTTGTCCCAGCTTGTGTTTTGCAGGACCGGGCCATGGACTGGTGTGTGTCAGCTCCCCACCGTGGGAGACCTGTCCTCACGGGACAGGCTGCTGGCCCCTATGGGTCTCAGCTGGCGATGGGGCACTGTGGTGAGTGGCTGGGGGGCGGTACCCAGCCGGGATGCCCAGAAAGACCGAAAGATGAATTACGCCTCCTCTGGACCATGAGGAGGACAGAGCTCAGAGGACAGGAGTGGAGAGGCGGCCAGAGAGAAAGGCATCAAAAGAGGCCTGGACTGAGGGTGTTTGGTGCAGGAGCTCTGGGTTGTGTGTGCTTTTCTTAGACTGTCAGTTGTGGCACACCTGCTATAAGGAAATTCCCGGGTGCCAGACAGAAACTGAACTGTGAACACTGTGGTCTGTTCAAACAGAAAAGTAAGCTAAGACATAGGGAACACTGCCACTTCCGTTTCCACATATTCAACAACACATTCATAAAAATTGTTGTTTGAATATACTGGAATTCAGATTCATAAACACAAATCATTATATCAGTGTGGATAAATAAACCAAATTACAATGTGTTTACAAGAAATTAATTTATACGCATTTCATTATGATAATATAAGTCTTATAAGAACAAGAGGACACAATAATGAGTGCTGGGGTACCCATTGGCAAACCCAGTATGACTGAATTTCAAAAGAAAAACAAAATGTGATTATCTGAGTTAAATACAGTAAATGTCTTTTCAGACAGGAGTCTGATTCTGACTGATCAGAAGGTGGCAGAGCTTCCAATTATGTGGATTATCAGCAGGAAGAGGTGTGTCCAGGTGGATGGACAGTAGAAGTGATGTCAATGGTGGAAAAGCCATCAATCACCCAGTCTGCAGAAGGAGGAAAAGAGAAGGTGTTATCACACAGAGCCAACCGCTGGAGTAGTGGAGAATTACCAGCACCAGAGCCCTTAAAACAGAGTGTTGAACGCCGTACCTGGAGGGATGAAGTGGTAGCAGATTTTCATTCTAACCCTTTTCCTAATCAGTGGCCAGTTTCCACTGCTACTTAACTTCTTTTCCCTTCATTTTAATAGCTCTTTTTTAAGGATTCAGTTATCTGAATTGATTTTCTTCCTCACTAAATGACAGCCAAACAGAAATTAGACGTGAAATGAGCCAACAAATGACCAGAAAAACAGGGGACTTCAAACTCCAACCAGTTTCACTCCAACCAGTTTTTTTTTAATGAGAGGCTGATTCTTGCTGTTAATTACACCTGTTATTTAATTCCATGGCTTATTGCTGCTCTCATTCTGCCACAGCAGACGTTTCCAAAACTGTTGATTTTCTGTTTTTTTTCTAAAAACACAGTCAAAATGTTTTGGTGACCTGAGAGATCAACCTTACCGAGACCTTCACCTTTCCAAATATTGTGTGATGGGCACAAGTGAGCTGGTCATGTGGCAGCTTGTTTTGTGTCTCATTATTGTTTGGCTGCTAATTAAGGAAAAAGAAACAACTAAGGGGTATGAGTCAAGTTAATTAAAACTAAGGCAAAAGAAGTTACTTAGCAGCAAAAAATGGTCACTAATTAAGAAGAAGGCTAGAATGAAAACCTGCAGGCACTGCAGCCCTCCAGAACCAGAGTTGAGCAACCCTGCCTTAAAAAGTCCGCTATGCACACAGTTGTGACAGTATGTACTGTGGAGGATGGCTAACCATTTATCCCGGCCAATACCCCCAAGCCACCAGGTGGAGCCCTCCTTGCAGCTTGGAGGTCCCCAGAAGACCAGCAGGGCATCATGGACAATGGAGTTTTTATGCACCGCCCTGCTGGATGCCATGGGAGCCACAAGAGGGAGCTGCAGGGAGGACCAAAGATTTCTTCGTGCCCTATGACCCGGAAGTTCATCATAGGAAGAGCGACGGGCTTCTGGGTTGAAAAAAAAAAAACTTTTACTTGACCCGGAAGTGATTGAGAATCACATGGACTGGGAGCTGGAGGATTGGTTTATAGCGATTATTGTGTGTATTTATGTGTATTGCGGAGGAGAGGGTGTTTTGTACACTGTGGCAAATTAATAAAGTCAACTTGAGGACTTTTACCTGGTGTTTGGAGTCATGGACAGGGGTTCAAGGGAGCCAGAGCGCCCCCTATCTACCACAGTACATAATAATAAAGAATAAGTATTATGAAATTAGTAGGTAACAGAGTAAGCAAGAAGACTAAAAAATAATGCTCCATTTATTCATAAACAAAGTGCATTTGATGCAGAATGTATCTGAAGAAAAGTACAAGCTTTCTGATGGAGAGGAGTGTACAATCAATAATACACAAGATGCAGTTTTACTGAACTCAGAATCTAAATCACTATAGATGAGTATTCAAGGGGATTCCACCTCTGAGGTCTGTTGGTTGAGGTTGTATATTACCTGTGAAATCTACAGGTGAGTAAGTCGTAGACTGGCTTATTGGGTAGGCCTGTTATAAAAGATGAAACTCAAACAAGTCCAGGTTCATCAGCAAAGTGATTAAAGCTGCGATCCTTATTGGTAGCCTGGGAATGGTCTCTGCAGGCATGAGATCACTACAGAAACAAACAAAAGTCTATTGCAGTCTTGGACTTCAGGCCTTTTTAACAATATTGCACTTGTCTTCTACCAAAATACACATTCATTTAATTTCTTATTTAATTTAATTAACACTACGAGAAAATGGATTGAGTACACCTAATAGGGGAAACAAAAGGTGATTATGTTATTAAGGGTGAAGGTTAGTGAAAAAAGAGTTGTATCTCTGGGAACTGGACCCGAATGAAAAAGAATGGAAGGAATCACCTCTCACATAATACATAGAAAAATAACATGAAATGCACCATTTGCTTCTTATTATTATTTGATAAATAACTTGATTAATTAATAGTTCATTTAAATAGAAAGCAAAATAGGCTGTGCAGATTAGTGAGGGTATTGAGCAAAAAAAACAAGGAAACCGTTTCTCTGAAATTAAATCCCTGTATCTTCAGGAATTCTTTTTGGCTTATGTTTGAACCTTTTTAAGATCATTGTTCCCTTGAAGTTTGGTGACCTTTTTTCTATTATTTATGAGCGATGTTAGAAAATAGGACAGGGTGCTGCCTTGATCTTCTTCTTTTATGTAGCCTTGTGTGTTGTGTAATATTAACTTAATCAATTCTTCTGTCAAAGCAAACACATTATTTTTATGAACAGGTGAAAGAAAAGACTTTTTTTCAGAACTGCTCCTCCTTCTGCTTTTTCTTAAGTTATAAACTCTTAATCCTTCACCATGACCTTAAGCACATAGTCACCCTAACTCTGGCCCATGGAGGTTAAGACTGTATGATGAGTATCTCTTGTTTGGAATTAAATGTCACAGTATGGTATCAAATAGCAGATATTCTATAGACCAATGTACTCATGAAGATGAAAAACTTAGAAGCCAAACAACATGGAAATAAAATGTAACAAAGCAGCCATAGAACTGAATAAAAAAGAGTGATGTCACGTAATAGGTACCAACTGCAGTCATAATATAAATACATACATTATCAAAGCTCCAAAATTAAGTTTAGGGTCTTGGAGGCTAGAGTCTCTCCCAGCAGCTCTGATTACAAAGCAAGAAGAAGCCCTGGCCAAGACGCTAGTCTGTCTCAAGACACAAACAGATCCACGCTCAGGCCCTTTTGGAGTTACCAGGGAACCTGACCTTCACATCTTTGGGATGAGGAAGGAAACCCCATGCAGACACACAAAGGTCCTTTACTATTAAATTGGAATTAAATGTCACAGTATGGTATCAAATAGCAGATATTCTATAGACCAATGTACTCATGAAGATGAACTTAGAAGCCAAACAAGATGGAAATAAAATGTAACAAAGCAGCCATAGAACTGAATAAAAAAGAGTGATGTCACGTAATAGGTACCAACTGCAGTCATAATATAAATACATACATTATCAAAGCTCCAAAATTAAGTTTAGGGTCTTGGAGGCTAGAGTCTCTCCCAGCAGCTCTGATTACAAAGCAAGAAGAAGCCCTGGCCAAGACGCTAGTCTGTCTCAAGACACAAACAGATCCACGCTCAGGCCCTTTTGGAGTTACCAGGGAACCTGACCTTCACATCTTTGGGATGAGGAAGGAAACCCCATGCAGACACACAAAGGTCCTTTACTATTAAAATTATCGGGACATACTTTGGACGTTCTGTGGTGTCATGTTGTTGGGCAATGACTTATTTCCATGTGACTTCCGGCTTCCTTATTTTTAACAGTATTTAAGGTGGGGTAGAGTACATCCATTTTAGGAAGTGGTGACTTTCTGGGCTCTGCGTTTTATGCAAAACTCAAAGTTCTTAAATGTTCAATATTACATTTCGGGTCTATGTTGAAATTCAAGCCATGCTGTATTTTATTTATTTATTTATGCCCATTCTTAAAGCTGTCTGTAAGTTCACTTGCTGCTTTGCTTTACAGAGTTTTGTTTCAAAGATGGTTCACAAAGTTATAATGTGACAGGATCCCAGGATAGCTGGGCAGACTTTAACTCCATTTCCTCCTTTTTATGTTTTTTTAGTGGGTTTTTTTTATTTATTGTCTTGGGTTCTTGGCTTTCCTTGCATTTTGTAGTTTACACTGGCATCATCATCATATGCACATCTTTAATGCATGTGAACACTTTCTCATCCTGTCTATCTGGTTTTCTGTTTTAGCCGTTTGTTAAGCTATTAAATGATTAAAAAAATTAATCACAATGGATAATTTTTTTCCATGAATTAGACATTTAATGTAGCCCAGTAAGAACTAGTACAGATTTGTGCATCAAAATATATGAATTAATTCCATTTTCACATACATCACATATTAACATTCTTTTTTCTATTATACACTGCAAATTTCTTATTTTCTTCATTTCTGATATCATTTTCATGTGTTTGTAATACAATTAACTGAAAGAATTCCCCCTTCATGTCATATTAGCTTTTTCTCACTCTTGATTTCTCTGGAATTTTTAACTTTGTTTTTCATTAGATTCCATTTCCTACAGATCTGCTCAGGTATTCAAGTCTGAATATTTTTTAACAATTAAAACTATAATCAAGAATAAGAGCAAAGCCACTCCTCCACTGTACAACCCTGCTAGTATTTTTGATAATAATAATAGTAAAAAAAATGACATTAATTATACAATAGGGTGGCACGGTGGCGCAGTGGTAGTGCTGCTGCCTCACAGTTAGGAGACCTGGGTTTACTTCCCGGGTCTTCCCTGTGTGGAGTTTGCATGTTCTCCCCGTGTCTGCGTGGGTTTGGGTTTCCTCCCACAGTCCAAAGACATGCTGGCTAAGTGCATTGGTGATCCTAAATTGTCCCTATTGGGTGCTTGGTGTGTGGGTGTGTATGCCCTGCGGTGGGCTGGTGCCCTGCCTGGAGTTTGTTTCCTGCCTTGCGACCGGTGTTGGCTGGGATTGGCTCCAGCAGACCCCTATAGTTAGGATATAGCGGGTTGGATAATGGATGGATGGATTATATATTACGATACAATACAATATAATTTCTTCTTCTATAGCCCAGAATCACACAAGAAGTGGCCCTGCCTCTTGACAGCCCCCCAGCCTTGACTCTCTAAGAAGACAAGAAAAAACTCCCAAAAAAAATCTTGTAGGGGAAAAAAATGGAAGAAACCTGGGAAAGGCAGTTCAGAAAGAGACCCCTTTCCAGGTAGGTTGGGCGTGCAGTGGGTGTCAAAAAGAAGGGGGTCAATACAATGCAATACAGTACACAGAACAGAACAAATCCTCAATACAGTATAAAAATAAAAGTTTTACAAGTATGGAGCAGAATTTAACAGTAGATGATATCACATAATATGATTTGGCTTTGTTTAGAGTCCTGGAGACCTCAGCCTTCAAGCTGCCTCCCGCAGTTGGCCATTCCACGGCTGAAATAGCGCTGGGCCAGCCAATCTGATGAAAGGACTGCTCTACCCCATGATTCCTGTGATCCTGCCTCAGGGATGACTTTACCTTAGGCAGGCAAAACAACTTATCTCATTTGTTTCCATAATGACTGCAAATATATAAAATAGAAATGAGTAGTCATTAAAATAATGAATTATGATTAGTTTAGTGCAGGTTTTTATTATTATATGTAGTCATTTACTCATCCATCCCAATCCAAGTCAGGGTCAAGGGGTCTGGAGCATATCTCCATAGCATCATATGTAAGGTGGTTACCATTCTAGGACCTAACATGTACATGGGATCTTTGGCATTTGAAAGGAAAACCAAAGCAGGTGGAAATAAAACATAGTGACATGGGGAGGATGGACAAACTGCACACAGACTGTGCATGAACTGCAATTTAAACCTTGAACTCCACCATCAATTTACTTCAATTTATTTTTGTATAGCACTCTTCACTAAGTGTAGACACACAGGACTTGCAGAATTTTCCAGAAATAATGCAAAGTCAAAATTATTAAATTATACATCATTTGCATACATATACACAAAAACTATGCTGAACAGACAGTAAATCAGTGAGGTTTCATTATGGTTAATGCAAGCATATGTAACCAGAACTGAAAATGTTTGAATCCTACAGTAACAATAAAAAAGAAGAAAACTATGAAAAAAGAGAGAACAGGGAATGTGGAAAAGGGAAGAAAACAAACAATAGTGTACAAAACATGCAGCATGCAATGTAGTGTTAAACTATTTATTTGTATACCTGCCAACCTTACAACAGTCGTGATCAGATGATCACTGATAATTAATACTACTATTGGATAAAATCAATCAATCAATCAACATTTATTTATATAGCACATATTCATACAAAAAAATGTAGCTCAAAGTGCTTTACAAAATGAATAGAGAAATAGAAGACACAATAAAAGATAAACATAAGTCAACATTAATTAACATAGAATAAGAGTAAGGTCCGATGGCCAGGGTGGACAGAAAAAACAAACAAAAAAAAAACTCCAAAGGCTGGAGAAAAAAATAAAATCTGTAGGGGTTCCAGACCAAGAGACCGCCCAGTCCCCTCTGGGCAATCTACCTAACATTAGTCATACAGTCCTCTTTGTATTTAGGGTTTTCATGGAAGGACCTGATGATGATGGTCACGTAGACTTCTAGCTTTCAGTCCATCAATGTTGGTGCATCATGATGCTTTGAGTAGGGGAAGAAGAAGAGAACAGAAGAAACAGAAGAGAGAGTAGGGGTCAGTACGGATTTTAGAGCCACCATGAATAGTTATTATGATGAATTGAACATACAGAGTATCAGGATTAAGTTAAAGTGAAGTTATAAAAAGGCCATGTTAAAGTAATGTGTTTTCAGCAGTGTTTTAAAGTGCTCTACTGTATCTAAGCGTTAATTCTAAAGTACAGTCAGTGCAGACAGTAAAGATAAAATCAGTACATGTCCAAGATAGCCAGAGCATTTTGCAATGACTCTGACCTTATATGTGAAGTAATTGGATTGGTGCGGATCTTCACAACTGAAGATACTGAAGAAAGGTGACAACCTTTTGGATGGCTACTGTATTGTGTGTTCATTGTTTCCATACAGCATGGTGATGCCATCACTCAGGACACTGTGTATGGTATAAATTTAAAAGCTAAAAAGTGTCCTTTTCCATATTTGTCCCATAATTTCCCTGGAACTTCAAAAAGTGAAACTAGTCTTGTGTACCTCTTTATATGACCATGGTGTGGTGGATCTCACTTGAATTATTGGATATTTTTAACAAGGTTATGATAAATTAAGCAGTCCACCGGACTTGAGGTATTCAGGTCACGACCCAGTTTTTAAAAAAAGGTGAATATGTGGATGTTGATGCTGAAAGATATGGTACAAATTTTATTTTCAAAATATTTATTAAATAAACACCTGAAAACAAAACATGTGTAAAATCAGTTTTGCAAGTTCTGAGCATGGTTTTACTTACTGTTTTAGCTTTCCACCACATACTCAAAAACATACAGGTCAGTGTAAGTGGTAATTCTAAACTCAGTGTGTGTGAGTGGGCCAAAAATGGACTGGCACCTTGTCCAGAGCCTTATCCTGATTTGTGATGCCACCTATTGAATTAATTACAGTTTGGGAATGGTTTGATATAAAACAGTTGGGAACATTTACTGATTACAGTGTGTTGCTGCCCGAATTTGAGATCCAAGTGCAGCTGTGCAACAAGTGACACATCAGGACCGCACTGAACAGTGTGAGGTGTTGTACAGTGGCTGGAGTGCTGGAGTGATATGATATGATATTAAAATAAAATTCTCACATCCATTAGGTCCAATTGTATTATTAATATATAAAGGACCTTTCAAGGGCCAACATTTATGCAAACATGAAACAATGCAATAATAGTAGGAACAGAAAGTGAAGCTGATTTGTCCAAACTGCTAGAAAAGATTAGGTACTACTACAAGTTATGCTTCAGTGTCAAATTGAATATGTCATGATGTACTAAGTCATCACATTGAAAATGTCTAGTACCATGATCATGAACCTTTTCACATTGATATTGTATCGTCCAATTGTATAACAGAATTTGGAATGCAAGTTGCCACTCATCCATCCATCATCTGTGTCCATTGCAGAAATGCAGGGGTTCTACACCTCTGTTGTGTTCATTGGATGTTAGCAATTAGCCTTCAACAGGATGCACAGTCACACTCATTCATATTAAGCCATTCTAGAGACACAAATTAATGCAACATGTTTTTGGAATGATGGGCGGCCTCTCAGTAAGGAGACCTGGGTTCACTTCCCAGCTCCTCCCTGCGTGGAGTTTGCATGTTCTCCCCATGTCTGTGTGGGTTTACTCCCACAGTTCAAAGACATGCAGGTTAGGTGCATTGGTGATTCTAAATTGTCCCTAGTGTGTGCTTGGTGTGTGGGTGTGTGTGTGTGCCCTGCGGTGGGCTGGCACCCTGCCCGGGGTTTGTTTCCTGCCTTGCACCCTGTGTTGGCTGGGATTGACCAGCAGAACCCATTGACCCTGTAATTAGGATATAGTGGGCTGGATAATGGATGGATGGATGGATTTTTTTGGAATGTGGAAAGAAACTTATGTAGACACAAGGAGAACATGTAAAACACATAACATCCAAGTTTCCTAGGATGTGAAGCACCACTGTGTTGCCTTGGAGTACAAAAAAAATCCCTCACTTTGATTCAGATGCTGATTTGTAGGAGACAGTATGACATAGAGCTAAAGGCTTTGGTCTTTTTTCCCTGGGTTCAAATCCTGTTACTGACACTGTATAACCATGAGCAACTTACTTCACCTGCCTATGCTCCAATAAGACGAGCAAAGAAAATGTACAATACAACCTATTTTTGTATGTGCAGGTGCAGAGCACTCTGAACAATTCTCAGTTAAAATACAAACTGAGATTATACTAATTATTAAATACAGATCTAGTATGCATAAAAATACAGATTAGTTACAACACACAGAGAACAAGCAAGAGACTGATTAAACATAAATGAACACCAAACTTAATTAATTGATGAACTACAGCCAGTTGACATAACCATAAATGTAACCAATTTACAAGGCATTTCCTTCTCCTTGGAAGAAGACAGTGTGAAGCATCTGCATAGATAAACCTGAAACAAAAAAGACATTCCCAGAAGCGTGACTTCAAATGATGGAACACGCCAGTCCCTCGTAGATGCTTCCTGGCACAGATAGTGTGTGCCTCAAGAGTGGAACCTTGTGAGTGCAATGATCTATATTTTATTTCCTTGTTGCTAGCTTGTTTCAGTTGGTTGTATTTTGTTTATGGTATTCATTACATCTGCCACGTTTGTGAGACATGGTGGAGCAGAAGTTAGAACTGTTGCCTCATAGCTCAGACTACATTTCTGGTCACATGAATCACAGTGGGCAGAAATTTCTCTAGCCCCCAGGGACATTTCAAAGACCACTGGAACATTACCTGTATTCACAACGAACTGAGCTCCGCAATATTCGCTCATCATTATCAAATCGTATCTACAGTATTTTGATTCCTTTTTCCTATATAGCATTTCATTTTGTTTTTATTATTTCTTCTGTTTTACACTTTTGGAAATTTTGTATATTGGTAAGATTCTTTGTTTGTTTTGTAACCTTTACATTTAAATAAATTCAATTCACATTAAATGGTTTTGCTTATTTTCACTAGGCGATTTGTGGCTTCCCTCACTATTACTGAGATTTTAGGCTTTAGGACCTACTTCAGTTTGCACGTCTCAGGCCTTTTTTGATGTATTCATCCTTTTTTGTGCCCCTTTTTGACATTTTGGGCTTGAATTACAATTATTTGTGATTTGACAATAGCTTTGCAATTTGCTTTTGGACTGGTGAAAATTATGTGGGAATGGATCTTGTTCAGGATTTTCCCTTAAGTGCTCTAGTAGTGGCTGAATTCTTGCAACTGTAATATGTAATATAATTATTAGCAATTAGAAAGGTAACACTTAAAATTTACTTATCGTAAGTAAAAGATTTACATCATATAGGGATATGCAATCTGCCAACAAAAGCCATACCACCTTGTGACTCTGACCAGCACCATGTTGAAGAGCCACACAATGTAACAGTGCTCATGTTAGCTAGAATAGCATTGAAATGTTTAGTTGGACTGAGGTGGGCTGGTGCCCTGCCTGGGGTTTGTTTCCTGCCTTGTGCCCTATGTTGGCTGGGATTGGCTTCAGCAGACCCCCATGACCCTGTAGTTAGGATATAGCGGGCTGGATAATGGATGGATGGATGTTTAGTTGGAATTACTTTGTTTAGAACATTTTCATTGTTCTATCTGAACTTTTTTTGAAGTAAATCCAAAACTGACTGGCAGAGAATTTTGTTTTTCATTTCAATGTTTCAGAATTAAGCTAAATGAAACATTACCATCTACACTGGCTATTCCATCATGAAGAACAAGGAATTTCCATAGTGACAACCAATTTGCTACAGTGCTGCCTTTTGTTGGTAACCAAAAAGTATATGTATAGGCAATCATTAATTAACCTTGTCTTAGCTGTTTAAGGCAGTTCTATCTTGAACTGTATAAATTAAATTTTTATACAACCAAAACTGTTTGGCTAATAGAGGGGTGAATCTCTGACAAAGTGCAATGAGCTGTTGAGGCAAAAATTAAAACTAGTTGGCCTCTTGCTTATCTCTTCTTGAAACAAAACTCAATGGCCTTTACTTAGAGTTAAATCCTTCTTTTTCAGTCAGTTGTGCTTAAATGAATTTACAAACACAAGTAAATGGCTAAAGTGTTGTTCTGTAAAGAGTAAAGATTTTGACACAATTGAGACTAGCCAGGTAATTATGAGTAAGACACTTAACCTACTCACATATAGGACTGTACTTAGCTAATGACAAAAATGGAAAGATATGTTGAAAGGAGCCATTAGAAGTAGTATTTCAAAAAAAGGTTTTGCCACTTTTTTCCTTGAAACAAATACTGTATATATCTTAAATGTATATTTACTCCATTATTTTATGATATACTAAAATTGTGTTATTACATTAAAATTCTTTGGTCTAAAATGGTAAAATACTAAGCATACTTTGTAAAAATTTGGCCTGTACAAAGATGAAGGAAAACACCCTTCTACGCCTACTGCTGCATTGCTTTCTACTAAATGGATTAAATTGTGACATTGGATGGGAATCTTTCACTTGGTCATGTCTGAGTGTGTCATCTAGCATTATAAAAACAAGTTAAGTGCACTGTGTCTGAAGTGTGCCTGTAATAACAGCACTGGAGTAGTGGCTCTTCTGTATCAGGAAGGTTGCCGGTACACATTCCATTACTCCAAACTCCTTAACTTGAAAATTGCTCTGGGGCACTTTACAATAGCTGGCCCTGTACTCTGACCTCCAGAGGTCATGCAAAAATTCCCCTTGGGGATTAATAAAGTACTGTACTGTATATCAAAATAAAATAAAATGTAGCAATATGGCAAAGACACATGACTGGAAACTGACACCTCTGCCATCAAAAATATGGTCATGGCGATAAAAAGTGCCCAAAATGGCAACAAGCATAGAGAACAATATTCATAGAATGGTGACACAAAGGCATCAAAAAAGAAATGATACAAAAACAATCAAAAACTAAAAATGGTATAACAATTAAACCAGGCACTAAACATGTTGCTTTTAACAAACCAGCCCACTCTATCCCCAGAATCAGTCCTTAGCTCCTCTTGGGGAATTCATAGATGTTCCCAAGTTTATAATAAATTCTCTCCAGCATTGTGATGTTGACTTAAATTGAGCGTATTTTTGTAATCTTCACGGGCAGGATACCAATGTGCAGTTGTAGTTTGCAGGGTATTTTTTCACTTAAGTCCAAGGACACTTCTGTTTCCTTCTCCTGAAGCCCCTGTGACAGTCCCTCCGGCTTCTTCTACTAGAGCCACAGGAGATGTTAGCAAAATGGTGAACCAGCAGGAAGTTAAAAAGCTGTCCTAATCCTAATCTCAACTGCTGCCTCTGCATTCTCATACAATCTTCTCTCTCCACCCATCCATTGGTTATTGTCTCATTCTTCTTTGGTTTCATTCATGTCCTCCTGCTCAAGATCATGCTCTTTTTATTCAGCCACTGACTTCATCTGTGGCTGCTGGGTCAAAGCAAATATGTGCAAATAACATGTTGCACAGGGATTTTCAAATTGTGTTTTTTTTCTTACATGATCCTAGTAAATTTAAGTAAAACAGCCTTTGCCTAAAATCATGTGCATTCATTTTTTCCTTATTAAACAACTTTCAATATAACAGAATGATGATTTGAAAACTGGATTTTAGAATTTTTTGCAATTTTTTTCAAAATAGAAAACTGAAATAAGACCCTAGTGCAAATATTTAGACACGTTACTCAGTACTTTGTGGAAGCCCCTTTGGCAAAGATTACAACTGGACTCTTTGGTATGATGAGACAAACCTCACACACTTGCATTTGGAGATTTTCTATCATTCTACACTGCAGATTATCTGAACATCTGTCAGGTTGGATGTAGACTATCAGTGGACAGTTGTTTTCAGATCTCTACAAAGATGTTCAATTGGCTTCAAGTCTGGGCTCTAATTAGGCCACTCAACAGCTTTAACAGAGTTTACCCTCAGCCACTCTTGTGTCGTCTTGGCTTTGTGCTTAGGGTCAATGTCCTGCTGGAGCCGTTGGCCCAGTCTGAGGTCCAGGAGCACACAGGACTAGGTTTTCATTAAGGTTATTTCTGTACTTTGCCCTGGTTAGCTTTCCCTCGACCCTGTCTGATCTTCCAGTCCCTACTGTGAAAAACAACCCCATAGCATGATGCTGCCACTGTCATGCTTCATTCTTAAACTGATATTGCACAGGTCATGAAAGGTTAGTGGTTTCCTCCAGATGTAACAGGCTTTGAAATAAGGTCAATCATGGTTTCATCAGACCAGGGAATCTCATTTCTTATAGTCTGAGAGTCCTTTGCAATTCCAGGCAAGAATTTACATGTTGTCTGGTCACTCTACCATAAAGCCAAGGTTAGTAGAATATTGCAGAAGTAATTGTCCTCTAGAAATTGCTCTGATCTCCGCACAGTTTTTTCTGGAGTTCAGCCAAAGTGGCCATCAGGTTTTTAGTCACCTCTCTTACCAAGGCCCTTCTCCCCTGATTGCTCAACTTGGCTGGATAGCCAGCTTTAGGAACAGCCATTGTTGTTCCAGACATCTTCTATTTAAGAATTAAGGAGGCCTTTGTGCTCTTGAGCACAATCAAGGTTGCAAGAAGATCATGTAGCCTTCCCCAGATCTGTTCCTCAACAGGATCCTGTCTCTAAACTCCGCAGGTATTTCCTTTAATCTTATGGCTTGGTTTTGATCCTGATACACATTATCAGCTATTGGGCCTTCTATACACAGGTGTGGGCCTTTGTTAATCAAGTGCAATCAATGTAATTTATCACAAGTAGACCACAAAGAAGGTGTAGAAATGATGAGCAACAGAATGGGATGTACCTGAGCCAAATTTGATGTGTAATAACAAAAAGGACTGAATGCTTGTGATGTTTCAGTTTTTTTGTTTTTAAGAAATCTAAAAAAAACCTAAAATCCTGTTTTTGCTTTGTCATTCGAGGGTATTGGAATGTTGTTTGATATGGGAAAAATGAATGTAAACAATTTTTGCATTTTGCAAATTACAAAATTTGAAATAAGTGAAGGGGCCTGTATACTGTAACACTTAACTTGGTGTGCTACTTATGTAACATGAATATAATTTGCACATACACTATGTTTTACAAGATTAATGTACATAATATTTATAATTCTGCAAAGTGCATATGCTATTAATTGAAACATATGGCCACCTCCCTAAAATATCTTCCCACACATCTCCTCCTCCAATTCTGTTTCTCTCTGTCCTTCTTTCTCCCTCTCTCTGTTTGTTGTCTGCTACTCTTGTCAATCGACTCTTTTATCCATCATATCCTATAACTCCAGATTAACTGTGCCTGTGTGCTTCAGATGGCATTAACCATGTGCTAGAATTCTTTCCAGCCAAGCCCTGGAATCATTTACAAAGCAAGAAATATCAGGTTGGAATTCCATAGACTGACATCTTGTATTCAATCACTAATAAGGCTTCAAAAAAATCCCCAAGCTAACTTTTCCATTATCTGGCCTCTAAGAGGGGCTTCTTGGTTCTTGTCAAGACCACCAAAGACAGGTTGGGAGCATGCACTGATAATGCTTTGCTGTACCCACCACACAACAAACCACAGGGATTGGGACCTGAGTGCAGCAGGTGACACCTGAGCACCACACTGGAACAATGTGAGTTTTTTTTTTTTTTTTACGGTGGCTAGAGTGCCAATCCTGCCACCAAACCCCTATAAGTTGGAAGACCTTCTTGCAGGGCTGGTTGCAGATTAACGTCATACCCAGGATAAAGCATATTAAGGGCCACGCTCAAGGGCCAAAAGGAGCAGAGTCACTTCTGCCATTTACGGAATTCAAACCGGAAATCTTCTGATTGCTGGCACAGATCCCTAGCCTTAGAGCCACTACTCTGCCCCTGTGACCACCAGACACAAAAAAATGAAAATATAAATTTGTACTAAAGGTGTCCTAAGTTAACAAGTTTCTAGAAGTGGCAAGAAGACAAAATGTTGAAAACAGCACATGGAATGTAAAGCTCAGCCATTCCCTATTCATACTTGATTCGAACATGATTAGTAAAAAGCTAAAATGGCATCTGTTTGTGAAAATGCAAGAGCTTGCTTTATCCCACGATTTTATGCAGCCAGTGCTAGCACATTCTTATTTTAATTCTGACACTAATGACAAAAAATACAACAGTGCCAAAAAATAGAAAAGACAAACAGACTTAAAGACAGACAAAGTCTCCCTAATTTTCTCCCTAATTGTTGATAAGAAACATAATGACTTGCTTCATGAAGTAGAAGTACATAATAAACAAGAATAGTTGCATCAAGTATTGGAAATATTACAAACTAGCAAAATACCCGCGCTTCGCAGTGGAGAAGTAGTGTGTTAAAGAAGTTATTAAAAAGAAAAGGAAACATTTTAAAAATAACGTAACATGATTATCAATGTAATTGTTTTGTCACTGTTATGAGTGTTGCTGTCATATATATATATATATATATATATATATATATATCTATATATATATATACATATACACATCTACATATATATACATATATACACATATCAACATATTTATACACATACATATACATACATACACACACATATACATATATACTGTACATACATACATACAGATAAATATATATATATATACATATATACACACATATATATACATACCACATATATATACATATATATATACATATATATATATATACATACATACATACATACATATATATATATATACTGTATATAGAAAATCCCCGCTTCGCGATAAAGAACTGCTTTTAAATTTTTATTAAGAAGAAAAGAAAACCTTTTTAAACTGAGGGAAAATATACCAATAACTATCTGTTAAGGATCTCTTTGTATACCACGTTGTCAGTTCAGCAGTCCGGTTGTAATATGACCAAGCTGTGCACTGAGATTACTTTTGAGAATGCAACGTATAGTTTTGTCCAGGAGGAAAGCAATGTTGTCTCAAATCAATGGCAGCCTTTTGTAGGGTGTGTCCCTGAGACTTATTAATTGTCATCGCAAAGCAGAGCCTTACTGGAAATTTGAGGCATTTGAATTGAAATGGGAGATCAGAGGGTATAACGGTGATGCGAGGAATACATTCAGAGTATGGTGCTCTGCTGTTTTTTTGTGTAGCTGCCTTCACACAGCTTCTTCGCTGCTTTATAAACGAACGCCATATAAGGCCGTCGTTTCTCCTTGCTTCGCGGTTCTGTACTGTTTTATTATTTGTTTATTACGATCGTTATTGTGTAGCTATCTGAGACTTACTTTACTGTTCAGGTACCCATTTCTTTTATTTAATCCGCAGCTTGTATGCTATTTTTTGTTCGTTTATTACGATTATAGATATTTATCGATTTCCTTCTTTTGCTGACTGTCTGCTCATATAAGGCGCTCCGCTAGTTTTTTGTGAAGCAGCCTTTACACAGCTTCTCCGCTGTTTTATAAACGAATGACATATAAAGCCATCCTTTTTCCTTGCTTTGCCAAGGAAGCTGCCTTTTTATTTAATCCACAGGTTCTCCGCTGTTTTATTGTTCGTTTATTACGATTATTATAGTTCTCTTTATATATCACGTTGTCAGTTCAGCACTCTGGTTGTAATATGACGAAGCTGCGCGAGCTCACTCTTGAGAATGCAACGTATAGTTGTCCAGGAGAAAAGCAATCTTGCCTGAAATCAATGGCAACCTTTTGTAGGGTCTGTCCCTGAGACTTATTACTTCTCATCGCAAGCAGAGCCTTACTGGAAATTGGAGGCATCTGAATTGAAATGGGAGATCAGAGGGTATAACGGGATGCGAGGAATACATTGAGTGTGGAGAAACTCTAGAGACAGCGTGTGTATTAACTTGTGGATTTTTCTGTGAGTATTTGGTGGCAGCGTGAAGTTGCTTCCAAGACCGCATTAGCTATGGAGCTTAGCTCGGAGCATATTCTTTTCCCACCTTGTCAATTGTGTAATGCGTTTTTTGAACAGGTTTGATGCATGGAAGTGATCACTCGCACTGCGTTCAGTCAGTTCAGGTGAGTTGCTCTCTTGTGTGATGTTGCGATGTCCACGGCTTTATTTAATGTTAGCTAAGACCCAGCAGTTAAAAGTTTCTCGCTACAGCAATTTTCATTCCGTTACAAAGTGATCCAAAGTCTCGTTTATACCTTGTGTCTTCTCATTAAACTTGTATCTCGCAAATAAAGTATTCAGCATTTTTCTTCAGCGCTCTTTGGGAGCTCTTCCTTCTTTTCTACGTACTGCGGTCACAGTCAGTTCACGTGATTACGTGGGAGGCGTGATGATGTCACACGCAGCTCCACCCCCCATGGCCATCGAGCTGACGTCCATTACAGTATATGGAGAAAAATAGGTTCCAGTTATGACCATTACGCATAGAATTTGGAAATGAAACCTGCTTAACTTTTGTAAGTAAGCTGTAAGGAATAAGCCTGCCAAATTTCAGCCTTCTACCTGCACGGGAAGTTGGAGAATTAGTGATGAGTGAGTCAGTCAGTGAGTGAGTCAGTGAGTGAGTAAGTCAGTGAGGGCTTTGCCTTTTATTAGTATAGATTGTGCTTCAATTTAAATGTTTAAAGTCACAACATTCTTGAATGTATTTGTCATTTTTTCAGCCACTGATAGTCCAAAGAGGGCTAAATTCCTAGTAAATGATCAAAAATCACATTATATTCATTACCACTAACCTTGAAACAGCCTAAGACAATACCCCACATGCTTTCGCTGGAAATTTCCAATTTTTAGCCTTCTGGGACTAGCTCAATGATACAAAATGAAATATCAAGTATATTATCGTATTTGTGATCAGCAACCTTTCAATCACATAAAATGGCGCTCCACATGCCTGTATTACTGATCCTCATTTTTTTCAAAGTTTTGTATTCTACTTGTGGGTGAACCCCTGGGGCTGGTTGATGTGGCAGGCACAACTTCAAGCACTTCAAATCATTTTTGCTGAAGGCACTTATTGGTTTACTTTTTATCATGAGGGAGTAACTTAGTACACAAAATATGGTCCAAGAACAGCAGTGGAAAAAAGAGGGGTGTAGAAAGCCTTGTATAACTAGATATCAACATGAGTTCCATGATATATTATGCGTGGGGAGTTTTCTAATACCAATAAGTCAGAAAGCGCCATACAAAAACAAAGTGATTTCAAAGTGTTCATAAGTCATTCTTACGAAAACACATAGGGTACAAAGGAAAAACTGCAAGCCTCTCATGTTCATGGCAGCCTTGGCTTTCTGTGACTCACCAAATAAGTCTCTTCCTTAGGGCTCCATACTCTTGGGAAGTGGGTTTCCAAGTGAACACCTACTTCAGGTGCCATTGTTTACTAAAAAGTTCATGAAACAGAAGGGGTGCAAAGTTCGGCAATAACCGGAAGTGTTGGCACCATCCATTTCAGGACTCATCCTAGTAGGGACAGGGAAAACAGAAGAAAGTGTAAGTGGCCATTTTTTCTAATTCACTGGAGACGAGTGGCTTACCTCACTAAAGCTCCGTAGATGCTCTCTAAGCACATGCGTGTAACAACAGACAGAAACAATTCTCACATGGCTGTATGACAGTGTTATTCTTGTGCTGATATAAATGTCATGTCTTACAGAGAAAAAATGATTGAAGTAATGCCAGGAAACACTTTAAAATGGCATAATTAATCTTATTTAGCCTTAAGAAAGACGTGGTCTTAGCTGATTGTTTATGATCTACACGCCCCATGTATGCATCTAATTCAAAGTTAAAGCACACATATAGATATACAGGTGTTGCACTTGTAACATTATAAATATATTTTTCCTAATGCTGTCTGACATTATCACATCAACCATGCATTTAAATGTGACATTAAGAAAATGTCAGGGAAAATTAACTATTTCCTTTATGCAGAGCTCCCTTGCGTCTACCAGAATGAGGAAGTGATGATCCACGTCGCCTAATGTCACAGGCATATCTAAATGTGTCTGGGTTTGCTGACCTTATGAACACAGATAGGCTGTAATCTATGATCATGTGCTAAAATAAATGTTGCTCGCATTTAATTTAGAACATCTCCCATAAATAAGCTCCGACAGAGGCAATGTACTGTGCAGTCGGGTACACATTTCATTCTAACTAAAGTTACCATTGAACAAGGTGCCAACTGCCATCTGATTGCCTTAACCTGTTACTGCCTACGTCAATGCCAGCAGTGTCCAATTAGGGTGACCTTTATAGAAACAAACACAGACACATGCGGCTCTGAGCATTTTAGTTTTAATGTGTGGTGAAAAAAATTTGATTTTTTATTAAGACAATGAATGAACAAGAAGGAAGACTTTCTGTAAGTATACTAAATGTTATCTGATAAAAATAGAAACATTTCCTTATTTTTTAAATAATCATGATTTATAACAATTACATTTTTGCATCTTGTTTTATTCATTGTTTTTTTTGAGACATGGAATAGAAATCACTGAAAACTGCATTCTTCAGAAACATCCCTTTTGGCAAACTGATAGCTTTGCTTTAGCCAAATTATTAATAACGTTTTTTTCCAATTATTTATTTTTCTATGCACAGTCCAAGTTCCAAGGCGACAGTTCAATGGAAATAACTAAATGCCCAAATGACATTTTCTATGTGTCCTTGAGGTTGCCAGTCCTTTTTCCAATGTTTTTCCAGCCCCTTATTAAATTATGCTCAGTGGTAAAATGGCACTTATTTCAGCTTCTAGTGTTTTACCTTCCAAATTATGTTGTTTTTTCAGCTTCACAAATGACATTACTGATTACCTGTACTGTGGCTAGAATTAAATCATAACCTCTGTAATTCTTCCACAAACAAGCTGCAAAATAGCCAAGCTGTCAATGGCCCATAGATCCCAGCATTCCTGCTATACCAAAACTAATGGAATAAACATATCCTCAAGCGACTAAGATTATCTTTACTCACACATCATCTTCAGAATTTAGAACACAAAAAAGAAGCAATGTATCCTACTCAGATCTTAATAATTGCCTGCAGGGTGGTCCCTCTTTATTGCACAGATAGCTCACATGTGTCAGGTGGTATTACTGGACCTTAATGTTCCAAAACCTGTTTCTGCAATCTTGCCCTTTGAACAGATTATGGACTAAATGCATCCCACTCTGTGTTTTTAAGGGACCTGAAATGGGAACCATTAAGAAGATTAGATTAATAATCTGTTATTGACTTAATTGTCCAGGTTTTGTTTAATATAGTGCCTGTCATAAAATGCACTATCACTATCACTAGTGTTTCGGAAAGCAACTGATTGTGTTGCACAAACAATACACATTTTTCAAGCACAACAAATAATTTCTGAATACATTTACAGTATGGCATCATGGTGGCGCAGTGGTAGCGCTGCTGCTTTGCAGTAAGGAGACCTGCATGGAGTTTGCATATTCTTCCCATGTCTGTGTGGGTTTTCTCCAGGTGTTCTGGTTTCCTCCCTAGTGTGTGCTTGGTGTGTGGGTATGTGTGCCCTGCAGTGGGCTGGCACCCTGACCGAGATTTGTTCCTGCCTTGTGCCCTGTGTTGGCTGGGAGTGGCTCCAGCAGACCCCTCCGTGACCCTAGCTGGTTGGATAATGGCTGACTGACATTTACAGTATATGCTCTGTGAATAGGATTAAATAAAAAAAAAAAATGAAGAATAATTTGGCTGCTTTGTTTATAAAATGTAGCATAATGTGATTTTATTCTTGAACTTTAAAGTATTAATAAGGATTATAGATTTTTTTATGTTACTATAACTGCATGTTTAAAGTGAAAGTTTTTTTTATGTAATTGAACATCTGATCTCTGTAACAGTTTGGCTAACCACAGAAACAATGAGGGTTAGTAGAGACAGCAACCACAAAGCTAAACTAGCCAAAAAGGAAACACCACTGTTAAAACTGCAGGCTAGCAAAATGAAAATACCAGAACTTTAATTGGTAACCTTTCTGGACTTTTCATATGCACAAAATCAAAACTCTTGAACCACTTACATTTACTACTTGCTCTCAGTTGTCACCTGGGGCATAAATGAATAAAGAAGAGACATATTCTAATAGGTGAAGTAAAGCACAGAAGCAGCCAGTTCAAGGTGCCAATGCTGCTGGGATGTCTCTCCTTACAGGCCAGGTGAGTGCAAAGGTAAGAGAATGAGAGTTGGGGTGAAGAACATGTGGGTCTATGCAACAAAGACTCTGGGTGTGGGAATAAAATTGCCTATTTTTTTTATCATCAATAAACCCTTCCATGATAAAACAAAGCTACAAAGAGTGAAGGTATAGTTTCATTTTTTTTCAAAGTCCTCATTTTTAAACAGCCTACAGTATATTAAATACTTTAAGCATTATAAAGTACTAGCTGCCACTGCGCTCCATGCGTAATAGTGAAACAGGACAGTGAGGAGGGTCCTGCCCGCTCCCCACTCCTGACGTAACACTTCCCCTCCCTCAGCCCACAGCTTCTGTTTTAGATTAGCGCAAATATACTGCTACTCCAAACAAACTATGATTCTTAGCGCAATGAGGGAAGGTGCAAAATGAACCAGAATGTTCAAGCAAATTATCGAAAAACCCGATCTAAATCTAAGTATTTGTCTCGTGAAAATTTCACAGACATACACACAGACGTTGGATTATATATATATATATATTACTCAGCAAAAAAGAAACGTCCTCTGACTTTCAACTGTTTTTACTTTCAGTAAACTTAATGTGTAAATATTTGTATGAACACTAAAAGAGTCAACACCATAAGACATAAACTAAAAATGTTTCACAATGTGTCCCTGAATGAAGGGAGGCTCAAAATCAAAAGTACCAGTCAGTATCTGGTGTGGCCACCAGCTGCTTGAAGTACTGCAGTGCATCTCCTCCTCATGGACTGGACCAGATTTGTCAGTTCTTGCTGTGAGATGTTACCCCACTCTTCCACCAAGGCACCTGCAAGTTCCTGGACATTTCTGGGGAATGGCCTAGCCCTCACCCTGCGATCCAACAGTTCCCAGACGTGCTCAATGGGATTGAGATCCGGCTCTTCCACTGCGAGGATGATCAGCTGTCCTTCCTGTCTCCCTGTAGCGCTGTCTTAGGCGTCTCACAGTGCGGACATGGCAATTTATTGCCCTAGCCACATCAGCAGTCCTCATGCCTCCCTGCAGCATGCCTAATGCACGCTCACGCAGATGAGCAGGGACCCTGGGCATCTTTCTTTGGGTGTTTTTCACAGTCGGTAGACAAGTCTCTTTAGTGTCCTGTATTTTAGAACTGTGACCTTAAATGCCTACTTTCTGTAAGCTGTTAAGGTCTTAACGACATTCCACAGGTGCATGTTAATTAATTGATTATGGTTAATTGAACATGCATGGAAAACATTGTTTAAACCCTTTACAATGAAGATCTGTAAAGTTATTTGGATTTTTAAAACATTATTGTTGAAATACACAGTCCTGGAAAAGGAACGTTTCTTTTGCTGAGTATATATATATATATATATATATATATATATATATATATATGTGGTCCCCGGCGCCCAGGAAGACCGGAGGAGAGCTTGTGCCTCCTCCAGACCGCGAGGCGTCCTCCCTGGTTATGTTGGGGGCCTCGGTTGAAGGGCTTGGAAGCCCAGCCCTGTAGGGACCCGTGGCCACCGCCAGGCGGCGCCCCAGTGCCTGAATGTCCCGGGAGCCCAGCACTTCCGCCACACCAGGAAGTGCTGGGGAAGACGACGGGAGACACCCGGACGGCTTCGGTTGCGCAGCCGGCACTTCTGCCACACTGGGGCGTGGCGGAGGAATGCCGGAAGCAGCTGGAGCCCATCCGGGTTCCCATTTAGGGCCGCCTCCCTCCAGCCATGGGCAGAAGTCGGGTGGAAGAGGACGGAGCTGGAGGGATGACTAGAGGCGGCCAGGAGAGAGAGGCACAGAGACTGTGTGGCCTGGACATTGGGGATCGGTGCTGGAGGCACTGGGAGTGCACGTGACTATATTAACTTGTAAATATTGTAAATAAAAGTGTGTTGGGTGAGATTACGATGTCCGCCTGTCTGTGTCCGGGCCAGCGTTACAATATATATATGTATATATATATATATATATAGAGAGAGAGAGAGATGTATAATATCATATAAGCAACAGGAAATACATATATGTGCTGTTACAAGGCTTAGTGCTGCCACCTTATGGATACACCATCCTAGGTTTGAATAATGTGCTCATTTGCAGTCTGTGTAGGGTTTGCATAGTCTGCCTCTATCTGTATGGGGTTGTCTCCATGCATTTTTTTCCTATCATATTCCTAAGACATGCATGTTAAGTTATTCAGCAAATGGACTGCCTCCCCATCCAGTGTTGGTCACCACCATGCTGCCAAGACAAGCTCCTTCCCATCAACCGTAATGTTCCCACATATCTCTTCCTCCATTATGTCATGTCACGTTATAGCAGTACACGCTTAGAGCTTAGTAAAATATCTAACTAGAGAGCTTGGTATGTTCATTAAACAAAAGAGCACTTAATATTCTTGTAAATGTGAAAGACACTATAAACATAGACTAAAGGAGTGCTTTTAATACAAGTGGATCAGTAATGGGCACAGAGCTCCACTCCAACGTGGAGGTGGGGTACTGGTATGAGCTGGTATTTTTAAAGATGAGCTAGTTGGACCTTTTGCATTGAAGATGAACTCAAAATCAACTCCCAAACCTACTGCCAGTTTTTCGAAGACACTTTCTTCAAACAGTGATACAGGAAAAAGACCATGATTTTTATGCAGGCCAATGCTCCATCACTTGCATCGAAGTTCTCCACTGCGTGGCCAGCCAGTAAAGGCCTTAAAGATGAAGGAATAATGACATGGCCCCCTTCCTCATCTGACCTAAACCCTATCGAGAACTTTTGGGCACTTCTTAAGCGCTAGATTTACGGGGGGAAAAAACAATACACCTCTCTGAAGAGTGTCTGGGAGGCTGTAGTCACTGCTCCACAAAAAGCTGATCATCAACAGATCAAGAAACTGACAGACTCCATGAATGGAAAGGCTTATGACTGTTATTGGAAAGAAGGGTGGCTATATTGGTCATTGATTGATTGATTTATTTTTTTTGAAATGTCAGAGATGTTTATTTGTAAATTTTGAGGTGTTTGTTTATTATTCTCACTATAACAGATGAAAATAAACAAGTGAGATGGGAAAATTTTCATTTTTCCTTTAGTTGCATAATAAATCTGCACACTAATAGTTGCCTAATAATTGTGCGCACATATGTATTCCCCTGATGATGTTCACACTCACATTTCCGTTGTGAAACATTCAGGTTTCAGGTTTATTAACATTTTGGATTGACTGATAGCACTGTGTTTGTTCCATATTAAAATTAATCCTCAAAAATACAACTTGCCTAATAATTCTGCACTCCCTCTATAATATATACCTCGCTATATCGGCGCTTCGACTTTCGCGGCTTCACTCTATCGCGGATTTTAAATGTAAGCACATCTAAATATATATCACGGATTTTTCGCTGGTTCGCCGCTTTCTGCGGACAATGGGTCTTTTAATTTAGGTTACATGCTTCCTCAGTTTGATTGCCCAGTTGATTTCATACAAGGGACGCTATTGGCGGATGGCTTAGAAGCTACCCAATCAGAGCATGTATTACATATTAACTAAAACTCCTCAATGCTAAAAGATATGCTTCCCGCGTGGCGCTTGTTTTGTTTGCTTCTCTCTGTCTCTCTGCCTGACGGAGGGGGTGTGAGCAGAGGGGGCTGTTTACACAGTGGCTGTTTGCCTAGAAGATAGGACACTCCTCTACAAAATGCCGCTTTATCGCGGTGCTTCTGTATACTTAAAAGTACGTAATGATTTTTTGATTGTTTGCTTTTCTTAGCGAGCGCTGCTCCTTTGAAGATAAGATATGTTTGCATTCTTTTAATTGTGAGAAAGAACTGCCATCTCTGTCTTGTAATGAAGCACAGTTTAAACGTTTGACTAAAGGGTGTTATTTCATGTCTAGAGGGCTCTAATAATGTTAACAGTGTGGGAGAGTTTATAAGGGCTTAAAATATATAAAAATAACCATACAAACATATGGTTTCTACTTCGCGGAAATTCATTTATCGCGGCAGAGTCTGGAACGGATTAACCGCGATAAACGAGGGTTGACTGTATATATATTTTGGTCCCCGGCCGGGACGCCCAGGAGGACCGGAGGAGGGCTTGTGCCTCCTCCAGACCGCGAGGGGGCGTCCGCCCTGGTTATGTTGGGGGCCTCAGGTGAAAGGTTTGGAAGCCCAGACTTGTAGGGACCCGTGGCCATCGCCAGGCGGCGCCCCAGTGCCTGAATGTCCCAGGAGCCCAGCACTTCCGCCACACCAGGAAGTGCTGGGGGGAAGACGACGGGGGACACCCGGACGGCTTCCGGATGCGCAGCCGGCACTTCCGCCACACTGGGGCGTGGCTCGAGGAATGCCGGGAAGCAGCTGGAGCCCATCCGGGTTCCCATTTAAGGGGCCGCCTTCCTCCAGTCATGGGCAGAAGTCAGGTGGAAGAGGACGGAGCTGGAGGGACGACTAGAGGCGGCCAGGAGAGAGAGGCACAGAGACTGTGTGGCCTGGACATTGGGGGATCGGTGCTGGAGGCACTGGGGAGTGCACGTGACTAAATTAACTTGTAAATATTGTAAATAAAAGTGTGTTGGGTGAGATTACGATGTCCGTCTGTCTGTGTCCGGGCCAGCGTTTACAATATATATATGTATATATATATATATATATATATATATATAGATATAGATATAGATATAGAGAGAGAGAGAGCGAGAGAGATGTATAATATCATATATGCAACAGGAAATACTTATATGTGCTGTTACAAGGCTTAGTGCTGCGACCTTATGGATACACCATCCTAGGTTTGAATAATGTGCTCATTTGCAGTCTGTGTAGGGTTTGCATAGTCTGCCTCTATCTGTATGGGGTTGTCTCCATGCATTTTTTTCCTATCATATTCCTAAGACATGCATGTTAAGTTATTCAGCAAATGGACTGCCTCCCCATCCAGTGTTGGTCACCACCATGCTGCCAAGACAAGCTCCTTCCCATCAACCGTAATGTTCCCACATATCTCTTCCTCCATTATGTCATGTCATGTTACAGCAGTACACCTTTAGAGCTTAGTAAAATGTCTAACTAGAGAGCTTGGTATGTTCATTAAACAAAAGAGCACTTAATATTCTTGTAAATGTGAAGACACTATCAACATAGACTAAAGGAGTGCTTTTAAGTAAATCACTTTATTCTAGGTATTGTTGGATTTTTGTACAAATTGTAGTCATCTGCTATTCAAACACACTTGCATTATCTCTCAGAGCAATTGTTATGACTCTGAACAACAACAACAATTTATTTCTTGTATAGGCCAAAATCACATAAGGAATGCCCTGTTTTTTGACAGCCCCCAACCACCCCTGACTACCTAGGTAGACAAAAAAAAAATCATTTAATAATTTCATCTCCTTTCTATCAACACATCTTCAGTTGCCTAATTTGCTTCTTGAAAGCACTCACAACATTTGACTCTTCCTCATTACCTGTGTCACTTAATTCATTGTTCAGACTCACGTCCACCTTTGGCTGGAGAAATCCTAGCAGACCTCTCCTTCTCCTTGAGAATGCAGATACTAAATGCAGCATTCTGTTCTTTGTTTTATTCATAATATTTCTTTGGCTTCCATCTGCAGCAAACCTTTGGTTCAAAAAACTGGCTGTGACCTACAAGTCCTTGCATGTCTCTGCTCCTGAATCCCTCCAGTCCCTAGTCTCTCCATATGACCCCACAAGTCATCTTTGTTGTGCTTCAAGTTATCTGCTGCCACAAATGCTATAACACAATGCTTTTACACAATGAGCGTTCAAAGACCACTGAAACTGCTCTCAGTCTGCTGATGTTTCAGAAGTCATGCCTCTTTGCAAAAAGTCTTGGGACAACTTAGACTTTCTAACACACCAGTCTGCTCCTAGTTTATTATAGCTCTGTCAGCCTAACTGAGCATTAGGCCACTGTGCTGTTGTTTGAGCTCTACTTTATCATCAAGCCTTGGTACTAACTAGAGAAATACACTTCTTGTGCTTTACTTTTGTTCTCAGACGCATGTATTTATAATCATTCAAACTGTATGAATGTTTTGTTATTGTAAACCACTTCAGATGTGAATTTCCCCTTGGGATTAATAAAGTATCTATCTATCTATCTATCTATCTAAAAACATCTTCATAACAATTATACTGTAATAACATTACCTAACAGTCCTGACAAACCTTATTAATCATTAAAAATAACCTACAAAAAAAGAGAAAACTCCATCTAGACTGTGAAAAATGCACCTAGTACACTGTTTAAGATCAAGATGAGGTGTTCAAACTCTTCTAATTTCAGTCAATTTCCATAAACTCTATTTTGTTTTCTGTTTATTGCTCTTTATCATTGAAAATATCCAGAAAGGGTTCTAGAGAAAGGACTAATTGATTAATTGGGCACGCTGTTATAATGAATAAAGTCCTTCATTTATATGAGAAACGAGCTTATGCCACTTTCTAACAAATAGCGGAATCCCATCTAATTTCTAAACCTTCTTGTTAAATTACGGGCCTGCCTTTTCAGTTTAAGGTGAGGGTTTGTACAGTATAAGGTCACATAGTACCATATACGTCTTTTGTAAATGAACTGAACATCTCAAATGTGAGGTGTTGTGGATTGATAATTTGCATCTGACACGTAATTATAAATTTTATTTTAATGTCAGTAAACTTACAATACGTAAAAATTATTTGCTGGTAGTCATGCAGCACATTCACAAAACTCATATCGCAACCGCAATAGACAAGCATTACTGAACATAACAGCCACCAGCATCGCATCACAAGTATTACGATGAAAAAAAATTAAATATAAAATCACAGCATGTACCAGACGGGAAAAATCACACAATATGTGATTGGGCTACCAAACGTCACGCATTTGTCATTTTACTGTTAAAGATGAGTGGACTCTGAAATACAATCTGACTTTCTATTTTAACGTAACATGCGCTTTTTTAATCAATGAAATTGAATGTTTAAAGCTAACCTCGTGTGGTAGCATCCACTCACATTTTTTATTTGGAACATCCTTAATCTCCCGTTGCGATATAACACAGAGCGTGCATTTAAATAAAAAACGGCTCTACGTGACATAAGGAAATAACTGATATTTGTAAAGTTTCACCTGGGTAAAAGTTAATACAACTTCACATGATGATTAATAGAGATTAAAGAAGATGTGATCGGAAACCAAGAGCATAACACAAATACTCTGCAAGACATTTATACGATGTGATTCTATCCACTATCATATTGCTAGTTCTATCTAGAATCAAAACGAAGTGATTGTTATCGGAGAGAAACGCACATAAAACTGCCGAGGAACTAATGGCACTATTTCAGGATATCTCGCCTACTTTTTTTCTCTGCCAGGCTACGATGTTTCCGCTGTTGCGCAGTAAGCCGCGCCACTGCAATCCGAAAGCGCTCTCAGGTTTTAGCTTTTTTTTTCATGCGTTTTGCTGATCTCGTCGGTTGCAACAGCTTGCATCCGATTAGCATGGAGAATGAAAGCTTAAGTTCAGCGTCCACTCCCAAGTGTAACCCAGCACTTAATTCTCCGGATTTCTCACGGCACATGCTGGAGCTGGATGAAGATGATGACTTGGAAGTTTTCAGCAAGGTAAACACATGGGGTGATTTCCCTTTAAAAATATGGAACAGTCTTGCTTGAGCCCTGCTACGTGGCTCTCTGTCGGGATTTCCTTTAGCTCTAACAATAAAGTTAAATCAAACGTAAGCAAAACAGTGCAGACTGAATACATGGCGGGGAAATAAAGGCAGCAGTGTTTGCTTCTAAGACATAAAAGTCAGTTGAAGTCTTACATTCCAAAGTTCGCGGACTAGGGGAAAGAAGACATTTCAAAGGTTACTCTCGATCTAAGCATACGAAGTTCTTTTAGAGCGGAGTGCGACTGGATCGGGAATTCCGTCACATCACGCGACCTACTAGTGGATCATCACAACACCGCCGTTAAAATGCACTAGCTAGCCTTTGGCCACGGGATATATAGGACGTGTAATTGCTGTGTTAGTTCAACATTCGCATTACTAGTCATGGCCTGTATAGCGATGCATTGAAATTGTTTTCCTAATTATACACGGGGACTGTAATCCCCGATCGTGGTGCAGGGTTTTAAGGGCTGTACAGTAGCTGCAGACTTTGCGCCTCAAGTCCGGTCTGGGTGATGCTCGTAGCTAAACTTGATGTTCAGTTAGAATGCAGTATGAAACAATAGCAGTGATATTCAGTTGTTTTAGAACCCGAAAGGTTTTCTTTCGAGACATAACTCGTATTTTCTCAAACTAACGTATGTGTGCCCACTTTAGCGCATAATAAGCGTGCTCCAATATCTCTGTTCCCTAAATAGAGGGACACATGCAAACATAAAATGGGCAACCTGTTAACGTTGATACTTCATCCACAAGTGCGTCTTTAATCTCTGACCTGATTAATATTTTTTTCTGAATTGATTTTAAAACACAGGGTAGCGAAAGTTCATAGTCTCGGGTGTACAATCTACAATAGTAAGTTGACATTATAATTTACAGTAGTACCTTTGAGGACCAAAATAAAGAAAAAAGATATGTAGAACATATGAACGTATTCTAGTGCTGCCAAATTACAGTGTTGTGTATGTTTCACATTTCATTTAATCTCTTATTAGAGATGCTAGTTATTTTGAATGCCCTGTACAAGTGATGGACGAGGAAAGTCCGAATAAAACGGCAGTGTTCTATGGGGCAAAAGTCAGGCTAGGATGACATTAGTAAACTGAGTAAGGTGTCATAAAAAAAGAAAAGCTTTTTACAGTACCCTTCAAAGTCAAACTTAAGACCACCTAGTGACTAGCTGTCTAAGGTGCCAAAGTAATAATTAGGGTAGCCATTTTTGGCTTCTGAGAGAACCAGCCATGTGAAAGTTCAGGAAAGAGCACATATGTTTCTAGATCTGTAAAAGAATCAATAAATAGATATGAACAGATGATAACAGATTTGTGAAATACCAACTGGTTTATGATTTTAAACATTGTTGCTGCATAAAATAGCACAGGCTAAGTTCCTTTTTTATTTTGTCTGCATATTAGAAACCTTTTTCAAATCCCAAAGAACTGATATTACGTGCAAATAAACCTCCTCAGGAACAAATAGTCGATTGTTAAGCAATGATTCATTGAGGAAGTAAACTGCCCAGTGAAGTACCATTAATAACGCGTTATTTTTGAGAGCGTGGACAACAAGATCCAAATCTAAACACACCTCTTGTGTGTGAGCTGTTGTCCAGACAGGCTCAATATGTCAGCTCTAAAGTTCACCTGCCACTACTGTGGGTTTATGCCAAACACTCTACAGGCCATCTTCTTTTAAGGACTCACAAACACAAACCCTTGTCCTAACTCCTGACACCAATTCATATATGTCACCCTAGGGTCTTGAATTTCTAACCTTGTGATAGCAATATTCTTTAAACCTGGGCAGTTACAATAGCATGTTCTCTCCATAAGGTGGTGATGTCGCTACACCTCTTGGTTTCTCGCCTCATTACTTTTAGAGCGTGCTCATTAGTTCTTTTGTGTAACTTTTTCCAGGTCATGTTGTGTAGAAATGAAAGGATAAAAGGGACCTTTCAATATGCTAGATATGCCAATATAAGTTTAAATAAAGTGCTTCCATCAATTTGTTTGTGAACCTGTTCATTATACAGTATGTCAGTGCCACAGAGTCTGTCCCAAAAGAGTGACCTTGTCATATTAACAAATGGAAGATGTTTGGGTTGTTCTTTGCATGAATGTAGAGGAATCAGTCTCTGCAACATTAACATTATGCATACAATGGCTTTTAATTACCCACTACTGTGGGTAACCGCCTTAGTGCTTAGTAGGTGGAATTCTTCACTGAACAAGCAGAAATATTTAGTTAGTGTACAGTGTATTTATTGTGATCAAACATTCAGCCCACTTGTATTGACTCAGCATTTTCTGTAAAATTTGTTCTGCATTTGTCTGTTTAGAGTAAAGAAATCTGTAATTTTCTCCACTCATTTTTGATTTAGAGGTGTCGCACAGATGTGAGGTGTTTTAAAAAGTAAACGGTTTAAGTTGACTGGTCCATTCATTCATCAGTCATCATTTTGAAGGTAGGGACACAAAACTTTGATGTCCAGGTATTAAAACTTTTGCAACATAGCACCTTACATTTATCAATAATTTACTCCATGTATTTTTGTTTTTAATGTGCTTCCTGAATTTTTGATCTACAGACAGAGATTAAAGCTGATTAGTTTACAGTAAATGCTGATTCTGTAACAGCAGAAGCAAAATGATGTCAAAGACACCCTTTTTGTCATGGTCTCATGTTGTCCTGGGTGGTGGTCATACTGTCTCTAGAGTTATTTATTGCAATTTACAGTGGCATATGTAATAAAAAAGGTCACACTTAAGTATTTTGTGTCACTCGATTCCACTTCAGATTCAGTCCTGTGGACCCCCTTAACTGCAGATGTTCACACCACCCACCTGCTGTTTTTAACTGAACTCCTGCATTTATTAAACAAGCTGTTATTTCCCAGTTTCTGCCTTTTTTGTGTCAATACAAAATTTACAAAATGTGTTTGCTAAAGTTTTAGGGCAGTGTTCTCCAACTCCAGTTGTGGAGAGCTACTGTGGCTGCAAGTTTTCATTCTAACTCTTTTCTTAATTAGTGACCAGTTTTTGCTGCTAATTAACTATTTCCCTTTATTTTGATTGACTTTTCTTTAGACTCTTGAGCGCTGAATTCTTTTTTCCTTAAACGTCACCTGAACACAAATTTAATGTGAAGTGAGCCAACAGATGATCAACTACTTTGGGGCCTCAAACTCCAACCAACTTCACTTCATTCAGTTTCTTAACTTGAAGCCAATTCTCGTTGCTAATTAAACTTGTTATTTAATTCCATGGCGCTCATTCTGCCATGGCAGACATTTTCAAAACTGTTAGTTTTCTTTTTTAAGAGCGCTGTCAAAATGTTTTGTGGAGCTGAGCAGATCAACATTACTGACGCCTTCACCTTTCTTTATTTTCAGGTATTGTGTGATGGACGCAGGTTGTTGTTTATGTGTTGGTACATTTTATATTGTTTGGTTGCTAATTAAGGACACAAATATTTAATGGGCCTGACTCTTAAGTTGTGCATCAATTAAAATTAAGGCAAAGAGTTAATTAGCAGCAAAATCTGGTCACTAATTAAGAAAAGGGTTAGAGTGAAAACCAGCAGCCACAGTAGCTCTCCAGGGGCCTCATGTATAAACGGTGCGTACGCACAGAAATATTGCGTAAGAACTTTTCCATGTTCAAATCGCGATGTATAAAACCTACACTTGGCGTAAAGCCACGCACTTTTCCACGGTACCTCATACCTTGTCATACGGAAGTTCTCCCAGACTGGCGGCACGCAGTGTCAAAGCAGTGCTACTGTTCCTGTGTGGTTACACCTTATTTTCCTAACGCGGCTTTATAAATACACTGAAACTAACCGCATATTGTTTATTAGTGTAATGCATTTGATTGTAATTAACTTGTAACAATATAATGGACCAGGGAATAGCCATAGTATTCCAAATACCATAACTGCTTTAGCGTTGTTACTCTCACTGCACTTTCTTCTTCTTCTTTCAGCTGCTCACGTTAGGAGTTGCCACAGTGGATCATCTTTTTCCGTATTACTCTCACTGCACCACTCGGAGTATTTATATCACTGTATCTAAGTGTGAATCACAGCAGCAGCTGATCGGAATGAGAATTATCGGTATACAACTTCAAGGACACACTGTCTCAGCCATGGCAAAACGTTTCAAAGCCTTTCCTGTACAGACCTCGCGGTTCAGAAACAGTTTCATCCCAAGAACTTTAAACTCACTCAATCAATTGGTCCTTATAGAACTGTTTGTACTTATAAGTACAATCACTCCACTTGCACTACAGTTATAATATTACACAACCTGAGCTACTTTATAAAGTGCGTATTTACATATGATGATGATATAATTTTTAAGATGAAATGCAGCAAAATATGTTTATTATATTATACAGGTAAAACTTTAACTTCATTTAAATAATCTATATTCTTCACTGGGACTGGCGTGAAGGATAGAATAATTAAACATGTACTACGAAGATATTTCAGTGTTCCTTAAACGTTTTGAAGAATCGGCGCTGTAAGCTTACAGATTGCTTAACATCTATTACAGAGCTGATTGTCTGGCAATCGGTTACTTGGAGAAAGAAAAGCGAGGATTGCAGGGGCGGCCACACCAATATATATTGAATATAAAACAGAAAGAGAAAATAACGACACAGCTGAAAACGCAGCGTCAAATTTCGACAAAAGTTAAACACTTGTGTCATGAGCACGAGTCGGCTATGCAGTGTCCACAATGGACGTGGCCATTCCCCGTGCATAAGATACCATATTGATATTGGTGGTCGAAGGAGCCACCGATTCTTTCTCTGCCCAGGCCGCCACAAGCCTAGAGCCGCCCCTGAGTAGTGCTGCAATAAATAATTTCATCGAAGGTCGCGCAATCGCTGCGCGTGAAACCCATGTTTAATAACATGCTTTAACTCCTATCGTCATGAAAATGATATCACGTATACATCTCAGTATTTTAGTTATTCAGAGAGCTGTAATATCACGAATGTAATGGATTCTGTGTCCAGTTGGAGGAAGAGAGCGGTTTAAGAAGCAAGTAGTGATTCACACACATAGAGCACATAGAAGATCACATACAAAACAAAGCATTTAACGTGCTACTTTAATTACGATGTGATTTGAGAAACTGGTTAATTAAACGATTTTAAGATGACCTTTATGAGGTTCTACTTTAATAAAAAAAAAAATAACATAATTAAAGTGGAAATGTCGAGATTGAAGTTGACATTTCGTGCTTTTTCCCCACTGTGTGCCTTTTTTTTCTCTGCACCCTAATAGGCTTTCATATGACACTAAGATGGTGGGAGCTACGACTCGCTTTTTCACAGGCGACTTTGATATCTGAGCTTTCAAGTTTCTCCAACACGCTATGTCACTCGATCAACTTCCTTTTGTTGATTATACCACGGTTAATTAAACAAATAGTATGTTTTTCCTTTGCCTCCACTTGGTATTCGCAGAAATTCTTATATTTTCCATCTTGCTTTTCCCATTGTCTTTTCACAGAAGGCTGAGCTTAAGGGCGATTTATATTGATTTGCATATTCAAAGAGGTGTAATTCTGGGGGGAGCTGGGGCGGGACATAAGGCGCGTGCACAAGCTTTACTTTTCACGCTGACCGGGATTTATGTAGCGGAAGAACGTGGAAATTGGAGTACGCACAGATTCCAGCATCTGGATTTTTCTGTGCGTAAGCACATTTCGGCTTTTGTGCTTACGTCATGTTATAGTGCGAATTCTACGCACGGCGTTATACATGAGGCCCCAGGACTGGAGTTGGAGACCCTTGTTTTAGGGGAATGTAGCAGGCATTTGTGTGTGGAACACTTAAGTATTTTTTCTTTTTCTTGTTTTTTTTAAGATCTTGCCTATTTTTATGTTCTGGCCATTTAAGCCTTGCTTTATTATACTGTAAGTGAATTTTCCTTTTAGTACTCCTGTCATTTATACCTTTGTCTGTACTGATCATCAATAATTAAAAAAGAATATAGTAAGAGAAGCATTTAAAGGTGTGACAAAAATGCAAATTTCTCATGTTTATTTACATGCAAATATACTAGGACATATTTCTGAATTTTGAAATAAGAGAAGAAAAAGACTAATTAAACAGTTACATCATTTAGGTGTAATACTGAATTATTTATTTGAGAAACTGGTTGGAATGAAACCCTGTGGCCACCTTGGTACCCCAGGACTGAACTTGGGAGCCCCTGCTATATATACTATGCTACGCTGGTCACTCCCTGAATTATCCTCTAATCTTCCTGAAAATATATAAGACCATTTCTGTGTGTTGCTGGAAGAAATAAACATACATACCAATAAGTACCAACTCATCTTTAATTATAAAGCTATGATACTGCCCTGAAGTAGACTGGCATCAAGTCCATTGCTGGTTCCCTCTTTGCACCCATTTCTACTGGAATAGGAAGCAGCCATGGTTCCCCAAGACATTGCACTGGAATAATTAACATTAAAAAATACAGTATATAGATGAATATTCAAATAGTGTTTATAATGCACATCAAATATTTAATGTATTTGCTAAATGGATGCCACAGTGGTGCAGTGGTTGGCCCTGCAGCTTCTCACCTCCAGATTGTTGGGTTCAAATTCTGGCCTTTGGTATTTCTATGTGGCTTTTCTATGTTCTCCTGTGTCTTGGTTAGTTTTCCCTCCTATATTAAGAAAAGTCAAGCAAAATGACACCTTTTATTGGCTAACTAAATATGCAAGCTTTCGAGGCAACTCTGGCCCCTTCTTCAGGCAAGATTTAATCATCTTGTAAACCTCTTGCCTGAAGAAGGGGCCAGAGTTGTCTCAAAAACTTGCATATTGTAATCTTTTTAGTTAGCCAATAAAAGGTGTCATTTTTCTTGGCTTTTCTCTACATTCATAATGGCTAACACGGTATAACACCCTAGTACTACCCTCCTATGTTATAAAAGCATCCATGTTATGTTAATTGGTGTGTGAAAGGTGGCAGGGTGCGTATGTGTGTACTGCATTAGAATAGTGGCCTGTCCAGGGTATTTTCTGCATTGCATCATGTTTGGCTCTGATTTTGTGCCCCTGAAGTGAATAAAGCGGCTTTGAATCAATTTATTTACTGAGCTGTGTGCAGCTCAACAGATAATAGTATTAGGATCCATAGCTACATCTTATATAAGTCAGATAAAGATGTATGGATTAACTGTATTTTCAAAAGTGAAGAAAGAGAAATACACGATTCTCTAAATATTTATTTCATGACATGTTCATGTTTTTCCAGTTCAGGGTCATAAGATGTTGATTCTCAAGGGAATTACAAATTTCAGATCTGGGAGTGTTTTGTTTTCAAAATCTCAAATGTTAGTCTCTAGAAGCCCAGATTAACAGATTCAGAAAATGTATTGATTGTTTTCAGATTCATAAAACACACCACTGCATTGTTTATTGAGAGTTTTTGGAGTATAGAACATAACTCAGTCTGAGTGAGTGTGTTTTGCTGACTGTACATGACTCGGGCTTTGTTTTAATAGTACTCCATTATGAAAGAACAAAGATGAGAGCTCACTGCCTCATACAAAAGTGCTGCCAGTTTTTCTGGTGAGGGCTTTGCATGGTTTTGCACGTGTGGATTCTCTTGGCGAAAAGAGAGCATCTGTCAAAGTGAATACAGTCGAGACTGAAAATACAGTTGGAACAAATTCATTTGCTAAAAAAAAATCATTTGCAACTTTTTTTTTTTTTTTTTTTGCAGTACCAATGTTCAGATTTTCTCTCTTTGGCAGTTCACTTGGTCTTGGAAATTAACTAGTCACTTTCTGGTACAGCACATTATTTTGTATGCGGCACTGTTCAGTTTTACTTGTTTCACTGTGTGTCAGAGTGTCATTAGCAGCAGCACCCTAACCACTGATGAGTTAATATAGAGCAGGGGTCTCCACCTGCAATCCTGGAGAGCTACTGTGGCTGCTGGTTTTCATTCTAACCCTTTTCTTAATTAGTGAGCAGATTTTGCTGCTAATTAACTCTTAGCCTTAATTTTAATTGATGCACATCTTAAGATGCAGGCCACTTAATGATTTCATTTTCCTTAATTAGCAACCAAACAATATTAAGACACAAAATGTACCAACACATAAACAACAACCTGCGACCATCACATAATAACTGAAAATAAAGAAAGGTGAAGGCCTCGGTGATATTGATCTGCTCAGGTCCACAAAACATTTTGACAGTGCTCTTAAGAAAGAATATCAACAGTTTTGGAAGTATCTGCCATGGCAGAATGAGCGCCATTGGAATTAAATAACAAGTTTAACTAGCAATGAGAATTGGCTTCAAATTAAGAAACCGAATGAAGTGAAGCTGGTTGGAGTTTGAGGCCCCAACTTAGCTGATCATCTGTTGGCTCACTTCACATCAAATTTATGTTTCCTGTTTAAGAGGAAAATCAATTCAGTGATCAGAGTCTAAAGAAAAATCAATTAAAATAAAGGGAAATAGTTAATTAGCAGCAAAAACGGGTCACTAATTAAGAAAAGAGTTAGAATGAAAACTTGCAGCCACAGTAGCTCTCCACGACTGGAGTTGGAGACCCCTGATGTAGAGAGTACTGTTACAACATTCTTGAACCCACATACTCCAGTTCAGGGTCATGGGGATGACAACCTATCCTGGCAACACTGGGTTGTAAAAGTGAAAAAAATGCTGATGACAGAGCAGCTACAGTATCTATTAGTAGCCCACTAATGCAGATACCCACATTGCCTTTTGCACAGTGCCAATTTAGAGTGGCTAATTAATGTAGGAAGAATGCTTTTAGGATAAAGAAGGAAAACCAGAGTAAGTGGAGAAAAACCCAGGTAGATGCAGACTTCACACATCCAGAAACTTGGAGCTCAATTCAAGTCCAAGATGGTGAATCCATGTGGTAGCATCATTAACCACTGCACGTCCGTCCCTTCCAAAAGGTACTGTAACATAGTGGTTAGTGAGACTGCCATATGGCTGTACAGACCTGGACCTGAATTTAAGTGTGGTCACCATCTGTCTGGAAATTATTATTTTTTTGGTACAATAACACCTACAGTTATCCTCTACAACTCGATAGAAGCCAGTGTGGTTTTCTACACTGTGGTGTGCTGGGCTGGTAGCATCATTTCAAGAGAGGCCCAGTAGCTAATTAAAAGGGACAGCTCAGTTATAGGATGCACACTGAACCCCTGGAGAAAATGTAAACACACCTGAGTGCCGTTATGAACAATGATGCACAGCCTCACACTGACACACGGGCACTGAAGACTTTCAGCCAATGAATCATTCAGCAGAAGTATTTGAAGAAATGCTATAGGGGGCTCCTTTATGTCAGCACTAATACGTCTGCATAATGCCTCACTGGGACTGTAGAGTCAGAAGTTTTCTTTCTTTGTACTTTTCTTGCTTTTTAGGCATTCTGGTGTGTGTTCAGCCCATGGTGTGTATGTATGTGTTTATTTATCTCTATCTACCTGTGGATTTATTTAAAGAGCTTCGGTAAAAAGTCAAATTTCCCCTGGAGTACAAAGAAAGTTCTGTTTGTCTATGATTAGAACCTGCCTAATTTTATTAAATACGTACTTTTTTTGTTCTGTTTTAAGATTACTTGTAAATTGAAACCCAGTAATGCACATAGTATTGATTACATGATATTTACTAATATAATATATGCAGTTCAGACAACATAATGTACAGTTATACAGTACATGTTATAGAATATGTAACATTTAGTGTGCATTATATTAGAAGGTTTTATATACATAATACAATATATGCCTAATAAGAAGGAATGCCAGTGATTGTTGTTCAGTTATCTTTCATTATAGAATAATGAATAGTCTTATAGATTATGTGGTTATTTTAAATTTGCTTTGGGAAATTAATTGTCTTGCCTCACTGCAATCCCTGATATAGACCCCTTAGAGACATGTTCTTCATTTAAATAGATGTACAAGAGCAATAGTTAAATTACATGTCAGATTATCATAGCTTCAGAAATACAAAAGATGCCTTCAGAGAAAATGAAGCATACAAAACAGGTAATGAAATGTGTAATATCACATTGAATTGCAAAAGTTTGTTTATTTACAGTGCGTTACAGTGCATTACCACATGGAGAACCGTAATGTTACACTAGAAAAAACTGATGACCAGTAATTCTGTTTTACCAGTCAATATGGTTGACACTCACAAAGATGCAAAATGGTGTTGCCTAAAACAGTAAGGTAATCCAATGTAAACTAAGCCCCAAAACATGAATTCAAAGTGTAGTCCTAAGACAGAACAAACAGGTTGAAAAGCCCAATAATTTGCATTAGGCACAGAAGACGCTTAATAACTCACCAAAACTCCTAAGCACATTAGAAATTAACCACCACTGCAGAAGACCCTCCAGATTTATTGGGCAGATTTCCTTGTGGTGATTGATTGTCAGGTAGCCCCACCTCTTGGGAGACCATCCACAAACCCCATGGAACATAACAAAGGCAGCTTACATACATAGACAAAACTAAAAATAAAGAACGATGCACATAACCAACATAAAGAATCAAGAACAAAAGACATATAAAACATGAATTAGGTTACATTGCATGCCGTGATGTATATAACATGTTTCATGTTCTTTTGTGTAACTTTCCTTAGAATGACGGCTTACTTAGATGCACTAGTTGGGGATCATGCAACGGTGGTGGGCTTGCCTTTTTTAGGCTTCCTTGCAGCAGGCATTGAAACTACTCATTTGAACAAATGGAATGCCAACACATATTGCTGCTGACTGGGTACTGAAGTCATCCCCAGGTTGATGCAACTTTCCTCCTTTGAGACTCTTCCCAGTGACCAATTCCAGTGACCACTTGTGGTCTTCAATTCCACTGTGGTTTTGTGGTTGGTATCAAGTGGGGTCTTAAACCCTGTGCTGTCAGGTGGCACATTTCTGTGTGGTGGTTTGTCTGTTAAATGTGGACAGGCAAACTTTCATGTATGGAGCTACAGCTGTAGTGATCTCTTCATTCCAGGTCGTGGATCTCAGTTTGAAAAGTTCTGTTACTAATGATGATAATAGGCTTGCCTTTTCTCAATCTTTGACTTTTCTTGTTCTGAGCTTATGTGTCAACGTCCTAATAAAATTTAGTGTAATGATGTGCTGTGACAGAGTTTGTGATGAACAGTGTTGCCCACTTTGTGTAATGATGGTAAGAGAACAATGCCTTTTCATTTACCATGTTCTCATCTATTGAAATAACAGTGTGTCTTAGGCTGGTAGTAGGGCTGCAACTAATGATTATTTTGTTAGTCAACTAATCGTTCAGTTTATTTTTAGATTAGTCACGATTATTTCATGCCTGACTATTTTGATGCCTGCGACCTGTGGTTGCACATCCTGTTCTGGGCTCCAGTGCATGGCTTACCTCATCTGCTCACGTCTGTCAACCTGTGAATGTCACCCTGATGTCTCTGCATTAACACAATTATAATTAATAATAATCAAATTAAAATAACCAGTGAAACATATGAATTTGAAAATAATCAGATGTTTTAATATTAGTGTCACCATCACAATAAAAAAGAAATACATTAAACAATACAAACTAAAGTGCACGTAGCCTTTAAACACAAAAAGTGCATTTTACTTACCAAAAAATATATTGTTAAAACTGAAATGTTGTTCATATTTTAGTAATAAATGACAAAATGTAGACATAAACTATATAATATGTAAAGCCTGAAGTGCAAAGATCAAATAAACACTTTCACAAAAGGTTCTAGGATGATACAATAGCTTCCGTGGTGCAGCGGTAGGACCTGCTGACTTATAATCAAGAGTCCCCTGGTTTAATCCTGAGTGCCTCGTATATTTACCGTTTTGAATAGTGAGTTGCTCTTATTGTTAATATTATACAATAAACACATACATTTGATTTGCGTCTGTAGCAGCCATTGTATTAAATGTACATTACTTGTAAAAGTTACTGGGTTTTTTTTTCCACTTTTATTCTCTCAGTCACAATCACGATACATACTACCACCCCCCCAGGGACCTGACGCTGTTACTTTTTATTTGAAACTGGGAATAACTGTAGATGTGAGTGGTGTTTTGAGACAATTGAACTGGAAATTCTCTGATCTGGATGGATAAAAGCTGACACACAAACACTGGCAAATCTGCCTTATTCGTATCTCATTGACACTTGATTTTTTTATTATTCAATTTTATTGAGTGTTCCTGCTTATGCTGAATTAGTATGCACCTGAAGGCCCGTGACGTCAAAGCCACACTGACACAAAACAGATATAGGTATGTATGATATTTGGAGTTATTCATTTTATGACCTTATAGTACATTTCGGAAAGCACTGTGGCACGGATGCAACATTATTCATATTCATTCGCGTACCTTCTTGCGGTTGTAATCAATGACCGCATTTTTTTTTTCCCCCCGATTTTTCCCAGTCTGCACAGGACTCCAGGACGTGCAGGGGAAAGAATGTACCATGAACGCTCTTCTTTTCTCATTGGACCCCGTACATGCCTTGCATAGTACATGTGCTTTGATCGCCGGCAGGTCAACTTGTTATAGCACAAGCAACTGGCCATCTGCGTGTTGCTGCAGCACTGAATTAGCTCACGTGTTATGGTGTTTGTGCGAAGCACCGTTGGGGGTAGAGACAAATATATGTGACATTTTGAAGAAATCATTGTATGACCTGAATAGTACCAATCAGAAAACATCATTGCACTAATGCAATGTTATTTGAAAACGAACAGATCGGGTGTAAATTTGTTACTTTAAAGTTATCTTTTTTTACTTTTATTTTCTCAGTCTCATTCACGCTGTCCCTCCCCTCCTGATCTGACCCTAACTAACTAGCTAACAGCGCCAGCATAAATTCTCAAGAGACGGTGGCATCACATCTCCAGGTTGCTTTCATTTCAGATGCTCATGCATCGCGATGGTGCTGCCGTGAAAAGAAAGCTCCGCTTTACATAATCTACATTCAACTTTTGTTTCGGTGAAGTGCTTGCACACTTTAGAAAGTTTCTGTCTCAGCCATTGCAACCACGTTTATTTTCCTCTACATTCTTCTTCTCCTCAGACGTTCTTCTTCGTTGGTAGGACTGTGTGCAGTCTTGGTAAACAATAACAAACGATACTGCCCCTAGACGTTTGTGTAGTGCATTGCAGTTACAAAAACTAATATGGTTCTTTGTGACTGGAGCCTCTATTGGTGGTTCTGTTTATGACACGTTGACAATAAAAATTCTGCGTTGATAATTTTTTGTAGTCAACGTCGTCGATTACATCAACTAATCGTTGCAGCCCTAGCTGGTAGAGTGATAGGCCATCTGATATAACCTGGAAATCCATCCTGGTCATTCACAAAGAAATCAATGATCCACCATTTCACTGTAGTCTAGAATGCTTGGTAAAAAGAAAAGAAAAGAAAAATACATATATACAGTGATGCAGTGGCTGCTTTAATAATAATCATTCTTTACATATAGCACTTTTCCAACTACTCAAAGCGCTTTACATAGTGAGTGGGGAGAAACTTCAGTCACCACTAATGTGCAGCATCACCTGTATAATGCGGCAGCAGCCATTTTGCCCCAGTACGCTCACCACACATTAAATGTTAGGTGGTGAAGGGGTGAGAGATAGTTAGCCAATTAGAGATGGGATGATTAGAGGGCCAGAATGACTAGGCCGAGGTGGGCAGTTTAGCCTGGACATACAGCCTACTTTTTACAAAGGATACTCATGGATTTTTTTGACAACAGAAAGTCATGACTTCAATTTTTATGTCTCATCTGATGGGTAGTCCCATTTTTACATTTCATTGGGGCGTTAGGATCCACATTCAGACCTCGGGGATTCCTAGATGGTCGTCCATCAAAGTACTGGCTGGGCCTGATCATGCTTAGCTTCAGGTGGATGACCTCTTCTGAAGTTCACGTGGGTTGCGAGTTTTTGATAGACTGGGATATGCTGTACCCTTAGACTTTAAATGGGGTTATCTGAGGCAAAATTAACATTTACAATGTACATACAGTACAGTCACTGTAGTAAGTGGATGAATGTATGGACGGATAATGTTCGAAGTCCTGGGTCAGAGGTCCGGTCCAAGACACAGGCTGTTAAAAAATACAGTAGGTATAATACTTGATTCAGGTTTCTAACATATTCTGATCATTTATAATGAAAACAGTAGAGGGTTCCAAATGTTAAAGATGAATTATGTTATTTTTGTTTCCTTATTAGGATGCCACCTTTACTGATGCAAGCTCCATTAACACATCTCTACCAACATCTCCAGGATCCATGATCAATCAGTACAGATTTGAGGAAGACCATGACTCAAAAGATTTTTTTATCACTGTTGATGACCCTGAAAGTCATGTGACAGCCATAGAAACTTTTATTACGTATCGAATTATAACAAAGGTAAGGTAATTTCTGTAGTTGCAATCTTATGAGATGATGAGGTGATTTTTTTAAAATATATTATGTTAGATGATCACTTTTCATTTATACCTTTCTTTAAGCATTAGGCCCTCTTATTATGTGATACATCTGCATCAGTAGGTAGCATGTAACTTTAGACCAACCCTTTAACCAACGATGATGCATATCGTTAGCATGAATCCTTGTAGAATTTGAAAGTGGGCAAAATGTTAAACCAAAAAAAAAAAATCAACAACAACAGGGGTGTTAGATGCCAGACGTTACTGTTTTATATCACCACCATTGGTACTTTAACATGGCCGGCTCAGAGCAGATGTGTCTTAGTTTGACTTGCATGGAGTTTACACATTTCCACCATATCCAAATGTTTTTGTTTTTGAACAAAGTTGTATAACATGAATAAATAATCTACACTTTCTGCACAAATTATTATAAACACCTATACACCTGATTAGTCATGGAGTTATCTAATCATGTGACAGGAGTGTAGTGCAATAAGTCATGCAGATGCAGGTCAGGAGCTTAAGTTAATGTTCACATCAAACATCAGAATGGGGGAGAAGTTTGATCTCGGTGATTTCAACCGTGGTATGATTGTTTGACTTTTTCTGTGACTGTTGATCTCTTGGGATTTTCAAACACAACAGTCTATAGAGCTTCCTTAGAATGGTGCAAAAAAACATCCAGTGAGCTGCAGCTCTGCAGATGCAAATGCCTTGCTAATGAGAGAGGTTAGAGGAGAATGGCCAGACTGGTTTGAGCTGACAGAAAGTCTATGGTAACTCGGATAACCACTCTTTTCAACTGTGTTGAGTAGCAAAGCATCTGAAAATGCACAACACGTTGAGTCTTAAGGCAGTTGGGCTTCAACAGCAGAAGAACACATCGGGTTCCACTCCTATCAGCCAAAAAAGTAAAAGCTGAGGTTGCAGTGGGCGCAGGCTTACCAAAAACTGAGCAGCTGCAGACTGGAAAAATGTGGCCTGGTCTTATGAATCTTGATTTCTGCTGACGCACACAAATAACAGAGTCAGAATTTGGCACCCACAGCGTGAATTTAAGCACCCAACCTGCCTTGTGTCACCCAACCAGTCCAGGCTGGTAGTGGTGCAATGGTATGGGGAATATTTTCTTGGTGCCCTTTGAGCCCATTAATACCAATCAATCATTACTTTCATATTATGGCTTATCTGAATATTGCCGCTGACCATGTGCATCTCTTTATGGCCACAATTTACCTTTCTTGTAGTAGCTACTTCCAGCATGATAATGCACCATGTCACAACAAAGTCTTCTCCAGCTGGTTTCATGAGCACAACAATATTCTTCAGTGCCCTTCGCAGTCACCAATTCTGAATCTAATAGTACACCATTGTGATGTGATAGCACAAGACATTTGAAGCATGAGTGTGCAGCTGACAAGTCTGCAGAAATTGTGTGTGATGCAATCATGTTAACCTGGACCAGAATCTCAAAGGAAAGTTTCTACCAATTCATGGAATCCATGCCACGCAGAATTGAGGCTGTTTTAAAAGCACAAGGTGGCCCTACCCAGTATTCGTATAGTGTTCCTAATTATTTGTTCAGTAAGTGTAGCAGGACACATTTGTCTATGTCTTGGTTAACAAGGAAGATCTATTGTCTGTAACCAGCAGATGTAATGTCTGGGTTTAAAGAGATAAAACCTAAAGGAACCCATGAGCTGCCAGTTTCTACTCAGCAAATCTAAGTAACAGCACAGACAATCAGCTTGGGTGGCTGAAACAGTCAGTCATGACTGGAAAAACATAGATGACTATCTGTTAGGAGTTTGTGCTGACATAACAGGACCTAGGGGATTGCATTCAGCTTCAGTGGACTCAAACATGCTTAGCTGACTCACCCCAGATTAAAAAAAAGAAAAGAAAAAGAGAGGAATCAGAAAATTGTTTCTCTAAACAAAATTCTAATGGCTAATGCTGAAACCGAGGGCATATTTTTCTCTGTTATTTATTGGCGCACCGCTTGGATTGGTTCTGTTAAAGTTTCTCCAGCCTGTGCATTCATTCTTACACGTTCTTTCAGAATGGTCTTTTCTCAAAGATTACCTTGTTAAACTTAGTTGTACTGTAGAGCATCTTCATCAGTGAGAAGAGCTGCATGTACTCACTTACATAGTGTTAATACACCAAGGCACATGTGTCTTTGAAGAGAACAGGTGAATAACTGGAACTGCCCTGGACAGGACAGCAGTCATTCTCAGTGCCCACTCACACACCCACACACAGAGAATCAGCAGTTAACCTAACACACGTGCCTTATCAGTCAGTGTGGGAAGGAAACTTTACCACCTGAAGAGAGCACACACTGATGTGCAAAGACATTGGATCTGTTAGACAGCAGCTCCACCAACTGCTGCCACATATATGTCAGACATAGTAAAACTTTAATGTACGCAGAAATAAACCAATATAATTTCATTTTAAATTATGTACTTATGTAATATTAAAATTAAAATCTGTATTATAGAAAAATCATGTGAGGACACAAGAAACATAACAGACCTCTGCTTTTTGCTGCCTTGCATTTTTTTAACTAATGAAAATTCTATGATGCATTTTAAAACAAATTGCATTTCTTTTCATCGGGACTGTTAATGTTTTTTGTTCCAGACCACCCGCAGTGAATTTGACTCCAGTGAATATGAAGTGCGTAGACGGTATCAAGATTTCCTTTGGCTGAAAGGAAAACTGGAAGAGGCCCATCCTACTTTAATTATTCATGTACGGATGATTTTGAATTTGTTAGACTGAGCATTATACGTTTCATCCTGTTATATATATTTAAATGTGTACTTTATTTTAGTGAAGGTTCTTGTTGGCACTGTCTTTAACTGTAAATTAACAATAAAGCATCTCCTAATATTTTTTTAAAGAATTGTTTCAGCGTTACTGCTGTCTTATTGCTTAGATATTTTTTTTGTGCAGAGACCATTCAGTGTATGCTTAATAGTTTAAATTAATGAAGTACCACATGGATTATTTGGTTAACTCTTCTTTTGTAATTTAATTCTAGCCTTTGCCAGAAAAGTTTATAATGAAGGGAATGGTGGAGAGATTTAATGATGACTTTATTGAGACACGCAGAAAAGCACTCCATAAATTTTTAAACCGAATTGCAGATCACCCCATATTGTCTTCAAATGAGGATTTTAAAGTGTTCCTTACAGCTCAGGCCTGGGTAAGTGTGTGAAGTGCAGCTCCATACTTTCCATAAAGCACACTGCTTTAAGTGGTGTCACTGAAAACTGCAGTGCTGTTACTGGTTACATGTTAATATGTGAATCAACAATGTAATACTGACAAAACAATAGTATTAATTTTTAAACTGAACACATTAGATGATACGTAATTACTTTTTGTCTGCATCAGTGTTATCTTTGTCCCCTAAGAGCCAGTGTGGAAGGATTAAATTGCCTGCCTAAGACCTGCTTGCTTTGGATCATATTGGGTTTACTTCAAGTACTGGAAATGCAGAATAAATGAATATCCTAAATTCTTCTCTCATTTGTGAGGAGTAGTTAGCAGCTTTAAGTAAACTGATGGCTGTGGGTGGTTTGTCATTATAAGCTAAGTAAACATGTTGCCTGGAAAAGGAGTGTGGGTTCACAGATTCCGCCCGCTGCTGTGCTGTCCTAGTGAATTCCACGTTCAGAGTAATTTGTGTGAATTCTGACATTCTTTTAATTTTTTTTTTGATATCCTGCTGAACAGTATAATTTTTAATGTACATTAATTATATGTCTAGCTGTGAAACTGTGGTCAGTGGTCTGTCTACCATTCTGCATTGGAATCCCACACCCAGTGTGTGTGGAGTCTGCACTTTCTACCTGGTCTTGTTGGTGTTTTTCTCTCATGTTTCAAATTCCTTTATGTGAGGTTAATTGACTTTATGTAAATGGTTGTGAGTGTGAGTGACTGTGCCTTACAGTGAACAGGTGCCCCATTCATTGCTGCTTTCTGCCTTTCTCCTAATGATGCTAGGATCGGCTGTGAATCCCTGTGACCCAGAAGTAAGTAGGCAGGTTAGACAATGGCTGAATAGATGAGTTATACTGGTGGTTTACAAGTTAACAATTAAATCTGTGTGTGACCTAGGTCCATATGTAGTTTCTATATCTTTAGCACCTCTGTGTGTTTTTTGTTTTTCCACGTTGCTCTGTTTTTATTCCTACATCCCAAAGGCAATGGCAGTAATTCAAAACTGACCGAGTTAATTTTTATGTGTCCATGAGTATGCAGTGTGACAGGTTAAGGCTCCATCATAGCTCCTTACTGTCCTGTGCTCAGTGCTTCCTGTGTAGATTCCAGCTTCTCGGAACCCTGAACTGCGATAGGTAAGTTTAGAAAAATTAATGGTTGGAGTATTCATTATACAATAGCAGAAAGACATACACGTTAGACTCCTACCTCTTTCCAGACTGAATGAAATGATTCCAGAATAGGTACAGATTAAGTTGTTTTAAATAAGTGTGTAAATTAGATTGATGGTGTAGTAGATAAAAAACAGACTTAAGAGTGTGGGACCTGGCTGAGGGTCCTTGTTTAATAACAAATATGTGTAAATATCAGGAAGGATCACTGCTGGACATCCAGCCAAAGTGCACAGTAGAGCATTGTGTTCAGGTTAAAGATGATTTCCTGTCTGGATCTTCCTTTATGCCAGATCCACCAGAAGTGTTGTCCATTGTTTTAAGGTTAGAAAGCATCTGTTTTGAGAATGGAAGCAAAACTTGGGTTAGAGTCTGTGCTACATTCTTTATCTTCTACAAGAAACCATAAAATTAGTCTCTGTTAGACACTCACCAGGCTCACGCTCACGACAGTGTGTAAAAGAAGGAGAACAAAGAAACATTTTTAAATGGTATGATGCTATCCAAGATAATAAAATTACAAGCAAGTGTCCATTATGTAAATAACAGGGTGGTAGTAGATATTAGAAATTGACCTGTGAACTTATAACAAAGTGATAAATATGCAGAACGTCTGAAAGCAAGGCTAAAATAGCTGTCACATGCAAGATTTCTGAGCAATAAATAATAATAATAAATAGTGTATATGTCATACAGTATGTTACACTCTAGATATGCTATTTGATTGACTGATTGTTTTTTGAATGTGCATGTTTCTTTTTCTTGGTATTGTTACTTTGTCACTATACTGAGGAGGTATGCAAGTAAAAGTTTCATTGTACTCTGTACACAATAAATGTTACCTTGAACCTAAACTTGAAATTAATGATTTCTTTACATTTTACTGAGCAGAAGAAACATACATTTGCAAGTGTTTTCAGCACTATTTTATTATATTTTCTTCTTTTCTTATGATAGGAGCTCACTTCTCATAAAAAACAGGGCCCTGGTTTACTAAGTAAAATGGGGGAAACTGTGAAAGCCGTTGCTGCTTCTGTTAGAGGCATTAAACAACGCCCTGAAGAATTTGTTACAATGAATGACTACGTAGAATCCTTTGGTCAGAAAATTGGAATGATGGATAAAATCACACAGAGGATTATCAAAGAACAAAAGGGTAAAAAGTCTTCATTTTCTCTTGTATTTGAAAGTTAGCATCTCACTATACAAAATATGAGAATATGCTTTTGTTCCTAGAGCATGTTTCACTATTGCATAAAGCATGAGCACATTTCTTGAAGCACATCCCCTCTAAAATGTTTTTCTTCTCATAATATTTCAGTCTATCTATTACATTTTTTGAACACATTCTATCCTTTATGTGGCTGTGTGAGGGCACAGCCCTTCCATCCAGCACTGGATTATGTCACAAACCTTTCTTGAATGTCACATCTTTGTATCATTTCTTTACCACACATTGTGCCATCTGGTTTTAGATGCATCAGTGTATAAAGATACCTTCTTTATATGTGTTATGTTGCTTTCTGCTTAGCACTTTTCTTCTTTCTCTGGGAAATGTCCTGCTTATCTGGTAATATTGCTTTTAATTGGATGACTTACCATAAGCTAGAAAGCGGTTGAATCCAAATCACAAACTCACTATTTGATCCTAAGCATCTGTCAGTGAAGCTAAAAGTGGTGGTGAATTGCCTGTAAGACACCCTGCTATAGTAAATTTTGGTAGACATGTTACTTGTGGATTTTGACCTGAAGCATCAAGGTTATCCAGGATATGTCCATTAGACTTAGAGCTCTGAAAAGTCATTGTACTTATGCTGCAGCTGTACTATTATTTATTTAAATCCTAACGTGCAGGGACATGGTGGCTGAGTGATCAGTGCTATTGCCACTCAACTCCAGGAGTCTGGGTTTGATGCTGCTGCTTCTCATTAAAAATAAACTGTGAATGAAACAATCAAACATGTGCTAAAAACACGCAAATTGTCATTAGATACAACTGCTGTTTCGTACCCAAAGACGTATTAAACATATGCTGCAAACCCAATACCAAGGTGCATGTTGTATTATATAAGGCGTATCCCTGTGCTCAGTTTTGCTGTGATAGGCTCCATCTACCTGCACCATATAATTAGACTATCTGTGTTACACGGCTTCACATGGGATATTTTATAAGATAGCGGGTGCCAGTTATAGTGGTGTTGGTTAATCGGATGTATCAGAAGTACTATGTAACTAATTACTTTTCAGAATGCAATATTTTTGTTTCATTTATAAAAAAAAACAAAGGCTGATATTTTTGGCAGGCAATGTGATGTAGTGGTTTTGGACCTAGGCCTTCAAACCCTGAGTTTGTGGGTTCAAATCTTGGTTCTCACACTGTGTGACCTCGAACTAGTCAGTTCACCTGCCTGTCTACTCCTGATTAAGGGGTCAATTGAATAATATGTAATAATAACATTGTTCGGTCATTGGTGCTGCTTACCATTGAACATGCTATGTACAATTGCCCATGAGTAAAACATTCCTGCCATAGACCAATTTCTGCTTTTCCTAGTCTCCTGGCTTTTGTTGATGGTCTTTGCAAAACAATATTATAGGAAAGTATGTTCTTCTAAAACTGGTCATCAGTAGGAATAATGTTGTTTATTTATTTCATTCATTCAGGTATTTCTTTTCGGGTTTTTCATCAGTTATATGTTGTCCCCCTTTAAAGTTTGCAAATGTGAATCTATATATAAAGAATTTTGGAAAGCAGTGGCGTGGGGCAGACATGCTCAAAGTAATAAGACGTGCATGTGGAGGGTAGAGTGGAGGGCAGGTCCCCATTCAAAGTCAGTAGAGCCAAATGTATGTTATAATGGAGTAGCTCATGGGAGATCTGTTAAATTTACACTCATGCCACTCGTCCTAGCTTGTCTTGGGTTGGAGGACACCACTTCTGCCTCTTCTTCTCTCTCCCTTCCCTTTATTCTTCTAGCGAAGCAACACCCCTACACCCAGCCTGCACCTTCACAGGAGCTTTATCGCATGCTTGCTAACCATTGAGCTTTGCATCTCATTGAGTGTTGCTAAAGTTTCTTCTTCCACTTCACACCTGATTATATGGCAAACATGAACATGTCTCCTTTTCCTGTCCAAGACACCTTCTCTTCTTCAGTTGTCTATCTACCCTGTTGGCTAGTACTACTTTTGGCTTGGCCTCTCAATAACTTCTGCTTCTTTATTTCCATAAAACCTCCTCTAAGCACGATGCAGAACATATACATTAGCAAAACATTAATAAGTATCAACAAATAAAAAAAACACACATCCGCTAATTTTCTTTTTTTCTATAACTTCACAAAATTTCAATCTATTCAATCAAAGTGCTTTTTTAAATTTGGGTTATTTACTTTTCTATTGTAGTTGAACTTTTACCCCTAAATATTGATATATCGAAATGTCACTTAACAGATCCCTACTTACCTAGATGTGCCCTCCTGTCAAATTTCAGCTTTTAAACTAAATAATGAGTTGGTCAGTTAGTGTTGCCTTTAATACTGAAAAAAATAAACTTCTCTTAGATTTTCAGTCATTGTAATGATGCTGGAAAAATGTTCTGCTGTCTATCTACTTGACCGAGCAAAGAATATGAACCTAAAATAAAATTCTGTCTGCTCATTTATGTGTTTTTTTTTTAAACAGCAGAAATAATTCATATCATCAGTCAGATGACCAAAATTAAATTTTGACTCTTATTATTGTATAGTGGTTACTGTACATTTCAAAATGTCATTCTGCACAAACCTATTCATCGAATATCATGTTGATTTCAATAGTTTAAAAATTAGATTAGCCAAAAAAATGTAAAAATTTTACAGCACCCTTTAACTTGATTGAACACTATGACAGCACAATTTAAATAATAAATTTGAAATCATTATAGAGCAGAGAAGTAATTTTATGAGTGACAGTTATAATGACAACATCAAATTGTAGGCACTGTATTCCTTGTCAGTGCAGATAAGAGGGAGCAAATTGATGAGTGAAGGAGCAGAACAAAAGAAGTTTGGGTGTGCAAAATGTCTTGAGGATGAGAAGAATATTTTAAAGTGAGTGATGAAACTGCATTTGAGCTTTAAGCTTACAGATTCACAATGTCCACAAAAAGTAGTCGTAACCAATGTACAATTTAATCCTCTGTGACCTCGAGATCAAAACAAGATCTTAAACACCAGGGGCTCATCAGTCTAAAACATTAGCTGCCTGGAAATTATCATTCATATCATGTTTTGCTGATGCCCCTCTCTACAATTATTGAAAGCATAGCAAAAGTGTCTTGATCAATGCTTTTATGTTATTTACTTGCATTTTCTGAGACTATTGTTTTTTATGACCTAATAAAAGTTGGTGGCAGTTTACAATGACTACCTGACTTCAGGTACTTGACATATAGCAATAGGGTGACTGTAGTCCATGTGCACGTTTTCGAAGGGTTAATAGAATACAGTCAGTGTACTGTACACCTGATTAAACATCTGATATTTGGGGAGTGGCTTAGAAGATTAATTATCACCAGTCTCATACTCCATCTGCAACTTTTTGCAGTATTCATATTTTGATATTCATGTTTGATATTTTGTGTTTTGTTGTTTCAGCCATAAAGAGAAAAGTGTTTGCATTATTATTTACAAGTCTTCTTTATGACAAAATATATATTATATATACTGTAGAGATTAAATGAAGTACTGTATGTTTATGAGAACAGGCTGCTGAATGGTCACTGGAAAGGAAAACATTTTTCTACCTCCTCCCTGTCTATAGTAATACATTGATCATCCAACTCCAAGCTCCTCTGCTGAGCTTCTGGCCATGTGCTGCCATCTGTCGGCAAAGATATCATGCAATGATATTAGTCCTCCTTGTTAGTTACTTTAATTTGCATAACAGAGTTAAGAAGCACAGTAGTTTGATATATTCCCTAACACTCATAGGTCTTTTGTATATCTAACTGTTCCGAATTAGTTAAACAGATTGAAAGTCTTTGGCACACATATATCGAAAGAGGAACGTTTGTATTGAGATCGAAAGTTTAAAAGTATTAATCATCATTACTGTATCTTATCATTCCATTTGTAACTGTACAGGAAACAATAAATACAGAATGGACACAACCAAAATAAGCTCACAAATTCACACAGATATAATAAAACACACAAGGATACGTTCTGTTTTTCTTCAACAGGAATGCAGTATATGTTCACTGAAGTTGCCATATGTACTGTGTGTATGTATGTATGTATGTATGTAAGTGTGTGTGTGTTTTATGTATACTGTGCATATGAATATGTGGGGTTTCCCTCAGATTACCACTTATTAACAGCATTGCTAATAAAGAAAATGGCAACAGAATATGGTGCAGAACTTTTCAGTCATTCTGTGCTATTTCCAAAGATGGTGCTCCTGTGCTAATGTGGCTCCAGCATTTTCAAGTCAGATAATGAGAATGCTGACATCCAGCTGTCAAGGCATTTATATAAATTATTATTCAAATATTATTAAAAAAAAATGTCCAGGATACCAAAAAATAAAAAAATTACCTAATTTTCAGTTTTACAGAAAGGCTTTTTTTCAGGGAACAAGTACGAGTTAACAGCTGACAGCTTTTCTGCCGCCATTGAAGTTAAACAAACCTTGAATGTCAATGCAAACAATTCCTGCAGGCGTCCCAACTTTTTCTGAATGCTTACCCTCAGTCTGTATAAAAGCTGTGCTGGAAGAAAGTGTGTTGCTACAAAATTGGAAGCATTATATGTGTATTACTATCAGATTGGCAAGAAAAAGGCAATTAACAATAGAAGACAGACAGATCATTATAACCATAAAACTGTGGATGTTTCCTTACAAAAATTGCAATGAAATTCAAGATGTCAATGATTACAGTTTTCTAACACCATCAAAGGAAGTCTGGAAATAAGAAACTCTGACAAAAATTTTATATATAAATGTATTTAGTTAGTGTGTGTGTGTGTGTGTGTGTGTTTTTTTAAAAAAAAAAAATGTTGCATCAACTTGTCTATAGTCTAACCAAGTCTGTAAATGTGAAATATATAAAATGTATATGTGTGCTTGCCTTTATTTGCAGCATATATACTGAACTTCCCAATAATACAGTGGCTGTTTCTACATAACATACTCACATACTTTATAAAGTATATTATGATAGAAATTAAAGAAAACTGGAACTAGACCAATTGACACTGTGCTGTCAGTCTTTGACTCATGCTAAATAATTACTTGTTGTTCTCATTTTTACTAGAATAAGGCAGCCTACCTTTGATAAAAAACAAAGAGCTTGACATTATTTCTTGAGTTTTAATATAGTATATAGTTTTTTGTTTAGTTGGCTAGTCCTTTAATGTCATTAACATTGTGTTTTATCTTCTTTTTCTTATTTCTTGAGAACTTTAGAGTACTTAGAAGAAATGAAGGAGTGTGGGCCTGTGTATACACTGTGGTCAGCCTCTGAGGTGGAGCTGGTAGACATTCTCAAAGGAATGGCTGGATGTATTGACAACTGCTGTAAAGCTACAGAAGAGCAAGTAGTGGATCTTTCTGAAGGTCTCCTTCCAGTGCTGCATGAGTATGTTCTCTGTGCCGAAACTTTAAAGGTATGCTTTTGCTTAATCTCTTTGACATACTTCTTGTTACTTTGTGAAGATGCTTGGTCTGCATTGTTGTTCTATAGTTTTTGTAAAATGAGTTACAATTTTATAATTTGAAAAATATTAGTGTAAAAAGAAATACCTATTTAACATTTAAATTGTGGGGTACTGTTACTCATGTTTATTGATCTCTTTGTTTTTTACATTATTAATGCTGGTAATAAATTATTTAAATTATATTCCTTATTTTCCCTTTTGTAAGGATCACTAGCTATAGTTTTGTGGAGACAAAGTGTCTGCAACTGTTACTATTTATGTCCAAACCAGGGTGTAGATCATGAGCCTCTTCTTTAAAGGATATGTTTTTTGCATTTTTCTGGGTTTTTTTTTTCACAAATCTGGTGTTCATCAATTTGCCATGGGAGATTGTGTTTTTAAGTTAAACGTTTTTTTTTATAAATGTTTAGAAATGCCATACATGTTTCTCTAGTCTGAAATGGGATCTGCGGGCGTCAGTGCAAATAACAAAATAAAAAGCTACATAAATTCCCAAGTACGACTTTTTTTAAGCAAAGAATGTTCCTGAATGTTGATCTGTGTCTTGAGATTGCATATATATTGTAGAATTGCGTGTCCACGTTGTTTTCAGTAAAATACATATGGATTTTAATGAGTTTTAGCCTTTTTAAAATAAGACTGACTGTAATCTACATTATCTAGGTTTCTCCATGGAAATCTTTCCCACTCCGGCATTTAATTTGTTGTAGCTTATTTTGTTAGTGCTGCTTAGATTGATTAACTACTTATTGCACAGCTGGTGCTATGCCACTTATCCAGACATATTTTTCCCAAGCACAATTTCTAAAAAAAAGAATTATATTATATAATATATATATAGCAAAATACCCGCGCTTGACAGCGGAGAAGTAGTGTGTTAAAGAAGGAAAGAGAAAGAAAAGGAAACATTTTGAAAATAACGTAACATGATTGTCAATGTAATTGTTTTGTCACTGTTATGAGTGTCGCTGTGATATATATATATATATATATAGCAAAATACCCGCGCTTCGCAGCGATGTCATGTGTTAAAGAAGTTATGAAAAGAAAAGGAAACATTTTAAAAATAATGTAACATGATTGTCAAAGTAATTGTTTTGTGTATTTGGTGGCAGCGTGACTACTATTTTCGTCTAGCTGCATCAGAAAATGTACCACAACTACCACAGCTTGGATTGCTGCTGTCATATACATACATACATACACACTTGCATATCTTCATATCTACATATACACACACATACATACATACACACACACAAATTATATATATGTGTGTATGTATGTATGTGTGTGTGTGTGTGTATATATATATATATATAGCTTTGGTCACTGAGTGCAAGGGAAAAATAATAAAATATAGTCTATAAGTTATTAAAGAGTAAAACATTAACGTTTTAAGAAGTACAGGTACATTGAGCACTACTGGAGTGGTTGCGGGTAAACTACATTTTAAAGACTGTGTAACACAACAGGTAAGTAACTAACAGCAGCTAAAATGTATATGGATCATCTCTCGGTAGTAGATCCCTTGTGAAAGGCGCTACACGACGGCTGTGGTATAGAAATTACATTTTCTATGTGAACGTTCAAATTTGTGCCTCTGGTAATGTGCCTTACCGGCAATTAAAGAAAATTATTTTTGTGTCCTCTGCAGTGTTAAGAGAGAAAGGCTTTGGATTGGCATAAAAGGAAAAAAGGTGTAAAGAAAGGAAAGTTGCCTTTTTCTTTTATATAGTATAGAGAGATGTGTTCACTGACGTTATGATCGCCTTTTGGGGACAGTCGCGGTGGGTCTTGTGTAGACTGGTGAGACGTCCCGCCATTAATCGGCTGTGATGGCACTGTCAGTCCTCCACTCGTGTGCGTGTCTTCATAATCCGAGCTTAGGACCTCATAATCGTATACGTGCAAAAGAAAGTGTGAATCGCCTTAATATTATTTTGCCGTGGTGTAGAAAAGGGGTCCGTGTTTGCACTTGTCTGGGCTATAGCGCAGGGGGAGGATGAAAAAAATTAAAAGTGCTCACTTTGACTTAAGGCAGAAGCGCAGTCAGCGTCTCAAAGGCCGGCACAGCTATGCACGCGCGCTGGCTGCTCGACTTTTGCTGGGCAGGAGACCCCTTTTGTACACACGTTCATGATATCAAAAGTCTTGGCGCTCTTTGGAGTTAATTCATATATTATATATATAGCAAAATACCCGCGCCTACATGGCGAGAAGTAGTGTTAAAGAAGTAATGAAAAGAAAAGGAAACATTTTAATAATAGCGTAACATGATTGACATTGTCATGAGTGTTGCTGTCATATATATTCCTGCCTAAATAAGTCACCCTCACTTCGCTCTTACTTTTTTACCGTTCATTTAATCATGGCTAGTGGCGGAAAAATTATAAAATGGAAGGAGGATGGCTTTACCAAAACAATTATTAATGGCGAATCGATTATTCATAAAGCTTGAATTGGTGATCTGTTTTCTGTGTTAACCTCATATTTTTCATACTTCTTCTCAAACTAAGGTGGTGCGAGGGTAAAATGAATCGGGATGCGCTGATCAATGTAATCGGTGTACCAGGAAATCATGCATTGACAAAGCTCCCTTTGCTTGTAAAATGAATCGCCTGAAATGGCACAAAGATAAGCGTAAATTAACAGAGGTTAAAAAATGTCCAGGATACCAAAAATGAAAAATTACCTAATTTTCAGTTTTACAGAAAGGCTTTTTTTCAGGGAACAAGTACGAGTTAACAGCTGACAGCTTTTCTGCCGCCATTGAAGTTAAACAAACCTTGAATGTCAATGCAAACAATTCCTGCAGGTGTCCCAACTTTTTCTGAATGCTTCCCCTCAGTCTGTATAAAGCTGTGCAAAGTGTGATTAAATGCATTATTTTTAAAATATTATGGAGCACATGCATTGCTTGTGCTAAGAAAAGGAAAGATTTTAAAAATAACGATAACACGATTGTCAATGTAACCTTTACAAAGTAGCAAAGCCTGGAAGATGTCAGTGATTACGGAGAAACTCTAGAGACAGTGTGTGTATTAACTTGTGGATTTTTCTGTGAGTATTTGGTGGCAGTCTGACAAGTTGCTTCGAAGAAAAAATTAGCATCAACTGAGCTCAGCTCAGAACGAAATGAGATGAATGGGAGGGAGATGATGACGTGACTCCCCACCCAGCCTTAACCGTCAATCCCCACAAACACAGTCTCTGGAATTTGCATAAGCACACCCTTCACCTACAATTTTAACATAGTTACAAAGTGATCAAAACTCTAGACCAATCCACGTGCTGTCATTAAACTCATGTAAATAATTACTTGTGGGCATTTTTACTAGTGGCAGCCTAACGCCAGCGTAGCCTGTCTATGAACTTAATTTAAAGTTTAGGTTTACACCTTGCTTGTCATTAACGAGGTAGCAGCACTCATGAATATGGTAGTATATATCACTGTGGTCCTTCTTATTGTTTGAGCTGCCTTCTCAATTATATAATGCATGTTTTCTTAAAGAGCAAGTAGTGGATCTTTCTGAAGGTCTCCTTCCTGCTGCATTATTTCTCTGTGCGAAACTTTACAGTCATGCTTCACTCTTTGACATACTTCTTGTTACTTTGTGAAGATGCTTGGTCTGCATTGTTGTTCTATAGTTTTTGTAAAATGAGTTACAATTTTATAATTTGAAAAATATTAGTGTAAACAAAATACCTATTTAACATTTAAATTGTGGGGTACTGTTACTCATGTTTATTGATCTCTTTGTTTTTACATTATTAATGCTGGTAATAAATTATTTAAATTATATTCCTTATTTTCCCTTTTGTAAGGATCACTAGCTATAGTTTTGTGGAGACAAAGTGTCTGCAACTGTTACTATTTATGTCTAAACCAGGGTGTAGATCCTGAGCCTCTTCTTTAAAGGATATGTTTTGCATTTTTCTGGGTTTTTTTCACAAATCTGGTGTTCATCAATTTGCCATGGGAGATTGTGTTTTTAAGTTAAACGTTTTTTTATAAATGTTTAGAAATGCCAATGTTTCTCTAGTCTGAAATGGGAAGTGCAAATAACAAAATAAAAGCTACATAACTTCCCAAGTACGACTTTTTACAAAGAACAAATTTCAGCTGTGTCTTGAGATTGCATATATATTGTAGAATTGCGTGTCCACGTTGTTTTCAGCTTCTACCTCCGGCGGAAGTTGGAGAATTAGTGATGAGTGAGTGAGTGAGGGCTTTGCCTTTTATTAGTATAGATATATAATATATATATATATATATATATATATAAAGGCAAAGCTCATCACTAATTCTGTAACTTCCCGTGTTTGGCAGGCTCATTCCTTACAGCTTACTTACACAAGTTAGGCAGGTTTCATTTCGAAATTCTACGCGTAACGGTCATAACTGGAACCTACTTACGTACATATATACGGCCATAACCTGCAGCTCGGTCACCTTGTGAGGCGGAGTTGCGTCTCGCATCGTCACGCCTCCCACGTAATTGAGTGCCTGCCCATATAAGGTAAATATTCGCAGGTGAAGAACTGTGCTTAGCATATTCATAAGTGCAGCTACTGCGGAAACCCTCCCTCAGCGAAAGTGCGAGAGAAATCTTTAAGTGCCGGGTCTGAGCAAAAATTAAATAAAGCCGTGGACATCACAAGATCGCACAAGATATTTGCAAGATACAAGGTTAATTAGAAGACGCAGGGTATAAAGCCTCAATGCTAAAGACCTGGCGAAGTCATGGAGAACATGGAAGGACGAGTTCACATTATACACAAAACTTGCAATGCCGGAGGCAGAGGAAAACACTAAGGTCAGATTATTCCGTTATCTTATTGGAGAGAGCAACAGAGAATTATGTCAGGCGCTGAGCAGTGATGTAAGACCTGATGATTTAACCATGAGCTTGAGTGGTGGGCAGTCAGGGCCTGCAAGGCCTTCTCTGCTGACCTACAAAAATATCTGAATCACAAACTGATGTTAATTATATTTTGTCCATAAATACTTATTAAAAAATTCCAAATAGTCTCTCCGCTTCCTTTCATAGCTTTTCCGATGGTTGTGCTGCTTCCAGACATGTATTTTCGTATTAAAGCATTTAACCAATCACATTTCAGCCATCATTTGTTGCCAGGCAGAGAGGCCTTCACAATCCTTTCTGCAGGCCCTCTAACACAGAATAAATGTCGATTAAACTATTGCTTCAACCAGTCAGATTTTGAGTTGGTGTCATTCGGGCCCTCTAGCAGGTGTACGGCAACCGTATTCAGACCCATTGATTGGATAAAAGCTGATATGATGAACTCTACGAGGCCACTGAACGCACCACAGGCGCTCCAAGCGCAAGATTCTCGCGCGCACTACCGCCAACACCATGGCAAGATTCTGGACAATATTATTTGCCAGACACAGACCAGATTTCAAGACCATGAAAACCTGATGTTTGTCATGCTCCTCGAGCCCCAGAAGTTTCGTGAATACAAGAAAAATTTCCCGTATGCAGCCTTCTCCAGTTTAACACAAGAGCCACGGAGCAGTTTTTGATCTGTCTCGGCTAAAAACAGAACTGACTGTAATGTATGCCATGAATGATTTTGCAGGAAAATCTCCCACTGATCTCCTTGACTTCTTTCATCAGAAAAATCTGAATGAGAGCATTCCTGTGTACACTGCTTCTGTCGAGCGGATATTTTCAGCCCTAAAGTGAATTAAAACTTTTGCCAAAAATACGACAGGGCAGGTTCGACTTTCAGCATTAGCTTCAATGGTGATAGAAGGGGACTCTTTGATGGGACTGAAGCGCACAGATAATCTGTACGACAGAGTAATTGAACTGTTTTTGAGGAAAGAGAGGAGGATGGATTTTTTTTTACAAATAATCCAAGTTTTTGGTGAGTAAAATGTTGCGATTTTCCTAAATAATATTGCAAGTTTATGAGTCATTATTGATGTTTTTTATGTTTGTCGAGGCTGTAGCTGCAGTAGAAAGGAACTTGTTCACCCCTGGTTTGTCTAATCAATATTTATTTATTATTGTGGCTACAGGAGTTATCTATCTGCGATGCAGCGGCTCTTTATACTGTATTTCTGCATATTAAGATGTTTTTTTATAACCATAAATTAGTCTTTGAGGGGTGGGTTGATTCAGACGGAGCACTACTGAAGGCCTAGGTGTGAAATGCGCAGTCCGCCACTAGACCAGATGATACGTAAATTTGATGAACATTACAACCCGAAAATAAACGAAACTGTAGAGAAGTTCAGATTATACTTCTCCCAGTGCGTCTCTCTAATCCTCCATGTGGGAACATTATCATAAGGCTTAACAATCTTATTGTTACACCTTCTACGTGCACCGAACCAACCTTAATATGAAGTCTTCCTTGCTTTACCACTGGCTGCTTCTTTCCATTCACCTTCCTAGCTCTTTATTTAAACAGTTTTCCTTCTCACTCTTCCGCTCCTTCGCTGTCTTCTCCCTTTTTGTTCAAAATACGCGCCTCCTTGCCTTTTTACAGTCAGCTCCCCTTACGTCACACCATGGTACGTTTAGCACAAGTTAATACCGGGAATGCCTGTTAAACATCTTACATTCACAAGTAGCGAGCGATTTGCGTAGTGAACACTTCAATGAGTGAAACCTGTTATCTTTACAACGGTTGACAAACACGGAATGTAACTTGGAACACAACACATCCTCCAAATACGAACCTGATTGAAAGAAATAATGATAATTAAATCCTTGACGACAGCAACACTCATAACAGTGACAAAACAATTACATTGACTATCAGGTTATGTTATTTTTAAAATTTTTCCTTTTCTTTTTCATAACTTCTTTAACACGCTACTTCTCCGCTGCGAAGCACGGGTATTTTGCTAGTGTATAATATAATATACAGTATACTGTATATGTGTATATATATATATATATATAATATATAATATGTATGTCTGTCTGTTTTTTAGTGTTTTACATCATAAAATTGACAAAAATTGCTAAATAAAAATTATTAAAATATTAATTTTAAAATTACAGTTTGGCAAAAAGTGCAAATTGTCAAGATTTGTCAGGTTCAGCACTTATATTGGTGAGCTCAGTGGTTTAACATCTGCCTTTGTATATGTGTGGTTTTAACCAAATTACATCACACATCAAACCTTAATGTTGTTTTTCTTTATCTACTGTTAAATAATAAGCTGACAATGCATCATTAGCCTTATTTTTGTAATTTTGTTAGTTGCATGCAATAGTAGGCTAAGCTTTTATATTTGCATTCTTCAGCATGCAAAGCTACATGTTGTCCATCTGTCCATCCATTATCCAATCTGCTATATCCTAACTACAGAGTCATGGGGGTCTGCTGGAGCCAATTCCAGCCAACACAGGGAGCAAGGCAGGTAGCAAATCCCGGGCAGGGTGCCAGCCCACCGCAGGGCGCACTCGCACACACCCACACACCAAGCACACACTAAGGACAATTTCCGATCGCCAATGCACCTAACCTGCATGTCTTTGGACTATGGGAGGAAACTGGAGTACCCAGAAGAAACCCACACAGACACGGGGAGAACATGCAAACTCCACACAGGAAGCAAACCCAAGTCTCCTAACTGTGAGGCAGCAGCGCTACCACTGCGCCACCGTGCTGCCCGCTACATGTTCGTTTTTTTATTATTATTTTGTGTTCTTCCATTACAATTAATATTTAGAATTTTCTGAATTCATAAGCCTGTGCATTTACAGGTAGTATCTATAATATAAATGCAATCTCTGCCTGGTTTTGAGGTTATTGAGCACTGGCTTAGAGTAAGATTTTTCTCAGAATTTAGACAAATAAGTTGCCATTTTATGCCCATCCATGCAAACACTCATCCTCACTGCTACTCAGACTACTCTGAAAAGGGGATGTGGGTGAAAACACCCTGTAAACTTTGTGGGAGGTTGGAGGGGCTAATGTGCAATCTCCAAATGAACAATGATCAGGCACAAAACCAGTACCCTATACAAAGCAGCACTACCAGGATTCCCTACGTAAGCCACTCACCTATGCGTTGTTCAGTTTTCTCGTAAAGTGACATTTTCATTTGTAATACTAGTCAGTTCTCTTTTTCACCACACTAATCTGCTTCAGACACCTATGTGGTTTTGTGATATTTTCCTTCCTTTTTCGCATGAAAATTCCAACCACAATGCTGGCACTGAGCAGAATGTGCTCACAACCCAGGAAAAATAGTTAAAGGAATCAGTGGTAAAATGTATTATTTATGATCTCATGAACATATCTTAAAAACACAGAAGGCATGTTTCCTGAAGTTGAAACCTTTGCCACTTGAAAGTGAGTGTATATGGCACATTTTAAGGCTTTTTAAAAAGATGTTTTTACATGTTTACACTAATGCCCCTTAGATCCAAAACTGTAAAACCAGACACGGTATTTATTTAAAAGTTCTATAAAATGCTTCACTTGAGAACACAATTTCCTGTGGCATATTTGTGTTTAATGTAAAACAGTGGAAAAACTGACTTTAACTTGAGAAATACCAAACTTATCCTTTATTATGACTTTTTTTGTTCTCAGCCTGCTGACTCCATCTGAATCCGTTTTATAAAATATGGAGATATTAGGAGGGAATATAAATTTTATAACATGGGACTGTATTTACTCTCTGACTTTTACTGCTCTTAGATTTATATTTGCTATTAAATAAAAGCAGGCACTGTTTAACATCTAGCACAGGTGTAAATAAAAAATTAGCCATCTCACTACCGGACACATTGTTTTTTTTTTTTGTCTCAGAATCTAGAACTGCAGCTTAACAAGATCTCTGTTTAACACTTCAACAGTTACAAAGTGTACCTTTTCATCCAATAGGCCACACCTTTCCATTATGCTAGATATTTTAAAGTAGACATTAACACCACTTTTTGAACAACTTAATATCGTCAGTGTTTCTTACTGTAGTTTTCTTGTATCACGTGTAATCCCTTCTTTATCACTCCTTAATCACTAGCGTTATGAGCTCTTATTTGTTTATCATCTGCACTTCTATTCAGACCTCTAACAGTGACTGAGATGCATCCTACTGTTATTGGTGTCTTCTTGTAGATCCTACAATTGAAGAGGTTTTCTTTAGTGACATCTTTGTGGCAAATATATTTTCAACATAATTGAGAAGTTCAAATGGTACAGGTCAAGATAATGCATAAGGTACAAATTAAACTGAGGATACCAATAAAGTACACTTCTACACCAAACTGAGATGCCTGTTGCCAGAATCTCTTATTGTGTACCAACTGCATTTAATCAGGACCAGGGAGTCAAGATTTTTTTTTCCTTCATTTATTTTAATTGTAGAATGTGTTTTTTGGTGTCATGTTGGGTTACATCAGACGTTGTCAATAGTGAAAGATAAATTTTCCACGGTTAACCTGTAAAGATTTGTATTTAAATTGAGAGTTCAGATTCCAATCCTTTTCTGTGAAGTATCATGCTTTGATTTTGCTGGTAACTAATTTACTGGTTTGCATTTCACCATTTTAACAAGTTTTCAGTTTTCAGGCAGTATTAAGAAGAAGGGACAATATTCAGGCCGAATATGAATCCAAAAGCAATACCCTGGCCAACAAAAAGGCAGACAGGGATGTGGTAAGTTTGGATTTATTTTTTTTTTTTTTTAACTGCTGCTGCTATATTGACTTAATACTAATAATGCATCTTATTTATAGTGCATTTCCCATGTTCAAAGCACTTTATAAGTAGTTCACTGGGAACAAAAGAAATAATAGCACAGAAAAAGATCAAATTTGTAACAGTTGATGCAAACTATTATCATGTGTTAAGCTCAAAGTAACAGTTTAATATATGAAATGCAAAGTTCTGAATTAGATTCAGAAAAAGAACAAGCAGGAATAAAAATAATATAAAAACACATTAAAGGCTAGCAGGTGACCAAGAACAAAAATCATAACAATACTCGGGAATATCAACAAAGATATTAAATTAGCCATAAGAATGACTGTCTATGTAAGAGGACTTAACCGAGTTCGTAGTTCAGTCAGATCAGATCACAAGTGCATTTTTCCTCTGGGATCTCATCACCTAGTATTTACTATATTATGCAGAAGTAAAATCTTCACTGATACTGTAATACGGATATAATTTGCTGTTGTCACAAATTTCTTTCCATAATAAAAATGAAAAGTAAACCAAGAGGGGAAAAAATAAAGTTCCACCAGATGGCATCTTGTACTTTATAGTTTTTTATAGAGGCATGTGAATGAAGAAAAAGAAAAAACTCAGAAAAGAACAAAACACAATTGTGGTTATCTTCATTTTACACATGTGATACTTCATTATCCGACTTACAAATATAAATAAGGCTTTGCAGTAGCCGAACATTGATTCAAGCACAGTATACCATTAATTAGTAGTGAAAAATACTTACTGCACTGTGTGTTTTTAAATAGTAAATGAACTTGTCTTCTGCCAAAAAGCTCCTGTGTGTTTTTATTTTTGTTGACTTTATAACCTTAAGAATTAGAACTGCCGTTCTGATGGAATATAATATGCTAGTTAGCTGGTAATGTGATGTAAACACTACAGATCTTTAGGTTCAGATCACAACTTTAGATCAGCTTGTGCTCATGTGCAAGTCACTTCACCTAACTGTATGAATAGCTGTCTCTAGATGTGATGGTTTTTAATCTCCTAGCTGCATTTAATCAAGTCTGTAGAACAAGTGCCACAGCATTTAATGTTTGAGAGTTGTGCCTCATTAAATTGGCCATCACAAAATATCGTTATCACTCATTCTTTTGCTGAGTTCTTTTGCTTTATGATGCAGTCTTCCTTATTAATTGGTATTTCTCTTCAATTAAATCAAAACTAGCTACATTCTAGTAATTGGTTAGACTGTGTAAATAAAAATAACAGATGGACGTATTTGTGCTAGTCACCATAGTCATAAGTATCCATACATTGGTTCTTTGCATGGAATAAATCCATGCTTCTTAAATGGGTTTTTATGCAGAAAAATGCAACCATATTGCTGAAATATTGGTGCCTGTGGCAACCAGAGACTGTAAATTTGAAAGTGAATGAATGATTATTGGAAAAGAAACAAATTAATAAGTAATCCACACATTCATTAGTTAATCCATGTATTCCAGTTTAGGGCTACTGGCTCCAGCCTATTCCATCACTACTGGTTATAAAGCAGAAACCAGTCCTAGGTTATGTGCTAGGCCATTGCAGGGCACAATCATACACAACCTCACACATACGCATACTGGGCAATAAAACTGACAGTGTGTGCATGTGTGTGTGTGACTCTTGTGTTTCCTTAGGCTGATGAACAATGGTTTATGCCTATAGTTATTTAGGTCAGTGGATTGTAGCCCGTTATGGGGCCTTACTGAACTTCTCGGGAGCCACAAGAAGATTGGAAATAATGATCAAATAACAGCAAAATACTCAAATCACTAGAAATTAAGTGCCAGCAGTGGTGTCATATTTATTTTTTTGGTGCAGATATCTTCATTAGTATTCAAAATATTTTACATACTGCTCACAATGACTGTTAGTTTGCTGAAATGCCCTCTTCATTCGTTTTATGTATAGATTATTTCCAAATATAATTTAAAAGGATTACATTTACAGCTGGCATTATATTGCCTGCTTGCATTTATCTAGGTTGCATAGTGTCTTAGAGCTACTAACCTGTAGTTTGAATGGGAACAGGCTACTCATGGTGACACAGCAAGTAAAAGAGAAAAGATGCTAACATACCACACTGCCATAAAGAAATTTTGTGTTTTACTGTGGTGCTAAAGACATGACAGTTTCATGCAGGAGATGCAACTCGACTTGTGCCACTGTTTCCACGCCACTCAGTTTTTATTTACACAATTTTATTCCACTTGCCCCCTCTGTTTGTCTGGGTCAAATTTTACAATCAATTTTTTACCCACTTCAACTGAACCAATTTCCTTCAAACTTTGCATTCATGCTGACCTCCGGTGACAATGCAACATTTCCTCAGTTTTGACCTGGGATCTGTATGTCAAATTTAAATTCGTCATTTCCTTATATTATATTTTTGTGCGAATACACACGCACACACATATATATATATTGTAAAAAGGCGCTTCACACTGGAGGTACGTATAAAATAAATAAGCTCTTATTTTTCTTCAGCTGGAGGGCACATCTTCCCCGTGTCCCCCAGCCACAACACAGACCCCAAAGCACCAACACACCACAAACTTTCTTCTCCTGCACCACCACCACTCCTCCTAGGCAACCTCGTCCTCCTCCACCTGACTCTGGCCGCTGAGTGGTGGTTGCTGGCTCCTTTTTTTGGGCACCCAGAAGTGCTCCAGGTGCTTGATTGCCGACATCCGGCTGCACTTCTGGGTGTGGTGAAACCATTGCCAAGAAGGGTCCAGCAGCTCCTGCTGCAGCACCCCCTGGTGGTGCCTGCGGAACCCAACAGGGCTGCACAACACTCCAACCCCCATGAAACCATGCGGGAGTCCAAGGCACCGCTGCAACCCAGGGAGGCTGCCATCTAGCGTCCAGGGGGGAGATACTGGGATTCCCATACTTGCTCCCCCTGAAGATAAGCTGCAGTGGCGTCTCAGGCCAGGCATGATCCCTGGCCGGCGGCCACAGTGCTCCACCCTTAGTTGAACCCCGTTCTCCTTTCCCAGGTTCTCCTCTTCCTCTGGGGCACACCGACGGTTTGGGTCCACATGGGGAAAAAGAACGACCCTGTGCCTTCTGCGACCCTTTGGATGCCCGCGAGACTGATTCCGGCATGTGGATTGACTTGGACTAACAGCTGGCATCCACCGGCATGCACACTTCTCTGTCAGCCCTGCCCTAGCCTCGCACTAAGTCATCACTGCGGCGTCCTGTGTTGGAGGCATGGCTGCTTGGCTCGGAGAACCAATCAGTACCGCAGCCTCTTCGCTCAGCCCTCCCTTCTCCTGTATGGCACAGGCGTCACCTGTACCGCTGCATTGTTCAGGCTGGAGAAACCAGCCGAGCAAAGCTTCCTTTCCAGCCCTTCCTTTAACCCTTGCAGAGCCTGAAAAACCTGAAAGAGGGACTGCAGGGGTAGGAGGATGCCCCCCACCTCTCGTGCAGCCTGAAACAGGTTAGTTTCTTCGGTCAGCGGTGGACTCGGACTCACCTCGTGCTCTCCTGCTGACCGCATGCCATCAAGGCCCTGCGCGTTCCCCGCAGGCCTCTTCGGGTGTTCTTCGGGATCGGGGTGAAGGTTCATCATCCCTGCCTCTGAGCTTTTATTGGCGGGGATCGACATACATCCTCCACCCCCTTACCTGCCTTGGGGAGGAACTACTACTACTCCACCGGGAACACCGGGAAGCTCATCCGGGCTCTCATCCTACGACTGATGTAGTGGGCCGAAGGAAAGACCCAGGCCAGCCTCACTGTCCCCAGAGCTGTCTCCGCCATCACGCCACGAACACACGCTGTCCGGCCACCAATGGGTATTCCCCCCCTCGGCAATTAGGAGGTAGGCAGATGGCCCCAGGGAATGTTATTCTGTTTTCTCATCATCCCTGGGCCCATCACCTACATCCTGCTGCACGTCGTGGTTCTGGCCAGCGTGTCGGCGTCTGGCGGCTGACTTCTGAGTCCGCTTGGATTTCTTCTTCCCCATCAGCGTGGCGTCCTTAGGAGCTTCTTGGTGGTCCTCCTACGACTCCCTGCCAAGTGTGCGCGCTTCGGTGTGCTGGCTCGGGGGTGCACCCTCTGCGTGGCTGTGCTGAATGTGTGCCTCACGCTGCTGTGTCAGGTCTTTACACAAATTTTTTTTGTAATGGGTCCCTATATATATATATACATACAGTGGAACCTCGGTATACGTCCTTAATTCGTTCCAGACCCTTTGACTTATACCAAACAAATTTTTCCCATAAGAAATAATGGGAAAATGATTAATCCATTCCCATGAAAAAAAAAATCCTATTGCTGTTGGCATATTATACATTGATGGGGTTGTATAAAATAATTTAAACACTGCTTAATACTAAAATACATAAATACAAAAGCAATTAGATGAAATAAATGAAAATTTTACCTCACTTTACTTTTTAATAACATCTTTGTTTTTCACAATCGTAGATACCGTCGTTCTCGGCAAACGGTATACAACAGCCATGTCCTGGATACGCATGCCACCTTCATACTTTTCAACAATCAATTTAAATTTACATGAAAAAAACACAAAATCACATTGTGACGATGCAGGTTTGCTGTATGCTCCCATCTGCTGCCGGGGAGCCCTTGAACCCTACACCGTCAGTAATGTGCCTCACTGCTAACCTCATCGGTAACAACAAAGCAAGGGGATGGTGAAAAAGTGCTTTTATTAAAACAATTAACAAAACAAGATGTTCAAATTAAAGTGCAGTCTCCAGAGTTCCAATAAATAATCCATAAAATCAGAAGTGAAACGTGGAGGTTAAAAACAATAGAAAAAAGTCTTCTTAAAAACAACAAAGTTTTTAAAAAAAAACAAGAAGAAGCCCGGTGCCTTTTTACCTGGCGGGCCCCCCTGCTTCCCAACAGGGGAGTCGCCCTACTTGCAGCTGACGTTAACTTCTTTCTTTTTCCTCCCCTTCTAGCCGACTCGCGCTTCTGTTTATCAAGATAAGCAGCCCCAGGAACGATCATGAATGCGGAAGGTCCCTCACAAGTGCACTTTGGTGAGGAACGCCCACATCGCTAATCGTCCTGACAACCTTCAGCCACATACCCACCATGCCCCCTCACCAATCTGCGAGCGCGGTGATTATTTATTTTAAAGCTGGACTTTGACAGGAGCTGTGGACCCGCTATATCACACACGTGAAAGTTCACAGAGAGTTATAGCGGTTGTTCACTGAATGCTAGCAACTGGCGACTAACGTCATGGGCAGTCGTGGCTTTGTCTCGAGAGAGGTAAACAAGGTTAGCACGCGAGTCGTATTCCAAACAAAGGTTGCATACCAAGCAAAATTTTTCGTGTCCAAACAGGACGTATATCAAGTTGGACTTATTCCAAAGCAGACATATACAGAGGTACCACTATGCATATATATGAAATATTAGCAGTGTTGGTCAAGTGATTAGCATGTTGGACTTTCGATCAAACGGTCGAAGGTTCAAGACCAATGTCGACAAATTAATTAAAAAAATCATTTTGATTCATTGATATTGAAGTTTTGTCAAATTACTCACTATGACATTGAAGCAGCATTGATCAAGTGGTTGGTGTGTTGGACATTTAATCACATGGTCGAAGGTTTGAGGTCAATGTACACAAACAAACTTTTTTTTTTTTTTAATTTTACCAAATTTTCATAATTTATATACAAATTGGGCAAAAAACTCTTTTCAGTTATTTGGCGATATTGGCTAAATGGATAAAGTGTTGGGTTATTCTAAAAGACTGAAGGTTTGATTCTCAAATTGACAAATGCACATTTCCCGTACTTTACACGTGTAAGGTTTCATCATGGTTAGGATTTTCAGAAATAAGAAATAAGCATGAATGAATGTCACGTTTCACTTTAAGATCATAGGTTCGATTCTGTTGCTAATGTCATATCTGTCAAATCACCTTCCCTTCCAAGTCAATGTTTTTATAATGTGCAGAGGACTGTGTAGCATTAGGCTGGCTTAAAAATATATTTAAAAAATTATTTTTAAGTGACATGATTTTATTCAAAAATGCACTAAAAAGTAAACATTTTTGTTTTTCTTGTATTAAGGTTTTATTGGTCATATATGACTAAAATAAAATTGTGGGGCCCATAAAAGAGTTAATTTAATTAAATTAAAAAGGACAGATTCCTTAAATGATTACAAAAATCATTTCTCCTCTTGTAATCATTATTCTACATACTTTAGTTACCTTTTATATAATTTATAATTTTCTTTACATAATTAAGCTGTTCAGAATTTTCATATTAACAAATCATCTATGCATTTTAATTGAATTGAATTAAATTAATTATTTTATAGGCGCCCCACAACTTTATTTTTAGTCACATATGATCAACAAATCTTAGTATCAATCAATCAATCAACATTTATTTATATAGCACATATTCATACAAAAAAATGTAGCTCAAACTGCTTTACAAAATGAATAGAAAAATAGAAGACACAATAAAAAATAAACATAGGTCAACATTAATTAACATAGAATAAGTAAGGTCCGATGGCCAGGGTGGACAGAAAAACAAAAAACTCCAAAGGCTGGAGAAAAAATAAAATCTGTAGGGTTCCAGACCAAGAGACCGCCGAGTCCCTCTGGGCAATCTACCTAACATAAATGAAACAGTCCTCTTTGTATTTAGGGTTTTCATGGAAGGACCTGATGATGATGGTCACGTAGACTTCTGGCTTTCAGTCCATCAATGTTGGAGCATCATGATGCTTTGAGTAGGTGGTGGTGGCGCAGGCCGCCACCACAAAGAAACCGGAAAAAGAAACAGAAGAGAGAGTGGGGTCAGTATGGATTTTTGAGCCACCATGAATAGTTATTATGATGAATTGAACATACAGAGTATCAGTATTAAGTTAAAGTGAAGTTATAAAAGGCCATGTTAAAGTAATGTGTTTTCAGCAGTGTTTTAAAGTGCTCTACTGTATTTGCCTGGCGAATTCCTATTGGCAGGCTATTCCAGATTTTAGGTGCATAACAGCAGAAGGCCGCCTCACCACTTCTTTTAAGTTTAGCTTTTGGAATTATAAGGAGACACTCATTTGAAGATCTAAGGTTACGATTTGGAATATAACGTGTCAGGCATTCCGATATATAAGATGGAGCGAGATTATTTAAGGCTTTATAAACCATAAGCAGTATTTTAAAGTCAATCCTGAATGACACAGGCAACCAGTGTAGTGACATCAAAACTGGAGAAATGTGTTGGATTTTCTTTTCCCAGTTAGGATTCTAGCAGCTGCATTCTGCACTCGTTGCAAGTGATTTATGTCTTTTTTGGGTAGTCCTGAGAGGAGTGCGTTACAGTAATCTAGTCTACTGAAAACAAAAGCGTGAATTAATTTCTCAGCATCTTTCAATGATATAAGAGGTCTAACTTTGCTATGTTTCTTAAGTGAAAAATGCTGTCCTAGTGGTCTGATGAATATGCGATTTAAAATTCAGATTACAGTCAACGGTTACCCCTAAATTTTTACTTCCGTCTTAACTTTTAATCCTAATGCATCAAGTTTATTTCTGATAACCTCATTGAATCCATTATTGCCAATTACTAAAATTTCAGTTTTCTCTTTATTTAGTTTGAGAAAATTACTATTCATCCATTCAGAAATACCAGTAAGACATTGTGTTAGTGAATCGAGAGAGTCGGAGTCATCAGGTGCTATTGATAAGTACAGCTGTGTGTCATCAGCATAGCTGTGGTAGCTCACGTTGTAACCTGAGATAATCTGACCTAACGGAAGCATATAGATTGAGAAGAGCAGCGACCCAGGATAGAGCCTTGTGGAACACCATATCGGATATCATGTGTCTTTGAGATTTGATTACCACAACTCACAAAGAATTTTCTCCTGCCAGGTAGGATTCAAAACAATTTAAGACACTGCCAGAGAGGCCCACCCATTGACTAAGGCGATTTCTAAGAATATTGTGATCAATGGTGTCAAATGCAGCACTCAGATCTAAGAGAGAACAGATAAATGGCCTCTGTCTGCATTTACCCGCAAGTCATTTACTACTTTAAAGAGTGCAGTTTCTGTGCTGTGATTTGTGCTGAAACCTGACTGAAATTTATCAAGAATAGCATGTTTATTGAGGTGGTCATTTAACTGCATAATGACTGCCTTCTCTAGAATTTTACTTAAGAAGGGCAGGTTAGAGATGGGTCTAAAATTTTCAAAGGCAGAGGGGTCAAGATTATTTTCTTGAGCAGGGGTTTAACTACAGCAGTCTTAAGACAGTCTGGAAAGACCCCGTATCTAATGACAATTTACTATGTCCAGAATATTGTCAATTAGCACGCCTGATATTTCTTTGAAAAACCTGGTTGGTATTGGGTCAAGGACGCAAGTGGAGGGTTTCAGTTGAGAGATTATTCTATGTAATTCAGGTAAATCTATCCTGGTGAAAGCATTTAATTTGTTTATAATGGAGTACCGGGCTTTGGAGGTTCTGCAGTGTTGGGGAGATATACTATGTTATCTCTAATATCATTAATTTTTTGATTGAAAAATACAGCAATGTTCTCACAGGTTTCACTGGAAGTATTCTGGGGCATTCCTTTGTGTTACCTGGGTTTAACAGACGATCAATTGTTGAAAATAAGACTCTGGGATTACTAGCATTGTTATTTATAATATTAGAGAAATAGCAGCCTCTCAAGACGGACAGTGTTATTGTATTCTGTTATTTTAACCTTCAATATCTCATAATGGATAGTTAGTTTAGTTTTCCTCCATTTACGCTCAGCTCTACGACATGTTCTTTTTAAATCAGACACTCTTTGGGTCTTCCATGGAATAACAATACTAGAAGATTTTTAACTGTCTTTTCAGGTGCAACTATGTCAACAGCAGTTCTTACTTTAGAATTAAAGTTTTCCACTTTACTATTTACATTATCCTCGCTATTATAGTTGGCATTATAAACGGACTGATTGCTTAGAATAGTTGTAAGTTTTAAAGCTGCTGATGAGTCAAAGAAGCGTTTTTTAACAAAATGCTTCTCATGAGTGTTTTCTATCTTTATTTCTATATTAAATAGTAGAAGGAAATGGTCTGATAGACCATATCAATGACCTGCTTTATATCAACTTTAAGTCCTTTAGTAATCACTAAGTCTAACGTATGACCTGCTTTATGTGTAGGCTGATTAACGAGCTGCCTCAAATCAAAAGAGTCCAGGAGGTTCATGAATTCCTTTACCTTTTGGTCACACTGATTGTCGACATGAAAGTTAAAGTGCCGACTATTAAGAGTGTCATAGTTTGTAACTAAAATTGACATTAAGTCAGAGAATTCCTCAAGGAAAGACGCGTTATATTTAGGAGGTCTATACACGGATAATACTAGAACGTGAGAATCTCCATGAATAACAACGGCGAGATACTCAAAGGACTTAAATTTACCAAAACTAACATCTTTACATTTTAATCGCTCGAGTAAATGTTTGCCAATCCCCCTTTTTCCCTGGCGGTCTGCACGAGTAAAACTGTAATCGGAGGCGCAGATTCGATTAAAACAGCCGCGCCATTTGAGTTAAGCCATGTTTCATTTAGTGCAATAAAATCAATCTTTCTATCACTAATAAGATCGTTTATAAAAAATGTCTTGTTAGTTAAAGCTCTAACATTTAATAGTGCCATATTTAATGTTTCTGAAGGGCAGAGCTGAATTTTATGCGTGTTATTGGTAATCGGAACAAAAATTAAGTTATTTTTGTTAACGCCGCTCTGTGTGTACTTTTTATGTAATCTACAATCCGTTTTTATAGTCTTAATGCAGTGTTGATCTGAAGTAGTAATTTCAATTAAATTATTGGTGTTTATGCCGCACTGCCTAGATTTTTTACGTGCATTAAGATTTGTTATTAGATTATTAATGTTGTGCACTTTAACGGAAGACTCTGTTAAGCCATTATGTCCTATCAAAGCAGTAGCATTACGTAAGGGGTTAAAAGTAGTAGACAGTCAAGATAGACGAATTACCTTAGCGATGTTTTCGAGAGGACCCGGCGCCAAATCTATTCGGATGCAGTCCATCCCGCTTGAAGAAGCGCGGCCTTTCCCAAAAAAGATCCCAGTTGTCTATAAACCCGATGTCTTGATTCTCGAGAAGCCTCTCAGCCAGTTGTTTAAACCCAGCAGACGACTGTAGTATTCATTCGATCATCTGACGAGAGGTAGTGGACCCGAGATGAAGATTTTTACGGATGGGGTCTCTCCTTCGTGTCTTCAACTAGTGCTGCGAAGTCAGCCTTGAGAACCTCTGACTCGGTGCCTTATGTCGCTTACGCGGCATGTAGAATGATGGATCCAATTGCCCTCTTGTGCTTCTGGTAGAAGGTCGGCGCTCCTCATCACATCTCGAACTCGAGCACCGGAAAACAAGAAACAAAGGATTTTGATTAGGGCACGTGATATTCAGGTTTCGTACAATCGAATCACCTACCACGATTACATCACCCGGGTTGAAGGCAGACTGGGGACGCGGAGAGGGTCGAATCGGTTCTGGATTTGAATGCTCGCCTGTGCTGATGGAGGTGTTCTAGCCTTGAACCCCCGCCTGCAAAGCTGAAACCCGTCGAGGTCTTCATCAGCGTTGTCGTTGTTCCTACGAGGCGCGGGGGTGAAGCTTACTTGCCCTTGGACTTGAGCGGCACGAGGTGGGGTTGATGTTACGCCGACTTCAGTTGTTTGGTGTGGTTTGTCCAGCAGCCGAGTCTTCAAGTCTCTGAGGTACCTTCGTCTGGACAGGAGTTTCTGAATCTGTTTGTCAAGTGCCTGGAATTCTTCGACAACGACGGCAACGCGATTCATCTCACTGTCGGCCATTGTCTGCTTCTACTTCCGCTTACGCTTCGTCACCTAGGAAAGAAAGAGAGAAAGTTAGCCTTCTACCTAGTACAAGAAAACAAAATATTTTTTACTTTATAGTACATTTTTGAAAAAAAGTTGTGTCACTTAAAAATCTTATATATATATATATATATATATATATATATATATATATATATATATATAATTTTTTTTTTTATTTTTTTTTTAAACTGTCAAGTTTTGTGTCATACGTGACTGCTGCCACTGCCCTACACAATTTGTTGTCTTTGCCCCTGGTTTGGTTGTTAGGTATGAATAAAAGCCACTCTTGTAGTTTCTCTCATATTAAATTTCACTGATTAGTGATGTAAACCAGTGTTGAATGCAGATAATAACAAAGTAGCTTCTGAATTTGTTTTAAAATAAATTCTAAGTAGACTAAGTCCGCATTTAAAAATTACTTTTTAGACGTTTTTATTCTGAGAATTGCATAATCATTTTATTCACAATTTAATAAGTAATACTTTAAACAGTACTGAGCAGCTTTTGTCATTAGGAAAAGTATCTGCAGTGACAAATTATAATTTTGGTAATTACTGGTTATTATTTATCCCTAAAAATATCAACTAATTGTACGTTATGGTGAACGAATCGACACTAGAAAAATAACTTTTATTTAATAAAAACACTCAGAATTTCTTAATGTTTTCTTAACTCTGTATTATATTTTTAAAAAACACAAGCAGTGCAATAACACTAGCAGCGAATATGCTTTTGTTAAGAACTGCAAGTTCAAAAACAAGCACCTTTGTCAAAATTGCAGCAAATGTACAAGAAGATTAATATCATGGGCTTTGTGGGGCACTTACAGATTTTTGTGTTTCTTTGGGGGACCTTCAAGGAATAAAGGTTGAGAAGGCTGTCTTGCTACAAGTAATGCAGTATACAAGGCCCTTTGTGCAGCCTTTGTTGTCAGCTGTGTTGTTGAAAATAGGTAATATAATAGCATCATTCTCTTTTTAAATGTTATGATGGCCAAATCTTAACATTTGGGATGTGGGAAGAAACTGTAGTATGTAGAGAAAGCCACTCTAAATTCAAAAAGAACATGCGGACTACTATCAGGAGGGAATTGAAACCAGCTTAGTCAAGTTCTCAGATAAGTGCTGCGTTTTGTTTTGATATTTAACTTATTTTTGTTAAATTGCCCCTTCATTTAAAATATTTACATCCAAAATTAGAAAATACAGACACAGGTGTGCACAATATGATGTATATGAAGTTCATATATTTGTCAAATCGATAAACATTAAAACTTTCACTTGATCATTAAAAAAGCTTTCTGATGTCAGTTTTCTTGAAGATTTTCATGACAAAAATCCAGAAAATGCTTAAAGGTGCTGTGATACAGTTGACACCACACAGCTTGTGGCAGATTATTTAGCTTCTTTGATTAACGATTATGTAGGGGGGCATTTCAGTGCATAACACCGTGTAAGCGCACACTCGACTACTGTTTCCTTACCTCAAAGTGACAAGTAGTCTCTTCTTGGGCTAACACCAAGTCGCATATTGGTTGATCGGCGTGCAATGTGGCATTGCACCAGCTGCAGCAGACAATCAAAAGTGGAAACCGACATCCGACAGTAATTAAAAAACTTGCGCGGAAATTTTCGCATTTCTTCATAAAGCACAAAAAAACTTCCTTTAACCCAGTGTTTCTCAAATAGTGGGGCGCGCCCCCGTGGCTCGGTCAAGGGGGTCGCGTTTGACCTCGGGGAACATGCTTTTTTATTTTTCTTTTAAATTTTTTTTGAATTTAGAATGCACTTTAAATCTTTTCTGTTACATTTAATAAAGCTATTCTTTGTTGTAAATTGGTCCATATTTCTTTCTTTTTTTATTCTCTTATACGTTAATAAGGATACAGTGTTATGCAGAGGTGTACTTATAACAATTTTATAGACAAATGATACTATTCTTTTTTTTTTATAATACTTTATCTGGTGGCACAAAGAAAGCTTAATCTTCAGGGATTAAAATGCTGATTGGCAAAAAAAATATATATATTTTTTTTTTACTGTAAATAATGAATCAAGTAAGCCTTATTTTGTACTGTATGCACATCTTGTTAGACATAGACAACCAAAAATATTTTCACAATTCTTACTCTGTTAAATGCAGTAATTTATACAAAAGCAGATTATCAACTCTGCTAACTTTTTTGGTATGTGTTTGCTGTTCATGGTGTAAAGTTTGCAATGTGGAATGATTAAAAGTGTTTTTAAATCTTTTCTGGTAGCTTCCAAGCAGGTAATCATTTTTTTCATAGGCTGGTTTCAATTATGCACCCCAAAGTCTGTAAAGACACCAACAGTAAAAATTATTTTCAAAACCTATACTGATGTGGCAGTTGGTAATTCACAGACTCACTTGAGTGAGTTGTGGATCAACTCCTCTCTAGAATGTGCTTATTCTTTTTTTTCTTGCAGAATGAATGACAGAAACCAAGCACTTTATGTAATGTGAAATTCCAAAAAACTTTCATAAAGCACCACTGTTATTTAACCTGCATGTTCAAAGTTTTTATTTTATTTATTTTTTTCAAAGCTGCAAGACAGCTTGCAAAGCTGACAGTGTCTTAGGAAAATCAATACCTTAACTTTTATCCTATTCAACAGTTTACTGAATTGTGTCCCTGCCATAATTCCAATTAAAATTAATTATCCAAATCTATAAGCCTTCTTTCCGATTGTAAATGGTATTAAATGTTAGACAACCCATTGCTATATGAGAAATAACCACTAGGTGGTAGTTAAACACAGTCATACAGAGTTACTGGATTTAAATGATAAGAAGTAGAAGATTCAGTCTTGATGTCATAGCTACTCCTAATGAGAAAAAGAATATTGTAATGTGTCAAATAACACCTGAAAATATAATGTGCTTCACTTTATATGAGTCTGCATGTGATGATTTATTTTTTTTTTTTTGCTGTTGTTTTTGTTTTTTGTAATCTTTTTTGAGATTATTGTGCTTCTAGTACAGTATACAATTGTTAATAATTGAATTGTTAATTGGTAATGGTAGTTTAATGTGCTACATGTTGAATATACTGTATACACATTTATGTTTGTATGTATACATATTTGCAGTATATAGATCTCTAAAACAATCCCAAACCCATATAATCCAATTCATGACCATGAGAGGTGAGACTCAGTCCTGGTAGCATCAAGTGCAAGCTAAGAACAAACCCTGGATGTCTGTCCTTGTTTGTAACATATGAAGGGGAGACATTGCCTAGGATTTAAAGAGCATATTTGTTTCCTAGCATTAGAAACTTGGTGATAGCACTAACTTGATTTTGTAGTTTTCAACATCCTCCATCTTGGTTCTGAAAGAAGATTTCTAGTGTTTATAGTCTCATTCCTATATTTTAGTACACTTGCAAAGGTTCATCCTTCAAATGTTTCGATTACTTATATATACTGAATAACTTGCAGTTGGTGTTCTGAGAGGTCCGTGGTGAAGTGTGGTTTTAATATTAATTATCACGACCATGACCATGTGCAAGCACGCTTCACTCTAGGGTTGGTTGGTGTGCTTGGCTGATCATGCACCTATGTGCAAATGCAAACAGTTCAGTCCAGTGCTTCATTCACACCTCGGAGGCGAAGGTATATCACACCTGTACCCAATAAGGCCATATAAAAGAGCCTGCACAGCAGAGAATGGGGATTATCAGAGAAAAATTAGACAGAAAGAAAAGGAAGGAAACAGAGAGCCGTGAGAGCAGTGTTGGGTGGTGAAGCTGGATGAGCCAGCTCTGAGTGAGTGAAAAGGAGCCTCGCTGAGGAGCAAAGGGTCAGCATTCTAGGGTGGATCATCCCTGCTGATTATTCTAAGAGGAACTGGTGCAATCGCAGTGGAGTCCTTCACAGGGATTCAAGGTGTGCCAGGGGAGTGAGAAGGAAGCCAGGAGGACAAGTGACCCTGAGATTTCTGGCCAGCAGAAATTGAGGCAGCAAAGACGGGGGTCAGTGGAGAGGGCCATGGCTGCTGAAGTCTCCACTGGCTAATCAAGTTATTTGGTGAGTCAGGGAGATGGAGATGGAGTAGTATTGGCTCGTCTGGAATCCAAGAAAGAAAAATTAAGAGCCAGATGATTGTGTTCGGTTTTGCTGTGATTTTAACTTGTGGACTGTCACTGTTTTTAATGGATTATTTATTTATTGATTGACTCTTTGAATTACTGCACTGTTTACACTTTCATCTGTTGGATTTTCAATAAAAGCACTAACACTTGTGCACCAACCCTTTGCTGAATGATATGTCGTCATTTGCCCAGCTCATCTCGATCTATGACTATCAACAGTTATGGGTTGAAGTGGCCCCTGGTAGCGACAAGGGAATGTGAAGCTAACATGGACCATCGCAGATGGCACAAGGATTAGTAATGATGCCTCACGGTTCTGGGTTTGAATTCTTGCCCAGTCACTTCACTGTCTTAAGTCTAGGTTGTATGTTCTTCCTTCTCCCCGTGTGGATTTTCCCAAGGTTCTCTGGTTTCTTCCATTTCCTGGCATGTGGGTGTGGTCACTTTCCAACTTCAAACTATCCTGGTATAACATGTGAATGTGTTTGAACTGTTATTCTGTCCACTGATTGTTTCTTCACATATACCTAATGTGTCAGTGTGTGCTCTGAGTAAGAGGGCTAAGAGGAATAAATGCCTGAAGAAGGGGCCTAAGTTGCTTCGAAAGCTTGCATATTGTAATCTTTTTACTTAGCCAATAAAATGTGTCATTTTGCTTGACTTCTCACTACATCCGTAATGGCTAACACATTACAACACCTTACAGTGGTGCTATTGACACTGAAGACAGGATCTGTAATTTTTTTCCACCCCCACAGGTAGACAGGCTTCATACATTGGATAGCACTGGACCTCAGTTTTTGAATGTTCGGGTTTTGAGTTTCCCTGGCTTAACACTTTTGTGGTGTCCAGATGTTAACAACATTAACCATTTGACTTGTGTTGAAGAAAAATAGGCAAAGTCATGTTAAACAGAGTTGTTTAATTTGCTTGTCTTAGTCACTGTTTACAGAGTAGAATAAATGAAAAATAACTAATTTTTAGTTATGGTCTAAGGTTAGAAATACATTTTAATAATAGAGTTAATTATAGTTTACCAAGGCACCTTCATCTTTAGGTAGATGCAGGATCCCCTGGAAGGAAAGCAGATTTATTATATTCAAGAAATCACCAAAGTGGCTTCAGAGACAAAGTGAGTAACTGTGAGTAAGACGGCTGTGCCCTAAATTCACTCTTTCACGTGTTGTACAAATGATGTGCCCCGTCTGTAATCAGTGGTGAGTTGTTAAGATCAGACCTTTGCTAGAAGAGCAATTAAGATATGCAGAAAACCAGCTCTTTTGTTCAGAAAAATCAATATGTCTGCTAAAGAAAGTAAGACTTAATGAATAGGCTAGAGGTGTGTGGTCTTGTAAACTGAGAGAGTGAGCTCACATAAAGGCCTCTCTATTATTAGTTTTCCCAATATGCTGTGTAAATTGCGATAATAAGTACATTTTAAAGAAGTGTTTCAATAGTTACGGTACTTTTTAAATGAGACAGCCCAGCCGTAATGGTTACAGATATGTGGTTTGAAAGAACCCTTCTGATCTATTTATTAATGTTATTTAACTTAGGCCACCGCAGAGTCACAGAGGTAAGTCCTGTGGCCACACAATTCCAGACTCCTGACTCTGACTCTTGGCCCAGTCAGTTACTTTAGAAATTGTGTTCTTCCTTTGCCTCTGTGGGGGTTTCTCTGACTAGTCCAGTCTTCTTTCCCCTGTGTTAGTGAGTGGTTGTGGATGGTGTGGTGGTGGTGCTGTGACTCTGTCCAGTTTAATTTTTTGTCGTTTTTTTGTAAATATTTTAAGTTGTTAACTCTGTATAATGTTGCAGAAAGGACAAGAGTTCTTGAGACATTTTTATTGAATTTTCTGACTAAATTTGTTTAAATACAAAGCATTTTTCATATCCTTTGTGGGGAAAACAAGTAGATGCGCATATCTATCCTAAACTTTCAAATGTTTATATAATTATAAAAAAATATTTTTTGTCATCTTTCTGGCCAGTCACTCGCAACAGTTTAGGAGTGATTATGACATTTTGGTTAAATTTTGTTTTGTGTGATGAATTTTATTTTCCTTATGGTAACCAGGAGGGTAGGACTACTGCTTTAAAAGCAGGGTTTTGAAATCCCCACAATGGTCATTTCTGTGTTAAATTTTCACATTCTCTTCATGTCTGCGTCAGCGTTTCTTCACTCAGATTTTCCATCAGACGTGATTAATTGGTAACTTTAAATCGACCCTGTGAAATTATTTGTGAGTGTGGGAGTAAGCCCTGTGGTGGGATGGCAACCCATCCATAAATTGGAGTAAGTAGGCTTGTGTTGTGTTATGTTGTGTTTTTTCCCACTAAGTGCAAAGGTCTACTTTTGAGGCATTTAGTCAGTTCACAAATATTTCACACAGAAGGATGTCATGGACTGTTATTTCTTATGTAGCTTGGTTGCATTGACTTAAAATGCTCATGCACAACTGGCGTCCCATCCAAGATATTTTTCTTGCGCCCAATATGCCTGAACTAGTTCTGGTTTCTCATACCACCAACATTGGATTAAATGGGTTCTACACATGGACAGATTAATAAAAATGCATAAAGAACAAAGAAACATCTTTTTAAGGTGATTTGGTTTTAAATTTAGGACAACAAAAATTACAATGCTACGCATATAACCAAACACATATCTGGAAGACTTCAAAAAAATGACGTTATGTGTTACAGTAAAAATGTACACCGTATTTTAGGTAGTTATGTTGGAAAAACAAGGCCAAACAAGGTTCTACATTATGGGCTGTTCTGTCACTCCTGCTGGTCTGTCCACATATTTTCATCTTTTTTATTGTGAAAATATGTACAAAGAATAGACCAGTAAAATACATAATATGCTATTCACTGTAAATATTTTATTAGTAAAGATTGGGAAAATATTTTTTCCACTTTTGTTTATAAAGATTCAACAAGATTGCTTATTGGCATTGTAGGTGTCTTGGAATGGCAGGAATAGTTTTAAGTGCAAAATGCAATTTTTTTTGCCTAAAATCATAGCTTATTCCATTTGTAATTTTTAAAGAAATATTGTAAATGTGCTTGTTCTTTACATATTCCATGTCTTAGTGATTGTGTATCACATATTAAGGTTTCATTGAATTATTAAAGAGCTATAGGGATTCTGGCTCAATCGCTGGCCAAATCCCTCTTTTTGTGGAATCTGCACCTTCTACCCATGATTATGTGGATTCTCTTGGGGCTCAAAGATATTCAAGATAAGTTTTAAGTAGTGAGTTTACATTGGTGGCTTGTCTTGGGTTGGTGCTTGTATGTTCCTGGTACTGTTGGAATTGGCGCCAGCAGGCCAACACTCCTTAATGGTAGAAAGCAGGGAGCGAAAATTAATGAATGATTAATTTAATGTACTTTGTATTCATTAAAACAAAATAAATTGTTGAAAACTACAGAATAGGATTTTGTGACAAGTCTGTTATTGTGTCTCATTTACACCACTAGTTCTTAGTTATATTTCAGAAATGTTAAAGAATTCTCTACCTTAACAATCACTAAGCTCCTCTGGATTTCAAATTCTTTATGTCAGTCCCCTGAAACTTCAGTACATGAGTCCCTGAATCTATACTAATAAAAGGCAAAGCCCTCACTCATTCACTCACTCATTCATCACTAATTCTCAAACTTCCCGTGTAGGTAGAAGGCTGAAATTTGGCAGGTTCATTCCTTACAGCTTCCTTACAAAAGTTGGGCAGGTTTTATATCGAAATTCTACGCGTAATGGTCATAACTGGAAGCTGTTTTTCTCCATTTACTGTAATGGAGATGATCTTGAACGCCGTGGGGGCGGAGTTTCGTGTGACATCATCACGCCTTCCACGTAATCACGCAGTACATAGAAAACCAGGAAGACATGCATTATATAATTGAGAAGGCAGCGAAACAATAAGAAGCGAGCGAGTGACATATACAACCATGTTCATGATTTCTGCTACTTCGGAAAAACAAAGCACGATGTAAACCTACACTTTAAATTAAGTTCATAGACAGGCTTCCGCTGGCGTTTGTAATTTAGTGCCTGCCCATATAAGGCCGTCCGTCAGCGGCAATCCAATAGCAAACTTGTAACGGCCGACCCCTTATTCCCAGCCGGCAGCTACACCTCCAAGACCTGTGGCCTGGATAATTGACTGAGAAACCCTTTTCCTGTCAAGCCGTACTCCTACACAGATTAACTTTCCCCACAATCGACGGTTTGAAAAGCAAAGACAATAAGCAGAATGTAAAAGGAAACAAGAATAAATGTATTAAATGGGACAAGACACGCCACAAGACAAATGTACACTCAAATATTCCTCCACCCCAACAATCCCACAGCAAACCCGACAATATATATATATATAAATCCCCTCCCTTGTCCACGTTACATATGACACACACCACACAAACGACAAATGGCTGGCAAACGGAATGATCATGAACTTGAGTCCGGTACGTGAAATAAATGTCCTGAATACGGGTACTGATTAATGACGATAGTAATGTTCGTATTTCCCGGCGTTTGGAATAACCTCACCGTGATTCCTCGGCGGCGGCGAATGATGATTCGACCCGGGGTCTTCAGCGGTAAGCAGGTTGAAAGGCAGTCCGGATGAATGAAATACAAACTGGATGATAGCGCAATGGAATGAAACGGCAGGCAGGTTGTAATCGTGAATGCGTATTGGTTGTTCTCCTTCTCTCTCCTCGTGCTGGTCTCTTTTCGCCTCCTCCTTCTCCTTAAATAATCCGTGACGGCAGTAATTGATTAATTGATATACAGGTGTTTTCCAGGTAAGTGATTGTGAACTCCTCCCATCATCCGTCCTCCTTTACGGGGACAACATTAACTGATACACACAACGCAGTCAATGGGACAATGAAAACGAGACACACACAGCACTGACATTTAAACACTATGTGGCACCGCTACATTCCCCCCCCCCAACCTTGGACAAGGGAGGGCCGGCACGGCTTGAGGTTGGCCACATGGATGGTGTCTAACTTGGAGGCAGCGCCGATACCCCTTTGGATCTGGAAATTGACTGGACCTGTTTGTTGAATGATTTTAGCTGGACCTAACCATTTAGGCGCTAGCTTGGCGGAGAATTTTCTGCTGGCATCTGAGAGATGGTGAGCTCTAATCCAGACCAAATCACCCGGCTGGAAGTGCGCTTCCCTCCGCCGGGCATTATACAGTTTGGCGTGTCTGGATGTCGAACTCACCAACCTCCCTTGGATTCTCCGCCGTAAACCCTCTACCTTAACCAAATTATTGTAACTGGTGGATTCTGGACTAGGGGTGCTGGGAAGGAGTCGGTCGAGTGGGCCCTTAAGCTGTCTGCCCAGCGCAACCAAAGCCGGCGCCTCACCTGTGGCTTCATGCACCGCGGTGTTCAGGGCAAACCGGAGCTCGGGGAGCCATTTATCCCAGTCCTGATGGCGTTCACCCACATAGGAGGCGATCATGTTCTTCAGGGTCCGTTCACTCGCCCGCCATGTTGGCCTGGGGATGGTAAGCGGTGGTGAGGTTTTTCTTCACTCCCCAGGCTGCATAAAGTTCATCCAATATGGAGCTTGTGAACTGCGGACCCCGATCCGAGATGATGTTTCTTGGCACCCCCCAGCGGGTGAAGATTTCATTCTTCAGGATGGAGCATATTTTGTTAGCCCTTGCATCGGCTAACGCAAACAGCTCCACCCACTTCAAAAATAGTCTACTACTACCATCAGGACGGTCTTCCTCGAGCTGGTGATAGGAAATGGCCCCATTAGGTCGACTCCCAAAGTCTCTCCTGGTCCATCTGCGATCGTCGATTGAAGTAATCCCGCCGGTTTACCAGGTGGGTTTTTTAGTTGTTGGCAGGTGGCACACGTCTTCACGTGGTGGCACCGCCTTTCGGACAGACGGCCACCACGCAACCCCAGAATCTTTAATAAAGTTTTTGTCCTTCCAAGGTGACCACCTAAAGGACTGTCATGGTAGTGCTTCAGAAAGTCGGGGACGAGCTCTTCCGGGACCACCAGTTGATGTTGCAGACCCCCAAGGGTGGATGGAATAGTCCTGTACAAGACCCCTTGGAGGTCCACAAAGTGTACCCGGTCAGTTCGCTGTTGCTCCAGCCCTTCCCTGATGTTCTGGCAGAATGGACTGGTAGCTTGTGCTTGGGCTAGGTCTTCAAGGCTCCTTGGCAGAGGGAGGATCATCTTTTTCGCCTCTGCCAAACACACCATCCCCGACGGCTCCGATACCCTAGATAGTGCATCCGGCACGATGTTACCACAGCCCTTCCGTAAGTCACCCTGAACGTAAAATTCTGGAGGCGGAGGACCCACCTGGTCAGACGGGAGGAGGTCTTCGGTGATTGAACACCCAGGTCAGAGCGTGATGGTCGGTGTACACTTCAATTCAACCCCTCAAATAATGTCTCCATTTCTCCACAGCCCACACGACAGCCAAACACTCCTTCTCAGCTGTCGAGTAGTTCAGCTCAGCGCCGCAAAACTCGTGAGGCGACGCTGACATGTTCAGCCTGGTTAATTCTTTGAGTGAGCACGGCGCCGAGCCCCAGGTTGCTGGCATCTGTCTGTACCTGGAAGGTGAGCTGTGGATCGGTTGGGCCAGAACGGGTGGCTCTTGTAGGTGGCTCTTTAGTCGCCGACGCGCCCTGGCATTCTGTGGTCCACTCCCACGGGACATCTTTTTCCTAAGCTGGTTCAAGGGAGCCGCTATATCTGCCATCCGGGGAATAAACTTATGGTACCACCCCACTAACCCAAGAAAACGTTGCAACGACTTCAAATCTGTGGGCGGGGTACTCCCGGATGGCCAAGGTCTTCGGGGTCTACAGCGACCCTCCGATGAAAGAATGTGCCCGAGGAAGCGTATGTGGGGTTGAATGAAGGTACACTTCTTCGTGTTCAGCGTAAGGTGCGCTTGATGAAATCGCTGGAAATGGTGTCTAAATCCGGAGATGTTGATTTATAGAAGGGGAGTAAACAATGACGCCATCGATGTACACGAAGCAGATCTTGCCTATCAACCCCTCAGAACCTGCTCCATGAGCCGCTGGAAAGTGGCCCCAGCATTTTAAGCCCAAAAGGCATGACATTGAACTGGAACAGGCCTTCAGGGGTGATGACTGCCGTCTTCTTTTACTCCCTCGCCCATCGGCACCTGCCAATAGCCACTGCGGAGATCTAAGGTGCTAAATACTGCAGCTCCATGCAGTGACTCCAGGATTTCATGAACCAGGGGCATGGGATATGCGCCCAGGCTCGTCTTCTCGTTAACCCCCTGTAGTCCACACAGAAACGATAGGAATTATCCGACTTCTTCACGAGGACCACAGGGGACGCAGGAGGAGGAAGATGGTTCTATTATTCCCTCGGCGAGCATCCGATCGAGGTGTTCTTTAATGACGCCTCTTCAGTGGAGAAACCCGTAAGCTCGGTGCCTTATAGGGACTTCGTCCAAGGTGTGGACCATGTGGGTCACCCCACGGGCAACTCCTAACTTCTCCGCCCACACCTCGCCCACTTCTTCAGCACCGGCCTCACCTCTTCAGGTTGTCCCTCCACTGGGGCTGCCGCCGAGGTGCTTGCGCCGCCCTCTCTGCTGCGTAAAACCCGATAAATTCGAGCCCAGATCTTCTTTGGATTTGTAAATGAATTCGCATATCCCTTCCCCGTACCGTATACCCCTGGGACTGAGATGGATGGTCATCCTCATGGTGGCTAGAGAATCCAGCCCAAGGAGTAACGGAACTGACAGGTGCTGGTCCTCCAGGACATACGTATTCATATCCCAGGTGGTGGCGAGTACACTGTACCTCAAGGGGACTCTGCCCAGGGCCTTGTGTTCACTCCCATCCGCCAATACAAATCGGACGGACGGGCAGATGTTAATTTGTCTGTCGGTCGGCTAATCTTCTCCCACTGGCTTGAGCGGATTAAAGTATGGTGGCTCCCGTATCCACCACCGCATCCATCTGCCACCCCGCAGCATCACTGGGACGATCAGAAGGGACGTGCTCGCTTGCATAATGGCGAGATCGGCTTCCGACCGCAAGGTTTGGCTCGTTGTGGTTTTAGGGGCTGGGTTTCTCGTGTACTGGCCTGAACTTTGTGCCAGTACGCCTTGAGTTTCCCCAGTCCCGCTCCACTTGGGAGCCTACCTCACCAAGTCCTCCACCGATCCCACCACCCCTGAGACTCCCAGCTAACCGCTGGTTACAGGCATTAAGGACGCGCGGACCACCTCTTCTTCAGCCATAGCCGGCCGCCACTTCAAACACAAAGCCCGGTATTCATAGGCTAAGTCCCGGATGGTTTGTGAAGGTAGTTGCACCATGGACCGCAGCTTGTCCTCCAGTTCGGTCTCGTAGTCTTCCGGAAGAAAAGCGCGAGGAAAGATCGACGAAAGGATCCCCAGTCGAAAATGGTCTTCTTGGCCGCCAGCCACCAGCTCCGCACGTCCCGAGAGGGATGTCCCTATCACCCCAATTAGCTCTTCCGGGTTAGAGGGTTACGGCCAGGTACGCCTCCCGCCCTCCACAAAGTTCAGGACATCATCGACATTATAGGGAGCCCCTAACTTGGGAAAAGACAGGCGCACCCAGGAACAAATGGCCGATTGAGGCATGCGCCCCCCCGAGATACGTCGGCGCTGAATGACGGGCGACGGTCTTATCTTCTGGAGACACCTTTGACTTCCCCTGAAGAGAATCTTGCCAGCGCCGATCCCGCCTCTGGAGGCACAACACATTTCCGCCCCAGGAGTTGAACTTGCTCGTTGATGTATTCTTTCATTTCCTCCTGGGAGCTGCTGATGCGAGCCCGCAAGGCTGCTTCGCTCCAGCGCATCTTCGCAACCTCGCGGATCTTCTCCTCCAGCCGGGTTATTTGTTGCGCCAGATCCTCCCACAGAGGCGAGACGTCCTCCAGGCCTTCCTCTTCAGGTCCACGGTGATCTTCGAGGTACAGCGACTGCAAAGAATCCCCCCCCTTTCGCACCGCTGAACACGCCTGACCGTGGCGTGCGCGCCCGCTACTCCATCATCACACCGGCGAAGCAATGGTGTCGCCCTGCTCGCACGCCCTAAAGACATGATATTTTTGGGGAAAATTTAAAGGCAGACAGTGATCGAATTAAATAAAGATTCCTCAGAGAGGGCACCACTTATGTAACGGCCGACCCCTTATTCCCAGCCGGCAGCTACACCTCCAAGACCTGTGGCCTGGATAATTGACTGAGAAACCTTTTCCTGTCAAGCCGCACTCCTACACAGATTAACTTTCCCCACAATCGACGGTTTGAAAAGCAAAGACAATAAGCAGAATGTAAAAGGAAACAAGAATAAATGTATTAAATGGGACAAGACACGCCACAAGACAAATGTACACTCAAATATTCCTCCACCCCAACAATCCCACAGCAAACCCGACAATATCTATATATATATAATCCCTCCCTTGTCCACGTTACATATGACACACACCACACAAACGACAAATGGCTGGCAAACGGAATGATCATGAACTTGAGTCCGCACGGAAATAAATGTCCTGAATACGGGTACTGATTAATGACGATAGTAATGTTCGTATTTCCGGCGTTTGGAATAACCTCACCGTGATTCCTCGGCGTGCGGCGAATGATGATTCGACCCCGGGGTCTTCAGCGGTAAGCAGGTTGAAAGGCAGTCCGGATGAATGAAATACAAACTGGATGATAGCGCAATGGAATGAAACGGCAGGCAGGTTGTAATCGTGAATGCGTTATTGGTTGTTCTCCTTCTCTCTCCTCGTGCTGGTCTCTTTTTCGCCTCCTCCTCTTCTCCTTAAATAATCCGTGACGGCAGTAATTGATTAATTGATATACAGGTGTTTTCCAGGTAAGTGATTGTGAACTCCTCCCATCATCCGTCCTCCTTTACGGGGACAACATTAACTGATACACACAACGCAGTCAGTGGGACAATGAAAACGAGACACACACAGCACTGACATTTAAACACTATGTGGCACCGCTACAAACTCCCACTAAATATTCACGGGCGAAGGACTGTGCTTATGGAGAGGAAGATGAGATGGTCAGCGAAACTGCGAGAGAAAGGACTAAGGTAACATTAAATACAGCCATGGACATCGCACGAGATGGCACCAGCACAGCTGGGAACCTTCGATGCATGTACACCGAAGCGCTCACGTGAACTGGCGCGAGTGCACAGATAAAAAGCAACAGTTCCAAAGAGTGCTGAACAAAAACCGAATTACACAATTGAAAAGGCAGCAAAAAATATGAAGCGTCTGATACAGGCATATTCATAAATCCAGCTACTGCGGAAACAAAGCACACGGTGGAAAAAGTTAATGTCCCGCTAAAGGAAGACAGTGTAAAAAAAACCCGTGCATGCAGTGTGTCAGGTCTCAGATAAAGAAGAAGACGAAGCTATTTATTGATGCAGTAAGAAACAAATCGATGAAAGAAACCTGTCATCTTTACAACGATTGACAAACACGGAATGTAACTTGAACACAACACATCCTACAAATACGAACCTGATTGAAAGAAATAATGATAATCAAATCCTTGATGACAGCAACACTCAGTAACACTCGCAAAACAAATACTGTATATTGACAGTCATGTTACGTTATTTTTAAAATGTTCCCTTTTCTTTTTCTAGCTTTTTTAACACACTACTTCTCACTATGACACGCGGGTATATATATATGTATATATATATCCCTAACTACATACTCGAATAATGGATACTTTATTCGCCATCAATGATTGTTTTGGTAAAGCCATACTCAGTGTATTCATTAGATGAACATTAAAAAAGTAAGAGCGAGGGGAGGATGACTTATTGAGGCATGCAGGCTGTAGTTCGCCAACTCTATCTGAATTGCGATCACATTTGAAAAATATATCTTTTAAGTTCTATATACTCCATATGTGTCAAACTCAAGGGCCATAGGCCACATCCGCCCGTGTAATTATATCCGCCCAGATCATTTTATATACTGTATTATTGTTATTAATGGCCGGGTATATGAAGAGCTGGTAACACAATAAACTACAGATCCCATAATGCAATGCAACGCTTCAGCTGCCTTGCCGAACACTTACCACGCTAATCAAGTCTATCTTAAGATGCTGCAAGTTATTGCGAAGCTAGCTCACACGATGCTGAAGAGAAAAGTTGATTCTGAAAATAGAGCCTTTAAAAACCGATGGGAGGCTGAGTATATGTTTACTGAACCCGTGTGTCTCATTTGTGGAGCTAATGTGGCTGTAATTACAGAATTTAATCTAAGACGGCACTATGAGACAAAATACAGGGTAACCTGAATGCAATGCAGAAGATACAGAAAGCAGAAGAATTAAATAAGAATCTGACACTTCAGCGGACGTTTTTACCCGTGCACAATCACAAAGTGATTTCAAGTGAAGCTGATTTTATTGGAGACACAAATGCACCAGTGCAACCCTGTTGCCAAGTAATGTTAAACCAAGTCGTCACTACGGTGTTCTCAAATACGCACTTTGCTGATAAACTGAGCGCACTGCGCACTGAGTTTGCACGGCGCTTTGGTGACTTTGAAGAACAAAAAGTCAGTCTACATGCGCTCGAACCTTGTGCATGTTTGGTAGCACATATCTGTGTGAGAAGCTCTTCTCAGTGATAAAGACTAACAAAACAGCACACAGGAGTCGCCTCACTGATGAGCACCTGCAATCCATCCTGAGAATCTCCACAACACAGAACCTCACACCAAACAGAAACGAACCTGTTGCCAAAAAGATGCCAGGCGTCCAGCTCTAAAATGACATATGAGCAAAGACAACTGAATGATTTGATTTGTTATTGCTGAAAGGAACACATTTTATTTATATTTCCAGGTTTTGTTATGCAGCATGTTCATATTTGAATTTGTATAATTTTGACAGGATATATTTTTATGGAGAGCAAAATCTTTTGGGATATTTAAAATCTAAGTTTATTTTTATATTAAATTACATAAGAGTAAAGAAATTTGAATGTTTGTTCTTTTAACGTTTACTTTATTTCTAACTTGTATAATTTAGACAGGATATATTTTTATGGAGAGCAAAATATTATAAGTTGTTTAAGTTTTGAGTTGATTTATACAGGAATAATATTCCTGTCTGTTTTTACCATTCCTACCAAAGATATTTCTGTCGACTAAATAAAAATTCCTTCTATTTAAAATTTAAAAGAACTTGAACAAATACGATAGTTCATAATATCCACGAGACTTGCGTAAGAGTGGAGTTATCCGTTTTAACAAGCAGCGTATTGCACTGATACGAAATAGCTGTGTGTGTATATATGTAGATATGTATGTATATGTATATATATGTATTTGTGTATATATATATGTGTGTGTATGTATGTATGTGTGTATGCATATGTATGTGTATATATGTAGATATATATATGTGTATGTATATATGTGTATATATGTGTATATGTATAGATATGTATATATATATGTTTGTGTGTGTGTGTAAATAAATAAATATATATACATGTGTATATATATATATGTATATATATATATATATATATATGACAACAACACTCATCACTCACAACAGTGACAAAACAATTACATTGACAATCATGTTACGTTATTTTCAAAATGTTTCCTTTTCTTTTTCATTGCTTCTTTAACACACTACTTCTCGCTGGGTATTTTGCTAGTATATATATATAATGTGTGTGTGTGTGTGTGTGTGTGTGTGTGTGTGTGTGTATATATATGTGTATATGTAGATATGTATATAGATATGTAGATATGAAGATATGTATGTGTGTATATATATATATATATATATATATGTGTGTGTGTGTGTGTGTGTGTGTATATATATATATGACAGCAGCAATCCAAGCTGTGAGAAAACAGTAAAAAGGAGGCGTGTCAGACGTTGTGGTACATTTTCTGATGCAGGTACCGAAAACAACTTCGTGACGCTGCCACCAAATACACAAAACAATTACTTTGACAATTATGCTACATTATTTTTAAAATGTTTCCTTTTCTTTTTCATAACTTCTTTAACACATGACATCGCTGCGAAGCGCGGGTATTTTGCTATATATATATATATCACAGTGACAAAACAATTACATTGACAATCAGGTTACGTTATTTTCAAAATGTTTCCTTTTCTTTCTCTTTCCTTCTTTAACACACTACTTCTCCGCTGCCAAGCTGGTATTTTATATATATATATATATATATATATAGATAGATAGAGATATATATATAGATAGATATGAGAACAATATATATATATATATATATACTGTATATATATAGATATATATATATATATATATATAGATATATATATATATATATATATATATAGATATATATAGATATAGATAGAGATATATAGATATATATAGATTGATATGAGAACAACACTCATATCAATGACAAAACAATTACATTAACAATCATGTTACGTTATTTTTAAAATTTTTCCTTTTCTTTTTCGTACCTTCTTTAACACACTACTTCTCCGCTGCGAAGCGCGGGTATTCTGTTAGTATTAAATAAAGTACACTGAGGATCAAGAGTCTTTGAATCTCCCATGTCTCAGAACATACGTTACGATAAGGATGGATCCTAGGCCAGTTGATCAGTGATGGAAAGACATTTATAAGAGTACTTAAAAACTGACACAAGCATTCTAAGATGTGAAAAAGAAGCTTACACAAGTGAAAAGATGGATGGCTAGTAAAAGGCAATGTGAGAGAGATTCCATAGGCAGTAAGTTCTGAATACAGGTAAAAAAGAAAAAATCAAGATGGAATGCTAAAGTGAGACTTTGATTAAAAAGCTTATTGTCCTTAAGAATTTCCATGGCGTGTGGGTAGTTTTATAAAATAAATGTTAAAATATTTTATACTGTAGATGGTTGATACAATGGTGCAGAATGGTGCCATGTGAATCCCGTCTGCTGAGTTTGATTTCCACGGCCATTCATTGTCCATGTGGAGTACAGTGATCCCTCGCTATATCACGCTTCGACTTTCGCGGCTTCACTCTATCGCGGATTTTAAATGTAAGCACATCTAAATATATATCACAGATTTTTCGCTGGTTCGCTGCTTTCTGCGGACAATGCGTCTTTTAATTTAGGTTACATGCTTCCTCAGTTTGATTGCCCAGTTGATTTCATACAAGGGACGCTATTGGCGGATGGCTTAGAAGCTACCCAATCAGAGCATGTATTACATATTAACTAAAACTCCTCAATGCTATAAGATATGCTTCCCGTGTGGCGCTTGTTTTGTTTGCTTCTCTCTCTCTCTCTGCCTGCCTGCCTGCCTGACGGAGGGGATGTGAGCAGAGGGGGCTGTTTACACAGTGGCTGTTTACCTAGATGATAGGACGCTCCTCTACAAAATGCCTCTTTATCGCGGTGTTTCTGTATACTTAAAAGCACGTATAGATTTTTTGATTGTTTGCTTTTCTTAGCGAGCTCTCTCTCTGACATTATCTGCTCTTCACGGTGCTCCTTTTAAGATAAGATATGTTTGCATTGTTTTAATTGTGAGAAAGAGAACTGCCATCTCTGTCTTGTAATGAAGCACAGTTTAAACGTTTGACTAAAGGGTGTTATTTCATGTCTAGAGGGCTCTAATAATGTTAACAGTGTGGGATAGTTTATAAGGGCTTAAAATATGTAAAAATAACCATACAAACATATGGTTTCTACTTCGCGGATTTTCACCTATCGCGGGGCGGGGTCTGGAACGCAACCCCCGCGATCGAGATGGGATTACTGTATTTAGAAGGTCGTAAACAGGTTTTCTACGCTCTAACTGCAAAAATATTCGATTTATAAATAAAGAATCCTACTTCGCGGAAATTCATTTATCGCGGCAGAGTCTGAAACGGATTAACCGCGATAAACGAGGGTTGACTGTATATACATTCTCCCCTTGTCCACATTAGTTTCTCTCCCAATTGCCTGATTTTTCTTTCACTTTTCAAACACATGCATGCAGGGTTAACACCTAATTCTGAATTACCACTGGGAGTTTGAGTGTGTGCTTAAGTGGACCCTGGGGTTGACTGCCATCCCGTTAAGGGTTATTTCTTACATTCAATCTGATTCCTCCATGATGGATGCCAGACATGCCACCCTTAACTAAAATATGTTAGTTTATATACTTTTATGTGTATTTTTGTACATGCTCACTGCCATATTAGAAGACTGCAGGTTAGATGTTGCCATATTTCAGCAATTTATTTCCATCCATTTTAATTGCTGTTACATATTGCTCACAATAGTCTCTAGATTTTTTTAACATGAGCTTTAATATGTCTTGTAACAGCTTGTATAATTCTTTGTTGCTTCAACAGAACAATACATAAGCATGATTTGGTTTTATTTTTCTATTTTCTGGTCTCAAAACACTGTGAAAATAATGAAATATTGTTTGTCACAGGTCTGCTCATTCGCCCTGAGCTAACACAGAATTGTCGGCTCCACAGAGATAGTGTCATGGATGTAGGATTTGAACCCATGATTCAGTATCCATGGGGCAGCGCAAACTGTTGGGCCACCATGCCATGTGCTTGGCAGTTAGTAAATCACAAGATTAACATATAAAGTAAAAAGATGGCTAATACCTGTACACTGTCTTTGTGTTTCTAGCAAAGTCTATAATACCTCAGGAATTGCAGCAAAGCTGGCTTTCAGTTCTTTACTCTTATTGACTAGTTTGCCTTTTTTCCCCTCTTGCAGTATATAAGCTCCTTAAATAATAAATCAGTATTTATATAGGCGACTTTGTACTGGACCAACAAATCCATTTTATATATTAAAGCTGACCTGATACAAGCCAGGTTATTACATGGCTTTCTATCTCTCTTCTCCAATGGACTTTAGTTAAATTGAAAAGTCTAATGCTAGCATGCATGGTGTGTAGGTTTGACTACTAATTCTAGATCCACTTTACACCTTCACAAGATTTCTTTGCCAAATGTAAGTCTTCATTTTTGGCTTTTAATCTGTCAGTCCCAGCGCCTGTTTCATATATGCTTATCTATCACCCTCAGAAGCACATGCCTTTATTTTTATCTTCTCTATTTCTCTTACCCATGGATACTTTAGAAAGAATTGTGTTATTCAGTAGTTTTAACTTGTATATTGACTCAGTAGTGAGCGGTTCTGGTTTATAAAATATAATAAACAGTTGCATGTTTGTCCAAAATATGAATTCTTTATTTTTTTTTCTTCAAAAGTTAGTAGGAATCTATAAATTCATGAGACACATGGCCAACTGCTTTTAGAATTGTGAAGTGAATTGAGTTATCAGTTTTCCAAACAGATGATACCTGATCACTTTCATCTTCAACAGAGATTTCTGAAGTAGACAGCTTAGTTTTCCACTACAATACCATGGTGGCTATTTCTCCTGATAATACTGCACTCTTTAATTTATGGATGAGTTCATTTACCACATCCCTTCTCAGCACCAAGTGAAGACCACAGGATGGCAATTAGACAGCACACACAAAGCCATTTAAATGACTGTACAGCAGCAAGCCTGAAAATAACATACGCAGCCTTTTGTTCTGCTTTTTTCTCACAGTACGTTTTGAGTGGTTTTTCTCACCTCTAGATTTTGTGGTGATTGTAATTAAGTGTGACTCTTACAGTGCCTATTTAAAGATTTCACCCCCTTGGAATTTTTTACATTTTATTGTAATTCAACATTGAATCACTGTGGAATTAATTTTAATTTTTTGACACTGGTCAACAGAAAAAGACTCTTTAACGTGAAAACAAATCTTTGCAAAGTTAATTAAATTAATTGCAAATATAAAACACAAAGTAATTGATCACATGATTGTTCCCACCCTTTAATATGGCATACCTAAATCATTACTGTTTCAGCTGATTAGTTTTAGAAGTGACATATTTAGTTCAATGAGTTCACCTTTCTGGGGTTTCAATTGATTATAGTATGATTGTAAGGTCTTACTTGTGTTTAGTCACTATGCATTGAGAACAAAAGAACACTCCAGGCACCTTCATGATAAAAAGTGCAAGTCAGGGTATGGAGACAAGAAAATATCCATGTCACTGACTATCTCTTGGAGTCCAGTAAATTCAATCATTAAGGATTGGAGTGAGTATGGCACAGTTGAAAATATGCATAGATGAAATGTCCATGAGAATTGAGTGATCATACAAGATGAAGACTAGTGAGGGAGGTCATCAAGAGACATCTGAGAACTCCGAAGGAGTGACAAGTTACAGTGGATGATATTGGAGAGAATGTGAAGACCGCAACTGTTACCATGTATTTCACCAACTTTATGGGAGAGCGACTAAGAAAAAAAATGTTACATGCATTTTTTTTTTTAATAGTCTTCCAGAAGGCACATGGCAGACTGTGAAGTCAGCTGGACAAATGTTCTATGGTCGATGAGACTAAGAATGATCTTTTTTGGCCATTAGGCCAAAACAACATGTTTGGTAATTTTCAAAAATTTACCATCCCCACCATGATTTATGGTGGTGGAAATGACAGCATCATGCTGTGTGGATGCTTCTCTACAGCAGGTCCTGGGAAACTTGTAATGATAGAGTGTAAAATGAATGCTTAAAAATAGAGAGAAAACCTGATGCAGCCCTAAAATAATCTACATCATGGGAGAAGATTTGTTTTTCAACAAGACACCAACCATAAGCTTAAAGCCAAAGGTACATACTGTAGAAATAACCTAATAACAACAAAGTTAATGTCCAGTGGGGGCAGAGTCAGAATCCAGATTTCTATCCCAATAAGAAATTGTGCCTTGACTTGAAGAAGGCTGCTCACTCGCAATCTCCATGCAATCTGACAGAGATGAGCAGTTTTGCAAAGAAAAAAGGTGGAGAAATTGCAGTGTCCCAATGTGCAGAATTGACATAGAGAGACCCGAGCACACACACTCAAAGCCGTCATGGTTGCCAAAGATGCAAGTCCTGCGTAATGTTTCTTGGACTGCCTTCTTCCATCTCCAAAACATTTCTAGACTGTGTCCTGTTGTTACGCAACACCATACTGAAGTATTGGTTAATGCCCTAGTCACCTCACATATACATTACTGAAATGCTATTCTGTCTGGCATCCCACAAAAACTTATCCATCGCTTACAACTTATTCAAAATTCTGCTGCTAGAATAATAACCAGTTCTAAATCCACTGGACATATTACACCTATTCTCTGACAGACTTACACTGCTCTCGCTCACTCAGATCCTCATCTGTAGCTCTACTTTCTGTACCACACATCAAACTCTGTTCTATGGGAGCTCAAGCGTTCTCTCATAGTGCTCCTCAACACTGGAATTCTCTTCCTTCTCATATCCGTCAACTCGACTCAGTAACACATTTTAAAACTGCCCTCAAAAGTGATCTTTTCAAACTTGCATACCAACTATGAATTTAACACTGTTACTGCCAGTTATCTTTGTGTGTTTGCTACTACTTATTGCTTTTTGATTTTATCATTCTCTTTGTTTTTATTTTATTAATGTTGTTTAATTTCATTGTCAGGTGAACTTGAGTGTTAAGAAAGGCACCTATTAAATAAAATGTAGTATTTTTATTATTATTATGTATAAACTTGAAGGGGGTAAAACATTATGTAATCAATTATTTTGTGTTTCATATTTGTAATTGGATTTATAATACTCTGCAGAGATCTTTTTTCACTTTGACTATAAAGAGTCTGTTTGTCAGTGTCAAAAAGTCCAGATTTAAAACCACTGTGAGTTCATGCTGTAAATCAATAAAATGTGAAAACTTCCAAGGGGTAAATGCACTTTATAGGCAGGTGATCAGTGCCAGGTTTGCTCCAAACATACTAATTTTCGTTTCGTCAGACCAGAGAATCTTCTTTCTCATAATCGGAGAGTCCTTCAGTCTGGCTACTTTGTCATAAAGCCCAGATCGGCTGGTTCTGCAGTGATGGTTGGCCTTCTGGAAGTTTCCGCCATCTTCACACAGGTTCTCTAAAGTTCAGCCAGAGTGACCATCAGGTTTTTGGTCACTTCTGTTACCATGGTGCTTCTCCCCTGCTTGTTTAGTTTGGCTGGGCAGCCAGCTCCAGGAAGAATCCTGATTGTTCTAAACTTCTTCCATTTAACAGTTTTGAAGGCAGATGTGCTCTTGGGAATCTTCTGTGCTGCATGTATTTTCTGTACCTTTCCCCAGATCTTTGCCTCAGCACAATCCTGTCTCTAAGCTTTGCTGGCCATTCCTTCTGTTTCATTTTTGCTCTGACGCACATATTGTCGACTTTGGCACCTTCTATAGACAAATAATCATGTGTAATTGATTGAATTGACCACAGGTGGACACCAACAAAACTGTAGAAACATCTCAGTGATGATGAATAGAGTGGGAGCCACATTTCAAATGCCATAGCAAAGGGTCTGAATCCTAGTGTCAGGAAACTTTAACTGAAATGAGATATTTCAGTTTTTTATTTTAATACTTTTGCAAAATATTCTAAAATCCAGCTTTTGCTTTGTCATTCTCCGATAATTACTGTTAATTGATATAGGGAAAAATGAATTTAGCACAAGGCTGAAATACAGTAATCCCTCCTCGATCGCGGGGGTTGCAGAACCCTAGATCCCCTGATAGGTGAAAATCCGCGAAGTAGAAACCATATGTTTGTATTGGTTATTTTTATATATTTTAAGCCCTTATAAACTCTCCCACACTGTTAAAATTATTAGAGCCCTCTAGACATATATAACAGAAATAACACCCTTCAGTCAAAAGTTTAAACTGTGCTCTATGACAAAACGGAGATGACAGTTCTTTCTCACAATTAAAAGAATGCAAACATATCTTCTTCAAAGAATGTGTGTCAGGAGCAGAGAATGTCAGAGAGAGAGAGAGAGAGAGCGCGAGACAGAAAACCAAAAAATCAATGCGTGCTTTTGGGCTTTTAAGTATGCCGAAGCACCGCGACAAAGCGGCATTTTGTAGAGGAGCGTCCGTATCCACTAGGCAAACAGCCTCTGTGCAAACAGCCCCTCTGCTCACACCCCCTCCGTCAGGCGCAGAGAATGTCAGAGAGGGTGAGAGAGACAGAGAAAAGCAAACAATCAAGCACCACGTGGGAAGCATGTCTTATATCATTGAGGAGTTTTAGTTAATATGTAATACATGCTGTGACTGGGTAGCTTCTAAGCCATCCGCCAATAGCGTCCCTTGTATGAAATCAACTGGGCAAACAAACTGAGGAAGCATGTACCATAAATTAAAGACCCATTGTCCGCAGAAATCCGCGAACCGGCGAAAAATCCGTGATTATATATTTAGATATGCTTACATTTAAAATCCGCGATAGAGTGAAGCCGCGAAAGTCGAAGCGCGATATAGCGAGGGATTACTGTATAACAAAATCTTAAAAAAGTGAAGTGGTCTGAGTCCTTTCTGAATCCAATCAAAGACAACCAAGATGATATCACCACCACTTTAATAAAAAATAGAGCTAAACTCACCTGGTTTGCTCTAAACAACTCCCATTACTTGAACAATGTTATTATTATTTCACATGTGCATTAGCTAAAAAAATGAGCTTGATGACCTTAATGGCCTTGTCTGGTTTGTCAAATATCTTTATGTTCTAATGATATTTTCTTTATTTACATATTTGCATATAAGCTCATGCATTCTCTGTAGAGACAACATTATGGTAAGATGTTCAACTCTGGTATTGAAATTTATTGGGTTACTGTAATGTTTAAAACTGTTCTGTTGTTGACCCATACACATCGATGCACTGGATCATCATTATTATGTACCATAGTAGTGACTTTTTATTTATTTATTTATTTTTTTTTAAACCGGGGTTTGTTACTGCCTTGTGCCCTGTGCTGGCTGGGATTGGCTGAAGCGAACCCCCATGACCCTATGTTAGGATATAGTGGGTTGGAAAATGGCTGACTGACTTTGTCCATAGCATATACTGTAGCACCATATTTGAAATATGAGCAACAGACACTGTGTAGGCTATGCCTTGTGGAAGCTGGCCCAGACACAGACAGGCGGACACGTTCATTTCGCCCACAAACACATTTATTTACAGCAATACCAAGTCACAAGTGCACCACAAAACCCCCAAACTCCTGGCCAGACAATGCCTTCACTTTCCTCTTCAGGCCGCCTCCTTGCCTCCTCCAGCAAGCTCAGTCCACTCCTCTCCCAACTCTCGCGCTAAATGAAGGGAGGCGGCCCCTTTTATTATCACCCGGATGTGCTCCAGGTGGGTTTTGGCAGTCTTCCACGGGCACACCCCCATGTGGCAGAAGTGCAGGCTGCATCCCCGGAAGCACTCCTGGTGTCCCTGCTCCTTTTCTCCCCAGCACTTACTGGTGTGGCGGAAGTGCTGAGGTCCAGGGCTCCAAAGGCATGGGGGCACCCCCTGGCGGCGACCACGGGCCGCTACATGGTGGAGCTTCAAAGCTCTGTACCCGTGGCCCCCAATGGAACCAGGGCGGTCGCCCCCAGATGGTCTGGGGAAGGCGCAAGCCCTCCTCTGGTCCTCCTGGGCGTCCCGGCTGGGTCGCCACCCCAGCCACCTCTGACAGCCTCTATTTGGTTTTGGGAATGTTGAATGTTCCGAATAATTCCTGTCACTATGTATTTTTATTTGTTGTTAATGGTAGCTTTTTTTTGCAGCTCAAGGATGAGATTGAGCAGTTAGAAGATAAAATGGAATATGCCAACAAAATGTTGAAAGTAGACTGGGAAAGATGGAGGAAAAACATGCAGAGTGACCTGAAGCTGGCTTTTTTGGATATAGCGGAGAAGAATGTGGCATATTATGAAAAGGTAAGACTTCAGACAATTGTAACATTAAACATGGAACTATTTGGGGGTTGATGATGATCAAAAAGGTCTGAAATCAGTTAATATGTCAACTGTTATATGCAGGAAAATTATCTGCAGCTTTCTTGCATTTGATCCTGAAGTGCTGGTGATTTTTTTTCAGATTGTATTCATTACAAACACTTGGCTATCCTTTACTATAAGTGAAATACTTACTGAAAATGGTAACCAATGACCCACTACGTCAGCCTGGGCAGGCGCACTTAACAGCACTAATGCTTAGATAGCATACTATTTATGGTGACACTATCATTTGTAGTGTGGATGCTTGTTTTGCAAAGTGTGATGCAGAAAGGCAATTCTTATTCTATTATAAGATCATGGGGTTCCACTGGCAGCATTGTGCACAAGACAGTAGCCATCACACAAGACCACTTAAGAGTTGGCAGTTGTATGCAACAGGGTATGAAAAGCCAAAAACTGATGTAATTTAAAAGTCAAAATTGTCATAGCTACAGTATTTGTAAGTTATCATTAGAAATATAAATAGTTATGGTGGTAAAGGTACTTGCCCATTCTTTTTGTACTCCATTGAGGGACATCACAGTGTCAAAGCAGAATCACACTGACATTTGGTTACTCCTCATGAGTCACTTTTTGATTGGGATACCTACAAGTTAGAAGGGGCTTCTCCAAGCTTGAAACAGTCATTAGCCACCTTGAAACAGTCATTAGGGCAGGGTTAAAGTAAAAGTTCTATGGGAAAAGAAAATGGTTGCACATGCTCAAGCACCAAGTTTACAGCATTTGCCAGCATAACCATGAGTAGAGTGATTCAGGTTGATGGGCAGGGTTAAAGTAAAAGTTCATAATTTTTCATAATTTGTGCTTGATATTTCACTTTTTGGTAGTTTTCAGTTTGTCCTTTGTGAACTCTTCTGTCTTTGTTTCTTTTTATTTTGATTTGTGAATATTGTATAAAGCAACTAATGTGGTATGGTTGCAAACATGCTCACATGTGGAGGAAATGATGAATGATATGGTAAAACTGCAGCTGAAGCTGAAGGAAGCCAGTTGGACAATATGTTTGTCTTACAGTCTCTCAGTGTGGTTTTCAATGTTTCTATGTCCATTTTCAGGGTACTTGGAGACATTTTCATAGGTATTACATAGGGATGTTTACAGATTGTCCATAGGTGAACATCTGAATAGGAACATATTTTCTGTTGACCATCACTGCACTGCACATGTCATTAAAGAAGTTAGAAAATTAATCATTCTTCTAGTAACCTTAAGTTTAATGTAGAAACTTATGCACCTTCATTAATCATAGCATCCATTAATCTAAAACCTCTCCATTAATCTCATTTAATAACCTGAAACACTTCCATTAACCTTATAGCCCAGTTATTTGCTTTTTTTTTTTTTTTTTTAAAGTCAGCTTAAAGTGGAAAGAGCTTTCTACTTCTGGTTTCAATTAATATGTCCAAGTTCTTATCTCCTGCTTTTGTCCTGTGGCGCTAAAGCAGAAAGTATTACTTGTTTCTAGTCTCATTGTGTCTTTAATTTGTTTCCTAAGCATATGTGTTGAAATAACCAAGCCACATGGACACATTGAGAAACCAAAGACACGAGGACGGCATTCAAATTGTAGGTAGATATCAACTGGGCTTGAATTTGAACCCAGGATTTTTGGTGGGCTCTGTGAATTATACCAGTTGTTCTAGAATATGCATATTTGTTCTGTGTTCATTCTTCTGTGTATGTTTATAGTAGCTGTAAGACTTGAAAGGCTTTTTTTCTTTTAAATGAGTGGTGTCAGGTGAAAATACGTTAGTCAACATATGTTAGGGTCACTAAATTTATAAAGGTGAAAAGGCACAAGAGAATACCTAATAATTGGGAAGATAGCAAAGAACTTTTTAAGGATAATGTTCTGATTAGCAGCTATTGAGTGCTATTTTTTTATGAAAGGACCAGGAAATAAATGTACTCAAAACAAAGTAAGGATGACAACGGATTGTCAAAACCAAAACACAAACTAAAAGAACAGTAGTCAAAATAGAGTGATCGGCGGAAGAGAATGTACCGATTACAGTTCGTTACCACACCCACCACACACTGAGCCACCCGGATTGGGACCCAAGTGCAGCCGCACTGAGAACAGTGTGAGGTTTTTTACAGTGGCTAGAGTGCCAATCCTGTCACCAACCCCCAAGTTTTCCCTGCAAAGGACCTGCATGCTGGGGTAAATAATTAAGTTAGAACGAAAGTCACACAAATCGCTAAGGTTTTATCCAGTCTTGGATATTGGATAGTCTCAAAGTAACCCTTTATACTGTCGTGCAACACGAGTTCATCAGTTGCGCACTCCCCAAAGGTTCATGGGAAATTCCTTTGGCAACGGGACATGCTAAACTATCAGACTTGGCAACATCCATTAATGAAATGGAATAGCATCAAGAATGGCAATAAAAAGTGATTAACAACAGACTTGTAACAGAATTAGACTCTTTGGGTTTTAAAACCCCTGAAACAAGATAGTTTTGATTTTTACCTATAAATAAATACCCAGGAAAAAATAATGAAGACTTTAAGTCATACCAGACAGGTAACTAGAGGAAGTCGGATAGTCATTCATCAGAATCTGCCAAACAGACCAGAAATCTTTTGTAAAGATATCACTAAGTCCATAACTCTATTTTTTTTAAAGGAGAATGATCCATATAATTAGAGATGGAGTTATAAAGTAAGTAATTAATATGGTGGCACCCAAAATGGCCATGCAAGAAATCCCTGGTGTGCTAATATTTAAAAATAACAAGCACATGAAAAACAATGAAATGAATACACCTAGTTTTTTTAACTTTATCGTTATTGTAAAGACTGTGATTACTGACAGCAGAGATGCCTTGATGTTGGCTAGCCTTTGCAGACGTCTTTTTAAGTCTTTTTTATTTGTATTTTATTGTTTTCCTCGTTTGCTATATATCAGTTTGGTGGCATTAGTATCCTACCTGACATAATGATATCAACATACTTGCACAACATTGGCTCATCTGGAACCATATTGTCAGTCAACCAAGCATTCTTACTTGACTTGTTTGATTACTAATGCATTATTATTTTTATACCAGCTTGTGTACAAAATGCTTAAAAATCAAAAATGTGCTAATGAGTATGGATTAAGGAATTAACTTTTACTACTTGAAAGTTAAGGCTCTGCAGGCGGTATCAGTCCTGATCAAAGCTTGTCCTTATTCTTGTGAGTGAAACATCCTGACATACCAAAATGTTTGCCTCTGTGCTAAATTAATATTTCATAGTATTTGAAAGAGTATAGAGAGTTTATAAATATTTGTGTTTGGGGACTTTGTGACATAGAACTCCAAGCTTGGATGAGACCATTTGTAAGTAAAATAGGTAAATATTTTTTTTGCAGGAGGTGGTTTAGTTTTGTAAAGGACTGAAGTTTTTGCTCATGTTTCATGTTCCTTTCTGATGGAGAATTCCTGCCTAATACTGACTTTTTCACCAGCTCAGTTTACCTTTGGGGAAAATTGCCTGTCACTGAAATATACTCCTGCTATTACATGCATTATTAGAAGTGACATGTCTACTGCTCAGACTGATCTGCAGCAAGCCCAAACTTTAAATATACTAAGGAATGAAAGAAATGCTTCCTTTTGTTAGTTGCATGGAATGTCATGAAAAAATAGACTGTGTATCTTATAATAAAATAGCATGTTTTCAAAAAAAGCACTGCTTGAAAATAGAAAATTCTCCCTGCTCTGAAAATATAAGGTTGAAACACCATTCAAATTGCCTATTCAATATATAGAAAGCTTGCAATGCTGAACAATTCTTATAGCTTGGCTCAGATACCATGTTAAGTTAATAGATGAATTTATTATAGAAATCTACACAGCCCCGCAGGTGTCAGGCAAAAAAAAAAATCAGCTAGAGGGAATAAATAACAGAATTCACTGAACAGATTATTTTAATTTTTTTCACCCAACTCTTATTTCAGTAGCTATTTATTTTGCCTGGTATGTAGTTTAGTGAACAGTAACTTTGTAAGTATAATCAGCCAATAGTTTCAGTCTATGCTACGCTGTTCAGTGCCATTATTGACTAGAGTTTACATTTGCCTTTTCTTCTATTAATGTTTCCACCCCTGACTCTGGAATATCACGTTCTTGGAGAAAATTCCATAAATCTATTCTCATAACTTCTCCTGCTTTTAAAACTCATTTCAGGATTCCTCAAAACAAAAATGTCAGCTGTGGTGATCTTCCAACTAGTTCTACTTCCAGATCAATGATTTTAACACACACCTTACAGTTTATTTACAGTTCATGGAACTGTATTCCAGCAAAACCGTACAGGGATCCGTAATAAGAACTGGACTGCAACAGGGAAAAATAATAATAACCTGTTAAAACAAATGAATACAGAGCTACTGAAATAAGAGTTTGTTTGATTCAATTGAGTTACATAATTCATTCATACTGATTTTTTTCTTGCCTAACACTCATGGGACTCCTGTAGAAATCAAAGGATATAGATAAAAATTAAATTATATCAAAACTAATGTTTTTAGCAGCGATCATGAAAATGTATGACTAACTGGCTCACTGGCTCATTTGGAGGCCAGCTAAATAAAAAAAACATTCTCTCTTCAGAACTACTAAAACCCTTAATGCTAGAGGTGCAATTTGCCATGCCAATGGGCATTGTATTTTTACATGTTTAATTATTTTATAAATGTGCAGGTCTAGTTCTGGTCTTCCAATGATTTTTCCTAAATAGCAGCACTGCAAATGCCCATATTATTAATATAAACTTGCATTAAGAAAAAGAGATGGATATTTTTCTTAGTTACATGAAAGTCCCCTCATTACAGCCATATGTACTGCTCTTGAACACTGTTAACCCAAGTGTGAATCACTGCTTCTCTCACCTGGCATGCACTTGACCACATTTGCATATCCTTTTTATCTTGAATAATTCTCTCCTGCTTCTGTTATTGACATTATTGAATGCTGTTGCCCAAGTGTCAATTGTTTTCTCTCTTCTGTAGACAGCTAGACAATTATCACTGAAAAAATGTCATACTTACTGTACAATCACCCACATTGTTCCACTATGTATGAGGAAGAAAACTGTCAACACTTCAGTCATTTCAGTTAGGTAAAAAAATATTATGAATTTGCCTGAAATGGTTTCATAAACATTTTTTTACAGAAATTAGAGTAAGAAGTACATAGCCAGCATCAAGCAGCACGTGGAGAAAGGAAAACAGAGTTGATGGAATAATTGCAGGCAAATAGTACAGTGCTGAAAAGAGATCCTCTCACAACATTTTCATTGGCATGGCAAACTTGAAAATATTGTATATTAAAATGCAGTAACAAACAGGTGTATTTTTTTGCTTGTGCATGTAGGTACTAACACACTTCTGCGACTGTACCATGGCTGAAGCCAGAATGACTGATGCAGTGTGAGACTTGACTGCATTTAAGTTTGTTTAGGATATAAAAAAATCATATGATTTGACTACCTCTATACTAAAATTCTTGACTTGCATACGGACATAATGGCTTGATAGCAGAAGTGTACTCAAATCATATTTATATAAAAAAAAATTTTTTTTCTTTTTCTAAACGATGCTTTATAACATGCTGCAGTTTGCCAATATATCAGTATTGTCATTGGTGTTCTTTATTTGTTTTTTACACTTTCTTGAGGAGTTGTTGGGACATCTTGGTGGCTATTGTGGAGTTTCTGAGGTTGAGGAATCTGAATAAGGCATTTATTTTTGTAAAGACAGGTACCTTTGTGAAATTCCATAACCCCGTTATTGTGTGTTGAAACATTACCTCAGTACTTTTTGAGTATCAAGATTTTCAGGGTGTATTCATTATGGGCTTATTTTTAAAACTGACACTTCTTAGAAAGTGGGATTGCGCTATTGACCCATTACCAGATGCACCTATTACTAAAGGAAAAGTTTAAATGTTTATAAGAAAATCTAGCAAAGGGTTTTATCATACAGTTTGATAGTCCTATAGAGGCTGGCTTTTTCTTCATGGAAAAGAAGGATCAGGACCTGAGACCATGCGTCTATTTTTTTCATGGGTTGAATAAGATGACAATCAAGAATCATTCCAAGAAACTATTCAATCCTGCTTATATATCTTCCTTATTAAATCAAGTAACAGGTTCCACAATGTTTACAAAATTGAATTTAAGGAGTGCATGTAATTTAGTCAAATGGAAAACGGTGTTCAATACCAAGACTGGGCATTGCCATTATAATGTGATGCCATATGAGTTGGCTAATGTGCCTGAGTAATCTAGTCATGACATTTTTCAGAATGTCATTTTACATACAAGTATACATTGATGACATCCGTACAGTTTTTGAAAGGATTATGAAACCTATATGCAGTACGTCAGGAAAATGCTACAAAGATTACATAGCAGTCATCTTTTTTTGAGACTAGGAAAGTGTGAGTTTCATCAGGGCAAAGTGCTATTCTTGGAATGGGAAATTACTTGAAAGGGATTAGCAATGGATCAAACCAAGATCATTATTTTAAACTAGAAACAACCTGAGAGTGTAAAGCAAGCACGATTTGTGGGTTTTGCCAACTACTATCATCACTTAATAATTTCAGTTCAGTTATTGCACCCATCATGTCATAGCAAAGAAAAATTGTCACCAGTTTAGTATGACACACAAAGCTCAAGTGGTTTATGAGATATTAAAAACTCTTTTCACTAGTGCACCTGTTTTACGGCATCCAGATCTAAACCTACCATATATGCGTGAAACCTGGGCATTGGCACCATTCTATTCCCAGAAATTATTCTGATACTAGTCTGATTCATCCCTGTGCATTTTTCTCTAAAAAACTAAATGCAATGGAGCAGAACTATAATGTAGGTGACTGTGAACTGTTAGCAATTAAATTGGTACTACAGGAATGGAGACACTGGCTGGAGGGAGCCACTTTCCCCTTTATGACTTAATACCTCTCACAAAGAGCTTGTTTATTTATGAGAGGCAAAACGACTGATTGCATGACAAACGTGGTGGGCTTTGTTCTTCAGTCTTTTTTACTTTTCTATTTTATATTATCCTAAGGATACAATCAGAAAGACTGATGTTTTATCTAGAGTATTCGAGTCAGGCCCTTGGCACACTTTTTTGCAGAACTGTTTTATATGTTATTAGCCAGGGTAGAATGTAACGATAGGTTAACAGTTATTCTATAGGGTCGTCCAGATCTAATTATGCAATTTTCATTACCCTATAACTTATTAAGTTTATTACATAGAAAATCACCCAAAAAATCCTGGACTATCGAGAAGTGTGCGAACTGACGACATGAAGAATCGTCTTTGCGGCGAACTGGAATCATCCTGTCATAAATCAAAGTCATCCAGACAATCTGGATCTGCATAATTAGATCTGGACCACCCTGTATTGAATTGTTGATACCCCTTCACTCTATACATGTTTGGCATCAAATTTTAGACAGCTGCTGTAAACAGCAAATATATGTATAACACTATTTACTGCTTGGGGAAAGGTCCCATTCGAATACCTGTTTCAGACTATGATGTTTCAACTCATTGATTGTTTAATGTTTGAAAGATTAATGTTTTTGCTGACAATATTTTCACCTCAGTTTTCCATGTCAAATTAGTTGTCAAAAAGACTACATGGAATCATTTCCAGCAAAATCCATTTCCCCTGTGAAATTGCAGCATGAGAGATAGTCAAGCCGCCAAGAAAAGTATAACAACACTGCCAAGTGAGAAAATAAACTACACAAAGTGCCAGTTTTGTGTCCTGGAGCTGCTTACAAAGTACTTCCAGTATATGTGTTGACTGCTGGTGCTGACTGTTTTGTGATCAGCTAATATGCTGCTTAAGGTTTGCATACCCATAGTCTGAAATATGGGAGTTTGGCTCTAAATTTTAAACCATTTACACAGGTACATATTAGTTTCTGCAAATAAGGATTTAGATTCCACTTGGCATAGTTTTGCTATAGTTTCTACGCTTATACTTGTGTAGCTTTCTTTTAATGTTGATTGCATACAACTCTTCAGGGAAAAAAATTGGGGGAAAAAAAAAATCAGCCTAAAGATGAACTATTGGGAAATAGGTGCTAACAGCATGATCTAATTTTCTGAATTATTAAGCTGATTTTATTGAGGAATGCCTTCTGTAAGCAGGACCAATAAGGGGAGTCTTGAGGCATTTATAGTAATGTCGTTCTCTGGTAAACCTGTAGTATTCTAAAGACCTCATACCCCATTTTATAGTTTTCTACAGTTCTTTGTCCTAAATCAATCAACCAAATAAGTGTATATTTTCTGAAAATATATTAAAATGAAGTAGGTTTTGTTGTTTCAGGTATAATGTTTCATTTGATTTCCATTCCATTATCAATTTTATATTTTTATGAGCCTGCTCTGGAATCAATATATTTCAGCTTGATAAACACATACGTTGTTTTAGCTGATTTTTTGCAGTTTGAATTTTTAAAACTATCTATGAAATTAGTTAGCTTAATTGACAAGCCAAGTGATTTTTATATGTAACAATAAGTAAATAATACAGATCATATCAGTGCATAAATGAATAACTTAATACATGAACAAAACCAAATAACAAACATTTTGTGAATTTTCAGCAGCACCTTTAGTTAAAACCAAAGCTATATTTACAGTTTTCTCATTCATTTTCGACAGAAATGTGTAATTAGAAATAATGTACAGTAATTACTGTTCATATGACGCAGAGGTTATCTTGCTCATCTTGTTTTCAAATACAATTGTGTTGAGATGTGCTGTTTGAAATTAAGCCAGTGTGTAAAATAATAGCTGCTATCCTTTTGTTAGAACGGCATTTAAAATGTCTTTCTCAGGTGCAACCAATAGACAGTTTGTTGAGGGATGGTTAAAGGCACTGATGGAGCACTTAGCACACACTGCTCAGGCTCCAGTAAACACACAGATACTTAACAATTTTCTGTTCAATTCAGTGTAGTTTTATATAGTGCACTCCACTGAAGACGGGCTCAGAGCACTTGTATAAATGTACAGAATCAAAGCTTGTATCCATTTCCAATCAACATGTATCCGTTTAAATGAACAGTAACAGTGCGGTGCACAGTATTCGTCAAACTTCAGTAACACTGGAAAAATACTGTATCAGGCTGTGGATAATAATGATTCTTGAGAAAATTTACTTTTCAGGAACACCGAATTTGAGTGGCGTTCAAACTCAGAACACTGGGTCCATGGAGCTGCAGTGAAAACCATGTGAAATAGAACAACACCACCTGCTCAACCACTTACAATCACAGATGTTATTGCATTAAATTTGCTATTTAATAAATAAATGCTATGGAAGGGTGGAAACTTTAGTTACGAGGGACCTACCTATACAGTAATTGCTGAGAAAATATTTAAAACCTAGTCATGCTAGCATAGCAACTTAAATTGTTTTTATTAGAACCACCAATTTATTTAAAGGATAATTCTTGAGTATTTTACCCTTGGGTAAGAAACTAGAGCTTGCAGTTGTTGATGTCTAAGGAGAGGCAATAATGAACTGCTCATTAGACTTACCAACTGATTATCTCATGAGCTTTACCTTCCCTGCAACAAAACAAAGACTTTCAATGTACAATATTTTCCCAATAACCATGTAAGTTTTAATTTAAATAACTGTCATTCTTGATTACGTAAACCCTGCCAGTTTACTCTTCAAACTTATTGACCTAAAACCAAAATACTGAAACAAAATCAGAATCCTAATATTGCTCCTGTGTATAAGCACACTGCTCCATAGTATAGTTGCTTAAAGTTCCCAGCATCATGACAAGCTAATTTTATCCATTAATTCTTTAGAAAGCTCCTTTATGAACTGTTGCCTGCAAGGGTTTAAAAATGATACTGTAGTCTGAGGCTGACTTATTTTCATGATTTTCATTGCTTTATTTGTGTCACATTTTGGCTTTCCTTATTCGTCCTTTAAATACATCTAAAAAGGAGAAATCTGTTCATAGTGCCAGGTTTTTGTCATTGTCCTAGCTCTTTGTCATTGTTAAAGCTCTTCTTAGAATAAGGAATCGAAAAACACCACTTCATATCTTTTAGTTGGGGAAAGTCAGGCTAAACAACTGTAGTGCGGAATGTACATTGACTGCTTAAGCCATGTCGCGTGCCAGGAGACCAAATGTTCTGTACAGTTACTAGTGCTTGGGAAATGTCAGTTATGGGGTATAAACTGTTTATGGACCTGAAACAGGAACCTAATGTTCTGGAATCCAAGTGTATTCTAGTCATTACCATTTAGGATGGTGGTTATACTCTGGAGATTGATGAGTATAATTGTTAGTTGATTATTATGGAAAAGTATGATTCACCTAAATGGTGTACTTCACTATATGGTAAGATTGATTTATGGCCTTGCTTTGTGAATATTTAGTACATATATGTACTACTAGCAAAATACCCGGCAACCATTTTGAAAGTAACATAACATGTTCTGTTGTGAGTGATGAGTGTTGTTGTCATATATATATATATATATATATATATATATATATATATATATATATATATTTACACACACACACAACATATATTTATACATATCTATACATATACACATACATATACATACACACAAATACATATATATATATATATACATACACACACACATATATAAACATATATATATACATATACATACTGTGAAAAGTGCACCCTAACCCTCAGGGATGACTAAACTATCCAATATTTTTATTGTGACTCACAGTTTCCACACTACTCATCCAATAAATTCACTATACTAAACACTCCTCCTCGAGACACTTGCTCCTCTACCTCCCAGCTCAGCTCAGTGTCTGACTGAATGTTTATAGCCCCTGACCGAGGTATTCCTGTCCCGACAGTCCATAGTTCCTTACTCCTTCCGGTCAGGGCAATCAGTTTTCTTTAACCCGGAGCACGCTGTTAGTTCCTGTCACGTTATAGGGCATGAAAGAGCCCATAAGCCCCCACAGCGACTCCTGATGGCCCCAAGGTATCCAGCAGGGTTGTGTAAAATACTACAAGGTCCATAATGCCCTGCTGGACCTATGATCCTGCTTAGAGCTCCTCCTGGCGGCTGGGTGCGGACCGGCATGGAAAGCCGGCAATCCTCCACAATACATATCTACATATATACACACACAGGATCAGTGCAATACGCTGTTTGTTAAAACGGATGATTCGCAAGTCTGCTATTATGAACTAAAAGTTCTATTTAAATTTTAAATAGAAGGAATTTTATTTAGTCGACAGAAATATCTTTGGTAGGAATGGTAAAAACAGACAGGAATATTATTCCTGAATAAATCAACTCAAACCTTAAACAACTTATACAAGTTAGAAATAAAGTAAACATTAAAAGAACAAACATTCAAATTTCAAATTTCTTTACTCTTATGGATTTTAAATATCCCAAAAGATTTTGCTCTCCATAAAAATATATCCTGTCAAAATTATACAAATTCAAATATGAACATGCTGCATAACAAAACCTTATAAATAAAATGTGTTCCTTTCAGCAATAACAAATCAAATCATTCAGTTGTCTTTGCTCATATGTCTTTTAGAGCTGGACGCCTGGCATCTTTTTGGCAACAGGTTCGTTTCTGTTTGGTGTGAGGTTCTGTGTTGTGGAGATTCTCAGGATGGATTGCAGGTGCTCATCAGTGAGGCGACTCCTGTGTGCTGTTTTGTTAGTCTTTATCACTGAGAAGAGCTTCTCACACAGATATGTGCTACCAAACATGCACAAGGTTCGAGCCGCATGTAGACGGACTTTTTGTTCTTCAAAGTCACCAAAGCGCCGTGCAAACTCAGTGCGCCAGTTTATCAGCAAAGTGCGACACCGTAGTGACGACTTGGTTTAACATTACTTGGTAATAGGGAAAGTGGGGCAAGTGGTTGTGTCTCCCATAAAAGCAGCCTCAATTGAAATCACTTTGTGATTGTGCACGGGTAAAAACGTCCGCTGAAGTGTCAGATTCTTATTTAATTCTTCTGCTTTCTGTATCTTCTGCATTGCATTCAGGTCTTTCAGGTTACCCTGATGTTTTGTTTTATAGTGCCGCCTTAGATTAAATTCTGTAATTACAGCCACATTAGCTCCACAAATGAGACACACGGGTTCAGTAAACATATACTCAGCCTCCCATCGGTTTTAAAGGCTCTATTTTCAGAATCAACTTTTCTCTTCAGCATCGTGTGAGCTAGCTTCGCAATAACTTGCAGCATCTTAAGGTAGACTTGATTAACGCGGTAACGTAAGTGCATTATGGGATCTAGTTTATTGTGTTACCAGCGCTTATATACCCGGCTTTAATAACAATAATACAGTATATAAAATGATCTCGGGCGGATATAATTACACGCCGGGCGGATGTAGTTTGACACATATGGACTAAATAGAACTTGAAAAGATATATTTTTCAAATGTGATAGATAGAGTTGGTACAGCCTGCATTCAATAAGTCATCCTCCCTTGCCTTACTTTTTACCGATCTAATGAATACACTGAGTATGGCTTTATCATATGGCTAATAAAGTATCTTATTCGAGTGTAGATCGGGTTATATATATATATACATATATATATACCCGCGACGATTAGATTTTAAAAATAACGTAACATGACTGTCAATATACAGTATTTGTTTTGTGAGTGTTACTGAGTGTTGCTGTCATCAAGGATTTGATTATCATTATTTCTTTCAATCAGGTTCGTATTTGTAGGATGTGTTGTGTTCAAGTTACATTCCGTGTTTGTCAATCGCTGTAAAGATGACAGGTTTCATTCATCGATTCGTTTCTTACTGCATCAATAAACAGGAGACCTGACACACTGCATGCACGGGTTTTTACACTGTCTTCCTTTAGCGGACATTGACTTTTTCCAACGGTGCTTTGTTTCCGTAAGCTGGATTTATGAATATGCTTGTATGTATGAGACGCTTCATTTTTTTGCTGCCTTTTCAATTGTGTAATTCGGTTTTGTTCAGCTTTAACTGTATCTGTGCACTGCGTCAGTTCACGGAGCCACTCGGTACATGCATAAGGTTCCCAGCTGTGCTGGTGCCATATGTCCATGGCTGTATTTAATGTTACCTTAGTCCTGGCACTTAAAACTTTCTCTCGCAGTTTCTGAGTTTGTGTCATGACCATCTCATCTTCCTCTCCATAAGCACAGTCCTTCACCCGTGAATATTTATTTTGCTATATTGCTGACGGACGGCCTTATATGGGCAGGCACTAAATTACAAACGCCAGCGCAGCCTGTCTATGAACTTAATTTAAAGTGTAGGTTTACATGCTTTGTTTCAGTAGCAGAACTTGAATATGGTTGTATATGTCACTATTGTTTCGCTGCCTTCTCAATTATATAATGCATAAGCGCTTTTGAGGTTTCCTGGTTTTCTATGTACTGCGTGATTACGTGGAGGCGTGATGATGTCACACGAAACTCCCCCCACGGCGTTGAAGCTCATCTCCATTATTAATGATAAGAAGAGAGATATAACATGGTATCAAAATACTGTATATGGAAGACATTACCTCCTACAATATTGCCCTTAGTATTAAAGTAGCAATATTAGAGTGGTTATATTTGAGAAGTTTGAAGGCAGAGAGCACCACGACTGCATCAGAAGTTCACCAAAATTGATTGTTTGAGATTTTAAGTATGTACTCATCCATTGTCTAAAACTTACTTAATATAATTATTAGGTTGCAGAATGGAAGACGCTATCCTGGCAACACCAGGCATAAGTCAGAATGCCAACCGTGGATGGAGAGCCAGGCCTCCTCTTATAATAAATTACAGTTCCATTTTGTTTAGTTAGCTTCCTTCATTGATTTTGCTTCCAATCCAAAATTGCACTTTGATCAATATGAGCTAATATACAGTTTAATTGTTTCCATTTGATCCACGTCCTTTGATTTCAAATAATGTAAAAGATATGGAAGCGTACTGAAACCAAAAAAGAAAAAAAAAAATCAGTACAAACAAATCATGAAGTCAGATTGAGACCTCTGCATTGTATTATTTTGTGTACATATTCACATTCTCTTGAATGAGCACCCATTATGTTAAAATCTGAAAGTCATAGGGAAAGTTACAGTGGTGTTTAGACAAGGTCAGTAACAATAAGGCAAGGAATAATGAAAAGTGGAAAAGCTAATACAAAAGATATACCACAAAATGTATAGCAGAAACAAGCTCATTTGAAAGTGTTTTTTACTGCAAGATAGTGTTACTCATAACAATGTTTGCCAAGCTTTCAGTGCTGGCTCTTATCCTATTAATTAAGCTTATAATATTATGTCAAATTGGCTACAGCAGTGCATGAAATGTTTCTGAGGGAAAAAAAAGCCAACATCAGTTTTATTATTTATATCAATGTGTGCCTACTCAATTGTGGCAAGCACGCATTTTAGCATTCACATAGATAAGTGAAGGTATTGTGCACTGCTGCATTCTTGGCAGCAGTAGTTGAAGTCAAATTTATACTTTAAGCATTTTGGGACTTGCTGTGTATTGCAAACACCTTCTGCATGTAATAAGCAATTTACAAAATGCTATTACAGGAGAGTAGCAGAATGCTTTCTGAGTCTTCTTCCAGAAATAAACATTGCTTTGCTGCAATTAGGGGCGTTTAAGCAAAATCTGGAAAATCCAGAGTTGATTACACAATGAATCCTAAACTCCAGGGTAATGAGATGCATCTTGTCAAATGTGATACAGGCACACCAATACTAAGTCACTGCACTGTACATACATGATAAAGAACAACTTTACCTTCCAAATATGAAAATTCTCTACAGACAACCCAGAACTGGTGAAGAGTGTCACTTACAGTCTGTTTATTGAAACGTTTAGGAAACTGAGATATGAATTTAAACTCGGATTTCAGAATGTAAAGAAAAATATAAAGATCATTTCAGTTTCATTGATAACCTCTTTCATGTAACTATATCCTCCTTCACTTTAGTTTTCACTCAACTCTACCATGCTGACGACTGCATTAAAAATGAAACTATTGAGCTGCAAATGAATGGCACCCTGAAATCTTAACTAAGAACAAGTGTTGCTCACTTCTGAAGCATGATCTTTGAAACACAGACTCTCCTAACATGAATTGGTGTGTGCAAAAGGACACGTCAGTTTTAGTCTGCACATATACTTGTGAATGCACACTATAAACCAAATAAAAAGAACGAACTGCACCGAGTAGAGCACATCTTGACTGATTAACAAGGAATGTCAGAACAGAATTCACATAATACCTTGTCTCTCTTATTCAGGTGTATGCGCTTTTCCACTCTTGCTGCCGTTAGGGGCAGTTCCATTTCATTTTTAACTGGTTGCCACATGAGCTATTGTATTGTAATAGACATAACAACATTCTCAAACCTACTTTGTTGAGATCAAGGTTGTGATGAAGGTTGAGCCTATCCTAACAATATTAGACATAAGTTGGTAATCAAATCTTAAGAGGTCTCCAGTCCACCCCATGTCCAAAGATTTGCATTGGCTTAATTTAGATTTGCCAGTTAACCTAATACTTCTATCTTTGGGATGTGGAAGTTACATGCAGCATACTGCAGACATGATCCAGAGGCTCAATTGTTATTAAGCCATACTTTAGAATAGATAAGACCTAAACAGCTTTGACCATGATGTCATAGTTTGTGCTGGATTTGATTGTTTCAGCATCACAGAAAACGCTGCCTTCCCGGGATATTAGGCGACACTTACCTAAAGTTGGTAGACAATGGTGTACTGAACAGTACATTCAGTGAGCAGCAGACTTCAGAAAAGAATGGCACTACTCATTCAGGATAACAGAAGTGTTGGGACATCTGGCAATACTACAACATCTTTGCCTACACTCCCCCTGCCTTAAGCATTTGTCTGGTCGCTCCCGGTGGCTGCCTGGTGGGATCTGGTTCCCTGGGCTCTGTTGGGTCCTCGGCGGGGTGGGTCGCCCTTGGGTCCCGGGCTGCTGGTTTCCGGGCCCGGCCGACTCGGGGAAGAGCGGCTGCGGGCAGGCCTGAGGACTTGCCATTGATATCTCCCGGGACTCTGCCGGCTGCTGGTTGTGACCCCCGGGGTGATCCTCTGCGCTTCTCGAGTGGGGGTTGGGGCTTCTCTGGTGACGGCCTCCCTAGGGTCTCCGCGCTCTGGGGTGACCTCTGGATCTCTGGGCTTGGAACACCCTCCATCTTCCGCACGTTTTTGGGGGCAGGTCTGTGGCCCTTCACACTCACTATTGGATGCTCCTATAGAGAAACCTTACACATACAAGCGTCGTCGCACAGGTGCTCACATGGTGATTTCATAAGTATGACTTGGACATCTTCAGCACATGATCTAAGGTTGTGGTGGCCCTAAATGCCTTAGTAATAATTACTGTATGATTGTCAGCAAACATTTTTACTTTTATATATCTTCATGTAGCTGATGCAGCAATGTTTTTGTCTTGTGGTTTGTTTTTTTTTTTTTTCCCCCTCTCTTTCTGCAGGTCTAGAAGCGGATTCTGGTTCATTTATTGTTTATTCTATACGAAACCCCCCCCCTCCCCCTTTACCTCCATCTCTTCCTTCTCTCTCTTCTTTTTCTTTCACTTTTGTCTCCGTGTCCGGTTCGAATCTTAAAACATCTAAAAATATTTTTAATAAAGTTTTGGTATCAGGCGTGACGTCAGCAGAAGCTGTAACGCTCCACCTGAGAGAAAAACTGTAAGGCTAGTCGCCAGCATTCAGACATCAATTCTGATTGCTTCACAGCCGAACAGGACACGGTTTTAAAAAATAACAGAAGTGCCACATGCTGACAATATGCATTGGTCATTAACGCAGGTGGGTGACAGCTACAATAGATCAAACTAGGTTCCACTTCCATCAGCGAGGAACACGATGATGAGGCTCCAGTGGGCAATCACTAAAACTAGATGACTGAAGTTTAGAAAGTTTCCTAATCAGACCATTATTTCTGACACAAAATATGAATGGAATGATTAGATTTTTTTATGAACAGCAAAAATCTGTGAATTCACCATGGCTTGTATGGTGGTAGTAGTGAAACGGAAAGTTTTATGGCACAATTTAGGCTTCTTAATACAGCTGTGTGCCATTTGAATGACACATCTTACTCAGACATTGTCGTTGATCATTTGGGCCTCAAACTGTCATGCCTTCCTATATCTTCTTTAATCTAGCCCTTATAAAAGTGAGCTACTGAGTCTACAACCACACTACACCATTTTCATTTTAAAAACAAAGGCATTAGTGTCCATTTTTGCTTTTTATCCTTGCTCCCTTGGTGTTTTCAACCCCTGAAAATGGAGACTTTTGAAAATGCCAGCTTAGCATTCCAGTGTGGATGGGTAAAAATAGAGGGTTTTGAAAATGCAGATTTAAATTTTGCTCTGATTGGTTTGTGCTTATTATGTAGCCCCTCTATGATTGGATCCTGTTCATTATAAAGTCTCATTTACTGACTTGTCATATTTCATGGACGAAAACCAAATTCCAACATGGCAGACAAAAAGGAGTTGCTTTCCCTGGCAGTTGTTGCTCAATTAATGTGTTTGCATCTACTGCAAATTGTGTTTTGCACAGTTTGAATGCTTTATTCATGTGCAAAAGGCAAATAATTTACCTGTTTCTACAGTTTGCATGATAAATCCCTGGCTTGTGGTCTTACCGTCTATTTAGGGATTGTAGTGCTGATGTGCACATCTGCCCAATGTAGGTGAATGGCTATGTCATATGCATTTTCAGTTGTTTTAATGCAGGTGAAGATACTCAATTTGAAAATGCTAGTATGGGCAACAGTAGTTTTCAAAATTCCATTTTTAAATGAAAATGTAGTAGTGTGGACATTGTTAAAACAAACTTCTGATAATACATCCCGCATTTGCATTTGTGTATGTAGTTTGGCGTATGTGTTTGTGTTTAGGGCGGCACGGTGGCGCAGTGGGTTCGTTTCCCGGGTCCTCCCTGCGTGGAGTTTGCATGTTCTCCCCGTGTCTGCGTGAGTTTTCTCCGGGTACTCCTGTTTCCTCCCACAGTCCAAAGACATGCAGGTTAGGTGGATTGGCGATTCTAAATTGTCTTGGTGTGTGTGTGTGTGGGTGTATGTGTCCTGCGGTGGGTTGGCGCCCTGCCCGGGATTTGTTCCTACCTTGCGCCCTGTGTTGGCTGGGATTGGCTCCAGCAGACCCCCGTAACTCTGTGTTCGAATTCAACGGGTTGGATAATGGATGGATGGATGTTTGTGTTTAATAATGTATGTTTAAAACAGGGAAAGATTTAATATTGCATGCTTTGGTTTAAATTGACCTTTTCAATATGTCAGATGTTTTCTGTATGTTTTGGAAGTGATTATTTCTGTTTTTCCAGTTTATAGAAACATGTGGTCAATATCGTCAAATGTACAGAGTAAAGTGACATTCTTACTTTTATGTGGAAAACACAAATGCAAGTATTTTGGATAAGCTGCACCTTGATCATTTATAATAACATACTGCCTTTCTTTGGGCACATGCAACATTTTTTTCTCTGTACTTCTAACCCTGATTTGCTACCTAATGTTCATATAGTTAATGCTCACTTCATCACAAGTAACAGATCAAAGATATATTGAAAGACTAAATTATTGATACTTTATTGTAATATCAGAAATTCTACTTGCATTCATCTGTAGTGCAGTGTGTCTGGGGTCTGTGGCGTGTCAAAGCAGGTGCAGGGGTTTTTAATAAAATAGTGCAGCTTAAACCTTGTGAGTGTAGTTGTGCAGGAGAAAAGCCATGTGGTTATAGAGAACTTAATGAGAGAACTGGCTAATTTCTTCTTTACATTCACAAGTATAGTCAGTTTAGCCTTCCCTCATTTAGGGCTTTGCAGATCTTTTAAGTGCATCTGCACTCACGGGGTATAAAAAAAGGTCGGAGTAGGAAAGAATGGAGAAGAAACTGAAATACAGAAAATGGAAGATAAACCTGAGGGAAAAAGAGGGAGAGCGAGAGAGCAGGATTGGGCTGGATCCAGTGCTGAGGAAAGGAGGCGAGGCGGTCGAGATTCCTCGAGGTGAAGCAAGGGGAACAGAGTTGAGGAGCATAGCAATTGTGGGTTTGGCGAAAGGAAGGTACCAGTGGGTTTTGACCAAGATGGCTGGGATGGTTAACCGTGTTAGCCAGCGTTTCAGTCTTGCTGTGATACCCACAAGGGTGAGCAAGGGAGACTAGAGACAGAAAACACTGGTAAAGACAAAAGAGAGGAGACAATCTTAAATTTGGTTTTATTCCTAGTTTTAAATCTTTAACAGAACTATTTATTTTTTATCTTCACTATATAAGGCATTATTTATTGCAGCATTGGAACGGCAGTGCACGTTAGACACTGTCTATTTGCTTTTAATAAACAGCCTATGCACTTTTGCACCAAACACTGTGTCCTCATTGTCCTAGTCTATCCTCAGTTATGACTATTGGAGATGCCAGAGCTGCAGGCATTCGGAGCATCACATTATCACATTATGAATTCTAATTTGACTTTTACTTGACATGCAATAAATAAAACTGAAACTAAAGCACACCACATCCTTAGCCTTTTCAGACTACCACAGCACTCTTAATTTCATTTACATGCACTAATAACAAGAATAGTGGACTTATTAAAAAAAAAAAGTGAAAACAAGACACAGGTGTGTTTCTATATATCTGTTACTGAACCTGCTTGATCTTCTTTGGGGATGTGGGTAGTATATGAGTACTTTTAGCCATTTTCATCTACATAGTTTAACAGATTATTTTGTCATACCAACAGTGTGTGTCTGCAGTCCACCATTTTGTGCTTGCATAAAATGTGTTGAAATAAGTAGCATTAAAATTATACATATGTGAATTTTGTGGGGTTTTTAGTGTAAATATATGACTTAAATTTTGTTTTCAAGCTGTTCCAAATCTTATATAAAATGTCCTTAGGCATGGAATGATCGTGATAAGCTCAGACAAGCCTGGTAATGAATTTTTTTTACTCTTCATAAAGACTCTTGGATTAATGTCATGGTTCACAGCATCGTCTAAGCCTTCCAGGAATTATTTAGTTTTGTTTTTCACAGTGTTATTGCAATATTATGGCCCACTTGGTCTGCAAGCATTATGTGTTTTCTGTTCAGATATGAGGTCGCACTGTTATGCAAAACATATATAAATTGGTGTAAAGCATGACACACATTATTATAGGATGAATCCAATAACAAAAATGACCTGTGATGGACTGGTGCCCTGTCCAGAGTTTCTGCCATGTTCTCTGTGCTGCTGGAATAGGCCCCACACCTATGACCCTGAATTATATTAAACAAGTTTGAGAATGTGTGTATATGTGGAGAATGTAATGGCAAAAAAATATTGATAATGAGCTACAAAAATTAAAGCTTTAAATATAATTTTTAACTCTTCTGCTGTAAGTGGCATTTGATGGGATCATTGCACCTGACTCTTGTCAGTTCTGTTGCCCATCATGTAATAAAAATAGTGGCATAACAGTGCCTGCACCATTTTATAATTGCTCTGATGGAGAAAGTGGAGATATGTGTTCACAGGATTCTCCTATGTGAAATGTTTACAGTGGAATCCAAGTCTAAGAAGACTTAGCCTGTAGCTCTACTCTTAATGATGCATCAACTCCTTTTCAAGATGCTGCTGCAAACACCCATTTCTTTTTAGGGAGGTAGTGTGGCTTAAATTAGAGGCTAACAGCTTTAAATTGCTTCTAAGTCAATCTACATGTATACTTGTGCTCCAATTGCAAAAAATATATATTAATAAATTATAAAAGGGTATTTTAAGAAATAAATTAAATATATTTATGTTTGTTCAAAGGCTTACACGATTATAAACAAAACAAGGAAGTAGTCAAGTATTATTACCCACATAATTTCCAAGGGTTTCTAGACTTTTCTTCTGACTTGACAAAGCTATGTGCACACTACAACGTTTTCCATTTAAAACAGCATTTTTACTTTATAGGGAAAGTATTGGAGTCGTCCAAAAATTCGATTTCGAAATTTTGAGGAATCTCAACATTTTAGACCTCCCTGAGTCCTTGTTTACGAAGTATAGGGAAAGTATTGGAATCGTCCAAAAAATTGATTTTGATGAATCGCAATGTTTTAGACCTCTTTGAGTCCGAAAATACCATTTTTGGAATTATGTCTGCGTGTGTGTGTGTTGTATGTATGTATGTATGTGTATATGTGAGCATGATAACTTGAGTACACTTTCACTTAGGTTGCATACATGTAAAAGGTACAAAACATAGATTTGTATCAACTATTGTGCTATTTACGCTAACTGGAGGTGGTACTTTACCAGAAACGTTTCCCCAAAAATATTCAAAATTTCATAATTTCACGTTATATTATGGTAAAGCACCACTGTAAGCATTTTTTGTCGCTTTCTCGTGTTTTTCTTCTGTGTTCTCCATTATTTTTTTTCAAAGAACAGAGAATTCAATTTGTTTAGTACAGAGAAGTAATATATATAGTGAAGGCTGAGGTGGGGGTTCCACAGAGTCCCAAACCAGAACACACAAACAGTCACGGGTCCAAATAAAGGGGTGTTTATTACAAAATACCTTGTATAACAATAATTAAACAAGCTGTTTCTTTTCTTCTCCTTGTCTCTCCTTCTCTCTACCACACTGCTACTCCTCCAGTCGAGTGTTGCCTATCTCCACTCACAGCTCTGACTCAACTGGACAAGGCTGTGTGGTCTCTTTTATTGAGGACCCAGGAGTACTTCTGGTGCCAGGGCTTTGCCCATTGGAAACTCTTCTGGGTCATATAGAAGTCCCAAGTAGTAGGGAGTGTGCAGCACTTATGGACCCTAGCAGGGCTATACAGTAATCCTCGCTATATCGCTCGACTTTCATGCTTCACTCTATCGCGGATTTTAAATGTAAGCACATCTAAATATATATCACGGATTTTTCGCTGGTTCGCGGATTTCTGCGGACAATGGGTCTTTTAATTTATGCTACACGCTTCCTCAGTTTGTTTGCCCTGTTGATTTCATAAAAGGGACGCTATTGGTGGATGGCTAGGAAGCTATCCAATCAGAGCATGTATTACATATTAACTAAAACTCCTCAATGCTATAAGATATGCTTGATTATTCTTTTGACTGCTTGATTGTTTGCTTGTCTCTGCCTCTATCTCACCCTCTCTGACATTCTCTGTGCCTGACGGAGGGGTGTGAGCAGAGGTGCTGTTTGCACAGAAGCTGTTTGCCTAGTGGATACGGACGCACCTCTAAGAAATGCCACTTTATCACGGTGCTTCCAAAAGCACACTTATTGATTTTTTGATGGTTTGCTTTAATCTCGCTCTCTCTCTCTCTGACGTTCTCTGCGCCTGACGGAGGAGATGTGAGCAGAGGGGCTGTGTTTGCACAGAGGCTGTTTGCTTAGAAGATACTGACGTTCCTCTAAAAAATGCCGCGGCACACTTAAAAGCACACGTATTGATTTTGGATTGTTTGCTTTTCTTTGCGCTCTCTCTCTCTGAAATTCTCTACTCCTGAAGAGAAGATCTATTTGCATTCTTTTAATTGTGAGAAAGAACTGTCATCTCTGTCTTGTCATGGAGCACAGTTTAAACTTTTGACTAAATGGTGTTATTTCATGTCTAGAGGGCTCTAATAATGTTAACAGTGTGGGAGAGTTTATAAGGGCTTAAAATATATAAAAATAACTACACAAACATATGGTTTCTACTTCGCTGATTTTCATCTATCGCGGGGGTTCTGGAACGCAACCCCCTGCGATCGAGGAGGGATTACTGTAGTGTATATACCAGACTATAATTCCCGGCATTCTCAGCTGGTGTCCAAATGGGTACTGATTTCCAGGGCCACTGCCATCTAGTGTATAGGGGGAGATAATAACCTGAATATATTGCTCTCCCCCATCTTTCCATATTATTGGTGTCCCTGCCAGGTAACATTCCCAAGTCTATTCCAGCTGGGATGCTGGTCCTTGCGTGTCGTCCCTCATAGTATGTGTATATAGTTATGTGCCAACATATGCCTTCATTTGTGACCGGTGATTTGATTGAAGTGTACTGGTTATTGCAATTGAGTATCTGTTGGTCTGTTTTTGGTCATCACTATGCATACTTTAACTGCTGGTATGTAGTAGCACAAACTCTGTGACATTTTTTCAGGGTGTTGGGTGGCATTTTTGAACTGGTGTCATGCCACTCACTCCCCCTCCTGCAGAACAGTTTGGAAGAGCTGAACAGCAGAAGATCAAAAGATCACTCGGGCGCCGACGCGAGTGGCAGCCTTTCCAGCAGCTCTGTTTATGACTTTATCTTTAAAGTCTTTATCTTTCTACCATTTTCTCTATTTTTCTTTATTTCACTGTTAACTCCTACCACTTTCTTTTATGTGGACTCATTCCATGGACACTTTTTACTACTTGGAGATGGATTTTTACGGACCGAGACTCGTCTATTCAAGTAGTCAACTTCAAGCTCTGAGAACAAATGCGCACACTGGTGTTGTTCCCTGTTTACCACCTGATGAGGTAAGAAGGTGGTATCGGGGCAGCAGAGCCAGGGCTAAGATAAAAGCCATGCGTCTAGCAAGAAAGTGGCACTACAAACCTTTGGTGCCTTCTGTGATCCTGGGAAATGTGAACTCACTACCAAATAAGATCAACGAACTGGCTGCACTGGTGAAAAATGTCAGAAACTACAGAGAATGCAGTTTGCTGTGTTTTAGTGAAACGTGGCTATCAACTAACATCCCAGATGCTAACATGGAGCTATCCGGGTTTAGCACAGTTAGAGCGGACAGAGACGCAAGTACCAGTGGGAAGCAGAAAGGAGGGGGTGTCGCTCTCTATGTCAATACAAGATGATGCAACTCTGGACATGTAAACGTTAAAATCTCCACTTGCTGCAGGGACATTGAACTGTTGGCCGTAAGTTTGCGCCCCTATTACTTGCCCAGAGAGTTTGGACACGTCATTGTTGTTATTGTTTACATCCCCCATTGAGCGAACATGGAGATAGCGAGTAACGCCATCCATTCCACAGTTGCTAAATTACAAACGCAGCACCCTGAGGCTCTTGTGCTAATCGCTGGAGACTTTAACTATGTAACGCTGAACAAAAAATTACCTGCCTTCTCCCAGTATGTGGACTGTAACACCCGGAGAAATAGGACTATTGACCTACTTTATGCAAATGTTAATGACGCATACAGCGCCACCACACTGCCTGCGCTTGGGAAAGCAGATCATAATCTGGTTCTGCTTCAGCCTCACTACAAACCAAGAGTGTGGGAGCTACCTACAACCACACGCTCATTCAGAAAGTGGTCCCCTGAGAGACTGCTTTGGAACTACGGACTGGGATATCCTGCAGGGATCACATAGTGAGAACATTGAGGAGGTTGTTGACTGCACAACTGATTACATCAACTTCTGTATGGACAATGTAGTTCCAGTAAGAGCAGTAACGCTGCTATGCTAACAAAAATCCATGGATTACAAGTGACATCCAGGGCCTCTTGAACCAGAAGAAAAGGTCTTTTAAAGGCAGTGATCAGCATGAGCTCAAGAGCGTGCAGAAGGAACTCCGAGTCCAGCTCAGGGCGGCAAAGGAGCAGTACAGGAAGAAAGCTGGAGCAAAGGTTGCAGAATAACAACATGAAGGAAGTGTGGGATGGGATGAAGATCATCACTGGCTGCAGCTCGAAGCAGGGTGCCACCATCGAGAGAGATGTGGAGAGAACAAACCAGATGAACAATTTCTTCAACAGGTTTGACCACCCTCACCCACTCTCACCTCGGAGTACTGCATCCTCCAACCATCCTTTTGCTGATACCAGCATAGGAGAGACATCCCCACCCACAATTACAGCAGCACAGGTAAGCAGAGAGGTGAGGAGACTTCGTGCCAGCAAAGCAGCGGGTCCAGATGGAGTATCGCCACGACTGCTAAAGGCCTGTGCGTTGGAACTGGGGAATCCTCTACAGCGCATCTTCAACCTGAGCCTGGAACAGGGGAGAGTCCCGAAGCTTTGGAAAACATCTTGTATCACCTCAGTCCCAAAAATATTACCTCCTAGTGAGCTGAATTACTTTCAGCCTGTTGCTCTGACGTCGCATGTGATGAAGACCATGGAGTGGCTCCTGCTTTACCACCTGAGGCCACAGGTCCACCACGCCCTTGACCCTCTGCAGTTCACATACCAGGAGAAGGTGGGAGCGAAGGATGCCATCATCTATATGCTACACTGATCCTTCTCCCACTTGGACAGAGCAGTGGTGCTGTAAGAATTAGGTTTTTGGACTTCTCTAGCGCCTTCAACACTTTCCAACCTCTGCTCCTTAAGGACAAGCTGACAGAGATGGGAGTAGATTCACACCTGGTGACTTGGATCGTGGACTGTCTTACAAACAGACCTCAATATGTGTGTCTCGGGAACTGCAGGTCTGACATTGTGGTCAGCAACACGGAGCGCCACAGGGAACTGTACTTTCTCCGGTCCTGTTCAGCCTATATACATCAGACTTCCAATACAACTCGGAGTCCTGCCACGTGCAAAGGTTCACTGCTATTGTGGGCTGCATCAGGAGTGGGCAGGAGGAGGAGTATAGGAAGCTAATCAAAGGCTTTGTTAAATGGTGCGACTCAAACCACCTACACCTGAACACCAGCAAGACCAAGGAACTGGTGGTAGATTTTAGGAGGCCCAGGCCCCTCATGGACCCCATGATCATCAGAGGAGACTGTGTGCAGAGGGTACAGACCTATAAATACCTGAAATACCTGGGAGTGCAGCTGGATGATATTCTGTATATTAAAGGTCAGAGCCAAGTATACTTCCTTAGAGTGTTGGCGTCCTTCAACATCTGCAATAAGATGCTGCAGATGTTCTACCAGACGGTTGTGGAGAGTGCCCTCTTCTACGCGGTGGTGTGCTGGGACGCCTCACATCTGGACAAACTTGTGAGGAAGGCAGGGTCTATTAAAGGAATGAAGCTGGACAGTTTAACATCTGTGGCAGAGCGACGGGCGCTGAGCAAGCTCCATTCAATCATGGAAAATCCACTGAACAGTGTCATCTCCAGGCAGAGGAGCAGCTTCAATGACAGACTGCTGTCACTGTCCTGCTCCACTGACAGACTGAGGAGATCGTTCCTTCCCCCACACTATGCAACTCTTCAATTCCACCCCGGGGGGGTAAACACTAACATTATTATTATCTGTTTTTATCTGCATTTTTATTACTCTTTTTAATTTAGTATTGTTTTTTTGTATCAGTATGCTGCTGCTGGATTATGTGAATTTCTCCTTGGGATTAGTAAAGTATCTATCTATCTAGCAGTGTTCTCAAAGCTCCGCAGGGAACCGTATGTCGTATACATGTTGGCAACTATGGCAACTGATCAATAAGTCATGAGGGAAAGCTTGTATAGTATAGTGGACCTGAAAAAATCGGTCGTAAAAGGAAAGTACCAGCTCATCAGAGAAAAAAAAATAATTTTGAGTCAACATTGCACATAAATACGAATGGCCTGAAGTTGGTTGGCTGTAATTCAGTGCATGAAATATTCCTGTCAGTATATGTACAATATGTTTATGGCAGGTGAAAGTGAAGCAGGAGTAGGAAGTGAGAATGGAATTATATCAGTGTTCAGCATTGAGCCTGTTATTATTTATACTGATATTAAGTAAGATCAGGACCCAGGGCTTTGCCTAAATAAATATTTAAAATTTGTCTTAATGGCAAAGTACATTGCATGGTGGAGAATACAGTATATGAGGTCAAGTTTCCAAGAGTGTCCCATCTTGAAAGAAGATACCCTAGGGCTTCATCAATGGTCTGAATTAAAACTCAACAGTTGATAAAGTACGTTACCTTGCTAATACCTGCAGTTCCATTAGCTAGTAAGTCTAATTTCATATGTGCACTGTGCATGTCTTTTCCCCCCAAACTACTTCTTAATTACATGGTTCTTGCACAATAAAGAATGTGACTTCAATAATTAGTGCATGTCGGCTCAGCTGCTTCTTTTGCATGTTCAGTGTCTTCTTTTAACTCCAAAACATAACCACTTTCTCAACCCTGCTTAACCTAGTTGAGCATCATGAGGAGAATGGTCCTATCTGTCAGCACTGGATGCAAGGCAGGAAACAGCCCTAGACCAGGTACTAGTTAACTGCAAAACACAGAACCAAGAAATGCACAGTTTGTATCACCTTCATATGTTCTATTTGTGTGTCTTGAGATTTGTGTTATGACTATTTAGTTGTCTATTGAGAAAGGCAAAATTAATTTTGACACCACAAATGATGTTTGTGTACCAAAGGGGTTGAACAGAATGGGGGCATTATAGGAGTTGAAATGGGATAGTGGGTATCCATCCACCGAGTGTCACCCAGAATTGACCTCTTTGTGAAGTACGTTTAGAGCCTTGTACCTTGTGAGGGTTGATGGAGAACTGGTGTGCTCCCCACAGCTCAGAATCGTACAGATTTTGTTCTGTTTGAACTTGCACATGTCCTGTGGTGATAGTTCAAAGGAAATGCAGCAGTACAGAAATTCAGAGAGACTTGCTGACAGACAGATCTGAGCTTAAGTCATATATTTGTGTATGTGTGCTTCTGAGAGTGTGTGTAAAGCAATACGGTATTTATGACTTGGAAATATGTATTTTGTGGTTAGAGCAAAGTATTAATTCCATGTTCTGTGTGAGCTGGCAGATTCTTACTATTATCTCATAGATTTTCTTCACATTGCAGATTTTCGTGTAGTTTCATGTTAAATTTTATGCATGTGTGAATACATATACCTCAGTGCTCAAGCATGCCATTCTGACCTTACTCTTGCATTAAACTCAGCGCTGAAGGATAAACACCTTCTCCTGTTGACCAATGATTACAAAGACAAATATTTTCAATAGTAAATTCAAAGTCTCCTTTTTAACTACACAATGATCCTTTCACTCCAGTCCATTTGGTAGCTTTTTACTTCTGCTGTGTTGCTGGGGATCTAGAAGATCTGTGTATTCTATGTGCATGCCAGTATTTAAGGCAGCAGATTTGGGGGTATTGCCATGGAGACTCTCCATGGCAACAAGAATGCAGCAGTTGATTTTTGAAGGAGATGCACCCTCTTAATAATTACAGATTTATTATATATTGTTAAACTACTTGTCAGAGTGCAAGGGTTTTGTGTGTGTGTGTGTTAGTATTTTGCTTTTTTAATTTTTAGTGATGATTTTAGTACACTGGAGAAAGCTGTCATTTATAATTAACCCTCATAAATTCTTCATAGAAAACTGTAGATTTTGTTATTGTCTTACTGTTGTGTTTTATACTGCATTCACAGCTGAATAATATTTTAGCTAGGTTGTCACTCATATAATCTTTTAGACAAGAATTAACCACTAAATGTCCTGCACATTTCTCCTGTTTATGCTTTGTATTGTCTGTTGCAGGTCTGTTCAGTATTTCACTTCTTTTGATTAAAATCTTAATATCTTTTTTAGTGAAATGATCTGAAGGGTTTTGATCAATTTGATTTACTTTATTGCATTATAGTATCTGTGGCACTATCTTTGGCCATCCATGTTTATGAATATGAAATGATTACTTGTAAGAGGTGCTACAAGCAGCACAGTGGCTCCATGGCTAGGCAGCTGCCTAGGCTTGTGTAGCCTTAGCGTCTGCTGCAGCGTGTGTTGCGTCGCATGAAGTATAAACCTGGCCTAACACCTCTTAGGCACTGGGTTTAAATCCCAGCCAATTTACTATCTATTTACAATTGTAGTTCACCCAGGGCTGTTTGTCCTGTACATATTCCAATTTCGTCCAACATTCCCATATCCCAAACAAATGCACACTGGGCTGATGTGATATGGTGGAAAGAAAAAGGCTGGTTTTAAATAAATAATCGCCACACTCGCGGCTTAAAGAGGGGGTGTGGTACTGTGGCTGGTGCAGTTCCCGGGCGCAATACGGGCTTGGGCATTTCTGCACTGAAGTGCACAGGTGTGGGATAGCCCATGCCCGTAATTGATGCTGGGAGCTGCTAATCACCACATCTGTGCCATGTCCCCATTATAAATAGTAGGAGCGCAAGTGTGGAGGGGAGAGAAAGGGGAGGAAAGAAAGAAAGACGGAGGTCAACAGAGTAGAAGGTAGGAGGCAAAGAAGCCGGTGCTGGAGTAAGCGAGTGAGCAAGCGAGATCAGGCTCACTGTAATAAGGAGAGGCAGCTGGGAAGCAAGCCCTAACATGGTGTTTGATAGGCACCCCGGCAGATGGATTGGGTCACTGCTGCTGATGTTTGCAGAGGAGCAGAAGTGACCACGATTGAGGACAGCTTGCTGGATAAGGCTGCGGAAGGCAGTGAGAGTCGAAAGCTCAGGAGGTTGAAGGCCCAGTGTGAGCACCATGGTCACTGGGGAACCCGATTCTCGGTCTGGCAGGAGCCAGGGATCGAAAGGCTGCCAGACCGGAAGGAGGAGTTCATCTGCAGGTAGGGCGACTCCCCTGTTGCAGGGCCTAGATGGGCGAAGCAGCGGAGCTGCCAGCTAAAGAGAGCACTGTGTTTTTAAAGAAAGGACTGCTTCCAGCCAGTATTTTAACCTAATTTTAAAGGATTTATTTATTTGGATTTTAACCTCCACATTTTCAATCTGTTTTTAATGTATTATTTATTTATTGACATTTGGAGCACTGCAGTTTGTTTAATAAAAGTACTGTTTGCACTCTGCACTTTCTCCTTGCTTCGTTTAGTGTCCTCCTTGTCCAGCTCATCCGGTTACATTAGCGAAGGTGTAAGAAGGGAGCATGGTCAAGACCCGCATTGTCACAGCTGATTGTCAAATTTAAATTTGCCTGATATGAATAAAAGTGGTTACATGCCCTATAGTGGACTGGTGCTTTATCCAGTAGTGTATTCTGCCTTTAGAGCAATTCTGACAGGATAGTATCAAGTGGCAAGGTTAGAATGAGGGCTCAGATAATGGCAGGATGGAAGAGGGTGAAGATTCTAATTGAGTAGTGTGTTGATGTGGCACTACTAACTGTCGGAGTATAATGCTGCTGTATCCCTCATTTCCATCTGCCAAGACTGCATCACAGCACTAGCTTTCATCTTTCACAAGCCTCTGGTATCTCTTCTTCACATCCAGTGAGTCTTCATCTCAAGTTTCCTTTGATTTGTGATGACTTTTGTGATCAGAGCAGAAATAAGTACACTCTGTTAATCTATGAATGTTAGAAAAATAACATTTTTAGACCTGCTCAATGTAGTTCAGGGTCACAGAGGGCCTGGGGCCTGTCTGATGGCACTGGACACAAGGCAAAAAACAGCCGTAGATAGTGTGCTTGCTCATCTCGGGGTTCACACACACTCAAAGTAGTTATATTAGGCCTTTAACCAAACAACACCTTATCTTTGAGGATAAGGTAGGTGAAACAGGAGTACCCGGGGGATAATCTATGCAGACACAGGGGAGTGCATTCTAACTCCATATGGACAATGAACTAGGCAGCAGCACTAATAACTACTGTACCGTGTCATCCGTTAAGCAAAATACATACGCAAAAAGTATATTAGGCCTGAAAAAGTTGCACAAATTGATGGAAAAGGCACATCCTCCATCAAGATAGGATTGCTGTACTCTGTTTTCCCTCCGAGATCACTGATAGCCTGCATTTTACTGCACTCCAGCCCCTTTAACAATGGAATTACTTACAGTATAAATAACCTGTGGTATTATTTTAATCATTTTATTTATCTTCTGAAATTTTTCTTTTTTATGTTTTGTTTTTGCACCACTGTTTTGTTGAATGTTCATTGCCATTTTGTGCTTCCCACCTCATATGAAATAAGGTCTTCAGCAGATATGATACAAGAACATCATCACACACACATTATGAAACATGACATTGCCAGGAAGCACCCATCAGAATGTAAAAGACAGAAGAACATCCTACCTTTTGTGAATATCGTTCTTTTTTTTTTGCTAATAACAGCCTTTAGTAAAAGCCCCAACTTCTAAAACATTTTGTTTTGAAACTTTCCTTTGTTTCATTTTGATATATTTTTTGTTAGAAAATCCCAAAACAAATCTTTTGTTTGGAAAGAAGTCTCTCTGGCGTTTTGCCAAATGATAAAGAAAAACAAATTTCTGCTCTTTTATCTGAGCTTCTTGTTAAATCCATGCTTTTAAAGATGTCACTGTGAACTGTGTTTGTGGGTAAAAGTGCACTCAAGTGTGATGTGACTGATAAAAGGAGCTGCTTCTTCGGATTATGCAGAGGGCATGTGTAGCAGGTGGTAGAAAATCGTTTGTTAACTCGGAATGAAATGCAGTAAACTCCAAGTAAGGCAAGAAGGTGCAAGGCACGACTGTTGGTCTAATATATGTGCAGGGTGATTCCTGAGAATAAAGGTTAACTGTCTGAGTTCACATAGCACCACATCCCACTGGAGTTCCAGAAGCTTTGCTCTTCCCATTTATGTAAATGCACTGTGACTTTTTGAATGTCAGCAATTGAAAGATCACAGCTGGAAAAAGATGACCAGAAGATAGCTTACAAGTGAGAACACAGTGGAGCTTTCAAGTTCAAAGCGTGTTTGTCAGCAGAGAACAAGAAAACATGTACAGCTAAAGCAGGAGCTTGTCTGGTATGTGTGAGCAAAGGTTTGTTATACTGGCAGTCCCTTGTGGAGTGTGCCAGTGTGTCACCTCCAGGAATCAGTTTACTGTCTGACTTGTTGCAGTAGAACTGTTTTTGCCTTTTATTTATTGACAAAATATTTTTAAAAATGCTTGTTTTTCCAATCTGTAGATTTTGTCACAAATACATTGTAGACAGTATCCACAATGCTAGTCATAAAATGTAGTGTACTGTTGTGTTGTTTGACTTTGTTTGATTTCACATGACTATGTGACGTGTGGTACAAAGAAGGGGATTGCCATGCTTCTTCTATAGCATTTCATTTGCAGCCAATGGTAATCTAATACCTCTCCACACTATGCACCCATATTATGATATTTTAGTTTCTTTATATAAAATAGATTATAAACAAATCAAACAGGCATAGCATGAGTGGGTTGTATTTTCTTGTATCATACGGTCTTGACGATGGGGTACAACTGTATGATTGCGTGACATTCAAGTTCTTGAAAGAGAGAGGTCTAGCTCTGAACTAAGAAAATGTTTAATGGCCAAGGGAGAAGTACAAAAGACTCAAAATTTGTCATATGGCACAAAGCAATCGGGTGTCAGAGAAAAAAATAGAACCACTAAGAAAGGTCTAGAGGTCACCACAGTTTACCGTATCAAACTGACTACATAATACTGAATTTCAGAAAATAAACAGCAAAGCGCTAGTCACACAAGGTCACAAAAATGCAGGTCTGTATATGGTTTCTCTGCACTGAACTCAAAGCTGATTGCTATTCTGAAACATAGTTCTGTTTCTAATTGCTGTAAATCTGTGTTAGGTGGAATTACAGCTATAGCTGTATGTGTGTGTTTTTTGATAGTTCACATAAATTAATCAGATGTGAAAAGGTGCACAGCTGGCAAGGGATTGCCAAGTACTTTACAGGGTAGGCAAAAGGCTGGAGGTAGAAAGAGAATCACACTGTGGCTAGTCATGTCTCGCATCCTTTCTTTTGAACAGCTTGGTGTTAACCAGTGTATACCTAGTGAAGGGGGTGCTGTGGGTACTCTTCTGTGAGCAGCATGGGCGCCTGTGCAAGAGTGCACAGTGGACTTTTGGTCTTAGCAAGTTGGAGGGGTGCCAGGAAGAGAAGTGCTGGTGAAAGAAAGTGAGAGGGGTCTATGTTGAGATAGTTAATTTAAATCCGTTATTGTGGGAGGAATGAGGGTCTCGCACACGGGCGTGCACAGGTGAGACAGTACAATTAATTAAGCTGATTAGGGCATTGCATATCAGTGTGAGAGTGCCATGTTGAGAAAGAGAGAAGCAGTGTATTGAGAGTGAGACAATCATGAGCATTCTCTTTGAGTGATTGGTCTTTTTTCTCAATGGGGTTATGCAAAGCTGGAGGGTTTAGAAATAGTGTAGAGAAGGGGTGAGTAGTCCCTTGATGGAGAGCTGTTGTTATTGCATTTATTCCCACAGACGTTTTAAAAACTGCAAACTGCCAGAGAGGGAGAAGCGGAGAAGAGAGCACAATTCAATCCCTGATCAAAGGACAGATAATGAGTACGTAATCTGAGGGAATGGGAGAAGAGTGAGAAAGCAAGAGAGAATGAGAGATTGGGTAGGGAAAGACAGAGGTGTTAAAACCGTGTTTCTAGATTAGCTTTCTGACAATGCTGAGAGGGAGGTTTGGATCCAGTCACGTGGGAAGAGTGATGGTGCTTTGTTTTTTGATCCAGTTACTCAGAGGAAGTGTTATAACATTTTCTTTTAATACTGACCGGTGTCCTTTTATATGGAACCTTTAAAAAGATTTTTTTTTTTTCCTCAATCACAGTGGCAGACTGTTTGAATTTAAAAGTGTATGATTTATTTATTGCTGACAGAAAGCACACAACATAATAAAGCACAGTCTGTTATTTTACAGTAAAAAAAAAAAAAAACAGTTGTCTGAATTTCTCATTCTCTCACTGGGAGGCTTGAACTACAAGATGCCTGGGTGTTCAGTATGTGCTTAGCTGAGACCACGGACCATCATACACTGTAGCTGTCAGAGCGTATCTCTGCATCAGAATATCAGAGACTTAGACTGTAGTGAAGTAAAAGTGGTAGGATGCCAGTAAAAAAAAAAACATCCCTCATAGACATCCCACCTGGTAAGAGTGGAACAGATTGAAACAAAGGAAGTAACCTGTAGCCTGCCTAGGAGAGCTCACTTTTTTATGGTTGTACTGCTGGATCACCATTGACCACTAGAGGGAGCTCAAACCTGGTAGCACTTTGTACAATGTACTATATAGCGAAATTCTTACATGTGCTAATCAACCTTTGACATGTCGTCATTCTCCAGATGATTTCAGAAGTGATGGCAAAGACCTGGTCCACAGTATCCTAGGGATGGGTTTTAAAGGGTCCCTGCACAAATTGAATGTGGAATCAAGATGAGAAGTGAAAGCGGAGAGAAAAAAAAGAGATCAGGTAGCATTCTGGGCAACTTCAGAGGTAGTGAATGCTGCTTAAGAACACTGTAGGAAGGCACTGAAGAATAGTGGCATTTGATTTGTCTTTTTATTTCTTTAGGCACCTTGTGCTTTCTCTTTTTTTCACCCTTCTTTGTGTGACAAATAAATGTTGGTGTGTAGAGATGCAGAGGGCACTGTTTCTTGTTCTGTAGATCTGAAAACCCAGACGCAGGAGATCTAAGACCGTGCCCCCCACAATTTTTAACAGCATGTGCGTGCGACAGTTTATCATACTGGTCAGATCTAACAAGGACGTTTATGATGACTCAGTCTATATGATTCTGTACAGAGCTACTGCTGTTTGTTTTCAAGAGTATTATGTTAACAGATATTAAGAATCAAGAATTAACTTTAGACAGATAGACAGACAGACATCTATAGATAGATACTAGACAGATAGATAGATAGATAGATAGAATCTATCTATATCTATCTGTCTACAGGTATCTATCTATCTGTCTATCTATCCCAGTGCTCCTCCATTAGAGATGACTTTTCCTTAGGCAGGTAAACAACTATCTATCTTTCGTTTATAATGATAGTGGGTCACCACTCTGACTATCACTCTTGTTTTAACCTAACCACCACCCCCCAAAACCCCTGCCGCACCCTTCCAGGCCTCAAATGTGCTCAATTAACCCCAAACTGAGAGATTAGTTTGCTGCATTACCTGTTGGGGACTCAATGTCACTGATGATTAAGGTCTCCACATTCTGATGATCTTGCATAATTCACCTTGCGGAAAAACTGGGTCATGACACTGGCAAGGTTGAGAAACACTAGTCAAACCTACATCACTTCTTTTTTTCTGCTCTCATGAGTTGACAGTTTGTTCTTTTTGTGTACGTTTGGATTCCATAATTGTAGTAACTACTTGCTAATTGCTAGGAATGCATTTCCTAGTTTACTGTGGTTTCACCAATAGATATTTAATTCCACATTAATAAACTGGATGGCTTGTTGGATAAATTAATTATTTGTCCAGTGTGTAAGCTGGTCAAAACTGTCAATTTTTGTGTTGTTCCCTCTATTGAACCCCTATTTATGATAAAACTTTTGAAATCACATAAATTATATATGTTAAGATGGAACATATATAATATACATGCAAAATTTCATCAACATCTACTTAGCTGTTTTGGAATAATATGTGGTGTTACTCCTCCCTTGAACATATTTTTAAAATGTGAAATAGCCTATATTTTAAGTTGGACCAAGAGCAACTCACATGCAAAATTTTGTGAAAATCAATTTAGCCATTTTTACATGATTGACAAACAAACAAATGGACAATATGCAATCTGAGGGTTAAAATTGAGACTTATAGTGTACAAAACAGATAAATAACATCAAACTAAGCTAAACAGACAGACAGAGGGTGTTATGATCTTATTTATATAGATACGGTTACCAGTTTCGGCTTATGAATGTCTGATTTATTGTCAATCGTACAATTTAATTTGTTTTAGTAAACTAGATGCTGGTCATCAAGTTTACATTTGACACCCAACTATTCCACTCATTCATTGGTTGTACTTTTTTGTAATCTTAGCTTTCTCTTTATTCAGTACTACCTACTTTAATAATGTTCCCATTATCTCAATCACTAAGTCTCAAACATGCACACAACCCACGATGAGACAAAATGATGGACTCTTAGACAAAAGCTATAATCCTGTAAGATAATGACAAGTTCAATGAGAAGGTAACACTGGATGTACCTTTTGCTTTGACTGTTACAAAACTTTGTGTGTGATGATGGCGATAACCTTACATCAGCATGCTTGTACTGCCTGATGGGAATTGTAGTTCATGTCTCATTGCTGTTTTTTGAGATGCTCCCTCCCATTATAACACTTCCTGATGTATGTCATATAACTTATATTTTAAGTTAAATCAATGGCAAGGCACATGCAAAATTTCGTGAAAATACTTTAACTGTTTTTGCACGATTATCAAACAAACTAACATACATCCATATTGGATACAGCTTATGATTATATTTATATAGATGTCTATAATTTAGATTTTTCCGATTACATTTAATGTTTTTCTGACTTTAGGAGTTAGCCCTTCCATTTCCTTTAGGTAAAATTGATTTCTTGGGTTGGACGTATAAAAGAGAGAATATACATGTTTATACCTTGTGTTTCTTTAGCCAGTAGCATGTTGGCTAACATGGAATATGCTACATGATGCGCTTCCATTACTTTTAAGAGTCATACGATCCAAAACATAGTTATTGATTTGCTCATGCTTTTTGTTAGAAAACTCTCATATAAGAATACTAAATATTAATTGGTTTGTGCAGCTGGACTTCCATATGGCACAGCGGCAGGCCTTGTCATAAATTATAAAGTGCTTCACAAGTAAGTTATTGAGTTTAATTTAGTGATATGACAAATTATTACATTGAGAGAGTTCTGATTTCATTAAAGGTTACTTGAAAGTCACGTGAATAGAATTAAGTTAATAATGTAAATATAATTGCTTGGTTGTTCAGTTTCACTCAGTGCCTTAATCAGGTAAAAGATTAATGTCTGAATTATGCAGTCGTATGTGCTACCTTTGTAATCCAAGAAATGAAGGTCATCTGTGAATTTTTGATTTATTCAAGTTATCCATTTATTCGTGTTTTATACTGTCCCTTACAAATAGGGGGCACATTGAAAATCACTGTATAAAAATAGCAAAGGGGAAAAGCTCAGTAACATTAATGTTCAGAGATCAATAAACCACTCCAATCTATACATACTGTATACCTGTGTTCTCAACCTTGTTTAATAAAATTCAGACTCACAGGGGCAATAGAATATCTTGGCACCATTAGACCCAAGTCAGACAAAAGGGCCAACCTAACAATTGATAATGACCAATGGTAATTAGCAAAACTCTGAGAAGGAGTGGAAGGCAGAACTTGCTTTTTATGCATTTCAGTCTTCCACCATCAAGGGTCTCAGTGATTCTGTTTCAAATTAGAAGTTTGCTAATTATTTACTTTTAATAATTACCTCCATCATAATTGTTCATTTACCATGAATACTCGACAATCAGTTCAGCTTAGCTGAGAGCACTGACAGTAATCACCATATAGTATGAAAAAAAGTGCGAGCGTCTTGGATATATTGCATATATTCTTTTCGTATTGCAGTCTCACACTCTCACTTTGTATTTTTCTTAGAGTTCCCTGGTTTCCCTGCTAAAACTCAGCAATGTGCTCATTAGGTTGATAAGTGTCTGCATGCTCTGCAGTGGACTGACACTCCATTTTGAGCCAACTTCTGCCTTTCACCGAAGTGCTGCCAGGATAAACTCTGACTCTCCTTAACTCTGAAATGAAATTAGCAGGTTCAGGAAATTAAAAAAACGGATGGTTTTATCTTCAATTACTCTCAAGAGGTAGATGAATTAAGGCTAAGCTTTCCTGACAGCTTTATTCAGAAATGTATTCATCAGTATGGAAGGCTCACAGTTTTAGAAAGGAGGAGGATTTGAGGTGCTGCTAATTATTCTCATTTTGTGGCATAGTAATACATTTATTCTTACTGATTAAATAATCAGATGTACTTCAGTAATGACTGATGAGTTTAATAAGTTCCAGTAATAATTTAATTGGATTCTATAGATATAATAACAAAATCTCTGCTAAGACTAATTTATGTGTTATGTAATATTACATTATTACATTTTATTAATTGTATTTTATACATCATTTTTTGTAGCAGCAGTAATATTTTCAGTTTTAATGTATTGCAATTGAGGTTCTGTAAATAATGCAAATAACAAATGGAGAGTATGTCCAGTCTTGTTTTGTTCCTTTAAACAATCTTAGGATTTGTGATGTCAGGTTATTAGCATACTGTTGATTATTGCCTTTCATGAACAATATAATACTCCTTTCAGATCATTGGCAATTTCTGAAAAACAATTTACATTTATATAACTATTCCTGTGTATCTAAGGAGACAATTATTTTAATATTTTTTGTGAAAATGTTTGCTAGGTTGAACAGGCATCCTGTGTTATCTAACTCTAATCTTCATTTTTAATAAATGTAGTAAATGTGTTGGGATGGAAGACAAAGATGGATTGGCATTTACAGCTAGGATGTGGACTTCTTAACATGGCCCTGGAGAGTCCTGAAAAGGAATTGGTGAAATGAGTGGTTGGGTGTCCCAGTCATTATGTGTTGAACTTCATTTCTCAGTTGGCACGCTGCCTCTTGTTCCAAGTGTTCACCCATTATGCTAGATTTTAACATCCCTCTACTGGGTGTAACCATTTTTATATTGGTGGGGCAGTATAGGAGCTGTAGTTCTGTATGGCAACCATGTTGGGGTACTTGGATGTCACCAGGCACAGCTTCCCGGAGGATGTTCTGCTACCCTAGAGAAGTTCTGCCTGACCCAGAAGTGCTACCAGGTAGTAGTCTTGTTGCACCAAATGTTCTTCTGGGATCAAGATGAAAAGGAGCTGCTCTACCTAATCCTAGTGAGTTGAGAGTGGAGTTGGGAGGAGAGCATGAAATAAATTGTATTGTGTTGTTGTATTTTGGATTGTGGAAATGTGGAAGCCTATATTTATATAAAAAATAAATAAATAAATGTAATTTCAACCTAGCAGTGTGTCAGTTTCTGTCTGGGGGTTTTGAGACACCCCTTACAGTCCACAGTGTACATACTGTAAATGGGATTGATTCAAATAATATAATTTTACTAATCATTTTACTACCTGGATGATTAACATAAAGGGATGGTAGACATAAGTTCTGTTCATATGGACTGGTGGTATTGATGAGAACTTTTGTGTTCATTACAGTAGAGTCTCGCTTATCCTACCTTCGCTTATCCAACATTCCGCATTATCCGCCGTTACTCCTCAAAAAAAAAAAGTGCATCAATCAGCAACAAGAACTGCAAGTTGCGAGCATGAGTGTAGTCTATTTTTTGTTGCTCCCGACTCTACCGCAGCTAATTACAGTGGAACCTCGGTTTGCGAGCATAATTCGTTCTGGAAATGTGCACGCAGTCCAAAGCACTCGTACAGTATATCAATGCGAATTTCCCCATAAGAAATAATGGAAACTCAGATGATTCATTCCACAACGCAAAACTATTCATATAAAAATGATTAATACATAATATAAAGTAAAAATAAATAAAGCAAATTAACCTGCACTTTACCTTTGAAAAGAATCATGGCTGGTGTGAGTGAGTTTCTAAACTCTTGTGGGATTCCACCCAAATGGACGACACGCAGAAGAGCGTACCAAAAATATCGCAGTCTCCCAGCGCTGTAGCAGTTCACCATAAAGGCCAATCCGAAAAGATTGCGGACATGCTATAAGCGCCTGCCATCGATGGGTGATACAAGGAACAAGGAACATTATAAATGCGCAGGGCACAGTGTTACTCTTCCCCGACCCTGCCTGACTGCTGTGTCTGTGTATAGGAGAATGGCAGATCCCGCGAAAATAAATTACGGTGCTGTTGCTGTTTCAAGCTGAATAAAGCTAGTGTTGCTAAAAGTACTGAGACTCAGCTTAGAGTTTTCGGGTGCAAGGGACGGGGCACACAAACACACACACACGCTGTCACAATGCTGTAGTAAACAGTATACGCTCGTATGAATGTTGACTATATGAGTGACGGAGTTAAGGCTCTAGAAACTGCAATTAATTACATTGAGCAACAATTAGAAGCTACAGGATCGACATAATGATGCTGCAAAGATGGCGAGACTTGACAGCGAAGAAACAGCACTCGTCAGGAAAGCAGACTACAATCAAAAATGTCTTTAAATCATCACAGGACTGAACTTTTTAAGTACAGTACATACTGTATTTAACTCCAGACAATTCTGTAACTGTAAGTTCATTTTTCAGTTAATTCATTCTGTTGTTTTGTTGTAAAACATGATTATTAGGTTCATAATGTGTAAGATTATAACATAGTTTGACGTTTAATAGGCTTTTTCTTAACACCTGCCATTATCCAACATTTTCGCTTATCCGACGTTCTGCCGGCCCGTTTATGTTGGATAAGCGAGACTCTACTGTATTTATGAACACGTTTATAATCATCTCACTGATACAAGAAAACACTCACATACATGTATAATATAATGTTTGACTTGTATTCATGTCTAGTTCTGTAAGACAGAGATTTCTGGGGTTCTCCTGTATTTTTTTCTCTGTAGACCTGAAAAACCCTCATATTTTGTGCAGGAAATGACACCCTTATGATGAAGAGTAAACCAATAGGTTTCATCAGCAAAAATCATCCAAAAGACTTGAAGTTCTGCACACTACATCAGCCGACCGCAGCATTTCAGCCCCCAAAGAGATGAGGGTCAAAGTTATTCAATTTCAAAGAAATGAACATCAATAATATAGACATATGGATTGTCATTTTATACTATTTCAAGGTTGCTGATCACGAATGTGATAATATTTTTGATATTTGATTCTATACTGGTGCTCCTAGCTCTCTAAGAGCTACTCCCTGAAGGTTAAAAATGACACATTTCAAACATAAACATGTGAGTGATCATTTTAGAGAGATTCAAGGTCAGTGAATAAAAATATGATGTTATTTCTGATTTTTGATCCTTTACAAGCCCTCTATGGACCTCTGTCAGAGGGTGAAAAATTACAAATTTCTATTACTGTTGAGAAAATGTAGACTTTATACAATTGAATTGAATCACACATTTTAATATTTAAAATATTTAAAGCAACTATTGTTTATTATGTACTTGTACCTCATGAAGTAAATCATTACATTTCTTGTGAACACCCCGAATTAGATGGCTTATGCTAATTAGGCTATTTTTATCCTATTTGTTGCTCTGATCATATATATTTACAATGATTTCATGTTTAAACATTTCTATGGGGTGTCCATCTAGTCGCTGAGCCAGTTTTATATTTTCTGACTGATTTATACTGTACAGCTCATGGTTGTGCATGGGGGGGCCAGTGTCTATTCAGACAGTACTGGGTTCAAGGTGGGAACATGCCCTGGACAGGATGGTAATTTAGAGCTGGCAGTTAACTTCACACACAAGTCTTTTGTGTATGGACTGGAAACTGGAGTTTCAGGAAAGATACCCTATGCAGTCATGGGGAGAACAGGCATACGATATCAGACAAACAAGCCTATCTTCTGTTTGCATGTTTCAAAACACCCATGTTCCTTTTTCCTCATTGCTGCATTACATGGATTGTACCCGTGGCAGAGCCCTTATTTGTTCTCACCTCTTACACACACTGAGCCTGCCCCTACGACTTAAGACAAAACCAAACAGGTTGGAGTGAGTCGCTGAGGATGTCAGACTACATGACTGACAGACACTGGAGCTCACTGGGACTGCCTCTGACTTAAATTAAGTTTATGACTGAAAGTTGCTGAAAAAGTTGCATAATGCAACCTTTGCATGTCAGACATAATACATTCAGAACAAAGAATGTTAGTGAGCAGCAGACACTCACTTCCTAGTTCAAGAACACAGTTTTTTAAAATTGATTTAAAGCTTTGGTTGATGTGTTCAGTCCTTGTGTGAAACATAGCAAAGGTGATGAGTGATGCAGTCACCCTAATAATGAAAGTCAAAAGTGATTTTTTTTTAATTATGTGACAAGTTTTGGAAAAAGGTACATCATTATATCATCATAATTCTGGCATTGATTATATATTTTGACTAGCAGTTACCATTATCGGCTTCTTTCGTTTTGTGAATTAATTTTGAATGTTATTGCAAAAACTTTTTTTTATTTTGCAAGGTTTAAATATTTTATTCAGTGATTGATTTCCTATCATGTTATGATTTTATGTTGATGAATGATAGTCATATAGCAGATATATGTAACCTTTCGTTTTTGAGATTTTTGCTCTGTTGATAGTTTGATGCCATTTATATTTCAGATGAGCTATGTTGTTGTAGTCATGGTCATAAGGATGATTAGTTCTGTTTTTTGTTTTCTCCCGTTGTATTCTTTTATTGAGTGTAGGAGTCTGATCCTCTAGCTGAATCTCAGAGAAGGAGTAAGCCTTCCGATGTTGGTGGGCGGGAATTATGACAGGGAAGGGACCAATTGGGACATGATTTGCCAGTAAGGGGAGGAGTCTAGGTTCAAATGGAAGTGTTTGTTTTTGTTGTTTTGTTTTTTGTTGATAGTGTGCTCAACATTTTTGGGTATTTTTCTATTGGTTAAATATTTGGGGGGAGGTGTTTTTCTAGGTGGGTATTTGTTGTACTGTGTAATATTTAATTTTCATTTTTACAACTGAAATATATAATATCAGTTGTTTTTGTAATTACAGTGTGTGGTGTGGTCTGTACAGTGTGAGGTCAGTAAAGCAGTTGTGCTGGCTGGTCATTCTCCTTATTATTTATTTATATTGATAAATGTATCATCCAGGGATCAGTATATAGTGATCTACAGTAGTTGTTAGTCCTGTGTTCAAATCCCTCATCTCGTGGATGTCTGTTCTTCCTGTATCTGTTTGTGTGTTCCTCTTTCCATAGATGTGAATTTTTATAATTAAATTAAGGATTCTAAAATACCTTTGTGAGTGTGGGTGTGTGTGCTTGAGTGGGAACTGCAGTGGACTGCCATCCTGTCCGGAGCTGTTAAGTGCAAGACACTAGAAATTTCTTTTAACATGGACAATATATCCTGCATCTCTGAACTGGATTAAGTGGGTATGAGAAAGGTATGTTACATGGCAGATAATACATTTGAGAGATGACAGCATTATTATTATTATTTTTTTTGCTGTGGCCCTTAACTATAGTTAAATATAATGCCTATACAATGATGTTCTTGTATGTATATATAGAAGTTCATCTGTAGGTGTTTTGAATACAAGTACTTATAATTGTATACTGGTGTATAAATACCGTAGCTCTAGTCAAGTTGACACATATGATCATTAACATTTATTCAACTAATTCTAGTATGCCTTTTCTCATTGTGCACTAAAGAAACAATATAAGCATAATGCTTTAAGTAATGCAATGTATAAATGATTAGAAAGGCACACAGATACACATCTTAAAAGAATAAACACATTCAAATTCAAATAGATATACAATATATAAAATGCATACCATGAAACATCTGGGTAACACATAGTGGATACTACTGTAGTTTATGCAGGAATATAATGGACTGGATAAAGAGAAGAAATTTGAAGGAACTGAGATCTATACAATATCTGTTTTATTGTACATATACCATGTCTTGATAAACTGTATCCCTGTCAGATTTCTATAATACGGAAAATTATCAAAATTTTTTGTGGGCTATAGTAGAACTGTATGTACAGGATAGCATCTTCTTCTTCTTCTTCTTCTTTCGGCTGATCCCGTTAGGGGTCGCCACAGTGGATCATCTATAGGATCATCTAGAGGATAGTATAAAAGAAAAAAATAACACCAAAGTTATGTGCTTTAATTTGTTTAATGTGCACAGAAAATCAAACAATCTTCCATCCATCCATTATCCAACTCGCTATATCGTAACACAGGGTCATGGGGGTCTGCAGGAGTCAATCCCAGCCAACACAGGGCGCAATGCAGGAACAAATCCTGAGCGGGGTGCCAGCCCACCACAGAATACACATGTGAAAATGTTACCATTTAACCCAACTAAATGGACAATAAGGGTCATCTCTGATTACTTTAATAATCTGACTGGATTCTGACCATTCCTGATCAATATAATACTTACCATGATTTTGTGAAGTTTCCAGCACACGGTTTTTTGATGTACATCACGCCTTAGTCAAAAAATTCAGAAAACCTGCCCACCATCTCATTGTCTGAACTCAGTTAATTTTATCTCTGGCTTATGGAGTTTGAGCATCTCAATTCAGGAAAACATTCTGTTTTCTAATGTGAAACAGTTTGAAAACGTTTGTTAGGTCTCGGCCAAACCTCATAGCTGCGCTGATCAAATGTACAAGCCTTTTGATAGTTGTTCTCTTACTTAACAATATCTCCTTAAGAGCAAGGATAAACATTTTCAGTGAAGTCCCAAAAATCACTAGAACAAAATGTATGTATCCATTAGCATTCACTAATGTTAGTATTGAATATCTCACCATAAAAACACAGGAAACTTGCATAAATGAAACAACTACTTATTAATAAGGGCATGGAGACGGTCATGTATTTGTATCAGGGTGTCCACATGCTCACAGATAAGTGTTTCTGGAATCATGTCATGTGGGCAGGTCACTGAATTCTTTTTTTATAGAAACAATCCCTGTTTTGTGTGAAGAAAAGCTAGCAATGCATTCCACTACAAGAACCTTATATTGGCATTCAGGGACAGAGAATGATACTTTGGTGGTTTTGAGATTCTTGCTGTATTAGGACCTGGATGACTTCATATAATTAGAGAAGTCATTAAATAATGTCTGGCTGTCCATTTGTGAGTTGAAGGTTAAATATCTAATGCTACATTAGAGTAATTGAAAAAAAATGTGTTTTACAATGACTGTTAATGTCCCCAATGGGCGGATGTGACAAGATCTCAAAAAAACATTTCAGGTTTGAAAATCCTTACATGTTACAAATGTTACAGTACACCAGTTTTGCAAGAATGTTTTGCGTAAAGTTCGTTTGCAGCTTTGTAAGGGACTGGTCACTAAATGGTAGGACAAGTCTACCTGCATTTTTTTTTTGTGCTATAGCTGGTGTAACCACTTACTGAGTTCAAGGGGGCAATTAAATCCACATGGGCACCGGGTTATTCAGTAATGTTTCAGAATACATTAAGTGTCCCTTGCATCTAAAGTTAGCTTTTAATTAAACATCTGATAAGATTCCTTTTAACACCGGCAATGCAAAAAATGAGACAGGGAACAAATACCTTTTTGTAACACTATATAATTAATCAAGGATAAATACAAAGTGTGTCTTTGTTTTACCAGACACTTTGTAATCAGGTGATGTTTGTTTTTTTTTTTTTGTTTTTTTTTTCTTTTCGTTTTTCGTCTCTAGAGACCCAACCCATTGTTGATGTGGCATTTGCACATTCTCTTCGTGACTGTGTAGGGTTTTTCTAGGTGTTCCAGGTTTTCCCCCCAACAACCCAAATATGTCAGAATGCCAATTTGGAAGCTTCAGTTTCTAACTAGTGAGAGTAAGTGATTGTGCCTTGTAGTGAAAACTGGTACCCCATTTTATGTTGCGCCCAGTACCATTGGGATAGGCAGTGGTTTTCTCAAGATCCTGAACTGTTTTTGGCACTCGTTTAATTTGTAGTAGTACTGTACATTTGAAGACATTCCAAAGAATTCATCAGATAAAAAGGCTAGTAAATTAATGGATGGAAGGGTGTTCAACATTAATAAAATAATTACATCCTTTCACTTTATTCCCTTGGTTTTTAACCAATAAGGTTCTGTGCTGGTATCCCGAAGGTTGCCAGTTCGAATCCCCGTCACTGCCAAAAAAGATCCTACTCTGCTGGGCCCTTGAGCAGGGCCCTTAACCTTCAATTACTCCAGGGACTCGGTACAATGGCTGACCCTGCACTCTGACCCCAAGGGTATGTGAAAACTAACAAATTCCTAATACAAGAAATTGTATAAGGCAAAATAAAGAACAAAAAAAAAAAAAAGTTTGTGTTTGAAATGAATTTAAATTTTTCAGTAATGGTACTAGGAGGTTTTCTTTTTGTTGCATTTTTACTACCATTAGAATTGTTATACAGCATCCCAAGAAATGTCTTGGAAGAAATGCTTTCCTCGATTAATTATGTGATCTCTTATTCCATAGAAAAAAATATATATGTATGTATGTGTGTGTGTGTGTATATATATATATATATATATATATATATATATATATATATACACAGGGTGGGCCATTTATATGGATACACCTTAATAAAATGGGAATGATTGGTGATATTAACTTCCTGTTTGTGGCACATTAGTATATGTGAGGGGAAACTTTTCAAGATGGGTGGTGACCATGGTGGCCATTTTGAAGTCGGCCATTTTGTATCCAACTTTTGTTTTTCAATAGGAAGAGGGTCATGTGACACATCAAACTTATTGGGAATTTCACAAGAAAAACAATGGTGTGCTTGGTTTTAACGTAACTTTATTCTTTCATGAGTTATTTACAAGTTTCTCTTTGTTTACAGCCATTGACATGTCGCAGAGGTTAACACGTGAGGAGCGGATAGAAATTGTGTTGATGTCTGGTCTGGTGTGTGTGTATATATATATATATATATATATATATATATATATATATATATATCACACACAGACCAGACATCAACACAATTTCTATATATGTGTGTATATATATATATATATATATATATATATATATACACACACATATATAGAAATTGTGTTGATGTCTGGTCTGGTGTGTGATATATATAATATATATATATACACACATACATATATATATACTAGCAGAATACCAGCTTCAGCTGGAGAAGTAGTGTGTTAAAGAAGGTACTAAAAAGAAAAGGAAAAATTTGAAAAATAACGTAACTTGATTGTTAATGTAATTGTTTTGTCATTGATATGAGTGTTGTTCTCATATCTATCTATCTATCTATCTATCTATATATATATATATATATATGTTGTTTTTATATCTATCTATCTATATCTATCTATCTATCTATCTATCTATATATATACCCGCGCTTGGCAGCGGAGAAGTAGTGTGTTAAAGAAGGAAAGAGAAAGAAAAGGAAACATTTTGAAAATAACGTAACATGATTGTCAATGTAATTGTTTTGTCACTGTTATGAGTGTCGCTGTGATATATATATATATATAGCAAAATACCAGCGCTTCACAGCGATGTCATGTGTTAAAGAAGTTATGAAAAAGAAAAGGAAACATTTTAAAAATAATGTAACATGATTATCAAAGTAATTGTTTTGTGTATTTGGCGGCAGCGTCACAAAGTTGTTTTCGCAGCTGCATCAGAAACTGTACCACGACGCCTGACACGCCTCCTTTTTAGTGTTTTCTCACAGCTTGGATTGCTGCTGTCATATATATACACACACACACACACACACACACACACACACACACACAAACATACATACATATATATATACATACCTATGTACATCATATATACACACACATACATACATACACACACACAAATTATATATATATATATATGTGTGTGTGTGTATATATATATATATATATATATATATATATATATATATATATATATATATATATATATATATGTAGATAGGGTGTGTGTGTGTTTATTATATATATATATATATATACATACATATATATACACATACATATACTTGTGTGTATGTTTGTATGTGTCTGTATGTGTGTGTATAGCTTTGGTCACTGAGTGCAAGGGAAAAATAATAAAATATAGTCTATAAGTTATTAAACAGTAAAACATTAACGCTTTTAAGAAGTACAGGTACATTGAGCACTACTGGAGTGGTTTCAGGTAAACTACATTTTAAAGACTGTAACACAACAGGTAAGTAACTAACAGCAGCTAAAATGTATATGGATCATCTCTCGGTAGTAGATCCCTTTTGAAAGGCGCTACACGACGGCTGTGGTATAGAAATTACATTTTCTATGTGAACGTTTAAATTTGTGCCTCTGGTAATGTGCCTTACCGGCATTTAAAGAAAATTAGTTTTGTGTCCTCTGCAGTGTTAAGAGAGAAAGGCTTTGGTTTGGGATAAAAGGAAAAAGGTGTAAAGAAAGGAAAGTTGCCTTTTTCTTTTATACTGTATAGTATAGAGAGATGTGTTCGCTGACGTTATGATAGCCTTTTGGGACAGTCGCGTGTGTCTTGTGTAGACTGGTGAGACGCCCCTGCCATTAATCAGCTGTGATGACACTGTCAGTCCTCCACTGCGTGTGTCTTCATAATCCGAGTGAGGATCTCATAATCGTATACGTGCAAAAGAAAGTGTGAATCGCCTTAATATTATTTTTCCGTGGTGTAGAAAAGGGGTCCCGTGTTTGCACTTGTCTGGGCTATAGCGCAGGGGGAGGATGAAAAAAATTAAAAGTGCTCACTTTGACTTAAGGCAGAAGCGCAGTCAGCGTCTCAAAGGCCGGCACAGCTATGCACGCCGCTGGCTGCTCGACTTTGCTGGGCAGGAGACCACAGTTTTGCAGACACGCTCATGATATCAAAAGTCTCAGCGCTCTTTGGAGGTCATTCATATATTATATATATAAAAATCCGCTCGCAGCGGAGAAGTAGTAGTTGTCATGAGTGTTGCTGTCATATATATGCCTGCCTAAATAAGTCACCCTCGCTTTGCTCTTACTTTATTTACCGCTCATTTAATCATGGCTATTGGCGGAAAAATTATAAAATGGAAGGAGGATGGCTTTACCAAAACAATTATTGATGGCGAATCGATTATTCATAAAGCTTGAATTGGTGATGTTTTTCTGTGTTAACCTCATATTTTTTCAGACTTCTTCTCAAACTAAGGTGGTGCGAGGGTAAAATGAATCGGGATGCTGATCAATGTAATCGTGTACCAGGAAATCATGCATTGACAAAAGCTCCCTTTGCTTGTAATGCAAAGTGTGATTAAATGCATTATTTTTAAGCGTTATGGAGCACATGCATCGAAGCTTCTCAGCTGTGCTTGTGCTAAGAAAAGGAAAGATTTTAAAAATAACGTAACACGATTGTCAATGTGACCTTTTGTAAGTAGTGCCTGGAGGATTCAGTGTGGAGAAACTCGAGAGATAGCGTGTGTATTAACTTGTGGATTTTTCTGTGAGTATTTGGTGGCAGTCTGACGGTTGCTTGGAAAGACGGCATTAGCCTGGGAGCTCAGCTCAGACCGAAATTAGATGAATGGGAGGGGAGATGATGACGTGACTCCCCCCCCCGCTTTAACTGTCAATCCCCACAAACACAGTCTCGGAATTTGCATAAGCACACCCTTCACCTACAATTTTAACTTAGTTACAAAGTGATCAAAACTCTCGCTTATATCCTCGTCCTCTCATTAAACTTGTATCCCGCATTACCTGTGGGCATGTGAAACGCCAGCGGTAGCCTGTCTATGAACTTAATTTAAAGTTTAGGTTTACACCTTGCTTTCTTTCCGAGGCAGCAACACTCATGAATATGGTAGTATATATGTCACTCGCCGCTTCTTAATGTTTTTCGCTGCCTTCTCAATTATATAATGCATGTTTTCTTAAGCGCTTTTGGAGGTCTTCCTGGTTTTCTACGCAGCGTTGACAATCAGTTCACGGATTACGTGGAGGCGTGATGATGTCACACTAAACTCCCCCCGTCATTCCAGCTCAACTCCATTACAGTTAATGGAGAAAAATACCTTCCAGTTATGACCATTAGGCATAGAATTTCTAAATGAAACCCTGCCCAGCTTTTGTAAGTAAGCTGTAAGGAATGAGCCTGCCAAATTTCAGCCTTCTACCTACACGGGAAGTTGGAGAATTAGTGATGAGTCAGTGAGTGAGTGAGTGAGTGAGGGCTTTGCCTTTATTAGTATAGATATATACACACACATATATATATATATATATATATATACACACACATATAAATATATATATATATATATATATATACACACACACATATAAATATATATATATATATATATACACACACATATAAATATATATATATATATACATATATATATATATATACACATATATATCTATATATATACACACATATATATATATACTAGTAAAATACCAAGGCTTCAGAGGAGAAGTAGTGTGTTAAAGAAGCAATGAAAAGAAAAGAAAAGGAAACATTTTGAAAATAACGTAACCTGATTGTCAATGTAATTGTTTTGTCACTGTTGTGAGTGATGAGTGTTGTTGTCATATATATATATATATTTACACACACACACATAAACATATATATATATATACATATCTATACATATATATATATATATATATATATATATATACATACATACACACACACATATATAAACATATATATATACATATACATACATATCTACATATATACACACACAGCTATTTCAGATCAGTGCAATACGCTGTTTGTTAAAACGGTTGACTCCGCTCTTACGTGCAATAACAAATCAAATCATTCAGTTGTCTTTGCTCATATGTCATTTTAGAGCTGGACGCCTGGCATCTTTTTTTGGCCACAAGTTCGTTTCTGTTTGGTGTGAGGTTCTGTGTTGTGGAGATTCTCAGGATGGATTGCAGGTGCTCATCAGTGAGGCGACTCCTGTGTGCTGTTTTGTTAGTCTTTATCACTGAGAAGAGCTTCTCACACAGATATGTGCTACCAAACATGCACAAGGTTCGAGCCGCATGTAGACGGACTTTTTTTGTTCTTCAAAGTCACCAAAGCGCTGTGCAAACTCAGTGCGCAATAACTTGCAGCATCATAAGGTAGACTTGATTAACGCGTTAGTGTTCGGCAAGGCAGCTGAAGCGCTGCATTATGGGATCTGTAGTTTATTGTGTTACCAGCGCTTCATATACCCGGCTTTAATAACAATAATACAGTATATAAAATGATCTCGGGCCTGATATAATTACGCCGGGCGGATGTGGCCCTGCCCTTGAGTTTGACACATATGGACTAAATAGAACTTGAAAAGATATATTTTTCAAATGTGATCGCAATTCAGATAGAGTTGACGCCAAGACTACAGCCTGCATGCCTCAATAGTCATCCTCCCTCGCCTTACTTTTTACCGCTCATCTAATGAATACACTGAGTATGGCTTTACCAAAACAATCATTGATGGCGAATAAAGTATCCATTATTCGAGTATGTAGATCGGGTTATATATATATACATATATATATACCCGCGTATCGCAGCGGAGAAGTAGTGTGTTAAAAAAGGTAGAAAAAGAAAAGGGAACATTTTAAAAATAACGTAACATGACTGTCAATATACAGTATTTGTTTTGTGAGTGTTACTGAGTGTTGCTGTCATCAAGGATTTGATTATCATTATTTCTTTCAATCAGGTTCGTATTTGTAGGATGTGTTGTGTTCAAGTTACATTCCGTGTTTGTCAATCGCTGTAAAGATGACAGGTTTCATTCATCGATTCGCTTCTTACTGCATCAATAAACAGCTCGTCTTCTTCTTTATCTGAGACCTGACACACTGCATGCACGGGTTTTTTACACTGTCTTCCTTTAGCGGGACATTGACTTTTTCCAACGTGTGCTTTGTTTCCGCAGTAGTTGGATTTATGAATATGCTTGTATGTATGAGACGCTTCATATTTTTTGCTGCCTTTTCAATTGTGTAATTCGGTTTTTGTTCAGCGCTCTTTGGAACTGTTGCTTTTATCTGTGCACTGCGCCAGTTCACGTGAGCCACTCGGTGTACATGCATCGAAGGTTCCCAGCTGTGCTGGTGCCATCTCCTGCTATGTCCATGGCTGTATTTAATGTTACCTTAGTCCTGGCACTTAAAACTTTCTCTCGCAGTTTCGCTGAGTTTGTGTCAAACACCACCCTGACCATCTCATCTTCCTCTCCATAAGCACAGTCCTTCACCCGTGAATATTTAGTGGCAGTTTGCTATTGGATTGCCGCTGACGGACGGCCTTATATGGGCAGGCACTAAATTACAAACGCCAGCGCAGCCTGTCTATGAACTTAATTTAAAGTGTAGGTTTACATCGTGCTTTGTTTCGAGTAGCAGAACTCATGAATATGGTTGTATATGTCACTCGCCGCTTCTTATTGTTTCGCTGCCTTCTCAATTATATAATGCATGTTTTCTTGAGCGCTTTTTGAGGTCTTCCTGGTTTTCTATGTACTGCGTGATTACGTGGGAGGCGTGATGATGTCACACTAAACTCCCCCCCGGCGTTGAAGCTCATCTCCATTACAGTAAATGGAGAAAACTGCTTCCAGTTATGACCATTACGCGTAGAATTTCGATATAAAACCTGCCCAACTTTTGTAAGGAAGCTGTAAGGAATGAACCTGCCAAATTTCAGCCTTCCACCCACACGGGAAGTTGGAGAATTAGTGATGAGTCAGTGAGTGAGTCAGTGAGTGAGTGAGGGCTTTGCCTTTTATTAGTATAGATATATATATATATATATATATATATACATATATATATATGTGTGTGTGTGTGTGTGTGTATATATATATATATATATATATATATATATATATATATATATATGTGTGTGTATACAGTCACTTCAGTATTTATTAATGAAGAGTTTACTTGCGTTTGTCCTTATTTTATGCTTTTCACTTTTATACAGTATAGTGCACTTCTGCTTGCTGGGCTGAACCCAGTTTTTAAACATGTTGATACTTAAAAAAGTAACGAGTGACAGCAAATCCTTAGTGGCAGATTTTAGCAGTGAATAAAAATCAGCTTTGCAGAGAAAGGCCTGCTAATGAGTGTTCTAATCACATGTAGCTATGCTCTTAACTGAAATGACAGGTTAATCAGGTTTTTGTGTGATAGAGCAGATATGGAGAGGATACCAATTATTTAACCTCTAGATCCCAAGCGAGTCAGCTATTTGCATGTCTCATATTAGTTTATTGATGCGGTCAAGAACAATGTTGCCCTTTCAGCTGGCCTTTGTGAAGCTTAAATTAAATAAATGTATTGACTTGAAGATGTGCTACAGTTGAGTTTATTACAAGCATGCAGTGATTACTGAAGACAATAAAGAGTCAGCGCAAGGGACATTTTTAAACATGTATACTCCAAAATTTAACACATAGATTTTACATTGATGCCATCCAAACATTGCATCACAATTCAAAATGTACATATAATAGTAGCTTTTACTGTGCAGCTTTAATAATAGTAGAGATAAAAAGGTACCACTTAACTGCCTGGCTCATACCATATATTATGCTGGATTTATGTGTTTAACTGGATGAGCAGCCAATCTGCTTTGTGATGCCCTCATTTTTTTTCTCTATCCTCCACTCATTTTTACTTTTCCTCTAGCAAACCAACTCTGGTTACAGCCTCATACCTTAATTTTTAACTCTGCTGGAAAGAAATGCCTATATTGCACCCATTCTGAAATTACAAATAGAGTCACGAGTCATCCTCAAGCCCTATTTTTACTCGTAGAGTCTGAGATTGAATCACAGAAACTCTTCCTCTGCAACCAATGGTAATATAAAATTGGAAACTGCTGAAAAGTCTTGAGGGAGTTATGTAATTCAGCATTTCCCGGGATTAAACAATTCCTGGTCATGTAAATTGACATCCTCAAGGCAATGAGATCCAATAACTGATAAGATTCCTTCATTGTCATTGCATAACATGTACAATGAAATTCTGATGCATTACCTAAAATAGTGCTCAAAACTTTGCTTAAAAAATAACATTCATCTAACGTTTAATATTCTCACATTTTCAGCTCACACATTACACAGTTGTTACCATGTGCAAAAATTTTTTTTTTTTGAACAAGTGCTTATTTTAAGAGATAATAATGATGAATGTGATATTTCACAATTATGTCTAGAAAGTATGTGATTTCAGTAAAGAATTTAGTGTAATAACCTCTTTGAGGTAGAAACTATTCATCAGTCTTGTGGTCCATACTCTAATGGACCTATATCTCAGACCTGAGGGGAGAAGTTCAAACAGTTTGTGTGCTGGGTGTCTTCCACAGACATCGAGAGGTGCAGAGTTCTTCCAAGGTAGTTAAAGGTGTACTGGTAATTTTCTCAACTGTTTATTGATTCTCCGTAGAGCCTTTTTGTCAGCTGTTGAGCTGTTGCCATACCACATGAGTATGCCATTTGTTCAGGACACTGTCAATGAAACAAAGAAAGACACCAGAAGCTTTTGTGACAGATCAGCCTTCCTGAAATTTCTCAGGAATTACAGTCGCTGTTGTGCTTTTTTAACCAGTGGGTTTGTGTTTATTGTCCATGTGAGATCTTCTGAGATGTATGTACCCAAGAACCTTAAACTAGAGAATCTTCCACTTTTGTCACTGTTTATATATAGTGGCTGATGGTCATCCTGCTTTCTACTGAAATCAGTGATCAGTTATTTAGTTTTTTTAGGTGTTAAATATCAAGTTATTCTCCATGCACTAGTCTGTCACTCTTCATACCACCTCCCTGTTGGCAGACTCGTCTCTATCAGTGATCTGTCCCACTATTGTTATATTGTCTGTAAATATAATAATAGCATTGGTGTTGTGGGCTGGTATGCAGTCATATTTGTACAGAGAGTAAAGGAAAGGGCTCAACACACAGCCTTGAGGTGCTCCTATTGTGAGTAACAAAGTTGGGGAGTGGTGGGGGCCTATCCTCACTGACTGTGGCGGGTTTGTTAAAAAGTCCTGTATCCCCAGGCAGATGTTATGCTGGAGGCCTAGGTCGGACATCTTGGAAAACAACCTGCTGGGTGTGATGATATTAAAAGCAGAACTGTAATCCACAAACACCAGCCATCCTCCCTTTCCCAAGTGGAGCAGTACAGTGTGCAGGACAGCGTGATTGGTGTCGTCTATTGACTTATTGGATCTATATGTGTGTTGGTGAGGGTCTAGACCAGGTGGAGAGCAGTCTTGATGTACCTAAGGACCAGGCTTTCAAGACGCTTCATGATAATGCTACTGGCCTATAATCATTGAGGTAGGTTACTGCAGTCTGATTTGGAACTGGTACTATGGTGGATGTCTACAGGCAGGTAGGAACAGTGCCCTGTGATAGAGATCAATTGAAGACATTTGTAAATACCTCCACTAACTGTTAACACAGTCTGTGACAACCCACCTTGGGACACCATCTGGGCCAGCTGCTTTCTGTATATTGCTATTTCAGAATGTGCGTCTAACATCTGCAGACTGTATAGTGAGTAGCTGGCTGTTGGTATCTGGTGCTGGAATGGTGGTCGTGACTGTTCCTAGTTTCTCCTCCCAATGCCTTCCAAAGAAGCAGTTAAGTTGCTCTGCCAGTGAGGAACTGCTGGTACTGGTAGCTGGGTTGATATTATTATTTTGTTTAGTGCTGTGATGTATACCTTGCCATGAAACCTTTCCACTTGTAGGCAGCTTTGGGATCTCTATTGCCCCTATTCAAGTTTTACCAGGCAACACTGTACTGCTGTTTATCACCAGAGTGGAAAGCCTTATTGCGTGCCTTTAGCAAGAGTCATACATCTTTTGTCATCCACAGCTCATTGTTGGAGAAAGCAGGGATTTGTTTTGTTATAGTGACATTGTCTATGCAGCTCTTTATATAAAACTGAACAGCAGAGCTGTATATATCGATATTGTCGTCTTCAGATACAGTCCTGTCAGTGCTACTGTAGCAGTCCTGGAACTACTCAGAAGCTCCCTCTGGCTAAACCTTTATGTCTGTTACAGTTGGTTTGACTGTGTTGGTAAGATGTCTGTGTACTTGAGCTAAAAACAAAGAGATGTGGTCAGGCTGGCCCAGATGTGGGAGAGGTAATGCTTTAAACCCATGCTTGAGGTTACACGATCAAGTGTGTATTTTTCCTCTTGTGGGACATTGGACATGTTCATAGAATTTTGGGAGCACAGCATTTAAATGTGCCTGGTTAAAATGATCTGCTCTTACAAACAATACATATGGGTGGGCATTCTGTTGTTTCTATTGTTTGATAATGATTGCCAGTGATCTTGGATTAGCGTAAGGTGTTTATTTGGTCAATGCACAGCATCTTGCACGCCAGAGGGTACTTAATTCATATGTAAAAAAGAAAGCCTTGTTCTCCTTGCTTGCATTTTATACTTTTATGGTTAATAGGATCATTTTACTTACCTGTTATGACATAAGTCGTCAGAAGAAGGAAGATGCACATTCAGAAATCAGCCAGAAACAGAAACCTTCTAACCTACACACACAGTATGAGGAAAAAAAATGATTCAATAAGCATCACATAACATAACATAACATAACATAGGGTGGAATATTTTTTTCAAAGTCCTATATTTAGCAAGAGACATGGTTGAAGCACAGAGGTCCCAAGTGCTAACAGAAGATAATGATGTGCTTCTCTACCCAAAGGAAAATACAATATGTCACTGTGAGTGTGCAGATTTAACAAGATTTTTTTTTTAAACATACCACATCTTTATATGACAGTTTTGGTGTTAATTTGTTTGTTTGAAAAGACAAAGTAACAGAGGCTTCTACTAGATTGGAAATGCTGGTATGTCTTATTCCCCTGTGGTGATTATGTCAGTTACAGTATATCATCTCGAAATGTGGATAATGCAGTATAGTTTAAACAGTCAGACTCTGTTTGCCTTCTTTTTCCTTTAAAAGTTTACCCTCCTAAACTTTATCTTGAATTATTATTTAAAGGAATATGTAGAAATAAATTACTGCAAACAAAAAGTTCTAAAAATATGTCACAAGGAAAAGTCAAGTTAGCAAATACATTCTGAACTTTCCCTTCACTGAACTGAATATTAGCATACATTTTTATTATTAAACATATTGTACTGTGGCCTTTGCCTGAATCATTAAGTTTGGTGAGTTGGGTATCCTACTAATACTTATCCATTTGTCCATTTTTATATGGTCCTAAATGGGAGCAGCCATTGGAAGGCAGTAAACGGCTCCCAGATGAGATGGCCTTTCATTACAGAGCACACTCTGAAACTCTAAACACACAGGCAGTATAGACTTGTTAGTTGGGCTAACGGCATGTCACATTTCTAAGAAGAAACCAGTATGAATGAGGAGAGCATCACAGCCCAGACTCAAATCCAACTCAACAGTTATTGTACAGTGGATTCAGAAAGTTTTCTGACTCTGTTTATTGTACTGTAGATTTAGAAGGCCCAGTTGGGGCTGGGTGATCTTTTGGCATTGGGACCCCTGCAGATTTTGTTTTTTTACTTTTTTTTTTCTTCATTTTTTCTGTTCTCCTGGCCATCTGACCTTATTACCGTATTCATCTTAGAACACAATACTATATATAAGTACTCTCCCTATTTACTAATTACAGTATACAGTACAGGCCAAAAATTTGGACACACCTCCTCATTCAATGTGTTTTCTTTATTTTCATGACTATTTACATTGGTAGATTCTCACTAAAGGCATCAAAACTATGAAACAACACATGTGGAGTTATGCACTTACCAAAAAAAAAGGTGAAATAACTGAAAACATGTTTTATATTCTAGTTTCTTCAAAATAGCCACCCTTTGCTCCGATTACTGCTTTGCACACTCTTGGCATTCTCTCGATGAGCTTCAACAGGTAGCCTCCAAATCCACTAACCACTGACAAACACCCTCATGCCATGTTAGTGCCACCATCATGCTTCATCATATTAGGTATTAGGCATGTCATGAGCACTTCATAATCTTCACCAGACGTAGTGCTTGCCCAAAGAGTTCAGTTTATGTCTCAGAGCACAGAATCGTTTTCCTCATTTTCTCTGAGTAGAAGCAGGCTCTCATATGCCTTTTACTCAAGAGTGACGTCCATCTAACCACTCTACTATAAACGCATGAATGATTGTGTGCTGCTAGGATGATTCTCCCATCTCAGCAAAGAACTTTTGAAACTCTGTTAGATTGACCCTTTGCATTCTTGACCCAAGGCTCTTCTTGCATGGTTACACAGTTTTGCCAGACGGACGAGTCTAGGAAGAGTCCTGGTGGTTCCAAAAGTTTTCCATCCAAAATACCCGTGTTCCTTATTATTCATAGCTGCATTATATGTATTGTACTTATGGCTGAGCATTCATCAGTTGTCAGCTCTCATGCACACAGTGCCTGCCCCTACAACTTAAGACAAAATTGAACCTGTTTGATTTTGTCAGTGTGATTTAAAGACTAATTGGACTAAGTCACTGGGTACATCACTCTCCACAACTGTTGGTCGCAGGGGTGAGCCATCACTGCCCTTGAATCATTAAGATTATGTAAGTGAAGTCTATGACTAAAAATTCCTAAAAAAGTCTTGCAATGTGACATGACCATAGTGGGTTAACTGTACAGTTGTTGACACCTATAACCATTATTTGCCTCTTTTAATCTCAGAAGTACTTATTGAGCCTATTTCCTCATTACTGCATAATTCACATTACTGTGAAGATAGTGACCATACTTTTTATATAAAGCTTTATTTTCCAAAGTGGCCTGTTAATTATTGTTGCAGGGGGCCAAGGCAGTATCCAGGTAATTTCAGGTAAAAAGGCAACACTTAACACTACTGTAGATAGAATTTGAGCCCATAACAGCACCTACTCATGCAAACTGTAACACTATGTCACAACATACTAATCTAGAAGGATCAATAAACTTGACATGTATGTCATTGGAATGTGGATGGAAATAGCAGCAACTGGAAAAGATCCACATAAATGAAGGGAAAACATTCAAATACCATTCAAATAGTGACTACTCTGGTATTTTAGCACCAGCCCCTGGAAATGTGAAGCAGCTGTACTAATCACTGCACTGCCATGCTGCCATGAAGCTTGTATTCAACATGAAGTGTTCAGCCAGACCATGTGATAAGACCAATGGATTGTTGTCTTCAAAATGAGAATCAGTGGGCTAGAATGTGACCCTTACCTGGCAGTATTGTATGTAATATTAAAGGCCAGAACAGAACTATCTCCAGGTTCAGGTTTCTTTGTGCCGTAGACATATAGAGACACAATAGAGAATTATTTTAGTCAGTTAAACTTGCCACTTATTCTAATATGGTACAGATGGTAATCCATCGTTTATGTTCTTAAAATGTCGCATAAAATGGACACCTCAAAGCGCCTCTTGATTTTGTACTCATTTTAAACCATCTGTAGGTCAAAATTGATGTATTTTCACTTTACTGTGCTTTGCCTTTTGTCTTTTTCAGAATGGGGTTAATGTATTACTATTTAGCTGTAGATTAGCCCTTTTAAGGCACTTATAGTCATGTTCACCATTTTTATGTTTTTATTTCCTGTATCTGGCCAGATATAACACAGTCTGTGCTGTAGCTGGCATTGGTCAGTTTAATCTAAAGCGAGTCTTTCCTAATATTTTGAGCGCCTTACCTTGTATTATAGATACCTTTAGACATTTATCCACATCATATTCCTAATGTGACTTCCTAACTCATAATCCCCATGTTGTCACTTTTGATTTACTTAAGGAAGCTAGTAGTATGTATGAATCCAGCCATCTTTTTTATGGTCTAGAAGTGCAAACCTGGCAAAACTGTGCATGTTCCTTTTGGCTCAGTATAATAAAAATGAGTTGCATTCTGCAAAAGTATTGCATCAGCAACTATGCAGTTATTTACTAAATCCTCAGACATACTGACAGCAGAATTGCAATGAAAACATTTTTGTTTTAACTGTATTGCCAAGAGTCCCCAGCATCTTATCCTGCAAAATAGGTAGACTGGAAAGTTTAGGCCTCCATAAATGCATTAAAGATCCCCACATGTAGTCACTGGATTTTTAGGGTGGTCTCCATCCATTGTGATTGTTCTCTGTTGAAATTTAATTTCCATATTCAAATTGGTAAAGGTTTTACAAGTAATGCAGATTAAGGGCACAGTTAATTTATGGTGATGCTGAAATGAAGTTCTGCTCAATAGAAATAGAAAATAAAGGACATCACAAAGCATCCTTTTCTCCCTTAAAGGAGTTAAGTTCTCTGCTCTGCTAGTAATCAATAATTGAATAACTGAGATTCAAGGTTAAATCTTTACTTAATAATTATGTTTTTTGGGTTTTTTTGCAACATAACCAATAGCATTGAATATAAGGAATACAAAATAATTTTACAACCTGGATGGGTTCATGCAGTCATCATATAGTCCCATGTGACATTTTCCAGATAGCCCAGTACCTTAGATTATATATCCTTAATTGAAAAGTGAAAAGAAGGAGTTTTCGTAAGAGACAGAGCTCATTGAAAAGTGTCAAGCAGCTAACCAGACCGAAAACCCCATTTCAATGTCCATGGCTTCTCTGAAAATGTCAGAAAAGGCAACAAAACACCAAGTGAATTTAAACTAGACTAAAAAATAAAGAATTTTTGAAAAATTACAATCCAGCCACTCACCCAAAGTGAGTACCTGGGTTTCTGATAATAGAAGAGCGGGCAAAACACAGGAATGGTACTAAGACATTATCACAGTCAAGATCAATTTCCCATGGATTTCAAAAGCTGCAATAGGCTACAAACAGACTGGATATACAAAATATTCCAAGGTTCTGCTTTGCTTTCCAGTTTTGCCAGAATACACTTCACTCGTGTTCAGTTTAACAATTCTTTCTGGTTTCGGCCATTTACCTGAAATCTATCAGTTGAAAAGATTAAAGCATCCACCCATTAAGAAGCATATTAAATACAGTTTCTTGGAACAGTTTATTTGGGTGGTTTCTTTGTCACTAGTATGATTTAACAAATGCATTTCTCCATCTGGTTACCAAAGCCTAGCTTGGCTGGACTTGGCGGAAGTTAGGAGCCAACACTGGACAGGGTGCCAGTCCACCACAGATCACAGTGACACACACACAGGACCAAATTATTGTTACTAGTTAACCTCTGTGTGTCATATTTATGTTCATTCAAGTTTTTTCTTTTCTGCTAATGTGCAATATGAATAAAAACTAAAATTAACTGACAATATCCACAATCCAGAATTTTTATTATTGTCTTACATTTGGCTGATGCAAGATGACTGAATAGATCGACATACTTTACTGCTGTTTACTGGTATTTTTTACAAGTGGAGGAAAAACTGGTTTATTGAGTCTCAGGCAGGAACTGAGGTAGCAACTTTGAGATTTAAAGTTAAGTGTCTTGGCCATTGCACCTCACTGTCTGCCTGAACTGGAATACAAGGGCCGCAAATTGGCTGTGGGGCATCTGTTGGCGAAGGAAGCTTCACTGATCTTGATTTTGTCAACGATGCTGTGATCTTCGCTGAGTTAATGGTGGCTCTGATCAGGGCTCTCGAGAGACTGAGCGAGGAGTACGAGTGTCTGGGCTTGTGAGTGTCCTGGATAAAAACCAAGATCAAGGTGTTTAATGACCTCTTAGTGTGTCTGTCTGCAGAGAGAGGGTCGACCTTGTTGAGAGATTTTCTTACCTCGTAATCGTAAGACCTTACCTTTTCCTATGAAGTCAGTTGATGGATTAGGAAAGTATGGGGGGTCATGAGGTCACTGCAAAAGAACAAAGGTCCAAGTCTTTACAGTCCTGGTGCTTCCTGTTTTGCTATATGGTTGCGAGACATGGACACTATACATTGACCTCAGGTGAAGAGTGGACTCTTTTGGTACCGTGTCTCTTCAGAGAATCCTTAGGGACCACTGGTTTGAGTTTGTGTCAAATAAGCGGTTACTCATGGAGTCTCGAATGAGTCACATTACCTGCATTGTAAGGGAGCGTCAGTTATGGCACTACGACCCTGTGGTGCGATTCCTAAAGAGTGATCTGGCTCCAGGATCCTCATTGTTGAGGACCCGAGTGGCTGGACCAGGCCAAAGGAACACCCACATAACACCTTGCTGCAGCAGGTAGAGGGTCATTTCTGGAGGGTGGGACTGAACTGCCTTGGGGGTTGCCAACCTCGATCCCAAGCTGTTTCCTCGTGTGGTGGGTACGGCAATGCATTGTACCAGTGCATGCTACCCAACCTGACCTGACCTGAATTGGATGTTAATTCAGTTGACAATAGAATACTCAAAAATGTTTCAGTATTTTGCACACTGGTGAATTGTGGAGTTGCAGTTTGAGGTGCATATCAAGGTAATGCGGATTTGTGCTACATTCATACCTGATGGATTTTTCCCCCAAATCTTAATCTTTAATGCGTGTGGATGTAACCTTTTGAAAGCTGACTTTAATGAATTTTTGAAACTTGTCAGTAGGGAGGTGGTAGTTATATTAAAACATCACCAGATGCTTTGCAATAAAATATAACACATTTATAGCTTTAAACGACACCTCCCACAGAGAGATAAATCAGCATCAAGAAAATTCCTTTAGACAAGATTAAAAAAAATAAAATAAAAGTGCCAAAAGCATTATCAGAACTAGCTTATCCTCAGAAACCATACAGCCCCATTTTCTTTTGGGAGAATGAAAGCCACATTATATTAATTTAATTGAGATACAATAGCAACTTGCTATAAATAACTATTTTATGTATTTGTTACTTATTTTCCTCAATGCTGCAACTGCTAGAGAACTGAAATATAAGGCAAAGTCTCCAAACTTCTGCTTTTGGTTGGTGCATTATTGGTTCTAACTTTTATGGTTTATGCCGCCATTTTTGTGATTGCAGGATTAGCTCACTTTAGCTCAGTTCGTCAAAAGCTGGATTCGTCTTTGAGTGGCTCACTGAGTTAGTCCACCTGCTTGAATTAAAAATGTCAGGCTTTGTTTAGATTTGATTAATTACTTTTAAGTAAAACTCGGGGGCCAAGCTTCAGCTTCAATACTTGGAGTTCTATTCAACTCCAAAAATCAGTGGCTTTATCTTTATTGGGATTCAAAGAATCATTCCAAGTAAAAAAAAATTGCAACTTTTGAAGTAGCAACTTAAGCAAATAATATGGAATAGCAAATCACTTAATAACATTCAGTGACATGTCCATCAAACTAAAAACAAATAACAAAATCCGCACAGATATGAGGGGCCAGCTGGAAGGATTTCTTATTTTCGGTTTGCTGATATGACTGTTCCAATTTGCAAGACACATGAAGTAATCAACAAATAAATTATCTTGGCCCTATTTTTGAATTTTTTTTTTTTTTTACAGTAGAGAGTGTTAATATACAAGACATTCCACAAGCGAGAAGAGAGTATTTAGTCCATCAGGCTCATTTTGCTGGCTGTGAGCTAAGTCATGTAGGACTTAGTCGAGACAAGGATATCCAGAAAGCCAATTAATTAGTACAACATTACAGCAACAGAAAGAGCAACCCAGAAAAGTTGAATGTCATAAAACCAGAACTTTTCAATAAAATGGAAGAGAAGCAGTATATATGGGTATGGAATCAGTTTATTCTACTCTTGGTTGTAACTAAGTTTTGATAGTCGAAGAAACATTCACAGGACATGTTTTATTCATAAATATCATTGGTTCCTGTCTTTGGCTTTTAGGCAATATGGAGTAAAGAAGGAACAAAACACGGAAACCCTGTTTAATTGTCAATGGCAAGGTTCAAATCCCTAGAGAATATGGTAAAGACACCCATTCCTAGTGTGTTTTTTTTTTTTTTACTGGAGATTGACCTCTAGTGAGGTGGTTGAATAACTGATATCCCACTTACAGTCTGTGCTGTCATTTTGTCTTGATGGACTGGAAGGAGCATGGGTGGCTGTTAGGTAGAAGTTATATTGTTAATCCCTGTCATTCCCCTTCTTGTCCACTTCTGGAAGGAAACTGGAGGTTTTGTTAGTGTCTGCACCTTATCCTTCTCTCTCCCCCTCATTTAGTTTCTCAGTGGACCACAGTAAAACATCATGTTTGTGCGTTTGACAGCAGATATCAGAAAATCATAATATTTCTTGATCCATTCTACAGAGCAGATGTGTTCAGACCAAATTGAATCAATTAAGAAATTGGTAATGGAATGCTTTTTTGATTTTGTTTAACACAATGACATTTTTATTCTTATTTGGCTTTGATCAAGTGTCTTTATAATGTTTTTAAAAACTTTCCAATAGAAGGGAAAAAGCCTTAATAATAAAAATTATTAAGTATAATTGGAACAAGGTAGGAATATTTTGTGTGGCTTTGAATATCTGTGTCTGATGTACAGAAGATATTCCAGGGTTGGTGACTTAACAGACAGGAGCACATGAAAAAGAGAAATATCCTCTTTAAGAAAACCAATGTTTTAAAAGGGGTTTTCAAACTCATGGCCCATTTGCTTTGTTCTGAATAAGGAATAATTCTTTACTTTTTTTTCAATTTTCAGTTATTTCAGTTGCATTTCACACTTTCAAGTGAACTAAATATCCCATGGTTGTGTAATGGACTTCTTTCATTAGGCAGAAACAAAGCTGCATTTTCCATAATAATTTGGTTTATTTACTAAACACAGCACTATGAGCAAAACGGCAGTTATCGATTGACTGGAAGACTCAATGTTGTATTTGAAAATTATGCACCACTACGCATGGTATGAAAAGGCCATATTTCAAGTAGGCTTGTGTGCAAACCAAGTCAAGCTCTGCTGATAGTACATGGCAATGTGCTTCAGTTTTATGATGGCAAACATAACAGGTGAGTTTCACTTAACTGTATGATGATGCATATTTACTCTCCAGTAAACACCTTATGAACGTAACCTCACATTACATGTCTTCCAGCCTAACTCTTTTAAATATCTGTTAATAATGTTTATATCAACATTTACTACATATGTCAAAGTTAGTGCCTCCAGTATGCATCTGGCACCACTGAAAATCGATTGCAGTGAGTAGACGCCCCACCTACACACATCACTTTCATGGTGCAAGATTAGAGGTTTGATTGATCCCACAAGGCTCTGCTATTCGTTTATCGCCACCTCTATATGTATTTTGATTGACCCAATCACAAGTAATTTCCCCCCCCCAACTGCTGCCTGATTGTGTGTGAGAGGCTGTGAGGTTGAATAAGATTAGTCTTGCTCTGACTGGCTGGCAATTATGCAAGTTGTTTTATGTGATTTGATAGATAGATAGATACTTTATTAATCCCAAGGGGAAATTCACATACTCCAGCAGCAGCATACTGATAAAAAACAATATTAAATTAAAGAGTGATAAAAATGCAGGTATAACAGACAATGACTTTGTATAATATTAATGTTTACCCCCCCGGGTGGAATTGAAGAGTCGCATAGTGTGGGGGAGGAACAATCTCCTCAGTCTGTCAGTGGAGCAGGACGGTGACAGCAGTCTGTCGCTGAAGCTGCTCCTCTATCTGGAGATGATACTGTTTAGTGGATGCAGTGGATTGTCCATAATTGACAGGAGCCTGCTTAGCGCCCATCGCTCTGCCACGGATGTCAAACTGTCCAGCTCCGTGCCTACAATAGAGCCTGCCTTCCTCACCAGTTTGTCCAGGCGTTATGCGTCCCTCTTCTTTATGCTACCTCCTCAGCACACCACCACGTAGAAGAGGGCGCTCGCCACAACCGTCTGATAGAACATCTGCAGCATCTTATTGCAGATGTTGAAAGACGCCAGCCTTCTAAGGAAATATAGTCAGCTCTGTCGTCTCTTGCACAGAGCATCAGTATTGGCAGTCCAGTCCTACTTATCCTCCAGCTGCACTCCCAGGTATTTATACGTCTGCACACAATTTCCTCTGATGATGATTTGTGCTGCATTTGTACCAATGTGCATATTTATTTTTACCTTTTTATTGTTTTTAATGCTCCATGTTAACCCACGAATCATTAAGCTGTGAATGAAATTACTTATTACCTACAGCAGATACCTTTTGAGTAGCACAGTTGTTTTGGTCTGCACTAGAGTGTCATTGACATATTCATATCTACCTAAATTAACTGGACTTTTGAGGAAGACTTAAAAAACAGGTTCAAAGAAACTATTTTTTCACAATTAGAGGACTGTGAAGTAAAACCTATAGAAAAATCTACTCTTAAAATTGGTAATCTCTGTGTATTAGAAAAATATTATAAGCACATGATAAAAGTAGAGACTATATTTTACTAAACCTTAAGATGTAAGAGGTAGGATTAAAAAGACTTATGCCTATATATTTTTATTATTTTGTATGAGTTGGAAACCACCAATAGTTAATTAATCCAACGGTTAGACATGTAGGAGAGCCGGAGAAGGATGGGCCCCTCACTTAGAGAGGGAATGTGAACTTTTTGGCTATAAATAATGGTAGCAAGTGCCAACCTAGTAGAGAGTAAGGACAGGCCTTGTCAAACAGAAATGATGGACAGAGAGGGGTTTGACACCCCCTCAGCTAATAAATATTGGTAGAATTAATTACAGCAGTGAAATGATAAGGAGTCACATGAGGATGAATAGTGGCTTGAATGATAAGAATTGTAATAAATGTAAGAGATGCTTGCTCAACTTATCTGAATTGAGTCTGTATGTGCGCCGTACAATAAACCTTGATTCTACTGCCTGTCCTGAGTCTCCGAGTGCCTTCATTGGGGCTAAGGGTGCCTTTGCCTGCCTGCTTCTACAAAACCAGTAACAAGAATCATCTCAAAAGCAGTATCAGTTGTACATTTATTGAGAGAGTGGTCAAACGCAGAACTGCAGCTGTCTTTTTGTATGTAACTTTTTTTTATGCCCTACACCAGTGTTTCTCAACTTTTGTGGACTCGCGATCCAATATTTCCCATGTGGATCCCTGTTGATGAATCAAGTGAGATGATCTGAACCACCCATTGATGAATTGAGTGCGATCGTAATGCTGGTCTGAGAGTGTTTGTTAGATTTTTTTTTCTTTGATTGTTTTGAAATATAATTGCACACAGTTTCCTACAAAGGTTGAAGGTGAGGAGTACTCCTGAATTAGTTTAACTTCCTTACATGTGATCACTTCTACCCTGTTTTCCAGTCTCCAGGCCTTGCCAGATGTTCAGTTTTCAGGAAAGTGGTCTACAGCAGGCCACACCCTCATTGTATGTCCATTGTTGTGCCTGTGTTCATGTCTTTCACATACAGCTTTTCTTTAGCAATGCCCTTCACATGCCATTTACCTTAAGGGTATGTCTCTCACATTCAGCTACTTGGTTATCATCCAAAGCCGTTTGTCTGTCCGCAGGTGTATTCATGAAGGCTAATCTTTATTCTTTTACTTGTTCATGTGTTGGTATCTTTTTTCTCTTGTCTCAGTTTTTTGAACATTTCTTTGTTTTTCTTAATGGTTTTGCTTATGTTTAACTTTTATGAGTTTTACCTTTGTCTTCTGTTTTGAGCACTTCCTTGTCGTAATGTGGTTTCCATTGTACTTATCAGCTTCTGGCAATTTGTTTCTATTTTTATCATATGCTCTTGTCTTCCAAGTCTCATTAATATCAACCAATCATTTAACAAAGTAAAGAAAATACTTGACAAGGCCTTATTGACAGCTTTTCTAGTGGCATAAATTAACCTGGCTGAGAATGTATTAAAACGAGTCTATGGCTCAAAATGTCAGCAGTGCATTGGGGTCTGAAGTGTGCATTCATCAGCCTTGAGCCTTAGTACAATAGATATATTATGTGCTTCATCTAGATTGCAAATGAGACTTCTCCAGTTATTTAATTTTCTAAATCATGCAAATTATACATATTAAGCATTTTCTAATTATTAGATACAAGTCAGGCTACTCAGGTTGCATATTTTTCATCAGTTGTTGGCAATGGCAGATGTGCCTTTCTAAATTAGAAGAGTTTCATAGCGTGACTGTTTCTCTGTTTTATTTTACCTATACATTCAGCTGTCCATTTCTATTAACGTTTTGTTTCTGTCACACTGTTAGAGGAAGTTGCTGCCTGTTCTGGGAACAACAGGTTCAAACGTGAAGCAACTGGTCCTGGATGAGAAGCTGGTCTATTATACCCATTCACACACTGAAGCAGTTATCAATGAACATAAGCTACGTGTTGTGGAAGTGTAGGAGGAAAGGAGAAGAACCCAAAGAAAACCTGTGTAGACACTGGGAGAATATATAGACTCTTTAGCAGACTGAAATTTCGAAGCTGCTGCACCAACATTTAACAATATAATTTTAGGCAACGCAAAATAGAAAATACAATACAAATTAGCCAAGTTACATGGTGATAATTACAAAAGCATAACTTTTATAAAGAACATAAACAATAAATGGACAGCAAATTGTCAGAAACAGTAGTCGAGAAGAAACACTTAGATGAAAGAGCCACTTATTAAATAAAGTAGATTACTATAGCTGATTCAGAATGTAACAGCCAGTCTTCAGGGGACGTCATGATGCTTTAACAGATTCCCTTTAATAATAATAACAATTCATTACATTTATATAGTGTTTTCCTCAGTACTCAAAGCGCTATCCACACAGGGAGGAACTGGGAGGCGAACCCACAATCTTCCACAGTCTCCTTACTGAAAAGCAGCAGCATTACCACTTAAGGAGAGACCTTCAGAAACTCAAAGTCACAAAACAGAAAGCTTCTGTATCAAAAATTGTATAACGAGAATGCTGGTGTCAGGGCATCTCTGCTGTCTGGTAGGATAATGAGGGGTAAGCAGGGATGACAGGTAGACTGCAGTGATGGACAGCACGGTGTTGAGAGTTATTGGTGGAGTTTTATTCATTTGGTAATACTAAATGGTTTTAAGCTTTGGTTACAATGTTAGACTGAGCTTTAGCTCTTTCCACTAGCTGGATTATAGCTTATGACAGTATTAATCAGTTAGCAAATGTCAATTAGGTCAATTCTACTGCAGTTTGCAAAGAAATCAGCAAATTACTAGAATCTGTACAAGCCCCAAAAAGAGGTTGTGTTAGGTGACTCAATAATGAAAAACTAGCATAACAACTTTTTTCAATTTCTTCAGCCTTTTGTATTCTGACCTGGGTGCATTAGCATCAGTGATAGCCTTGCAGATTGGTCACTCCCAAGTATAAAGCTATGCAGTGTAATTGTCAGTGCAAATGTTTGTTAGCGTGAACTGTAAACCGAAAGATCACACAAAGCTCTGAAAAGCTTTTATCAAAGTCAAGGCACACTCATTAATGCACATTTTTCCCCACTTTGTTTGATACTGAAAATAAAAGCCATTATAAAATTTTAGGGTGTATGAAGAAACTGTTGGAGCTAAGACAGCGTGTTTAGCAAGAGGAAATTTGAAGTGATTCAAGGTTCAGAGGTATCACACATCTGCTTACATTTTGCAACTTCTGAGTTTAATTCTACTGTACTACTACAAAAAAGGAAAGAAAAATGGTTCCAGTACTTTGTAGGTGTGAGAGTCTCAATATGTTTTTTATGTTCTACAGTATATGGACTGTAGTTTTATTGAAGTCCACTGGTGGACACTGCAAGAAGTGGCAAGAAAAAGTATGCAAACTGTAAATAACCACATTTCTTTATGAATTTGTCATAAAATATACTCTGATCTTTGTTTTCTTGTATACAGTGGTGTGAAAAACTATTTGCCCCCTTCCTGATTTCTTATTCTTTTGCATGTTTGTCACACAAAATGTTTCTGATCATCAAACACATTTAACCATTAGTCAAATATAACACAAGTAAACACAAAATGCAGTTTTTAAATGATGGTTTTTATTATTTAGGAGAAAAAATCCAAACCTACTTGGCCCTGTGTGAAAAAGTAATTGCCCCCTTGTTAAAAATAACCTAACTGTGGTGTATCACACCTGAGTTCAATTTCCGTAGCCTGATTACTGCCACACCTGTTTCAATCAAGAAATCACTTAAATAGGAGCTGCCTGACACAGAGAAGTAGACCAAAAGCACCTCAAAAGCTAGACATCATGCCAAGATCCAAAGAAATTCAGGAACAAATGAGAACAGAAGTAATTGAGATCTATCAGTCTGGTAAAGGTTATAAAGCCATTTCTAAAGCTTTGGGACTCCAGCGAACCACAGTGAGAGCCATTATCCACAAATGGCAAAAACATGGAACAGTGGTGAACCTTCCCAGGAGTGGCCAGCCACCAAAATTACCCCAAGAGCGAGAGACGACTCATCCGAGAGGTCACAAAGACCCCAGGACAACGCTTAAAGAACTGCAGGACCTCACTTGCCTCAATTAAGGTCTTTAGTGTTCATGACTCCACCATAAGAAAGAGACTGGGCAAAATAGCCTGCATGGCAGATTTCCAAGCAAACCACTGTTAAGCATAAAAGCATACTTTTATAAAAGAACATAAACAATAAATGGACAGCAGATTGTCAGAAACAGTAGTCGAAGAAACACTTAATGATGAAAGAGCTTTTGGATTACTATAGCTGATTCAGAATGTAACAGCCAGTCTTCAGTGGACTGATGAGACAAAAGTTGAACTTTTGTGCTTTCCTCAAGGCAAATGTCCCGGGAGGCGAACCCACAATACATCTGGCGTAAAAGGAACACAGCATTTCAGAAAAGAACATCATACCAACAGTAAAATATGGTGGTGGTAGTGTGATGGTCTGGGGTTGTTTTTTAGCTGCTTCAGGACCTGGAAGGCTTGCTGTGATAGATGGAACCATGAATTCTACTGTCTACCAAAAATCCTGAAGGAGAATGTCCGCCATCTGTTCCGAACACTCAAGCTGAAGCGATCTTGGGTGCTGCAACAGGACAATGACCCAAAACACACCAGCAAATCCACCTCTGAATGGCTGAAGAAAATCAAAATGAAGACTTTGGAGTGGCCTAGTCAAAGTCCTGACCTGAATCCAATTGAGATGCTATGGCATGACCTTAAAAAGGATAGCCTTCATTGGTCACTCCCACCTCAAATAAAGCTGAATTACAACAATTCTGCAAAGATGAGTGGGCCAAAATTCCTCCAGAACTTTGTAAAAGACTCATTGCAAGTTATTTTTCCGCTTGATTGCAGTTATTGCTGCTAAGGGTGGCCCAACCAGTTATTAGGTTTAGGGGCAATTACTTTTTCACACAGGGCCATGTAGGTTTGGATTTTTTTTTCTCCCTAAATAATAAAAACCATCATTTAAAAACTGCATTTTGTGTTTACTTGTGTTATATTTGACTAATGGTTAAATGTGTTTGATGATCAGAAACATTTTGTGTGACAAACATGCAAAAGAATAAGAAATCAGGAAGGGGCAAATAGTTTTTCACACCACTGTAGCTATTCCCATTTTTATATATATAGTCACTATTGTTTTTTGTTTTTTTTTTGTTTGAGTATGTCACAATTATGAAGAAACACAATCCTATTAACAAGTTATTGTATTGTACTTTTACATATTGATTACAGCATTCAAACATTCACAGTTATAGGTTAAATAAAAGTATGTGAAACCCTAGGCTAATGACTTCTACAAAAGTTAACTGGAGTCTAACCAACTAAATGAGATTGGAGGTCTGGTTTAGAGCTGCTTTGACCGATTAGAAAAGATTCAAAAATTTTGAATTTGCTATTCACAAGCAGCATCTGCTGATGAGAAGTGGCACTCACAAAGAACAGATCTCAGAAGATCTATGATAAAGAATTGCTGACTGATGAAACTAAGGTGAGGAATATGCAGCAGTACATATGGTGTAAAAAAAAAAAGAGCACCATGTAACATGAAAACATAATACACTGATAATTTCTGTATTATCTACTATTTTTATTATATTACATACTTATTGACTATATTTATATATCTAGATTGCATAATACCATACATTGCATCAATGTTCATATTGCTTACTACACGTCAGTATTGCTGCTACTTCTTTGTCTTGTCTTTGCACATTGTCTTGTCTTGTTTGTGTTTTAATTTTAAATCTTAACTTTAATTTTAAATTTAAATTTTCATTCTAATTTTAATTTAATTTTAATTTTTTATTTGTACTTCATGTTGTTACACTGTGGACCCTGAGCTTCACAATTTCGTCTATCGGTATACTTGTATATGGTTGAGATGACAATAAAGTTCGCTTTGACTTTGAATGGTGCAGTGGAGGGAGCATCATGATTTGGGGCTGCTGTTCTGTCTCAGAGCCTAGCCAGCTTGCCATCATTGAGGGGAACATGAACTTTATTAAAGTATCCTGCAGGTTAATATCAAGATGGCAGTCTGCATATTGAAGCTTGGCAAATATTGGGTGATGTAGAACATTGATGGTAAATCTACAGAATGGCTTCAATATAAAAAAAATCAGCTTTTTCAAGTGGGCTGTAGGATCCCCAGTCCTTAACCCAATAGAGATGTTGTGAAATGCCCACAAGAGAGCCATTCAAACCAGACATCTTAAGATTATGACTGAGCTGAAGCAGTTCAATAAGGAAGAATGGTCCAAAATTCCTCCTGAATGTTGTGCAGGTCTGATCTGCAGTTACTGGGATGCGCTTGTTAAGGTCCAACCAGTAATTAAATCCAAGGGTTCACTTACTTTTCCACAGCACACTGTAAGTGTTTAATGGGTGTGTTTCAAAAAGACATGAAAGATTGTAATTGTATGTTAGTAGTTAAACATATTGTGTTTGTCTATGCATATGACTTAGAAGAAAATCGAATCACATTTTATGACCAGGTCATTCCAAACGATTCACATACTTTTTCTTTCAACATGTAATACTGGGGTTTGTCCTCCATATGGAGTGTGGCAACCCAGCCTCACACCCATTCCATCTTAAGCAAAGTTCTTTTTTTATGCTATTTGCTCAGGCTTTTCACTTTAGCTGCTCACCTTACTTTAAGGTCTGTTGCCATATGTCTCTCCCTCACTGAGCTCCAACATTGGTGGTGATGTTTTCTATCACATTGCCTATTTGTTGAATCCAGTGCTTGGCACCACTATAATGGTGTTTATTTTATACAGTATATGTAAAGTGAATGTGATTCCTGTCCTCTCAAGTTCTCCAATCTTCCCACATCTTAACCACCAGCCATCTTCCCATTATCATACAACTTGTATTCTTGTATTATCTAGTTCTGGATTTGCTTTTTCTTTGCCACCTCTGTTCCAATTTGCCTTTTGATCGACTGACTTTATATTTGTGACTCTCATATTTTTTTTTTTTTTTTTTTTTTTATAAACACTCTTCTAAACATTGTTAGTCATGTTTGAAACTCTGACTGGAGTTGGGTTAAGTCAATCTTTGTAAAGTTGTCATACCTTACTGCCTCTCGTATGACACAAACTTAAAAGCACCATGTCCGAACCAAAACTTATGCCCTGGCACAACGTGCTTCTTTGTAAGATAACCTGACTAAACCTTGAAGAGGTGATCAAAAGAAAAACATTAAATTTGAACCCCCACCTCTTTTTTTTGTGACCCTATCCTCACCTTAGGGCTTTCTGTGTAAACCTGAGTAACTTTGGAAAATTGGAGTCACCATCAGGATTAACTAGAGTTGACTGCATCTGTGGTTAAAAAACTTCCTGACTTCCTTTATCTCTTAACCCTTGGTGATTTATTAGAAAGAGTTTAAGGTGAAGTAAATAAGCAGGTTCAAACGTTTATTCACTCAATGTAGAATAGCATTCTCTAAACTACAGTTCTTAATGGGCCAAAAGCAGAAGCAAAGCAGTGGATGTGACAGTTCATTGCAGTATAACCTGGATGGACAGCAGCTGTTCTTGGTAGATGTCTAGTCGCTCCATGTCACTATATATACTGTATGGTGGCTCTTTCAATCTTGTGTTGCACTTCTGAGCTGACAGGTCTTTGATTCAGCATGGTCTCCATGTGAACTTAGTGAAAGCAGAGGGAAAGAGAGAGAGAACGCGAGACAAGTTGCTGGTATGCCCGCTGTTTATGACCTTCTTATTATTATTATTTACTCTACTTTTTGAACCAAAAGGGAGTTGTAGTTTAGGGGCTAGCTGCCTTTGCATGTTATGGCCTCATGCCTTCAAACCAACAGTGGCTGGGCTAAACCTATATTCTTAAAAACTTGTGCCAATCAGCATTCCATCTGTGGCCGTGGCTTAGGGTAAAATTTTTCTTTTTTGTCCTGCAACCTCCAGTCTGTGGTTAATGTGTCAATTCAGATGACTCAAAGTTAATCTTTTAACTGGTTCTGACCTGTTATGCAGTGAGCAGTGTAAATAGGCAAGTTCTTATTATATTCACTAAAATGTTATAAGGCAAAGTTTTCTTTTAAACCGTAAAAGTTGTTTTTTTTCCAGAACATTATCACTATAAGCATACAAGTGAAAGTTTTTAATACAATATGAAAGCAGATACACAAAAGAATCATTCAGAGGTTTTCCTCACATTACCCTTAAAGCAACCCTGATAATAGATTAAATGGCCTAAACCTTCATTTACTTATCTGAATTTGTCGTTATGTTGACACAGGATTGAACAGAACAGTGATGGTCTATGGACCATGCCTGTTTTAACTGAGCGCAGAGCCCCAAACACCTGCCAGGTTTATTTTGTTCAGTAGTGCTATTGACTACAGTTTTTGCTTTCCTCTCATATGTTGTCACTTGTCCATATCTCATTTCTAGTGATCTTTATAATAACATGTTCATGTTGAAACAAACCAACCAACCACAAACTGTTAGGCTGGGGACCCACCACTCCCTGACACTCAACACTGGAGCACCATGGGGCTGCGTCCCAAGTCCTCTTCTTTATTCCTTCTATACCCACAATTGTGCACCAATACATAGCCCAAAATACATTCGTCAAGTTTGGAGATGACACTACTGTGGTAGGTCTAATATGTAATGGTTTGCCCAAAGGGATGAGGTCTACAAACTTGGCACTCCACACCTCCAAAATAAAGCAGCTGATTTTCAGCTTCTAGAGGCAGGAAGAGGAACCTGCTCCTCTATACATCAGAGGAGATATAGTGGAGAAGAGTGCCTAGCTTTAAATTCCGTGGCTTACACACCTCCCAAGACTGTAAATTGTCTGTTAACACAATTTCTCTGGTGAAGAAGGATGCTCAGGAATGCTAGCTTGTCCAAGCTGCTGTTGGTGGGCTGTTGTTGGTGTACTGCTGTGGAATGCTAGTTGCTCCATGGTTGACAAAAAGGCTCTTCAAAGAATCATCAAATCAGCACAAAAAACTACCAACACCCAGTTACCATCTCTAGAGGACACATACAGAGCTCAGAGTTTACAAAGGGCTAAACAAATCAAATGATTAGGGGCCCATCTCACCCAGGCCTCCATCTTTTTACTCTGATGCCTCTGGAAGTTGTTATAGTTCTATTAAGATGCACATTTCCAGACTACTGAAAAGCTTGTACCCGAGCGCTATCAGAGAACCACATTTTGTTAAATAACTGTTTACTGCGTCTAAGTGCTTTCGATCTTATTGTCTTTCACTGTCACCCATGGCAACAATGGGACAGAAGTGCAAAATCTCAGAGACTCATTGCAATCACCATAAAATGGAACTACTCCACTATTTACTAGTTGGATGTTGTTACTATTACTGTTTATATGTATCCACCCTAAATGTGGTTTTATTGATTTATATTAATGTAAAGGCAGTCCCCGGGTTACATACGAGATAGGGACTTTAGGTTTGTACTTAAGTTGAATTTGTATGTAAGTCGGAACAGGTACATTGTTTTAATAAATGCTATTATTGACTGACTGTAACCAAGTGCTCTGCCAATGAATGATGGAGTTTCTCCTCTCTCTGACCTTTTAATTATTTCTACTTTATTTTCCATGGTGATTGGTTTTTCTCTTCTTTACTGTATCACCAGCACTTGCATCAGATTTGTGTTTCATAGACATTCTTGAAGGGTGAAGACAAAAGGTTAAGATGAGCTCTTCTGCACAGCACCGTACACACTATCACAGCAGGAAGGCACCTGTCGTCGGCACATTTGATGTACTGACAAGAGACAACTTCCTGCTATGTACGTAACAGTTCAAGCAGGCTTGCTATTGAGAATGAATGGGGGTGGCGACGGGCGGTTCATCACCAGCCCACCTCACAGTCACCTTCACTACAGTATGCTGCCTGCAGTGTCCGCCGACTGAGAACGAACACGGTGTGGCCAAAGGCGGGTAGTGAATCGTGCAAGACCGCCCCCATTCAACAGGCAGCCATCCGAGGTACACTTCAATGCTACCCCCGCCGCCCCATTCACTCTCAATGTCCTCCGTTCAGCCACAACCAAGTCACCACTTGCAGCATTATCAGCCGCCCACCAAGAACGAACAGGGCAGCCGTGTGTGGTGGGCGGGCAGTGAAACCGCTTGCCGCTGGGAGCCACCCGAGGGACACTACACTGCGCGAGCAGCGAAATCGTCTCCATCCAGCCACCGCTTGCAGTGTCCCCAGGGCAAAGATGATGGAGCAGCAGTTACTGAAGCGCATGCATCACAGCTGTGGCCCCGTTCGTAAGTCGTAGGTCGGATGTCCGTAACCTGGGGACTACCTGTATTGTGTAGTTTAAAATGCAGAGCACGTGTTGAATCTGTTGAACATTTTGTTTTTATTATATTGTATGTACTATTCAGGAGACACACCACCATTTCATTGTATATCTGTGCAATGACATTGAATGGCATTCTGTTCTGTTCCATTCTGTTTTACTGTGCGTTCAATGTAGATTAAGTGTTCATGTGCTGTATGTTTACTGTGTGGAAGTAAAAAAACTCCCCCGAGGAAGACAGGACAAGTTCAATCAATTTGATTTTTATTCAGTCACAGATGAATACGTGGATTCTACTTTGCAAGGCAGAAGATCAGTTACATTTTTTTCTATTGGCTTTTTATAATTTCTTCTTCCTCCCCCTTCCCCTTATTTCTTAAAAATAAACATAATATCATTTACTTAAGCATTTTGTTTTAGTACGCTAATGGGACATCTGTTCTTATTTTTTCACTGATCAGATAGACCCTAAAGAAGGAAAGGTCATCTTTCCTGTGTCAAATAGATGTGTTCCCAAGAAACTGGAAATTGTCTTTGGTCAGCTTACTGCACCCTGTCTTATGACAGACGCCTGTGTGAATAACCTGCCATTATAGCAAAACAGCTTTGTCAGGTATTAACCCTTAGTAGCTTGCAAGCAGTTAATTTTTCTTTCACAACTGTTACTGAATTTTCAATTTATGTTTGTGCAAGCGCTCTCAGCGCTACCCAGTGAAGAGTGCTACACAAAATAAACTAGCCATAACAGCACATCCTGTCTTTCATGGCAAGAAGGCTGTAATATTGAATGAGTGGACATCTCTTACAGCTGAAAGCACAAAAGAAAGATGGGAAAATGCATACATAACTTGGATGCCAATGTTATTTTATATACACGTGCAACTTGTATGCTTAAATGCTTGCTTTATGTATACTTTACATAATTTCTTATTTAATTAAACATATTTAACACTAGAATTACCAGAGCCTACGAAAAAACTCATAGATCCGTCCCACCTTAAATCGCTTCTTAAAATCGTTCACAGCTCTCCACCAGCGTCTTTTGTCATCTAAATGTGCTGATAAACTCAGGCTGCAAGAAGCCGGCTATTCCATCCTCCCACCGACTTAGAACGTGCACAAACTTCTCCCAGCTCATGCCTTGATTGATTTTCTGGGAGTGAAGTGGAGTTTTAGAGTGGAAATAATAGATCGTTGTTTGGAACACACGCATTTCATGTCTGTTCCGTTTCTACAGTAATCTGTGTAAACACATTGTTAAAACAGAAACGTTTTTTATATTCTAGTAGTAGATGACAAAATATAGGCATAAACTATATAATGTATGAAGCCTGAAGTCCAAATATCAAATAAATACTTTCACAGAAGGTACAAATATAACACAACAATTGCGCTTTTATTCAAGAATATAACTGCAGAAACAAAAAGCCGCCTTAACATGTGACATTGACACCTGTTTATTATGACTGCCTTTGTGGCGCAATAGAATCCGCTACCGACTGGGAATCAAAAGGTCGCGAGTTCGATCCTGCACCACTCTGTTTTGAGAAGCAAACTGCTCTTAGTCTTACTATTTTAGAATAAAAACATACATTTGATTTCAGTCTGTAACAGCCGGTGTCATTTATGATACTTGTAAAGGTTAGCTTTTTTATTTTTATTTTTTATTAGTCAGTTTTATTATCTCGGCTGCATTCACGAGCCCAAACACACCCCACCCCCGTATCTGACACTGCTCTTTTCACATAGACGTGCTGTAACAGAGGTAAACTCAGCTCCCTTCTACATCAGAGCAAGAATGCACATACCATTGCTTGCATACTAAAGTGTCAGCAGGCACATTTTATGGCAATACACACATTTTTAGCATGCCCTCTGCACACTACTTGTGACTTTAGGCTTTAGGAAGTAAGTAAATAAATAAAGGTAAATCGTGTCATAAAATTATTTCTTCAAAACGTCATATATATTTGTCTCTTTCTTTTTTTAAAATGTGCGTTGATCACCGCCAGCATGTTGTAGCATACAGCATCTGGCCACCTTCATGTTCTTGCGTGCACTGAATAAGAGACAAATATACAGTCTGACTGAGAGAATCAGACTGAAAAAAGCAAACATTTAGAAATGCCATACTTTTACAGCTGATCGGATGCTGTTCGTTTTCAAATAATATTGCATTTGTGCGATGATGTTTTCGCATATATTGTCTCTTTCTTTCAGGTGTGTAATAGAAACCACAGCATAACCGGCTGTTACAGACTGAAATCAAATGTATGTTTTTGGCATTTCTAAATCTTACATAAGTGTTATCTGTGAGCCACGTATGGATACAAAGATTGAATTGAAATGAATTCCCAGTTTAGGTTAATGGGTGACTTTAGATTGGCTTGTATGAGTGAATGTGGGTTCATGCCCAGTGATGTACTGTCTGTCTGTCTGTCTAGCGCTGGCTCCTAATTTGTGTCCAGTGTTTCTAGGATAGGCTGCACTTTATGTATCTGGTATTTGGTACATTTTATTAATCCGTAAGGGGAAATCGTCGTTTTTTGTGACCTTTGGGAGGTCAGAGGGCAGGGTCAGCAATTTTACAGCACCCCTGGAGCAATTTTAAGGTTTATGTGACACTGACCTGGAATAAGTAGGGTCCATGTTGGGTGTTAATGTGTTTCTAATGTCTAATATCTTTTGTTTTGTATATTTGTGCATGATGCAAAAATGCAGTCTTCTGTCCAGTAACTAAAATACTAATTTAGTATCTATCAAGCCATTTTTTACTTTATTTGGACGAGTACAATGTAGAATAGTTGTCAATTATTTTGGCACCTTGATTATATGATATTCATACCATGGAGCAGTATGAAGTAGAGCAAGCCAGTAATATCCTTGGGGATTAAAGTATGGAGCTCACTTAGCTAAAAGCTATACTGCCATGAAAATGAAATTATTGTGGAAAAAAAACAAACTGAACAAACACAAATGGATTCTATGTAAGCTTCTTTTGAAGTGACACATTCCAGGTGAATGACTGCAGTAAAAGAAAACCATTTACAAGTCCCTAGTATTGTTTGTGAATGGTAGATAAAAATGGGTAACACCAGTCTTAAAGACAACCTTTGGGTGGAATCGTGTCTTCAAGTCCATAAAGTTTTTTTTTTAGCTTTTTTTTTGTTTTTTTTGTTTTTATGGCTTGCTTGCTTGTAAACTCCTGGGCTAATAACTGAATTTTACTGTTGTAAAGAATAGCAGTTGTAGGAGTTGGAGTATTGCCAGATTGACAGAATATTGTGAAATTCTTACTTGCATTACTGACCAACATGCCACACAGAATGTGCTTTTCGGCAATATTCTACACTGCTTATTTCTCAGTTTGAAGCTTACTGCAATCTACTGGTGGTTTGTATGTCTGCTCCAAGTAAAAATGCACAAACTATAAATGCTTTAGACTTGCCAAGGTGGTATATGGCACTGGTATATAAAAGAAAGTGAGTAAGGGGTCCATGTCAATATGCTAGTTTTAAATAAAAACAGTGTAGTCATGCTTCAGATGGGCATTGGTGAATATGGCAGGGTGGTGTATTGGTGGGGAGAATGGCAGGACCTGCATTCATTTGCGGACTTGAGCAGTTCATATGGTTTCCTCATTATGACTTCATTCAGGCACCTGCTTGCATAGAAAGGAGCCTAAGGGTAAGAGAAAAGGATTTTGAAAGGGAGATTGTAAAGAAAATAGAAAAGGACAAAGAATCACAGAGGTTGAAGAGAAAGAAGAAAGAGGAGAGGCAGGATTGTGGCAGGGCCAGGAATGACACCCCGTAGGGAGCAAGCAGACAGCACTCATAGGGCAATTTTGCTCCTTTTAGGCACCCAGAGAGCAGGAGCCACCAACTGCTCCAAGTGGGTTCCTGCTGGAGGCTGAGCAATAGCAGCGGGGGAGAGAAGCAGGGCTTTTGGGGTCTCCATGGCAGCAAGGAACAAGCTAATTAAGAACAACAACCTTTATTTATATAGCGCATTTTTATACAAATAATGTAGCTCAAAGTGCTTTACATGATGAAGAAAGAGAAAAAAAGACAAAGTAAGAATTAAAATAAGAAAACACTAATTAACATTGAATAAAAGTAAGGTCCGATGGGCAGGAAGGACAGAAAAAACAAAAAAAACTCCAGATGGCTGGAGAAAAAATAAAATCTGCAGGGGTTCCAGGCCATGAGACCACCAAACCCCTCTAGGCATTCTACCTAACATAAATGATCAGTCCTCATTGTATTCAGGATTCTCATGGAAGGACTTGATGATGACAGTCACGTGGACTTCTGGCCTTTTAAGTTTAGCTCTTGGAATTCTAAGCCTTTGAAGATCTAAGGTTATGGTTTGGAATATAAGGTGTCAGACATTCTGAAATATACGATGAAGCAAGATTATTTAAGGCTTTGTAAATCATAAGCAGCATTTTAAAGCCAATTGTGAATGACACGGGTAACCTGTGTAGTGACATCAAAACTGGAGAAATGTGCTCTGATTTTCTTTTCCTAGTTAGGATTCTAGCAGCTGCATTCTGCATTCGTTGCAACTGATTGATGTCTTTTTGGGTAGTCCTGAGAGGAGTGCGTTACAGTAATCTAGCCGACTGAAAACAAAAGCGTGAACTAATTTCTCAGCATCTTGCAGTGTTATAAGAGGTCTAACTTGTGCTCTATTTCTTAAGTGAAAAAATGCTTTCCTAGTGATCTGATGATTATGTGATTTAAAATTCAGGTCAGAGTTAATAATTACCCCTAAATTCTTTACCTCCGTCTTGACTTTTAATCCTAATGCATCAAGTTTATTTCTAATAATCTCATTATTTCCATTATTGCCAATCACTAAAATGTCAGTTTTCTCTTTATTTAGCTTGAGAAAATTACTACTCATCCATTCAGAAACACAAGCAAGACATTGTGTTAGTGAAACAACAGAGTCGGGGTCATCAGGTGCTATTGATAAATACAGCTGCGGGTCATCAGCATAGCTGTGGTAGCTCACGTTATGCCCTGAGATAATCTGACCTAACGGAAGCACGTAGACCGAAAAGAGCACCGGACTCAGAATAGAGCCTTGTGTAGAACACCATATAGAATATCATGTGTCGTTGAAGACAGACTGTGTTTGCCGGATGATGTCTTTCCTTATTGAGCAGTCCATTAAGGGTGAGCAGAAGGGACATTGATTTTAGAAGGATTCACTGTGGCTCACGATGGTTTTTACAAAGGGAACCTTTGTTATAGTCTTGCTTTAACCTATTTAAGGAATATTTATTTTTTAACCTTTACTTGATCACTGTTTTTACTGTGGGTCATTTATTGATTTCATTTGATGAAAGAGTGCACTGCACTTTATTTGATTTTGGGACACACTTTTGGGATAAAAGCACAGACACTTTTGTTTTTTTGTGTCTTCATTGCCCAGTCCATCCTCGGTCACGGCTCTAGATGTCTCAGTTTCAAGGACGGTAACGCTAGCTGCAGACAACCCAGGCATAACATGGGGTAGGCTGTACACAGGACTAGAATGTAGTTGAGGTAGAAAGTCGCTGTTCATAATTTTGACCAAAGTATTCTTACTTTTTCTATTAATTGCTTTACTGGAAGCACATTTCGAAATGCAGTAAGGCTGCATCCACATGCAATGGTAATTTTTGAACTTAACGTATTGTGACATTAACACCTGCCCGCTTAATTCTGTACATGGGCTTTTCTGTTTCAAGAACTGAGAGAAGTGTTTAGACACTGTTGATTTGTTCTTCGGTTATCACAAAAAGTAATCAAAGGTGTGTGCAAGGAGAATAATGCATACTTGTTCTGAACATAATGAGAGCCACAAGTGCCTTGTCTAGGTAATCTCTTTATTATTATTCTTATTTTTTTAACTTGAACAAATTAACGTGAGAGATCAGGTTGACTTTACAACTCAGTGAAATCAAGTAACAAAGATGTTCTCCCTCTGATGGATTGTCATGTACAATTTTCCAGTGGAAGACTTGTTTTTCTATCCAAAATGTCTTGTAGCTCCTCTCTTAACTAATCCTAAATCTATGGCATCTCAACAAAAATGTAGCCTGTTGAGACTACCTAAGTCTTCGAGAGAACTCTTGATGTCTACTCATAATTTTTTGTCATTTTATTTGTTTCAGTGTCTTGCAATATGGGAGACCTTCCTGACAACGGAGAAGCCTGAATTAGTGCTGGAGAAAGACACTGAGGATTATTCACAGAAATGATGTCTGTTCAGCATTTGCACCCTTGACCAAAGAAGTGCCCTTGATTTTATTATAATGAAATTCATTTCCCATCTCTCAGTGTTTGTATAGTTTGAAAATCTTTTAAAAGACGATACCACTAATACCACATGTGAAAAAGGCCTTCATTGTTTCTGCATCACATGCATTTACTTGGTAATGAGAGGCCAGATTTAATGCCTTGTCTTAATACTGAAATAGATGAGTAGTGACAGCACTAAAAAGCTGATGTAATATCTTCATTCTTATCATTTTATTGTGTGTTCTGCTTTTCATTTTCATCTTTTTTCCTCCTCAAGCAAAAAGGTACTGATAAAATGTGCTTTCAAATGTAATGAGATGCTGCTTTGAATTTAAGCCAAAGTCGAAGTAACGTGCTGCACTGTATTTACTGCAACTCTGTTTGTTTGCTTTGCAAAGGTGCCTTCAAGGAAGCCAGTGTCTTCCACAATAAGCAGCTCTGGAAACTTGCAATTAAAACCGTCTCCCAGGCATCAGTGGCTCTGGAGCCGACAATTCCAGACCCCATTGCAAGATCTGCCTTCGAGCCTGTGCAGCTCGCCAGCATTGTGTAATGTGAGGCTTCCTTCTTGATATCATGTTTTGCACACGGTCCTGGCAGTCTGTGGGTAGCATTGTGCAGGAAAGGTTAAAAAAATAAATAAATAATAGAAGTGTTGCTATGGGGGGAGTGTATGCAGAACTGAAGTTAACCACAGAATATTGTATCAAGTTATGGTGTAGTTGGCAAGCTTCAATGTACAAGTTCAGTTTTTTCTATTTACATACCAAACGGGATTATGTTTCTTTTGTATAAATCAGTTTTTAGCTAAATAAGTGCAATTAATATTGCAGTTGTCATTCTTATTAAATAAAGCTTTTAATGTATAGTCACAGCCCTAAACTAGTATACTGTGTATGTCAAACAACATTAATGTGTTTTATATTCTTCAGTTGCTCAGCACTGCTGTGGTGTTGTGAACGCCGTTTCCATTATAACTTAATTTTGATAGTGTGTGTGTTTTCTTTCATTTGTGCTGCTCTGATTAGCCAAACAGTAGTATCCAGTCAGAAGGATTTAGAAAAGCCTGTGTATGTGGTGGCAAAGCCAACATGAATGCCATGTTTACAGTTCCTTTTGAATTTCTAAGCCAAGTGAGATATTGTTGCTGAGCTCTGCCTAAATAAAGTTTCACAAAGACTTAAGTAATTTTGTTTTAATGAACAACTGCTCTTTGCCAATTATCTGGGTCTTTGTGTAGATTTAGTGGATTTTTGCAAAATTAAATATGGTTGATGATGCCAGCGTTTCACTAATTTCTTCACTAGTTTTCCTATTTCACTTGATTCCTGATGCTGTCAGAGGTGTGTTCTTGTTTAAGCCAAAACAATTTCAATAAAGGAATGTGTTTTTATGTAGATATAATGAATTGTTAATATGACTTTGACCAAAATCCAAATCAAAATGAAGGAAGTGATTTTACTGAATAAAAAAATCAAATTCTTTGTAAAAAAAAAAAAAATAACAAAAGTGTCTTGTGATTATTTTCTTTTCTTGAAAGTAAAAAGTTTTAAACGGAGCGAAATAAAAAAGGGAAATCACAAGTCATCATGCAAGTCTCATGTGTTTTTTTTTTCATCTTTATGCAGATAATGCTCTGACTCAGTCTTCCTTTTATCTACTTTTTACAATCTGCCATGTCTCCTAGTGATTGAGAGATTTTATTTAAGATAGTGTTCATTCAAAGTGCAGAATCTGTTTCTTGTTTCTGCATTTGTTTCTCCACAAATCATTCTCAAACAGTTACTCTTCATTATATGACATTCTTTCCATTAGTAACTTTTAAGAAACCTCATGGGGACTTTGGCTGAGTCTCTCCTTTAATCAACACATTTATATCCTGACCCATTTCTATTACTTCCTTCTTCTCCACACTTAATGGATTTGATCTTCCTTCACCACCTGCACCATGCACATTTTTGTTCAGGCTGTTTTTCTTTCAGTTGGACCATTTAAATTCTCTGCTCATGGGGCGCCCACTAGTTGCTATACAAGGACTTCAAAACTCTTTCACTCAACTGGGATGTTACACCCTACTTCTACACTATTTGTCTGCTCTCTTTCTCCATTGGCTTCCATCTGTTGGTAGAAATCTGTGTAAAATTGTTGTCTTCACTCGCCACTCACTCCAGTCTCCGCTATCTTTATCTGTTACCCTTTAAAAGTTGTAGCTCAGCTTCAGCCTCCCTACTAACCATGATATTCTCTTTTCACTAGATGAACTAAAACCGGGGTCCCCAACTCTGGCTCTGGAGGGCCACATTGGCTGCAGGTTTTCATTCTAACCCTTTTCTTAATTAGTGACCTGTTTTTTCTGCTAATTAAGTTCTTTTTAATTAATTTTAAATTGATTTGCTCTTGAATACACAGACCCCTTAATTGTTTCTTTTTCCTTAATTAGCAGTGAGACACAAAATGAGCCAAAACAAATGGTGTCCATCATACAATATCTGAAAATAAAGAACGATGAAGGTCTGAAGAATGTTGATCTGCTCAGGTCCTCAATACATTTGAACAAAAGAGAAAATCAACAATTTTGGAAATAAATGCTATTGCACAATGAAAGCAGCAGCAAGCCATTGAATTAAAGAATGGGTTTAATTAACAACAAGAATTGGTGCTTAATTAAGCAACTGGTTGGAGTTTGAGGCCCTGATTTAGTTGGTCTTCTGTTGGCCCCCTCACTTCACATTTAATTTCTGTCTGGGTGCCATTTAAGGAAAGAAATGAAGCAATTCAGTGGAACAAATCTTAAAAAAACAACTCAATAAAAATGAAAGGAAAAGGAGTTAATTAGCAGCAAAAATTGGTCACCAACTAAGAAAGGGGTTAGAATGAAAACCTGCAGCCACTGAGGCCCTCCAGGACCGGGGCTGGGGACCCCTGAGCTAAAATGTCTGTTGTCTCTCAGCTCCTGCTCCCCAGCTTTAGAATGAGTTCCTTAGAATTGTCAGAACATCTCCCAATCTACTGATGATCCAATCCCTCTTCACTACTGTTTTATACACTTTAACCTTTACCCTTTCTCTGATTCTTCAGTCACATATGAGTCCTGATACGAGTTTTTCCAGCCTAATTGCATTTTTTGGTATATTTCTGAATCTAGGTCTCTATATTCATTTATTGTTGATCCTAGATATTTAAACATTTCCACCTTTTAAGGTTAACCTCTTCATCTTCTTCTTGTTCCTTAACACTAGAATTACCAGAGCCTAAGAAAAAACCCGTTGATCCGTCCCACCTTAAATCGCTTCACACCTCTCCATCAGCGTCTTTTGTCCTGTAAATGTGTCGATAAGCAGCAAACAGCCTACTATCACATCACCCCACTGCCACACAGTTTTCTCAGCTCAAGTCTGTTTACCTGCGTGTCAGTTGCTTAGAGTTGTATAGGGTGAGAAGTCAAGCACAATGACACCTTTTATAAATACGGTACCGTTATCTGGAACACATGTGTTCCGTGTCTACAACATCTCTTATATATATTTCTCTTCTGGTTCGTCCTGCTTCCACTGCAAAACCGGTCCTGTCCATTCGCAGCCGACACAGCATTTCTCGATTCCTATTGGTCGTCTTCCATGTCAGGCACTATATTGGCCTGCTGAGCGTAATACATTAAAACAAGTACTCGAGGTGCTGCCAGAACGGTAAAGTAGCTTTACCACCTTTGCGGGAGCCACCTGTGTCTTTACGGCAGCTTCTTACACAGGAAACATCAGAAGCTAAAAATTATCGTGAACACATTTGAGAATACAACTCTTCTCTAGCGTTTACTTCCACGGGTGCATAGATAACTCAACCTCCTGGCCACGTACCATACTGTTTTAAAATACACGGGCAAATTTATCACCAAATCTCTCCACTATATGCTAACACTTCTACCTTTCCAGGATATGGACAGTTGTATGTTTTTGACACAGCGCAAGCTACTGCAGTACGCTTACAAAGTAGTGCAAACTCTGCATGCAGCAAAAATGTGCTTCTCCAGCTAGATTCCATGCTCAGAACCATCAACCCCTTCGCTAAATCATACAAACACATGCATGAAATCGCTTAGTCCAATCCAACAGCATCTGTACAAATGGTTTTCAAGGAAAACCCCAGTCAGGATTTATGACGATACAATGCCCAGACATTGCAGCGATTTTCGTCAGAGAAGATGGCGAAACGCCTGCCAAAAGGGACATTTGCATCTATCCCATACACAATTCCTGTAAACAGATTTCCACGCTCAATATGAATTGCGATCCTATGGTTTACCCACTTTTATTCACTTCCGGAGACATTGGCTGGCACAAAGATTTACAACATGTTCCCGGTAAAAGAACCGCCAAGCCAATTAAGGCTTACTCAATGCCAATTTTACGCTTACATATTAGCAATGAGGAATAATCTAGTATTTTGCACTCCAGTGGCAAACTATTCCAACAGTACGTTGTAGATGCATATGTTAAATTAGAGGGTGCACACCTCAACTGTCTCAGATTACATCAACAAGATCTGCCCGTGAAACAATACAATGTTTGAATATAGACGCACTGCCAGCAAACACTGAAAATAACAACGTACGTGTAGGCAAAATGATCATATTACCGTCCACATTTCCAGGAAGTTCAAGATACATGCAACAAAACTATCAGGATGCCATGGCCATAGTACGTAAATTTGGAAAGCCTGATTTATTTATCACTTTCACATGTAATCCTACTTGGCCAGAAATTCTACACGCACATTGCATCTTTCAAGAAGTATTTATTTCTTCTTACACCACCATATGCTAGAGCGGGCATTGGCTAGTTTTATGTAAACACATCGTTAAAACAGAAAAGTTTTTCATGTTTTAGTAATAACTAGCAAAATACCCGCGCTTCGCAGCGGAGAAGTAGTGTGTTAAAGAAGTTATGAAAAAGAAAAGGAAACATTTTAAAAATAACATAACCTGATTGTGAATGTAATTGTTTTGTCACTGTTATGAGTGTTGCTGTCATCAAGGATTTGATAATCATTATTTCTTTCAATCAGGTTCGTATTTGGAGGACGTGTTGTTTTGAAGTTACATTCTGTGTTTGTCAACCGTTGTAAAGATAACAGGTTTCATTCATCAAAGTGTTCACTACCCAAATTGCTACTCGTGAATGTAAGATGTTTAACAGGCATTTCCAGTATTAACTTGTGGATTTTCCTGCAAATATTTAGCGGCAGTGTGTCTATGAACTTGTGGAATCTCTTGCGAGTATTTAGCGACAGCATCTTGTAACAGTTGTCACAAAATTTTTTATTGTGCGCCTTTAACTGTTTCTGCCGCGTGCTTCCTTTTAGAGATTATGTCCCAGTAATTAACCGTCTGTGTGATATCTGTTTAAGAAGAATTGGGGGCAAACTACTCCTGTGGGTCCTTGCTAAATTTTCCATGGTGTGACGTAAGGGGAACTGACTGTAAAAAGGCAAGGAGGCGCGTATTTTGAACGAAAAGGGAGAAGACAGTGAAGGAGCGGAAAAGTGAGAAGGAAAACTGTTTAAATAAAGAGCTAGGAAGGTGAATGGAAAGAAGCAGCCAGCGGTAAAGCAAGGAAGACTCCGTAATAAGGATGGTTGGGTGCACGTAGAAGGTGTAACAATAAGATTGTTAAGCCTTATGATAATGTTCCCTCACGGAGGGTTTAGAGAGACTCACTGGGAGAAGTATAGAATAGGGAAGCCCGTGTGACTGTTCTGCTGTTCTCCTTCGACAGTTCTGTGGCTCTGCATATTTGTATGTACCTCTCTAAAGTCAGTTTGTCTTCTCTCAGTAATCTTTGTTGCAAACTTGCATCACTAGTTCCGCACACAATTTGGTCACATATAAGGGAACTTTTAATCTCCCCGAAATTGCATGTGCCTGCTAACAATCTCAGATCTGTGACATACTTGTCTATATTTTCTCCCCTTGCCTGATTTCTTGAAAAAAAATCTGAACATCTCTACAGTTTCGTTTATTTTCGGGTTGTAATGTTCATCAAATTTACGTATCATCAAGCTCATGGTTAACTCATCAGGTCTTACATCACTGGTCAGCGCCTGACACAATTTTCTGCCGCTCTCTCCAATAAGATAACAGAATAATCTGACCTTAGTGTTTTCTGGCATTGCAAGTTCTGTGTATAATCTGAACTCATCCTTCCATGTTCTCCATGACTTCGCCAGGTCTTTAGCATGGAGGGCTTTATACCCTGTGTATTCTCATTAAACTTGTATCTCGCGAATATCTCGTGCGATCTTGCGATGTCCACGGCTTTATTTCATTTTAGCTCAGACCCGGTACTTAAAAGTTTCTCTCGCACTTTCGCGGAGTTTGAGCCAAACACTATTCTATCCCTGACCATTTCATCTTCGTTTGCATAAGCACAGCCCTTCACCAGCAATTTTAACTCCATTAGAAAGTGATCAAAAGTCTTGTTTATACCCTGCATCCTCTCAGTAAACTTGTATCTCGCGAATATTGTATTCGTCTTAGGCATGACAAACGCCAGCGGAGCGTGTCTATGAACTTAATTTAAACTTAAGCTTTACACGGTGCTCTCCTATTCGTTTGCATAAGCACAGTCCTTCACCAGCAATTTTAACTCCATTACAGCAATTTTAACTCTCTTACAAAGTGATCAAAAGTCTTGTTTACACCCTGCGTCTTCTCATTAAACTAGTATCTCGCGAATATCATATTCGCCGTAGGCATGATAAACACCAGCGGCAGCGTGTCTATGAACTTAATTTAAACTTAAGGTTTACACCGTGCTTTGTTTCCGCAGTAGCTGCACTTATGAATATGCTTGTATGTGTCACTCGCTTCATATTCTTTTGCTGCCTTCTCAATTGTGTAATGCGTTTTTTGAAAAGGTTTCATTCATCGAAGTGATCACTACCCAAATCGGTACTCGTGAATCTAAGATGTTTAATAGGCATTCCCGGTATTAAGTTGTGGATTTGCCTGCGAATATTTAGCGGCAGCGTGTCTATGAACGTAATTTAAACTTAAGCTTTACTCCTTGCTTTCCTATTGATATGTGTACAAAGGCTTGTTCAGTGTCAGAGGGTTTCCGCAGTAGCTGCACTTATGAATATGCTAAGCACAGTCCTTCACCCGTGAATATTTACCTTATATGGGCAGGCACTCAATTACGTGGGAGGCGTGATGATGCGGGACGCAATTCCGCCTCACACGGCGACCGAGCAGCAGGCTATGGCCGTATATATGGACGAAAGTAAGTTCCAGTTATGACCGTTACGTGTAGAATTTCGAAATGAAACCTGCCTAACTTTTGTAAGTAAGCTGTAAGGAATGAGCCTGCCAAATTTCAGCCTTCCACCTACACGGGAAGTTGGAGAATTAGTGATGAGTCAGTGAGTGAGTGAGTGAGTCAGTGAGTTAGTGAGTGAGTCAGTCAGTCAGTCAGTCAGTCAGTCAGTCAGTCAGTCAGTGAGGGCTTTGCCTTTTATTAGTATAGATTGACAAAATGTAGACTTGAAGTGTGTAATGTGTGAAGCCTGAATTCCAAATATTAAATAAACACTTTCACGAAAGGTACAAATATAACAGAACAAATGCACTTCTATTCAAGAATATAATTGCAGAAAATGAACCCGCGTTAGGGTGTGACATTGACACGCATTTACTACGACTGCTTTGGTGGTGCAACGGTATCAACGGTTAATCAAAACTTCATGGGTTCGACCCCAGAGTCAGTTTTGAGAAGTGAGCTGCTCTTATTCTTACTACAGTCAACCCTCGTTTATCGCGGTTAATCCGTTCCAGACTCTGCCGCGATAAATGAATTTCCAGCAGTAGAAACCATATGTTTGTATGGGTATTTTTATATATTTTAAGCCCTTATAAACTCTCCCACACTGTTAACATTATTAGAGCCCTCTAGACATGAAATAACACCCTTTAGTCAAACGTTTAAACTGTGCTTCATTACAAGACAGAGATGGCAGTTCTTTCTCACAATTAAAAGAATGCAAACATATCTTATCTTCAAAGGAGCACAATCAAAAAATCAATACGTACTTTTAAGTATACAGACGCACCGATAAAGCGGCATTTTGTAGAGGGCGTCCTATCTTCTAGGCAAACAGCTACTGTGTAAACAGCCCCTCTGCTCACACCACCTCCGTCAGGCAGAGACAGAGAGAAGCAAACAAAACAAGCGCCACGCTGGAAGCATATCTTTTAGCATTGAGGAGTTTTAGTTAATATGTAATACATGCTCTGATTGGTACCTTCTAAGCCATCCGCCAATAGCGTCTCTTGTATGAAATCAACTGGGCTAACAAACTGAGGAAGCATGTAGCATAAATTAAAAGACACATTGTCCGCAGAAAGCGGCGAACCAGCGAAAAATCCGTGATATATATTTAGATGTGCTTACATTTAAAATCCACGATAGAGTGAAGCCGCGAAAGTCGAAGCGCGATATAGCGAGGATTACTGTATTTTAGAATAAAACATACATATGATTTCAGTCTGTAACTGCGGTGTAAATTTATGATATTTGTAAAGGTTAGCTTTGTTGTTTTTATTCAGTTTTATTCTCTCAGTCGTGTTCACGATCCCCATCTGATACTGCTGTTTTCACATAAAGATGCACTATAACAAAGGTCAACTCAGATCATGTACTTTGTATATGTACAGGAAGCTCTGCAGTCTACTTGTGACTTTACGCTGTAGGAAGCAAGTAAATAAATAAAGGTAAATAAGTAAATAACATTCGATCTGGCTGTTATAAACAAAGTACAGCAACGGCAGCTTCCACCTTCAGCTATAGACTCTCCACTCTAGTGTTTAGATCTGGGCGGTGCATGTGCCCAAAACATTAACATTTATTTGTTACTTACATAAAAGCCAGATTGAATGTTATTTACCTTTATTTACTTACTTCCTACAGCGTAAAGTCACAAGTAGACTGCAGAGCTTCCTGTGCTTGATGAACACAGACATGCTCAAAAATATGTGTAATGCCACGAAAAGTGCCTGCTGACACTTTAGTACGCAAGCAATGATGCGAGAATGCAGTCAGACTTCTTTTTGGGCACATACACTGTCTAGATCTAAACACTTGCGTGGAGAGTCGCTTGCGTACTGAAGAGTCCATAGCTGAAGGTGGAAGCTGCTGTGGCTGTACTTTGTATATAAGAGCCAGATCGAATGTTATTTACTTATTTACCTTTATTTATTTACTTACTTCCTACAGCGTAAAGTCACAAGTAGACTGCAGAGCTTCCCATGTACGTATACAAAGTACAGTGACGGCAAAAGTGCATTCTTTATTCAATGTAGAACCGTCATCATGATCTGAGTTCACCTTTGTTATAGTGCATCTTTATGTGAAAACAGCAGTATCAGATGGGGGGATCGTGAACACGACTGAGAGAATAAAACTGAATAAAAAAAAAAGCTAACCTTTACAAATATCATAAATATTCACCGGCAGTCAAAGACTGAAATCAAATGTATGTTTTTATTCTAAAATAGTAAGAATAAGAGCAGCTCACTTCTCAAAACGGAGTTGCCCATTCTCGAGTTTTGAAGTTTTGATTATCAGTCAACAGTTGATACCGTTGCGCCACCGAAGCGGTCGTAGTAAATGCATGTCAATGTCGCACCCTAATGCGGGTTCTTTTTCTGCAGTTATATTCTTAAATAGAAGCGCATTTGTTCTGTTATATTTGTACCTTTTGTGAAAATGTTTATTTAATATTTGGAATTTAGGCTTCACACATTATACACTTCATGTCTACATTTTTCCAATTATTACTAAAATATGAAAAACGTTTCTGTTTTAACGATGTGTTTACATAGAATGTTGTAGACACGGAACACACATGAAATGCAAGTGTTTCAAATAATGGTACAGTATTTATAAAAGGTGTCATTTTGCTTGACTTCTCACTCTATACAACTCTAAGCAACTGACACGCAGGTAAACAGACTTGAGCTGAGAAAACTGTGCTGCTGTCGGTGGATGTGATAGCAGGCTGCTTGCTGCTTATCAACACATTTACAGGACAAAAGACGCTGATGGAGAGGTGCGATGCGATTTAAGGTGGGACAGATCTATGAGTTTTTTCGTAGGCTCTGGTAATTCTAGTGTTAAATCATAAATATTGTGTTTTTCCTACTAATCATAAGGCCACTGTCTTCCATAGCTGTTCTCCACTTCTGTTTCCTTTCCAAATATTCTTAGAGGTGCCACATTGCAAATGTCATCCACAGATAGTAAAGACCATAGCGCCTTGGCTATCTTTCCTCTAGCAATAAACTCCATAGCTACAGCAAAAACATATAAACTTAATGCAAATTCTTATGTAACCCAACACAACTTTTCTAGCAACAACTTGGTTCTAACTTGTTAGGTGTGTACTATCTAACAGTAAATGCAGTCACAAATTGTTTGAGCAGTCAGTGTTGTACAAAATTGTTAACCTATCATAATGGCATATAGAAAGTGTAATGATAACGGAGAGATGGAGAGCTCTGAAGCATACTGTGGATGGACACCCTCCATAATATATGACATCAAACTGGTTATGCATTAATGCATTAATAAACTCTGAATGTAGGATCATGTGAAAAAGTAAATTATATAAACACTTCAAAGCCCAGAGTTACTGCCTTTTTTCCTGACTAATTATGAATATGTATGGTCAGTCAGTTTTGATGTTGTACAACATCAGCCATTGACCTTTACATTAACAGTACAACTGAATTTTCAGATATTCTTATAATTATAGCTCATGCTGCTCAAGCAAGTTGCTCAGGATGACAAAGTAAGCCAATGGTTGAATGGTTGTGCTTCATTAAAATTAGAAATCCCATTAGCATTTTTTGAAGGATTTTCAAACCCTTACTGCCCTCATTACCCTTCTTTTTCCTTCTCATTTTAGACTTCCAGCTTGGATAAGAAATCACGCGATTATCACCTACAATGTCAGGGGATTTGTTAGGTCTAGTTCTATGTTTACTCTCTTGGCATTTAATCTAAAAATGATAGGTAATACACAGGCAAAAAATAACAGTCCCAGCATCTTTGGGAATTGTCAAAGCTTCAAATTAGGCCTGTGGGGTTTCACTTTGCCTTGTTTAGAAATGTGATTACATCATATGAATGCAAGTAGTTGCTTGAAACGGAAAGCATGTTTTAAAAATAGATCCAAGTGTTTTCAGAGGCAAATACCAAAAAGGCAGCTTGCAAAGATCTCCTCTACACCTGAAGGCTTCTGATATTTCAGGCCTGGTAATTTTTCATGTTTGCTTTAATTAAACAATACAAAGCAAGTTTGTAATTAACTCTAATTATGGAGCTCAGCCAGCCTGTTGCGCCATTGCAGGGTGTGTGCCAACAGTTGTACTCATATTATGAAATTTAATGAAGCCATTTATGGAAGCTGTTTACTATGATTCTTCCATTATATTGTCAAGATCCTGTGTACCCACCACCCCCTAAGCTCCCCTCCAAAAACAAAGAGTAGACTCAAGGCTACATCTACACTACCATGTTTTCATTTTTTTTTTCAAACCTGGTGTGCAAATAAAAGCATAGCGTTTGTGAACAATTGGGATGATTTGTGGGAAAGGCCTGGAGTTTTCAAAAGAGATGGTCTTCATCCTAACTGGAGGGGATCTTATGTATTATCCCAAAATATGGCAGCAAAACTGCCTGGTTGACTGATTATAGCACCATCCAGGCCGCAGTCATGTGATGTTAAATCACAGGCTGTTGTTTATCCCACTTGTTACCCATAATCCCTGTTGTGGGGCATCCAGTAAATTTAGTCTTGATGCAAACCTTAAATTACCTGATAACCAAAAAATAAGGCGTATAATTACACCAAGGGATAAAACCAGACCCTCCACCAGGGGTATCTGTAATAGAAATTTACTTCAAATTAAAACAAAAATATATCACTCAGTTCAGAAAGAATGGATTAAAACATGTTCAGTTTTAAATGCTGCTTATTGAACATTCGCTCTCTTGGCAGTAAAGCTGTTTTGGTAAATGATATTATATTAAGTACAAAATCTGATCTGTGTCTTCTCACTGAAACCTGGCTTAGTAAATGTGACACTGTTCCCTAGCTGAGGCGTCACCAGATGGATACTTGTTCCTTCATAAGTCTAGAGATTCTGGTCGAGGAGGAGGCCTTGGAATAATTCATTGTAACAAAATGCAAATCACGTCTAAAAATTTAGGCAACTTTACATCCTTTGAGGCATTCATTTTAAATATTAAAACAGATTCCAACACAATTATAGTGCTAGTCTACAGACCACCAGGGACATATTAATTGATCATGACTGAATTTAGCAACCTTTTATCTGATTTGGCTATACATTATGATCACGTAGTACTGATGGGGATTTTAATGTATACATTGATGTGGAAACTGACACTTTTAGCAAATGTTTTACTTATTTGTTAAATTTAGTAGGATTTTGTCAAAATGTCAAAGGTCCAACTCATAATCATAACCACACAATTGGATTTAATTATAACTTACAAAGTTGAAATTCAAAATTTAAATATTACTCCATTAAAGTTATTTCCGATCACTACTTAATTACGTTTAATTTAGTCCTGACCTTGACAACACACTCACAGATTAAAACAAAGACAGTGCGACATCTAGATTGTAATTCTGCTTCAAAATTTGTAGATACTTTGAGTAAGTCGAGTGTAATTGTGGAAAACCATTTAGATCAGTTAACATCAAATGTAAACGTGGAAAACAATTTAGATCAGCTAACATCACATTATAATGTGACCTTGAGAAATGCTCTGGACACAGTGGCTCCCCTTAAAACAAAAGTGATCAAAGCACATAGAAACTCTCCCTGGTTTAATGAAAACACTCGAGCTCTTAAATTAGAGTGTCGAAAACTGAACTGCAGATGGAGAACAACAAAGCTACATGCCTTTCAAATTGTATGGACAGAGTGTATTAAAAAATATAAAAAGCTCTCTTTAGAGCTTGCTCAGAATACTACTCTTACAATAATAGATAGCAATAACAAAAATCCTCGGGTACTGTTTAGAACAGTGGCTAAATTAACAAATGAAAATTCAGATCTACAGTGCAAAACACCAACAGATATTAGCAGTACAGACTTTATGAACTTCTTCAATGAGAAAATTAAAAAATATAAGATCCCAGATCTCAGCATCACGGTACAAACCAAATACAGTACTAGCTTAACAGACCCTGTCTTACATTGAATTCAGCACTTTAGTAATTTTAATCCTGTAACTGAGCAGGAAGTCTTAACTTTAATTTCTAAAAATAAAGCCCACTGTTTGTTCCCTAGATCCAGTGCCAACAAACTAGTAAAAGTTCAATGGATGTTCTTGCAGTGCCTATTCTAAACATTATCAGAATAGTAATCCTCCTCAATCGCGGGGGTTGCGTTCCAGAACGCCACGACAGGTGAAAATCTCGGAAGTAGAAACCATATGTTTGTATGGTTATTTTTATATATTTTAAGCCCTTATAAACTCTCCCACACTGTTTATAAATATTCCCCGCACAGTTATACAGCATAAACCCTTTGTATTCTCTTAGATATTAGGTAAGATTCATTGAAATTATGTATGTAAACACACTGTTTATATACAGTAAAACCTTATTATTATTTTATAGATATTGAGCATCTCTGATATCACATATGTTACAGACATTACGATAGACAGGCCACCAGCAATATATACGTACAATGCAATAAAAATTGTATACAGTAAATGTGTGTACAGTGACATTAAACGTCGTACATGTACTAAGTACTGTAAGTAGAAAATTAATTATGGTTACTCACCAACAATGACACAACGATTTGTCTGATAACGATGAGTTTAATATTACTGCACAACAAAGGAGAGCGTTACAGCTCTTCAAAGGGAGCCTCTTCAGGTGACTGTGTAGCACCGCCGTTGTTCTTCTTCCGGCAGTCTTCAATCCAAATCCCTAAAGCAGATTCCATTCAGACTACCGCCATATTACGCCCATTTACAACTCGTTTTGCGCCCTGGTTAAAGGACACTGCAGCCATAGATGTTATATTCTTTCCTCCTTTTAAATAAAAAGAATCATGGACTCATTGATGCCATAATGGCGTCCTACAGCAGTGTAGCTTTTCCTTCCTTTAACATATCCAAAACTGTTACCTTTCGCAATCGTTAGCATCTTCCGTATGCTTGGGCACGGCCCCCTAAAGCAGTAGCAGGAGCAGATCATTGTGGAGCCATAACGGCGGGCTTGACTACGCACAAAGATAAACACAAAAGAGCACAAACGTTAACTCTTTACACAGTGAAACGCTGCTTATGCTGAATGAACGACACAAGACTTCCTGGTTAACGCCGCAGAATCGAATTCGCACTGGCCACTGAGCCAGTCAGCACACAGGAACTTAACTGCGTGCTCTGACTGGTTAGCTTCTCAGCCATCTGCCAATAGCATCCCTTGTATGAAATCAACTGGGCAAACCAACTGAGGAAGCAAATACCGAAGTAAAACACCCATTGTCCGTAGAACCCATGAAGCAGCGAAAACACCGCTGCTATATATTTAGATATGCTTACATATAAAATCCGCGATAGAGTGAAGTCAGCGAAAGTCGGCGATATAGCGAGGGATTACTGTAGTTCATTATTGCATGGCACAGTACCTGATGCACTAAAAGTGTCAGTCATTAAACCATTACTTAAAAAGTCAGACCTAGACCCACACATACTAAATAATTATAGGCCTATTTCAAGTTTACCCTTTCTCTCTAAAATACTAGAAAAAGTAGTCGCCAATCAGCTTCAGTCACGCCTTATGCATTACAGTTTATTTGAGAAATTCCAGTCTGGTTTCCGCACTGGTCATAGTACAGAAACAGCACTAACGCTGGTGGTAAATGACATTCTGATATCCTCTGATGAAGGAAACTCCACTGTAATTATGTTGTTAGACTTAAGTGCAGCATTTGACACCATTGACCATTCTATTTTATTGCACAGGCTAGAAAATGATGTTGGGCCTACAGGCACTGTACTTGATTGGTTTAGTTCTTATTTATCAAATCGATTCCAATATGTACAGAAATATGCTGACAGTACTCCATCATTATACACAGAAGTGAGATATGGTGTCCTGCAGGGCTCAGTACTGGGACCTTTACTGTTTTCACTTTACATGCTTCCACTGTGATCTCTCATTAGGAAACATCATGTTAATTTTCACTTGTATGCAGATGACACCCAGTTATACCTTTCATTTAGAGCAAATAAAGTTTCTCCGATGTTGTCTTTAATTAGTTGTGTTAGTGAATTAAAGGAGTGGATGGATGAGAACTACTTGTCTTTAAAGCAGATAAAACAGAGATGTTAATTGTTGGAGGGAATGGCGCTGATCACAACAGTATTCTGTCATCATTTAACTCAGTTGGAATCCCATTAATTTTACTGAATCAGCCCGCAATCTAGGAGTTATCTTTGACTCTAGCAGGTCATTTAAAGCACATATTACAAAGTTGTCCAAAACATGTTTCTTCCATCTTACAAATGTTGGGAAATTAAGGCGCTTTCTAAATAAACAGGATTCTGAGAAATTAATTCATGCATTTATTTCTAGTAGGATTGACTACTGCAATGCGGTGTTCACTGGATGCTCAAACTATTCTTTATACAGATTTCACTTAATTTAAAATACTGCTGCAAGAATTACTACAAGAACAAGAAAATTCAAATATATAACTGCAGTTTTAAATCCTTACACTGGATCCCGTTAAGTTTAGGGCAGATTTCAAAATCCTCCTTTTAACATATAAAGCATTAAATGGCCAAGTTCCAGCTTACTTGCCTGAAGTTATCATGACTTAAAACCAGAGCGCACAATAAGATCTCAAGATGCCGGTCTGCTTATGATTCCAAGGATTAATAAAATAACAGTGGGAGGTCGTGCTTTTAGTTACAGGGTCCCTAAACTGTGGAATGGTCTGCCTGCTACTATAAGAGATGCCTCTTCAGTCTCAGCTTTTAAATCCCGGCTGAAGACTCACTACTTCAGTTTAGCATATCCTGACTAGAGCTGCTGATTAACTGTACATACTGCCTCTAAGTTGTTAGTCAATAGCACTAAAACATAAGTAACGGATAGTTATAATTTGATACTAACCCTCACCTATTCTGTTTCTCTCTCTCTGTACTCAAATGTGGTACTTGGTGCCACGCCCACCTGCCAAGTTGTTTTGCCTGCCTAAGGTAAAGTCATCCCTGATGGAGGATCACAGGAATCGTGGGAAAGAGGGGTCCTTTCATCAGATTAGTGCTATTTCAGCTGTGGAATGGAAAATTGGGGAAGGCAGCTTGATGGATGAGGTCTCTAGGACTCTAAATAAATCCAAATCATATTATGTGATGTCATCTACTGTTAAATTCTGCTCCGTATTTGTAAAATTTTTATTTTTATACTGTATTGAGGATTTGTTCTGTTCTGTGTATTGTGTTGTATTGACCCCGTTCTTTTTGATACCCACTGCACGTCCAACTTACCTGGAAAGGGTCTCTCTTGAACTGCCTTTCCCAAGGTTTCTTCCATTTTTCCCTACAATGGTTTTTTGGGAGTTTTTCCTTGTCTTCTTAGAGAGTCAAGGCTGGAGGGCTGTCAAGAGGCAGGGCATGTTAAAGCCCATTACGGCTCTCCTTGTGTTGTTTTGGGCTATACAAAAAATAAATTGTATTGTATTGTATTGTATTTAAAAATGAAAACAAACTCTGTTATGCAAGAGTTTTGACAATTTTTCTGAAAGTACCACTGGCCACACTAAAATGACCAAAAATGAATATGACATAGATGTTCACCTATACTAGGCATTTGGACATCAGTGAAAAAATCCTTAAAGGGATGGTAACACTACCAGCCCCGGATTTATCACAAAACTGTAAATACCAGTCAATTATTTGCCTTTTGTTCATGTATGGCACATTCAAACTGTACAAAATGCAATTCAAATGCACACAGTTAAGCAACACAACCAGCGCAATGGAAAGCAAATCTTCTGTGTCTGCTATGTGAGAATATGATTTTTTTATCCTCTGCAGGTTAACCAATCAGGGAATTAAATGTTGTAATGAACAGGATCCAATCAGGGTAAATCCAAGACAGTCTGCATTTTCAAATGTCTGATTTTTTCACCCATTGACACTGCAATGCCGAACTGACATTTTCAGAAGTTTGCGGCACTGGTTTCAGGAGGTGAAAACTCCTGGATAGTGCGGAATAAAGGTGAAAATGGAGACAAATGTCATGTTTTTAAATGAAATTGTAGCAGTGTGGATGTGGCCTCAGATTGTATTGTTTTTACAGTTCATTTGTGAAGCACAAACTCTGAAATGATCTGCCTTCCAGCATTACTTTAGCATAGCATGCTCATGTTGGAGTTGCTGGTAAGGGTTTTTCTGATTGCAATCCTTCATTATTTTCAGTTACTTTTAGTATTTCTTTTTCATTTGCCATTACTGTTTTCTATTTTCTTTCTTTTCTAGGTGTCCATAAGGCACTTGATCTACCTTATAGTGGATGTGTTGTTACAAATGGCTTCTGTTGAAAAAAATGGTCACATGTCAATGGAGGTTCCTTTTCAGAAGGCAGCTGAACTGACAATTGAAATCTGGGTTCAAAACCATCCTGAATATATGCATGTGCTGCATATGTACATTTCTGTATACACTGAATGATATTTCTCATTTTGCTTCAATATATTTTGTGTTTAAATGCATTTCTTTTTCATATTATATTTGTAATAATAGTATTGCATGCTAGGCCCATACGTAAACGTGTGCTTAATAAAAATAAGCTGAACAGAAATTAATGGCGGATGCCTTTTTCCATAAATCAAATACTTGATTTAGTATACTGTATGAAGTACACTAAATTATAGATTCCCCACCATCAAATTTGTGTCAAATAATGTTAAAATGTCAAGTGTAATAGGAGTGTAATAGGCGAGGGGGATATTATTTGTCTACAATTGTGGTAAACAAAGACACACAATAAATATTGAATCACATGCACAGGAATTCAAAGTTGAAATTAATACTTTTCTCTTTGTACCTTTTGTAAAAGAGCCAAGAAAATGACAAATTTGTCTTGAGCTGATATTATATCATAACCAAGAAATAATTTAGAATATAGAGGTTGATCGTCTACAAAGATCCAACCATAACAAATTATACAGTTGGGTGTTTTAAAGTAAAACTGTTAATTCAGGCTGCTTTTGGTCACTAGATTTTAACCATTCAATAACTTTAGCAATTCTTGATTCTGTAAAGCTATTAAATCTGGCCAGTATTTTTCTTTCATTTTGTTGTGTTAAAACAGTCATGAATGTGATATACAGCATGAACACGTGTTTCTTGTACACCATGTATTACGTATGTACAATTAGCCATTTTTACAAAATCTGGGTGTGGGTAAACCTGCTTACTGCTAATTTGCCAGCTTTGCCAGCATTGAATTGTGTTTACTCCACTACTCTCCTTTATCTTTCAATAATCGATTTTAGTAATGTAGGACGTATTCTTGAAAAGCACTACCTAACAAAAGCATCAATGTTGGACAAAGAATATACAATTTTCTTGGAGGAATATACAATATGTTATTGGTTATTTTTTGAGTTTCTTATGCCAGTATACTAACACTTTCACCTAAACTGTATTTTTTAATATTTAAAATGAGATTGTTCTGTTTTTACAGATATCAGTATATCGTGCAGTGCAAAACAGAAGATAAATTACCTGTAATGTTACATATTACGCATATTTCTTTTATCTTTACCTAATGACCTTTTATCATCATGTAGTTTGAAATTATTTTCATGTTTGTTGTATATGAGTTATTAAGATCCTGCCATTAACATTCAGTTAGATCTCGTTTTAAATTTGTGACTTATATTGTTAGTCCAAAAAAATGGAAATTGGAAATTTGTTAACAGTAAATTTCATACACATTAGAAGTTTTTCCCTACACAGAGAACCATAGACACAATAAATAAGCTACCAAATAGTATGGCAGACAGTAGGACTTTAGGGACTTTCAAAACTGGACTTGATGTTATTTTCGAAGAATTAAGTGGATAGAGCTGGCGAGCTTTCTTGGCCTGAATGGCCCATTCTTGTCTCGGTTGTTCTAATATTTTAATGTTTTTCTAATTTGACCCTTTATCTCTTTTAATTGGTTAGATCAAAGTTCTGTGCTTCATCAGCTGGAAAAATGTGAAAAATCAAGTAAGGCTGTTTTTGGTTTGAAATTTGAACACTGAAGGACACTACCGTTCATATTGTGCAACTCTTCTGCTTATTCTTACTGTTGGGTAACAGGAAGAAAGTTGACATTTCCCAGAAGAAAAAACATGAAAAGATTCTAATGGGATAATTTAACAATGGAGTGACTCCAGCAGCACAAGTAAAGGTGCTGTCACATTACACTATCCTTCCTGTAACTTTCATTTGCAGACTTCATTTACATAACCTTGGCAAGTTGGGAGTGTACATACCATCATGTAGTCCTTCATGCCTAGGGACTCAGTCCAACCAGTCTCCAACTCAACCAGACAAAATCAAACCTATGGCTTTTAATGGTGGTCTCTGTGTATGTGAGAGTCGAAAGCAAAAAGAGTCTACCTGAAAGTATAGCAACAACAACATTTATTTATATAGCACATTTTCATAGAAAAAAAATGTAGCTCAAAGTGCTTTACAAAATGAAGAATAGAAAAATAGAAGACACAACAATAAAAATAAACATAAGTCAACATTAATTAACATAGAATAAGTAAGGTCCGATGGCCAAGGTGGACAGAAAAAACTCCAAAGGCTGGAGAAAAAAATAAAATCTGTAGGGGTTCCAGACCAAGAGACCGCCCAGTCCCCTCTGGGCATTCTACCTAACATAAATGAAACAGTCCTCTTTGTATTTAGGGTTCTCATGGAAGGACCTGATGATGATGGTCACGTAGACTTCTGGCTTTCAGTCCATCAATGTTGGTGCATCATCGGAAAAGAAACAGAAGAGAGAGTAGGGTCAGTAATGGATTTTGGAGCCACTATGAATAGTTATTATGATGAATTGAACATACAGAGTATCAGGATTAAGTTAAAGTGAAGTTATAAAAGGCCATGTTAAAGTAATGTATTTTCAGCAGTTTTTAAAGTGCTCTACTGTATTAGCCTGGCGAATTCCTATTGGCAGGCTATTCCATATTTTAGGTGCATAACAGCAGAAGGTCACCACCACTTCTTTTAAGTTTAGCTTTTGGAATTCTAAGGAGACACTCATTTGAAGATCTAAGGTTATGATTTGGAATATAACGTGTCAGGCATTCCGATATATAAGATGGAGCGAGATTATTTAAGGCTTTATAAACCACTAGCAGAATACCAAGCTTCAGAGCGGAGAAGTAGTGTGTAAAAGAAGTTATGAAAAGAAAAGGAAAAATTTTAAAAATAACGTAACATGATTGTTAATGTAATTGTTTTGTCATTGATATGAGTGTTGTTGTCATATCTATATATATATATATATATATATATATATAGCAAATACCCACGCTTGGCAGCGAGAAGTAAAAGAAAAGGAAACATTTTAATAATAACGTAACATGATTGACAACATAATTGTTTTGTCATTGTCATGAGTGTTGCTGGTATATATATATATATATATATATATATATATATATACATATACATACATGTGTACATATATACACACACACATATACTATGGGTGCTAAAACAGGCAAATACATTGATTTTCTGAATATATAAAGTCGGCGCAGAATATATAAAGTCAAAACTTTAATATATAAAGTCATTCCTAATATATAAAGTCAAAACTTGAATATATAAAGTCAGCGTCGTATATATAAAGTCAAACTTGTTTCTGAATATATAAAGTCAAAAGCTGAATATATAAAGTCGTCGCTGGAATATATAAAGTGAAAACCTGAATATATAAAGTCAGCGTGAATTTATAAAGTCATTCCTGATTATATAAAGTCAACATCGAGTATATAAACTCATTCCTGAATATATAAAGTCAAAGTCAAAATATATTGATTGAAACGACTCTGAACTGAAGTGAGTTAACAAAAACGTATTCAGAAAATGAATTAAAATCACACTGTTCGGTTAATGTTTTGAAAATGATGCATGTGCCCTGCCCAGGATTGGTTCCTGCCTTGCCCAGTGTTGGCTGGGATTGGCTCCAGCAGACCCCGTGGTCGGATTCAACGGGTTGGGAAATGGATGGATATTCCAGCACTGACTTTGTATATTCCGACGATGACTTTATATATTGAAGTTATGACTTGATATATTCCAGCTTTACTTTATACTGTGAGCTGGAGGGCTTCGCTATTACTTGTGGGGACGAAACTTCACTTTGGTAACTGATCATTGTCCACTTCAATGGTTATACCGACAGAAAGATACAAACTCTCGCTTCATGAGATGGTTTCTGGGCTTACAACCTTACCGTTTCACAGTAAAACATCGACCAGGTTCTGAACACGCCAACGCAGACGATTATCACGACTAAATGAACCTGGTACAGAGAGTCGCTTGATTCACGGAATGTGAATAAAGCTGAGGGGAGGGTGTGAGCTGGAGGGCTGATCACACCCCAAGAAGATACAGACGCCCTGGGCAAACCAGAACCCCTGAAACTCAGACTACCCTCACATTGCTCTTACTTTCTCACTTTGGCGCTTATAACGCTGTAATGCAAACCTCGCGATACTCTGCTAACTTAAAAGCCTTGTGCAGCGCCTGTCAGTTGAAAATTGATTGTTTGCTTGCTTTTATCTCTCTCTCTGCTCTAGCGGAACTGTCATCTCTGACTTGTCATGGAGCACGTTTAAGCTCATGTGTTTGCAGTGTTTCAATAAAAATCCTTCTTGTTTCTACGACCTCCTGTGTCTCTGTGCAAATCTGTGACCCAAGCGTGACAATATGTTCCGACGCTGACTTTATATATTCAAGATTTGACTTTATATATTCCAGCTGACTTTATGTATTCCGACGCTGACTTTATATATTTAAGTTTTGACTTTATATATTCAAATATTCCAACGCCGTCTTTATATACTCAGGTTTTGGGAAGCGCTGATCAATGTAATCGGTGTACCAGGAAATCATGCATTGTCAGAAGTTCCCCTTTGCTTGTAATTGAAAGTGTGATTAAATGCATTATTTTTTAATGCGTTATGGAGCACATGCATCAAGCCTCTCAGCTGTGCGATTGTCAATGTAACCTTTTATAAGTAGTGCCTGGAGGATTCAGTGTGGAGAAACTCTAGAGACAGCGTGTGTATTAACTTGTGGATTTTTCTGTGAGTATTTGGTAGCAGCGCCACAAAGTCACTTCTGTAAGACTGCGTTGGCTGCTGAAGCTCAGCTCAGAGCGAAATTAAATGAATGGGAGGGAAAATGATGATGTGACTTCCCACCCGCCTTAACTGTCAATCCCCACAAACACAGTCTCGGAATTTGCATAAATACAGCCGCTCACATGCAATTTTAACTTAGTTACAAAGTGATCAGAACTCTCGCTATATCCCGCGCCCTCTCATTAAACTTGTATCCCGATTACCCGTGGGCATGTCAAACGCCAGCGCAGCGTGTCTATGAACTTAATTTAAACTTCAGGTTTACACCGTGCTTTGTTTCCGAAGTAGCAGCACTCATGAATATGGGTATATGTCACTCGCCACTTCTTATTGTTTCGCTGCCTTCTCAATTATATAATGCATCTTTTCTTCAGCGCTTTTGGAGCTCTTCCTGGTTTTCTACGTAGTGCATTGACAGTCAGTTCACGTGATTACGTGGGAGGCGTGATGATGTCACACGAAACTCCCCCCCACGGCTTCGAGCTCAACTCCATTACAGCATATGCAGAAAAATAGCTTCCAGTTATGACCATTAGCGTGTAGAATTTCGAAATAAAATCTACCCAACTTTTGTAAGTAAGCTGTAAGGAATGAGCCTGCCAAATTTCAGCCTTCTACCTACATGGGAAGTTGGAGAATTAGTGATAAGTCAGTCAGTCAGTCAGTGAGTGAGTGAGTGAGTGAGGGCTTTGCCTTTATTAGTATAGACTAGCAAAATACCTACTTCAGCAGCGGCAAAGTACTGCCTTAAAATTTTTATTAAGAAGAAAATTAAACCTTTTTAAACTGAGGGAAAATATACCAATAATTATTTGTTATGGATCTCTTTGTATACCACATTGTGAGTTCGGCCCTCCGGTTGTAATATGACCAAGCTGTGTGCTGAGCTTACTCTTGAGCATGCAACGTACAGTTGGCCATGTGAAAAGTAATCTTGTTTCAAATCTCACAGCTTGGATTGCTGCTGTCATAATCGGTTTGAGTTTCATGGTTTGATTCAATTATGACAGTATTTGTAGGACTTGTGTTGAAGAGTCATTTGCATCTGTCAAGCTGTAAGTATACAACCGGTTTCATCGAGCAACTTCACATCCAGCTTTTGAGAGTTTAAACATGCATAAACATCAAAGTGTCCACTACTGAAATCGTCACCTGTGAATCTGAGATGTTTAAGAGGCATTGGATGGTTGTCGAAAGGTGTAAAATATTTGGCCATTTCGGTACACTTGAAAGCTACAACCGAACAATTCAGCGGCAGCCATCAACTCACATGCAGATCCATAGGTGAAGGGCTTAAGCATTTCACTCTTATAGTGCTCCTGTGTAGTATAATTATCTCCTGTACCGTCATCAGTCCACAGCTTGAACCTGTCCCAGTCATTCAATACATAAGACACAATGTTCCTCCGGATATCAAGAGTGAGCCTGATACGGCCGTGCAATATGTAACAAAGAGAATGGAAAAGTGACAGTTCTTTGATCGATGGTGATCACCTCGATAGACATGTTAATGGGGTATGGTTGGAATGGTAAAGGAAATGGGTACCTGAACAATTTAAAGTAAGTCTAAAATACCTACACAATAGCTATAATCGTAATAAATGAACAATAAAACAGCGGAGAAGCCGTGGATTAAATTAAAAGGCTGTAGTTATCAGCAGGGAGACGTGAATCCCGGGCGTAGCAAGGAAGGGAATGTAGAGACTGGAGCAACGGACGGCCTTATATAGGCAGGCAGCCAACAACGGGAGGCATTGGGATGGGGACCCAACGCCTCACATGGTGACCGAAGCTGCAGGCTATGGACGTATATATGTAATGCGTAAGTAGGAATCAATTAGCGCTGGGAACCCGCGTACCAAATTTCTTGAAGATGGGCCCATAAGTAACAAAGACCGTTGAAATGTTCAATATAGCGGCCGACAGTGGCATCATACCACCAAATAAGTACGCATATTGGTTTCGGTTAGCGCAGGGAAGCCGCCTACCAAATTTCGTGAAGATGGGGCCATAAATAAGAAAGTTCAACATGGCGGACGCTTGTCGACCATTATGACCGTACGCGTAGAATTTCGAAATGAAACCTGCCTAACTTTTGTAAGTAAGCTGTAAGGAATGAGCCTGCCAAATTTCAGCCTTCTACCTACATGGAAGCTGGAGAATTAGTGACGTTGGAAAGTTCAATATGGCAGCCAACAGTGGCGTCATACCACCAAATAAGTACGTACATTGGTTTCGGTTAGTGCAGGAAGCCGCCTACCAAATTTTGTGAAGATGGGGCCATAAATAAGAAAGTTCAACATGGCGGACATTGTCAACCGTTATCGACCTATGACCGTTACGTGTAGAATTTCGAAATGAAACCTGCTTAACTTTTGTAAGTAAGCTGAAAGGAATAAGCCTGCCAAATTTCAGCCATCTACCTACACGGGAAATTGGAGAATTAGTGATGAGTCAGTCAGTCAGTCAGTCAGTGAGGGCTTTGCCTTTTATTAGTATAGATAAGCAGTATTTTAAAGTCAATCCTGAATGACACAGGTAACCAGTGTAGTGACATCAAAACTGGAGAAATGTGTTTGGATTTTCTTTCCTAGTTAGGATTCTAGCAGCTGCATTCTGCACCTCGTTGCAAGTGATTTATGTCTTTTGGGTAGTCCTGAGAGGAGTGCGTTACAGTAATCTAGTCTACTGAAAACAAAAGCGTGAATTAATTTCTCAGCATCTTTCAATGATATAAGAGGTCGAACTTTTAGACACATGTAATGCAGCCATGAGGAATGAGGAGCACAAACACAATAGTGGCTCAGCTGTCTGATGTTATGCATTTTCCATGCTATGACAGAATAGAAAAAATAAAAAAGGGCAGAGATTGCATCTGAACTTGCAATACCTGGAAAGCATTTGCACAGCACCAGCTCTGCTGGCAGCAAGTCAGAAAAAGGGACAAGCTTGACATATTCCAGGATTTGTGAAACTGGAAAGTCGTCACAGGGGGATGTGTAAAGCCTTTAACACATTACATGACTTCTAGTCAGGGGAGATGTGAAACCAAAGAACTTTAGCTACATGACTAGTTATAGCAGAGGATGTCAAATTAAAATAGTCCGGTATATGTGAACTTGTAGCAATCATCAAATCATAAAGTTACCCTCAGATTATTTTTTAGATTTTTCTACTTGAAATTTGCATGCATTGATGTGTCAACTGTTGATGATAAGATGCTATAAAGGGTCTGGAATTGTTTAGACTACAAGACTGATGTGTGCCATTGGACACGAGTAAAGCTTATTATTAGGGCTGCAACGATTAGTCGACGTAATCGACGATGTCGACTACAAAAAATTGTCGATGCGGATTTTTTATTGTCGACGCGTCACGAACAGAGCCTTCAATAGAGGCTCCAGTCACAAAGAACCACATTGGTTTTTGTAACTGCAGTGCACTACATGAATGTCTGGGGCAGTATCGTTTCTTATTGTTTGTCAAGTCTGCACACAGTCCTACCAACAAAGAAGAATGTCTGAGAAGAAGAAGAATGTAAAGGAAAATAAATGTGGTTGCAATGGCGAGTCGGAGAGAGGAGGGGGAAGGAGATGGAAAAAAAAAAAAGACAAACTTTCTAAAGTGTGGTGCACTTCACCGAAAAAAAAAAAAAGTTAAATGCAGATTATGTAAAGCGGAGCTTTCTTTTCACAAAAGCACCATCGCTGGAGATGTGATGCCGCCGTCTCTTGAGAATTTATGCTGGCGCCTTTAGTTAGTTAGTTAGGGTCTGATCAGGAGGGAAAGGACAGCGTGAACAAGACTGAGAAAAAGTAAAAAAAGCTAACTTTTACAAGTACCAAATTTACACCCGGTCTGTACGTTTTCAAATAATATTGCATTGATGCAACGATGTTTTCTGATTGGTACTATTCAGGCCATACAATGATGTCTTCAAAATGTCACATATATTTGTCTCTTTCTTTTTTTCCCCCGGTGCTGCGTGCCGACACCAGAAGGCGTGAGCTTATTCAGTGCTAGCAGCAGCACGTGGGTGGCTGATTACTTGTGCTATAAATAGTTGACCTGGCGGCAATCAAAGCACATGTACTGTGCAAGGCATGTACGGGGTCCACTGAGAAAATAAGAGCGTTCGTGGCACACCTTGCAGAGGAACATTCTTTCCTCTGCATGTCCTGGAGTCCTGTGCAGACTGGGCAGGATCGGGGAAAAAAACGCGGCCATTGATTACAACCGCAAGAAGGTACATGAATGAATATGAATAATGTTGCATCCGTGCCAAATGAAATGTACTATAAGATCATACAATGATTAATTACAAATATATATACCTATGTCCCTGTTTTTTTTTTTGTCAGTGCGGCTTTGACATCACGGGCCTTAAGGCACATACTAATTCAGCGTAAGCAGGAACACTCAATAAAATTGGATAAAACAAAATCAATTGACAATAAGATACAAATAAGGCAGATTCGTCAGCGTTTGTGTGTCAGCTTTTATGCATCCAGATCACAGAATTTCCAGTTCGATTGTCTCAAAACACCACTCGCATCTACAGTTATTCCCAATTGCACACCAAAAGTAGCAGCGTCAGATCCCTGTGGTGGGGGGTTATTTAGCAGTATGTATCGTGATCGTGACTGAGGAAATAAAAGTGAAAAAAAAATTAACTTTTACAAGTACTATATAAGTAAGAAATACAGTGGCTGCTACAGACGCAAATCAAATGTATGTGTTTATTTTATAACTAGGCTGACCCGCCTTTTAAGGCGACCGCCTTTTAAGTTGACCACTTCTTAAGGCAATTCAATATGTAGATCAATTTGGTATTTTATACAAACTCATTAATTTGGTTATATTGCATTTGAGCGGTGTTACTTTAATACTCGTAGTTTCTGTTATGTTTGTGATGAAATTTAAACTTTTTTTCTATATTGAGGTCGCCCTTTGAATCCCCCTGATATTTACTACATGGTGTGGCATTTGTACTCCATCAACATTAATTATAATTTTGTCTATTTTTCCAGCGCATCGACACAAAAGCAAGGGAATGATGGGAGCACCAGAACTCTGCTCACATCATGTCGCTTCAGACCGCAAGCTGCAAGTAGTAAGTCTGTGATAAGCAGAATACCACTACACTTTCCACTCACGGACGGAAGGAAAATCCCGACCGCTTTTATATAGTAAGAAAGAAGAAGAAGATATCGCACAGTCTGGAGTAGAAAATCATCTTTTACCTGGAAAAGTGAAACTACAAATCCCACGCATTGCAAAATGGACGGGCGTGTGTGAAACTCTGCGCCTCAAGTAGCACTCACGGACGGAAGGACAATCCCGACCGCTTATATAGAAGGATATCTATACTAATAAAAGGCAAAGCCCTCACTGACTGACTGACTGACTGACTCATCACTAATTATCCAAGTTCCCATGTAGGTAGAAGGCTGAAATTTGGCAGGCTCATTCCTTACAGCTTACTTACAAAAGTTGGGCAGGTTTCATTTCGAAATTCTACACGTAATGGTCATAAATGGAAGGTATTTTTCTCCATTTACTGTAATGGAGTTGAGCTCAAAGCCATGGGGGCGGAGTTTCGTGTGACATCATCACGCCTCCCACATAATCACGGAACTGACTGTCAACGAAAAGTAGAAAACCAGGAAGACCTCCAAAAGCGCTGAAGAAAACATGCATTATATAATTGAGAAGGCAGCGAAACAATAAGAAGCGAAGCGAAAGTGACATATACAACCATATTCATGAGTGCTGCTACTTCGAAAGAAAGCAAAGTGTAAACCTAAACTTTAAATTAAGTTCATAGACAGGCTACGCTGGCGCTTGTCATGCCCACGGGTAATGCGGGATACAAGTTTAATGAGAGGACGAGGATATAAACGAGTTTTGATCACTTTGTAACTAAGTTAAAATTGCAGGTGAAGGGGTGTGCTTATGCAAATTCCGAGAGACTGTGTTTGTGGGGGATTGACAGTTAAGGCGGGTGGGGAGTCACGCATCATCTTCCTCCCATTTACCTCATTTCGCTTGAGCTGAGCTCCTGCTAACGCCGCTCTTCAAGCAACTTCGTCACACTGCCACCAAATACTCACAGAAAATCCACAAGTTAATACACACGCTGTCTCTAGAGTTTCTCCACACTGAATCCTCCAGGCACTACTTACAAAAGGTTACATTGACAATCGTGCTACGTTATTTTAAAATCTTTCCTTTTCTTAGCACAAGCACAGCTGAGAAGCTTCATGCATGTGCTCCATAACACGCTAAAAATAATGCATTTAATCACACTTTGCATTACAGGCAAAGGGGAACTTTTGTCAATGCATGATTTCCTGGTACACCGATTACATTGATCAGCGCATCCCGATTCATTTTACCCTCGCACCACCTTAGTTTGAGAAGAAGTCTGAAAAAATATGAGGTTAACACAGAAAACAGATCAGCAATTCAAGCTTTATGAATAATCGATTCGCCATCAATAATTGTTTTGGTAAAGCCATACTCAGTGTAATCCTCCTTCCATTTTATAATTTTTCCGCCACTAGCCATGATTAAATGAAGGTAAAAAGTAAGAGCGAGCGAGGGTGATTTATTTAGGCAGGTATATATATGACAGCAACACTCATGACAATGTCAATCATGTTACGCTATTATTAAAATGTTTCCTTTACTTTTCATTACTTCTTTAACACACTACTTCTCCGCTCGAGGCGTGGTATTTTGCTATATATATATATATATATATATATATGAATGACCTCCAAAGAGCGGTGAGACTTTTGATATCGTGAACGTGTCTGCAAAACTGGGGTCTCCTGCCCAGCAAAAGTCGAGCAGCCGGGCGCCAAGCATAGCTGTGCTGGCCTTTGAGACGCTGACTGCGCTTCTGCCTTAAGTCAAAGTGAGCACTTTTAATTTTTTCATCCTCCCCTGAGCTATAGCCCAGACAAGTGCAAACACGGGACCCCTTTTCTACACAAGGCAAACTAATATTAAGGCGATTCAACTTTCTTTGCACGATACGATTATGAGGTCGTCAGCCTCGGATTATGAAGACACGCATGAGTGGAGGACTGACAGTGCCATCACAGCCGATTAATGGCAGGGACGTCTCACCAGTCTACACAAGACCCACCCACTGTCCCCAAAAGGCGATCATATCGTCAGCAAACACATCTCTATACTATATAAAAAGAAAAAGGCAACTTTCCTTTCTTTACACCTTTTTCCTTTTATCCCAAACCAAAGCCTTTCTCTTAACACTGCAGAGGACACAAAACTAATTTTCTTTAATTGCTGGTAATGCCGGTAAGGCACATTACCAGAGGCAGAAATTTGAACGCTCACATAGAAAATGTAATTTTTATACCACAGCCGTCGTGTAGCCTTTCAAAAGGGATCAACTACCGAGAGATGATCCATATACATTGTACCTGCTGTTAGTACTACTTACCTGTTGTGTTACACAGTCTTTAAAATGTAGTTTACCCAAACCACTCCAGTAGTGCTCAATGTACCTGTACTTCTTAAAACATTAATGTTTTACTGTTTAATAACTTATAAACTATATTTTATTATTTTTCCCTTGCACTCAGTGACCAAAGCTATACACACACATATAGACACATACATATATACACACATATATATACTCTGTGTGTGTTTGTATGTATGTGTATATATATATATATATATATATACACACACACACACACACCTTACATTATATATATTGTGGTAGATAGGGGGCACTCTCGCTCCCTTGAACCCCTGTCCACGACTCCAGACACCAGGTAAAAGTCCAACAGTTGACTTTATTTTGTTGCCACAGTGCAGAAAACACCCTCTCCTCCACAATACTCATTAAATAACAATCACTAACAATAATACAATCCTCCAGCTCCCAGACGCTGCTGCCACCCTTCCACCCAGCTCAGCTCGCCATCTGGGAGCTCCCACAGTCCTTTATATTCCCTGACCCGAAGTGTTCTCAATCCCCAGTCCATGTGATCCCCAATCACTTCCGGTCAGGTAAAGTTGTTTTTTCACCCCGAAGCCCGCCGCCTTCCGGGTCATAGGGCACAAAGAAGTCCTCGGTCCTCCCTGTAGCTCCTCTTGTGTCCCCATGGCATCCAGCAGGGCTGTGCATAAAACCACATTGTCCATGATGCCCTGCTGGTCTCTGGGGACCTCTATGCTACAAGGAGGGCTCCACCTGGTGGTTTAGGTACTGGCCGATAAACGTCGCCATCCTTCACAATATATATATATACACACACACACATACATACATACATATATACACACACACACACATATATATAATTTGTGTGTGTGTATGTATGTGTGTGTATATATGATGTAGATAGGTATGTATATATATATATATATATATATGTGTATATGTAGATATGTACAGTATATATGTATATAGATATGAAGATATGTATGTGTATATATATGTATGTATGTATATATATATATATATATGTAGACTCAAACCCATTATGACAGCAGCAATCCAAACTGTGAAAAAACAGTAAAAAGGAGGCGTGTCAGATGCCGTGGGTACATTTTCTGATGCAGCTAGACGAAACCAACTTCGTGACGCTGCCACCAAATACACAAAACAATTACTTTGACAATCATGTTACATTATTTTTAAAATGTTTCCTTTTCTTTTCATAACTTCTTAACACACGACATTGCTGCAAAGCTGGTATTTTGCTATATATATATATCACAGCACACTCATAACAGTGACAAAACAATTACATTGACAATCATGTTACGCTATTTTCAAAATGTTTCCTTTGTTTCTCTCCTTCTTTAACACACTACTTCTCCGCTGCCAAGCTGTATTTTGCTGTATATATATAGTTTGCATAAATATTAAATCGCTAGGAAAGATTTCCCTTTATGTTCACAAAGTTTCGATAGCATCAAAACTTTGAAGTGACCTTATTAATATTCCATTATAGCAGTAATGCAGCATTATACCAATCAAACATCTCAAGATGGCAGCACCCATGAAAAAAATAAACAAAAATGGGGTGAAATTATAAAACGTTTCCATGGCTGCACCTATCATCAAGTGACTTGGGTACCCTTCTTGCGGTCCTGCTCACAAAGGGGTCTTAGCATATAACCAAAAAAAAACAAAACCTAACAATAGAAAAGTCCAAGATTTCACTGATAGTTCAGACACTCACAGCAACCCACTATCATGATTATAAACCTATCCAATCAAACCTAAGTAAAAAGCTTTAAAAAATGATTGGGTAGGACACAATCAGATCTGGTGTCTCATGGGTCATTTTTATGTGATCATACATTTGATGTGTTAATGTGCTATAAACAAGAAAAAGCTAACACAGACAGTCATTCAAAGCAAGAGTCGAGTGGTGCATCAAAAGGAAAAATTAAAGAGAGAGAAGCAAAATGTGGCTGTTTAACCCAAAAGTGAACATTTTTTAAAAATAAGTAGTACTAGGGTGTTGTACCGTGTTAGCCATTATGAACGTAGAGGAAAGTCAAGCAAAATGACAGCTTTGATTAAATCTTGCCTGAAGAAGGGGCCTGAGTTGCCTCGAAAGCTTGCATATTGTGATCTTTCTAGTTAGCCAATAAAAGGTGTCATTTTGCTTGCCATTTCTCAAAAGAAATAAGAAAACTTAAATGATGACTTGAAGAAGCTGTAAATACCGCAGTTGATACTAATGAGACTGACCTTGCAGTCAGGAAATGGCTAATATCACTGCTTCTAGCAACTTTGACAGCAATGCCCAATATGATAACACTAACAGAGAAATAAACAACCATCTGGAAGACAATGAGACCATTCCAGGAGTTAAGGCACGCCAAACGCAAACAAAGGAGTCCAACAAAGGAGTCCCTGTACATCACAAATATGCTCCGTTTCATATTACTTCTTCACAACAAAGTGTCACAAGCCTTTTAAAAATGCTTAATTGATGTTGTCACACATGTGTGGCTTGGGGACAGCTTAATGGCTCTGGTTATGGTAATTCCTCGCCCATTCACAGGGAGGCACTGTATTTTAACACCTCTTTTCTTCCCCCACTGCAGACCGGATGATTGACAACCTGACCACCTCTAATGTCACTTTGGGTGTCCATTTCCCCTGGACCCACCGCTTCCTGCCTGGCCTGTATTGAACCGGAAGTGTCGCCATCTTGGATAGTTTGATATCAGACTCGCGTCTTCAGAGTTGTTCCATTTTACTGAAAAGTATTATTTATCTTTGTCTTTACTTCAGGTCACGGTGTCACCCCAAATCTTTAGATTTTCTTTATCCTCTTTTACAATGTTCATTAATTGTTCAACAACAACAACATTTATTTATATAGCACATTTTCATACAAACAGTAGCTCAAAGTGCTTTACATATTAAAGAATAGAAAAATGAAAGACACAATAATAAAACAAAATAAATCAACATTAACATCGAATAAGAGTAAGGTTCAATGGCCAGGGGACAGAAAAACAAAAACTCCAGACGGCTGGAGAAAAATAAAATCTGTAGGGATTCCAGACCATGAGACCGCCCAGTCCCTCTGGGCATTCTACCTAACATAAATGAAACAGTCCTCTTTGGATTTAGGGTTCTCACGGAAGGGCTTGATGATGATGATGGTCACGTAGACTTCTGCCTTTTAATCCGTCCATCATTGTTGGAGCATCATGAAGCTTTGAGTAGGTGGTGGTGGCGAAACCGGAAAAAGAAACAGAAAAGAGAGTAGGGGTCAGTACGATTTTAGAGCCACCATGAATAGTTATTATGATGAATTGAACATACAGAGTATCAGGATTAAGTTAAATTAAGATTAAAATGAAGTTATAAAAGGCCATGTTAAAGTAATGTGTTTTCAGCAGTGTTTTAAAGTGCTCTACTGTATCAGCCTGGCGAATTCCTATTGGCAGGCTATTCCAGATTTTAGGTGCATAGCAGCAGAAGGCCGCCTCACCACTTCTTTTAAGTTTTGTTCTTGGAATTCTAAGGAGACACTCATTTGAGGATCTGAGGTTACGATTTGGAATATAAGGTGTCAGACATTCCGATATATAAGATGGGGAGATTATTTAAGGCTTTATAAACCATAAGCAGAATTTTAAAGTCAATCCTGAATGACACAGGTAACCAGTGTAGTGACATCAAAACTGGAGAAATGTGTTCGATTTTCTTTTCCTAGTTAGGATTCTAGCAGCTGCATTCTGCACTAGTTGCAAACGATTTATATCTTTTTGGGTAGTCCTGAGAGGAGTGCGTTACAGTAATCTAGTCGACTGAAAACAAACGCGTGAACTAATTTCTCAGCATCTTTCAGTGATATAAGAGGTCTAACTTTACTTATGTTTCTTAAGTGAAAAATGCTGTCCTAATGATCTGATTAATATGTGATTTAAAATTCAGATTACAGTCAACAATCACCCCTAAGCTTTTTACCTCCGTCTTGACTTTTAATCCTAATGTATCCAGTTTATTTCTAATAGCCTCATTGTATCCATTATTGCTGATCACTAAAATTTCAGTTTTCTTTATTTAACTTGAGAAAATTACTATTCATCCATTCTGAGATACAAGTCAGACATTGTGTTAGTGAATCAATAGAATCGGGTCATCAGGTGCTATTGATAAGTACAGCTGTGTGTCATCAGCATAGCTGTGGTAGCTCACGTTGTGCCCTGAGATAATCTGACCTAACGGAAGCATGTAGATTGAGAATAACAGCGGACCCAGGATAGAGCCTTGTGGAACACCATATTGGATATCATGTGTCTTCGAGTTGTAATTCCCACAACTAACAAAAATTTTCTCCCTGTCAGGTAGGATTCAAACCAATTTAAGACACTGCCAGAGAGGCCCACCCATTGACTAAGGCGATTTCTAAGAATGTTGTGATCAATGGTGTCAAATGCAGCACTCAGATCTAAGAGGATGAGAACAGATAAATGGCCTCTGTCTGCATTTACCGCAAGTCATTTACTACTTTAACGAGTGCAGTTTCTGTGCTGTGATTTGTTCTAAAACCTGACTGAAATTTATCAAGAATAGCATGTTTATTTAGGTGGTCATTTAACTGCATAATGACTGCCTTCTCAGAACTTTACTTAAGAAGGCAGGTTAGAGATGGGTCTAAAATTTTCAAGAGCAGGGGTCAAGATTATGTTTCTTAAGTAGGGGTTTAACTACAGCAGTCTTAAGACAGTCTGGGAAGACCCCAGTATCTAGTGACGAATTTACTATGTCAAGAACATTATCAATTAGCACGCCTGATACTTCTTTGAAAAACCTTGTTGGTATCGGGTCAAGGACGAGGTGGAGGGTTTTAATTGAGAGATTATTTTTTTAAATCAGGTAAATCTATCCTAGTGAAAGAGTTTAATTTGTTTATAACAGGATGCTGGGGTTTAGGAGGATCCTTAGTGTTGGAGGAGATATACTATGTTATTTCTAATATCATTAATTTTTTGATTGAAAATACAGCGACAGCCTCACAGGTTTCACTGGAAGCACTTAGGAGGCATTCCTTTGAGCTACCTGGGTTTAGTAGGCGATCAATTGTAGAAAATAAGACTCTGGGATTACTAGCATTGTTATTTATAATCTTGAGAAATAGCAGCTCTCTCAAGACGGACAGTGTTATTGTATTCTGTTATTTTGACTTTTAATATTTCATGGTGGATAGTAAGTTTAGTCTTCCTCCATTGACGCTCAGCTCTACGGCATGTTCTCTTTAAATCAGACACTCTTTGGGTCTTCCATGGTATAACAATGCTAGAAGATTTTTTCACTGTCTTTTCAGGTGCAACTATGTCAGCAGCAGCTCTCACTTTAGAATTAAATCTTTCCACCTTACTATTTACATTATCCTCGCTATTATAGCTGGTACTATAAACGGACTGATTGCTTAAAATGTTTGTAAGTTTTAAAGCTGCTGCGAGTCAAAGAAGCGTTTTTAACAATATGCTTCTCATGAGTGTTTTTATCATTATTTCTATATTAAAAGTAGAAGAAAATGGTCTGATAGACCAATATCAATGATCTGTTTTATATCAACTTTCAGTCCTTTAGTAATCACTAAGTCTAATGTATGACCTGCTTTATGTGTAGGCTGATTTATGAGTTGTCTCAAATCAAAAGAATCCAGGAGGTTCATAAATTCTTTTACTTTTAGATCACACTGATTATCTATATGAAAATTAAAGTCGCCAACTATTAGGAGTGTGTCATAGTTAGTAATTAAAATTGACATTAAGTCAGAGAATTCCTCAAAAAGACGCGTTATATTTAGGAGGTCTATACACGGATAGTACTAGAACTTGAGAATCTCCATGAATAACAACGGCGAGATACTCAAAGGACTTGAACTTACCAAAACTGACATCTTTACATTTTAATCGCTCGAGTAAATGTTAGCCAATCCGCCCCTTTTTCCCTGGCGGTCTGCATGAGTAAAACTGTAATCCGGAGGCAGATTCGATTAAAACTGCGCGCATCTGAATTAAGCCATGTTTCATTTAGTGCAATAAGATCTATTTTTATCACTAATAAGATCGTTGATAAAAACGTTTTGTTAGTTAAAGCTCTAACATTTAATAGTGCCATATTTAATGTTTCGGAGGTGCAGAGATGAGTACTATGCGTTATTGATATTTGGAATAGGAACTAAATTATTTTATTAGCGCTCTGTGTGTATTTTTGTTTAATCTGTGATCTGTTTTATAGTTTTAATACATTGTTCCTCTAAAATAGTGATTTTAATTAGATTATTGGAGTTTATGCCGTATTTCCTAGGTTTTCTACGTGCATTGAGATTGCTTATTACAGTATTAATGTGTGCACTTTAACGGAAGACTCTATTAAACATTCATCATGTCCTGGCACAACAGTATTATTTCGAAGGGGTTAAGAGCAGAGATAGATAGTCAAGAAAACGAATTACCTTCGATATGTTTTCGGAGAGGACCCGGCGCCAAACTGTTCGGATGCAGGCCATCACGCTTGAAGAGACGCGCCTTTCCAAAAGAGATTCCAATTGTTGATGAAACCGACATCCTTCTTCTTGCAGAAACCCTGTAGCCAGTTGTTCAACCCTAGCAGACGACTGTAGTACTCGTTGGATCGCCTGACGAGAGGTAGTGGACCAAACGAAGATCTTTGCCGATGGGGTCCTCTCCTTCGTGTCTTTAATCAAAGCTGCGAAGTCAGCCTTCAGGATTTCTGATTGTCGGTGCCTTATATCGCTTACGCCGCATGCAAGACGATTGATCCAACTGCCCTCTCCTTGTGTTTCTCGTCGAACCATCTAAGATACTACTATCAGAAGAAAGTTGACGTACTGTACTGTAGATGTGAACAAAAAAGGAATGGTGAAGTTGAGCCGATATAAAGTTTGGAGTTTTTTTATTTTTTCTTAGTGCCAGTACCTGATGCTCATAATTTGTAACAAAATGGGTATGCCTGACTGTTAATAGAGAGGGGGAGGTGAGGGGCTTTTTGATTTTAGGCACGTGAGAATCTTAATCTGGCCATGAATCTTCCTCACGGAATTGTGATACTTATTAATTTGCTTTGGGATCAACATCCAGATAGAATGCCTCTGATGTTTCCCTGATAATTTCATTCCATCATCATTAGGGTTAAGTTGCTTTCTTAGGTAAATGGTTGCCAAGTTCCCGATATTTTTTCTGAGCTTTTATTCTGTGTTTTTCTTCCTTTTTTTCTCCCACAACCCTCAAATCCATTCTATGAGTTTTTGCAAGATAAAAAAAAATATTCATTTTCAGTACCTGTCGTGGATTTAACCTGATCCTTTTAAAGCACGTAACAAGAGTGATCGCATTATAAAATATAACGTTGTGGCATCTTTCCTGTCTATTCCTCTTCAGCCGTTGTGCACAGCCTGTGGCTGACTAATGTCTAGTACAAAGCAGACTTTGAATCCCTCTGACCCCAAATTCAACTTGAGAATGAAAATGGATAAACTGAAGAATAGATGGATGGTTGGATACTTGGATGGATGAATGGACAGATGGATGGATTTCCTTTAGCCCGCTGGTAATTGCAACTGATTTATGGAGGTGGGTAATTTGGCACAGTGATGTTTCCATGTTTCTATGTGGGTGAAGGTGTAAATTGAATGAATGCCTAGAATGAAGCCACAGCATCATAGCAGAAAGGAGAATCGTGCCATTAAATATGTAAAGGCATAAAGCAAGGAGAGCTTGGCACTGGTGCCAGAACATTCCTGGAGTTTTTACATCTGATCAACTGCCCTTAGAAAATGAATGTGCTGCACTTCCACTATAATAAATTGCTCCTGTTTACAAGCAGAAGGCAGTGTTTCATCATCAAGATAAAAAATCTGCAATCGATTAATTTTAGTGGCAAATTGTGTTTTAGAACCACAGTGGACAATAAGCGAATAGATTTTTTTTTATGCTTCTTGTAAACAGTGGAGCCTAATGATATTCTACATCTTTTCCGTATCATTTTTGTAGGGTGAGTTATTTTGAATATTCAGGGTGTCCCATTATCCTGTAGTCTTTGGGAAAAATAACTTATCTTTGTAGCCCTGAAATGTCTTTAAGTAAATGAAAGCAACTATGGATAATTATTCTCATAAGAATTTATAGTCAGAGAGAGGTAATTTTTGAAATTTAGCTGCAAGCCAGTAACATGGAGCTGACATTACTTTTTTCCAGCAACTCCAGGCTTTTGGGACATTCTGTATTTTGAAGTGCAAGTATTTGATTAAGGTTCCCTCAAAACTATATGAGAGTGGTAATATATCACTTGAGAACAATTTATTCAGTGAACCTGGAAGACTCATATGCCTCAGAATGTAAAAGCAAAATACAGCTTTGCTGCCCACATTTATTTATTCTCCTCTGGGTTTTTCTCCTTCATTCTAGTGATAATCCACTGATTGGTTTTAGTCTGCTAAATTAAACTAATCAAACTATTTTATGAGTGAGGAACATATTTGTTTAACATGTAAATGAATTGCCATGGCACTTGCATATTGATAAGGGAGACACGATGTCCCCATCAGCATGCATGTGTCATTTCCACTCTTTGACATAAATTAGCAAAAAGCTAAAAGTGAGCTGAATACTGTAGAACCAACCAGCTGTCAGACCACAGGGTTGGTTACCACCTCCTGCTGGACTCTCCAGCACCAACCCAAGTTTTTCCTTGATGGTCTCCCATGCCAGTACTGGCCAGGCCCAAACATGCTTAGCTTTGGGTGGATGACCTGTTCTGAAATTAGGTGGTATGACTGCAGTGTATAGCCAAACCTCCTACAGACTATGAAGACCAGAACTTTTCATTCAATGCTTCCAGACTTAAAATGAATTTAATTTGCCTCCACTAACTCTTTTTCTTCCATCCATTTCCCCAACCCACTTATCGAGGACTGGGACACAGGGCAGCTGCAGCCTATCAATGCACGCGTCGAGTGCAATTTGCTTTGATAATATTCATCACTTACATCTTTCTCTGTCTGAATGTTGACATTTTTGTACATAATACTAATGTAATAAATTGTTGTATAGAGTAAAACAGCCATAGAGTTGTCATAGTGGGCAGCTCTAACAGCAATGAACTTCAAAATGGAAACACATACTGCAAGTCAAAAGCTCGACCACGTGTCAATGTGGAAAATGGACACTAGGGGGTGATATGCCCCCTTTATTTAATGTGTGACCCATAAACAGTTACTTTTTGGACAATTTAGACCCATCTGATACTAATAAAAGTATAAAAAGATGTTCTCCCAATTGTTAGATGATAGCAGAGGGATGCCATGTGGTGCAAATGGATCCTGTTTCACAATACATGAAGCATAATTGCTATGATTTATGATTTTCCCCAAATGGTAAAAAAATAAAAGGCAATGACCTGAACTTTAGGTAATCAGCGAAAAATAACTTTATTAGAATTGTGATGGACGGCCGGCAGCTCAACCCGGCCGACACACCCAGGACGCTAGTCGGTGACTTCCCTGCAGCTTAGAGATACCCCGGATTCACACAGGGCACCATGGGAGATGGAGTTTAGCTTCACAGCCCTGCTGGGTACCGTGGGTGCTGCCGTGTGACACTGCAGGGAGACAAGGGGATTTTTATTTCCCATATAGCCTGGAAGAACAGAAGTACTTCCGGGCTGAAGAAAAATGTAATTCTCCATCTGACCTGGAAGTGCTGACAAGTCACATGAACCGAACAGGAGAAGCACTTCCGTGTCAAGGACTATATAAAGGACTGGTGGAGACCCAGCAAGAGAGCTGGAGTTGGGAAGGAGTGTGACAGAGCTGCTGGGAGGAGAGGAAGAATATTATTGTATTATTGATTTGTTTATTGTGGTGGTTGTGGTACTTTGGAGCACAATATTGAGAAAAGAAATAATTAAAATATTTCCTGGTGCTTTTAACTGGTGTCTTGGACATTTGTCTGTGGGGTTTGAGGAGCGACAGTGCCAAATAGTGTGACAGGATATTAAACCCAAGAAACAATAAAGCTTTAATTAATTAATCAACAATGTTAGGGAATGTTACTTTTAAAAGTAACTGAGTTATTATATCCAGCAGGGAGCATTAGCTCCCTTGTTGGAATGAGTTCTTTTGTAATTGCGGTGTATTACATAACCCGAATCTATACAGATATAACATAAAAAGGTGATACCGCTTCCTTAGTGATACAGCGGTAAGAAATCAGATAGGAGAAATAACTTAGCTTTATTTAATGATGGCTTATGCTGCATAACAGATGAAGGAAGCCAATGGCAAGAACCCAGTTTGGGGAGTGGGGGCCCGATGTGTAGAGTCTGCCATTTTCGCCACTGCATTGGAAGGATTTTCTCCCATCCATCTGTTGGCTTCAAAGGTATGGCGGGCAATGTTCCAAGGCTTTATACTCTTTCTTCATGTGCAGGCCCCCACTTAGATGAATCATGCCATTCCAAACAACACAATACAGTTTCATGCTGACAAAAACAGACAAAAATAGTATACAATGGTCCTCATTCTGACTGGCCATTTCAAAGTTGTGTCTATCTGTCTTGTCTTATATTATAATGCTTGCCTATCAGTTCTAATTGATAATCCCCTGTGCTAAATCTGGCTCTGTGTCAACTGTAGATGAAAGAAAAGTAAATTTATAAAATATATTTTCACTGAGCACAGTTAAATTTATACACTTATTACAGTTATATTTCTCATTACTTACAATAATAATAATAAATATGTTATTTAGTTACTGCATTTACCATGAACTGTAATGTATTACAAACAGTGTGTTAATGTTCTACTTTTGCATGAACAACTGCACATTTAACTAATTTTTTATTAGATCCTAATCTCATATATGAACTTTAATGAAACTGACCGTAAACATTGCCAGATTTGATAATTTCTTGTTTATAAATCTTTTCATTCCTTCATGTGCTGTAAAGTAAATAACATCGATCCCTTTGTTCCACCTCCACCCTGAGCCCCAAGAGATTCGTCGTATGAACATTAGCCCCTGTGACACCAGATTGCACTGTTTAAAATTTTCTAAAGCAAATAACTATATAAAAACTAAACTTACACTTTATTTATAGGTTTCTATGTGCATGCTGTACACTATTTTCTGCTATGCTGTGTGATTGAGCCCTGTACAGGACCAGCATACTCTTACGTGTGCTTCTTGCCTTAAACCAAGTGCTGCTGGGTTAATCATAAGCTCAATGTGGCCCAAAATTGGGACAACAAATTTGTTGCCAGTACTCTGTTTATGACAGTATATAGCATTTGAAGAGTGGGAGGGTATCCCCCTCAAACACTGTTATACAATAAAATTTGATTGAAGAGTGTGGGCTGGGCATTGCCATGCAAAACTCTAAATGCTGCGGTGCACTGGAATGCTAAGAAAAGGTGATGTTAGTCAAGGTAGGCCCCCATGAAACTTAACAATAACATGGTAACATTTAATAGAAGAGCAGAGGGTAGGGTGGTCACCTGTAAAGCTTCAAGCACTGCGGATATACAGCGCTGTATGTTAAGTAAAGGTGCAGAAATTGGAAGAGGCGTAGGTACTGCATACGGGCGAGTACTAGCCTACTTCAAGCACTCCCTGTTTATAATTACTTTTAAGTACTGAACTTTTATTCATTTCTTTTCACTTGATTGCATGCTATGCACATGCTTAACCTCTTTCTAACTAGATGTTCACCTTTTGGCTGGTGTACGCATGAACGTGATGTTACTGACAAACACAATACTTCTATGAAATAACACTGTAATTTCTATTTTTTCTTTGGAGTGTTGGGAATAAGCTTCTGTAGTAACATAGTCATTTTTATCTGTTTTTTCTTTTGTTAACTTTGGTATTTTCACTTCAATAAAATAAGTATTGTGTATGTAGCATTCATTACTTTAAATGTGTTACGCCCAACAATGTTAATCAATTTAAATAAACAGACGGAACCATCAAATAAAGAAGGAAGCTCCTAACTGCTTAAAAAAAGGAATGCTAAAGATTTCTTGCAAATTATACCTATTCTCCCAAATGGGGAGACAAACTCAAAGCCAAACCTCAAAATAAAGCTAATAATAAATCTTATTTAGAATGTATTATTATTTAAAAGGACCCCTACCCAAAACAAACAAAATGTTACTCCAAATATACCACAACTTCAACAGGCCTGAAATGGAAGAACACATTTCTAATTAAACAACCCTAATCAATTCCTTACTGGAATGTATAAATGACTGAAAACCTCAGAGAAGGGGAGCCAAGGGTGAAGAGCACATACGTCACTACTCCAGGGGTTAGACTGAAGCTTGTGAATGTCTTAAATAGGAGTTCAAGTGGCAGTACTGTTAGCCCACCTACAATGTTAGGAGACACTAACTCAACCCCCCTGATCTCAAGAGATGGAAAAGCAGAATGAAAGAAAATAATTAAGAAATGAAAGAAAATTGCAAAATGGTAGACAAAAAAAGATGATCATGAAAATTACCTAAACCGTCAAAGAAAGAAATACACAAATATCTTCACTTTCCTTGGCCTCAAAAATTCTAGACACTTCATTCTAAAGGTTTTAGAGACGAGTCTCATGGTCTCATTTACCTTTGTGTGTGAGGCTTTTTAACAATGTTGACAACAAGTCACAATCTCCTAAAAAAACTATGTTGCTTTTCTAATGGGTGTTGCCATTTTTTGGAATTATGTGTTTACTGTTGCTATGCTAGGTAATGTCAACTGGAAGTATGTGGTGCATTACTGAGTCAAATTAATAAAAGTCACATGCACCTCCTGCTTGTCCAAGTCCAAGTCCTGATTTCACTCATTCTTTATACATTCTTTCTGCTCAGTCTTTACACTAAAAGTTTGGCTCTGGTTACATCTTCCTTTTTATTTTTTGGTTATCAGATTTCCCCACTCTGTTTTCAGACTATAATTCTTAAAATACGTCCTAAGCACTGTTTGCTTAACTATTTTTATTGCTTTTATTAAAAGCAAGTAACATTCCATACAATAAAGTCAAAGTTAGCAAAACTAAATGCCATTCAGCCCCCACCCAAGATAAAGATTGGAAGGCCAACAGTAAAACTTTAAGAGTAGAAAAGAGGGAAAATCCTTTTCCCCAATATAAATTCTTTTTCTAAAATGTTATTGAGTAGATCTTAGATTGTCTAAGTGAGAATTAGATTTTTTCCAATTTCAAATAGTGTATAACATCAGTTACCCACTGACTTAAAAGAGGTGGGCTAGGATTATTTCAGTTGAGCAAGACAAGTCTACGTGCTAGTGAAGTAAAGGCAATTACAGTTTGTTTGTCCTTCTCCACTTTAAGCCCATCTGGAAGTACACCGAGCACAGCTGTTAAAGGGTAAGGAGTGATTGTGCATTTAAAGATTTTACTCCAGAACGATGTTAATTTGGTGCACGCCAAAATACATGGCCCAATGAGGCTGGAGCTTGATTGCAACGTTAGCAAGATGGATCTTGCCCTGGAAATACTTTAGATAATTTTAAATGTGATACATGTATTTAATAAAAGATTTTTAGTTGAATAATTGTATGATTTGCGCATATGGAGCTAGAGTGAATTCTGTGCATGGCTGCCTTCCACTCCTTTTCTGAAATTTTGAGTAAAAGATCATTTTCCTGCTGTACTCTGGGATCTTTGAAAGGAAGGAAATTTAAAATTTTTTTGATATATTATGGAAATGTCTGAGTCTTCAAGATTGATCAGTATTTCTTCTGGAATAGAAATTGGTGAGAGGAGAGGAAAATTGGACAAATTTCATTTAGCAAAGTTTCTAATTTGGAAATAATGGAAAAAATATATTGCTGGGAAGCTGGGAGTGTAATTGTTCATAGATGTTGTGTATATACAAATCTCTAAATGATTTAATCCCATACACTATCCATACATTAAAAACTGTATAGGTTTGAGAGGGTGGGAAAAGGTGGTTATCATGCAGAGGTGCCACAGATAAAGCTTCTCTGTCTTGAAGTGCTTTCTGCATTGGCTCCATATTCTGAGTGAATGAAGAACAATTGGGTTGTTAGTATATTGACGATAACTTGTATTTACTGGTGTACAAAGCAAGGAATATAAAGAAGTACTGCAGGATTTAATTTCTATTGTAGACCAAGCTTGTGTGTATTCATCTGTTTGTATCAATGTCCAGGTTTTTATAGCTTGTAAATTTGCCACCCAGTAATAAAACTGAAAGTTAGGTAGAACCATGCCACCTTCAGCTTTAGGTCTTTGTAGGGTCACTCTTTGGATGTGTGGTTGTTTTGAATTCCAAATAAATGAGATTATGATTGAATTTAATCTCTCTATATTATAAAAAAAATCTTGGAAGGCTTGGAAGGAGTTGGAAGGCTTGGAAGGAGACACTTTAACGTTCCACAAGACAAGGGAGTGAGACAAAGGACAGCTGCTTTACAGGCTTTTAAATTATTGACGTGCAGTGCGACAAGCAGAACATGCAGCACTGCAGCAGCAGCAGTAGCAAGCTAGCCTTAGCATGCATTCTCTCTCCCCCGTTCACAACGTGAGCAGCAGAAATGTGATATGGCTGGTGCGTCGTGCGCCTGTTGGTTGGTTTGTGTGGGTGACTGAACCGATGTTAATGGATATGGTAATGTTTTGAAATAGAAACAAAAGCTTAGGAAGGATATTCATTTTGACAGTATTAGTTCTTCCTGATAAAGTGAGATGGAGGGTAGACCATCTATGAACATATTGTTTAAGTTTTTCCATGCAGACAGCAACATTTTGTTGAACAAGAGCTTTATATTTACTTGTGATGTTTACTCCAAGATATTTAAACTGATCTGCAAGGATAAAAGGGAAGGTATCCAATCTAATGTTGTGTTCTAGAGAATTCACTGGAAAAAGCACACTTTTGTTCAAATTAATTTTGAGTCCAGATATCATTTTTAAATTCTGTTAGGGCTGTAGGCACAGAATTCTGTGGGTCTGATATATACAGTACCATATCATCTGCATACAGTGATATTTTCTGTTTAAGTCCTACTCTGATAATCCCCTTACTCTAAAATACATTTTGAAGGTGAATAGCCAATGGCTTGATGGCAATTGCAAATAGCAGTGTTTACAGGGGGCATCCTTTTCTAGTACCACGTACTAGTTTGAAGTAGTTTGAAATAAAGTTGTTAATACAAGCTGAAGGCCTCTGGACTGGTATACAGTAGCTTAATCCATGCACATATGTTCTGGCCAAAGCCAAATTTGTACAATGTGGTGAATAGGTAGTCCCATTCAACTATATCAAATGCTTTTTCTGTATCCAAAGATAATAAGATCTTCAGATTGTTTGTCTTTAAGGGTTAAGATATTACATTAAACAAGTGTCGAAGATTGGAAGCTAAGTGTCTATCTTTAATAAATCTGGTTTAGTCCTTAGATATTGCAGAAGGAAGCACTTTCTCAGCCCTTCTGGCTAGAAATTTGGAGAGTATCTTGACATCGATATTCAGAAGTGAGATTGGTATGTATGATGCACCTTATGATAAGTCCTTATTTTTCTTAGGAAAGATTGTAATTATTGCTTGGAGAAATGTTTGAGGAAAAAAAAATATTGTCTTTCGCTTCTATAAATGATGATAAAAGGGGAGCTAACTTGTTCCTTGCTAAAAATGTTTTATAAACTTTAGCAGGGTAGCCTTCGGGACCTGCTGCTTTCTCACTCTGAAGTGAGTTCATAGCCTCTAGTAATTCTGAGATTGTCATAGGTTTAATCAATTTTTCTACACTGAAAGTATCTAGCTGTGGTATCTGTAATGCATTAAAAATGCATTAGACTGTGTCTTGTCTTTTTTAAACTGAGTAAACCATAAGGACTTACAGTAGTCTCTAAATGAGTGCATTGCAGCTTCCTGCTTATGGATTTGTTGAGTTAAGATTTTATTAGCCTTCTCTCCATGTTCATAGTAATGATGTCTCAGTTTAAAAATGAGTTGTTCTGTTTCTTTTGTTGTCAAGAGGTTGAGATTTGATTGCAAAGTCTGTCTTTTCCTATAAATTGCTTCATTTGGAAACCTGGTGTGTTCTTGTTGTATTTGGTAATTTCACCAATTAACTCTGATGCCTTCTTGGATTCAGATTTATTTTTATGGGAGAGATATGAGATAATCTGCCATCTTCCAAGTTTCCTAGAGTATTCCTGCAGAGACCTGTGGCAGATTTTCTCTAAAAAAACCTATTTGCTTAAATTTAAATTCTTTTCAATTCAGATCAGCTAATAACAGGGGTTAAGACGCCAGTTGTGAGATGAGTATGTCGGGCATAGTCATTTGAGCTCCATGATCATTGCAGCATGGTCAGAGATAACAATAGTGTTCAAACAGTTGGCAAAAAATAGTTATCTATAAAGAAATAATCAATTCTTAAGTAACAATGATGAACTGGTAAGAAGAAGGAATATGCTTTTAAATATGGATTTAGAAATCTCTATGGGTCTCATAAGTTGTAATCAATTACCAACTGTGTAATTACTTTTGCAGTGTTAGATGTTATTGCCCCTGTAGCTGAATACCTATCCAGGTCTGGATTTAAAACACAATTAAATTCTCCGGCCATTATAATTTTATCAAAATCACTTTTCAATTAAATATATTACCCATCACCATCACATATCGCCCTTCAGGATCAGATAATACATCTGATACCACAAATAAAATTGTTCCATGAATTAAGATTCCAACACCTCTAGTTTTCTTTGTATAGCTGAAGTGGAATATTTGGCCAGTCCAATCTCTTTGCAACCGAAACTGATCCCTGCTTATTAAGTGGGATTCCTGTAAAAAAATACTTGCCATTTAGACTTGTTAGGTGAGAGAATACTTTCTTCCTCTTTAATTTGTGACTGAGTCCTTTGACATTCCAGCTCACAAAATTCACTGTTTGGTCACAGAGACATTGCTTCTGAACTTTTGTTGTCATTTTATAGTCTTAAATTAAGGTAGTACGTTTTAAATATGATAGCTTTAATCTTAATTTCCAATTTTGCCAGGAGTTATGGCTATGAAACCTATTGTTGTGTTGACACAATTGTGAGGGTAAAAAAGGATAGATTAGAAATACTTTGCTGTCTTTCTCTCCCCTCTCTATATTTCTTTTTAGTTCAAACACAAATTTTTGACTTGGCAATATCTCTTCACTACAATTCCACACAAAGCCGCTGCCATTTCTTAAAATCATTACAACTCCCTGCTGTTATAATTTCATGTTTTTGAAGCATGTTTATTATTATTCTGTGCTGATTCTTTTATTTCTCAAAGCATTTTGAGTATTTTTGACATAATGGCAATATTTCTGCAGCAGCATTTTTGCTTTAAATTTTGTTTTCTGCCACTATTTTTGTATTGTTTATGTTGACAGTAACTCTTGTTGTCACCTTGTTGTATCATGAGATGTCAGTGTGTCAAAGTTGTTTAAGAGGGCATTGCACTATGAGTTGTGGTCATGTTTTTGGAATGAATTCATCTTACTAGGTAAATATGAGTTTTTGCATGGTTATTTCTCAGCTAGCATTTTTGTTTTTCATTTTGATGGTTGGTTTTGTTTTGTCCCTAACTCATTTTGACATTTATAAAGTACATCAAAAATATCTAAAGCACAAATAAGCATTCCCAAAATAAACAGAAAAGCAACCACTATTAGGGAAAGAGCAAAATACAGCAGCACAATAAATTATAAAACAACCCACAAATACTCAAATGGACACCAACATATGTCACTAACAACAACTGGTAGGATGTTCTGTGAGACAGGTTATAAAACCAGAAAACCAATCCAGAAAAGGACTTCATACCAAACAGAATTGATGTGATTTGGAAGGATTTTCTCAGCTCCTTTTAGCGCTCAAACTTCCTTATAGAAACGATGCATAATAAGGAAGCCAAGTGTTTCTGCCTTTACCATAACACAATGTGAAATGATTTATTAATCTGACTGATTTACTGATGAACTGTGCCCCAGGCTCCATAACATTTGCTCATGAAGCAATCTGCCCTGTACTGTTGAAACCACCACTATAATAGCAAAGGTTTAAATGAGGCAATCATCAAAAGGCTTGAAGAAAATTCAGAAATGTAAGATTTGTCAAATCATATGCATTGCTGAGCAAGTGTTGGTCTGACTTGGAGATCTGAGAGGCAAAAGGAGTCCATCAGTGTTGTGATATGGAGTTACAAAATTAACAAAATAATGTAATCCCTATTAAAAGATCTATGAATGTCCAGCCTGACACAGGCACAGCCACTCCAGCCAACCCCAGCAACTACCTATAGGCATCGGTCTGCCGAGGGCCAAAGTGGGGAAAACCATTTAAAATATAAAGGAATCTTTCAAAATATATCAAAAATGCCCCACAATACAGGCAATAACAACAAATCACTGACTTGTAAGGAAAAGGACAACAAAGAATCTTTGTAAATAAAGAGTATGCATTAATAAAATTCAAAATAGAGCAAAGAATAAAAAGACAAAAAGGAGTCCCACAACAAACAAGTCTCAATGCTCAAGCCTTTCTCAAAGTCCTCTAAAGCAGCGTTTCTCAACCTTTAAGTATTTGCGACCTGAGTTTTCATAACAGTTTTAAACGCTCCCCCTAACATTTTATTGAAAGGAGTCCACTAATACCAATTTGTTCTTTTTTAATTAATTATATATCATAGATGCATATTTTATTATACCTACTTAACTTTTATAGACATTTATCTAACTCTATATTTATTTTTCTAGTATCAGAATGTAGTTTAAGTTAATTTGTTTTGGTTTCAATAGATGTATTTTTCATATTTTCGATTCTTGTTTTCTTTTTTTCACGTTTGCGACCCCCTTTTTGTTACTTCGCACCCACCTAGGGGCGGCCCACAGATTGAGAACCACTGCTTTAAATGAATAGAAAACAAAACAATAATACTCATGAAAGACTCCAGATACAAACTCAATGATCCACTGGCTGTATCAATCACTATGGGCTCCTATTAAGGCAGAGGGAGGTCCCAGGAACTTTGATGTGATTGTGGCCTCGCCTCCTGGTGATCCACCCACAAAACACAGGGGGCCTCATGCATAATGCCGTGTGTAGAATCCACACTAAAACATGGCGTGTGAACAAAAGCAGAAATGTGTGTACACACAAAAAAATCCAGATGCATAAATCTGTGCATACCCCAACTTCCACGTTCTTCAGCTCCATAAATCCTGATAAGTCTGAAAAGTAACACTCATGCATGCACCTGCGGCCCCACCCTCCTAGAATAAGGCCTTTTTGAATATGCAAATCAACATAAATAGCCCCTTATGTTTTGTTTTCTGTGAAAAGACAATGGGAAAAGCACAGGGAAAAAGAAGAATTTCATTGAATACCAAGTAGAGGCAAGGAAAAACACTATTCCATGGTTTAAGCAGTGTTATAAACAACAAAAGAAAGTTAATTGAGTGACAGAGTGGCAAGGAAACTCGAAAGTTCAAGTTCAGAAAGTCACACAGTGCTCGAAATAAATAACAAGTGGTCAGATATCAAAGTCTCCATGAAAAGGCGAATCATAGCCCACTGTCTGAGTGTCATATACTGTAGAAGCATATATGGGACACAGTGTGAAAAAAAGGTCAAAATTTCCACTTTAATCGCGTAGTTTATTTTGTCATTAAAGTAGAATGTCATAAACTTCATCTTAAAATTGTTTAATTTAATGGTTTCTCAAATCCCATTGTAACTAAAGTAACACGTTAAATGCTTCGTATTCTATTTACTCTTACATGTGTGAATCAGTACGTGCTTTTTAAACGGGCTTTCTCTTACGCCAACAGGACAGACAACATATTACATTCATGATATTACAGCTCTCTGAACAATTTAAATACTTAGATGTATACTTGATAGAAATTAAAGCATGTATAAAACATTGAGGCATGTAGGCGCAGTGGTAGCGACGAGCTGGCACCCCTTCCAGAGATTGTTCCTGCCTCCTGCAAGATGCTTGCTGCGCTGTACACGACCATCAATTAAATAATTTATTGCAGCAGCAGTATCTCTTTCAAACGTACGGTAATAACCCCCAATTCCTTTTCTTCCTTTTCTTTCGCCAAGTAACCAATCGCCACACAATCAGCTCTTTAATAAATTTCGAGCCATCTGTAAGCTTAGAATACCGATTCTTCAAAATGTTTAAGGAGCATTGAAATATCATTGTGGTACATGTTTAATTATTCCACCCATGTATCCATCCAGGGTCACGCCAGCCCCAGCAAGCATACAGCGCGAGGCAGGAACGATCCCTGAACTGGGCGCCAGCTAATCGCTGACGCTGCACCACAGAGTCTTCGCATATTTAATCATTAACAATATACATTATGTAAATGAAATTTAAAATGTATCTGTATAATGTAATATATATACTTTAATGCATTTCATCTAAAAAATGATATCAAGAGCTCCATGAAGACAGCACCTGGAAATCTAAATCAAATTAGAAGCCAGTTGTCATCATCTGTAAATACGCACTCTCAATTGAATTGAATTCCTTCATTGTTATTGTATAGTACAATGAGATTCAATATGCAAATCCTCCATTAACTTATTTTCCTATAAAAAGGTAAAATAACAATAACAATAATAATAGGATAAAAAAACAGTAAAAAATATACAATATGTAAGCATAAGTAGCTCAGGTTGTGCAATATTACAAATGTAATGCAAGTTTACAGTGAGGCAATTGTGAGGCAATAAGTACAAACAGTTCTACTGGGAGAACTTGATGGACTGATTGAGTGTATTTAGAACTCTTGGGATGAAACTGTTTCTAAACCACGAGGTCCGTACAGGAAAGGCTCTGAAGCGTTTGCGAATAGGAAAAGTTCAAATAGACTGTGCGCGTGGCTGAGGCAGCATATGCTAGATGCTCTATCGCGATATTTCACTGCTGTAGAGCTGTGATTCCACATTCACATATAGTGGGTTAAATACTCTGAGTGGTGCATTGGCAGTAAGAACGCTAAAGCGGCTATAATATTTGGAATAGTTTGGCCATTCTGTGCACCATTATATGGTTATGGGTTGATTACAATCGAATGCCTTAAACTAATGAACAATATACGGTTAATTTCAGTGTATTTGATAAAGCCGCATCAGGGATGTGAATCTTAAAAATAAAAGGAAACCACACAGGAACAGTAGCACTGCTTTGATGCTGGGTGCCGCCAGTTTGCAAAACCGAGCGGAGAACTTGTGTACGGAAGGGATCAACCTGGCATGAAAATGTGTGCAGCTTTACTCCAAGTTTAGTTTTTTTACATCGCAATGTGAGAGTGGAAACGGGTGTATGCAACATTTTTGTGCATACACACCGTTTATACATGAGGCCCAGGGAATGGAGACACATTTCCACATAACTGCAAAGTTAACAGAGATGATAATTTAAAAGTACTATAAAAAAACAAAAACACATACACACCTTATAAAACATAACAGTCAGTAACTTCAGTCAGGAGTATTGGATGATGCACCATTTTGGGTTGTTAAGCAAACATTTGATAGAAAACTGATTAAAAAAAAGTTTTTTTCAGCTCTATAGGTAGGCAGTTACTAGCCTTTTTACAGTACACAAATTCAAAATGTTCTCACTCTCACTTCCCCATTTTATCTTCTTATAGAAGCTTCTTGGTTTAAGAATAAAAAAAACACATTTCTGCCAATGATGACTTCTAATTTTGTAATTACCCATTATGAGTCAGTAACCATAGCGAAAAAATAATTAGGTTGTGGAAACGGTCACAGTGAGTCCAGTCAGTTAGACTATTAAATATCTGTCAGTCTTTGCAACCTACTTTACATTTCCTTGGTATATTAGCTACATTATTAATATTCTTGCAGTATATTTGAAATCAGGCTCATTAACTGTGATCCTTTTAAGATTTATATAGCATTCCCTGTCCAGTCCATGATAGTAGAACTGCCCGTTTCAAACCATCCATTCTCCAATTCACCCATTTTCCAAACCAATGCAGTATTTGGCATGGTGAGTTGTAGTATTGCAGACAAAAAAAGGAAAATTTGATAATGGTACTCACAGTAACACCATATTTTGTCCTGGCAGAACAGAAATTTGTGTGCTGCCAGGGTGCAGAATAACTTTTAATTATGCTGTTTTCTCTGGGAGGAAAATAAAACAATTTGGATAAGAAAATGTTATTCTCTAAAGACCAGAGTTAAATGGATTCATGCTGAGTAGGAAACATTTGAAGCAGTAACAGTCCTCCTTGCTAAAGGCCACAGAGCTCCAAGATGAAACCTACAGATTCTGCTGTAACTCTAGCAGAAAAGGTAGGCATGTGAAAAGTGCCACTAAGGCCTGGCCTGGTATAACCCACAGAACACTCAGTGATCTTGGTACACCAGAGGCTGCTAGGAGGACTTCTAACCTTTTCAAGTGATGCTGTGTTGTGGTCACAGGTAACCCTAGATGGCTTATAAATCCTTCCCTTAGCCAGAACTTTAGAAATGTGGAACCATTAAAGAAGCAGGAGGTGAAAAGGCGAAGACTGGATTAAAAGGCTAGATAAGAAGCAAGAGGTTAGGACTGTGCTAAGAAACATTGATAAAGATGGACAGCCTGTACACATGATAGTTAGACACCAAATACGTATAAGCTGAAATCCAGAAAGGCCATAGGACATCTCTTTTGCTGTTGTTTAGTTTTTTTTGTTTGTTTTAGTTTGTTTTGTATTCCCCCGGTAGTCCTGTAGTTTTTTTCCTATTACTTTCAGATTTTCATTTGTATTATTCTGGATTTTGAATGCTAGAAGAGTTCCTGGTGTCTTTCACACTAACTGTTCACACATGGAGTTAGAGCATACCCCATTACCAGCAGGAACCAACCCTGGATAGGATTCAGTGTAGTGCCAGTCAGAACGTGAAGGGGAGTACAACCAGAGCATCAAGACTGCAGTCAAAACACAGTGTGAATTGGCACACTCGCAAATGAATGCATAATGATATGCAGAATGATAAAACACAACAAATATTGTCTATAGAATGTGGCTGAGCAAATAGGCAAAAGATTTTCAAGAACATGTTCAAACAACTTAAATACTCCTCTTTGCATTAAAATTGGGTTGCATCATCATCGTCTATTTCTATCATTTGTTCTGTTGATCAAAATATTTCTCTCTTAAGCAGGTTGTTGTGTTGTACTACTCGAATCTGACCATAGTGTATGGTATCATGTCGGACTTTGACTTTCACCATTTTAATGATTAGAAACTAGCAAAGTAACTTAATTTGCTGTTCACGTCAAATGCACGTTTTTCTATTTCTACTTTTTTATTTTTTTTCATTTCTAAAGCCATTTGAATCACAATTCAGTATGAAACTATGCTATACAGTAAATGAATGCTGTTGTTTATAAACTAATTTGAATAAAACTGATTAGAGCTGTGCACTGAAGAAAATTGTACAAAATGAGGCTTCTTATCTTTTTTCCCTACACAATGACATTAAAATTAGAGGTAAAACCTTCCAGCATTGAGTAGCACAATTGATTTACCTAAAAAGACGGCTACATCTGGATGTCACTATGTCAGCATGTCACTCGATCTCACAATAGTGGTTTTGATGAGAACTAGCTGAACAAATACTTGCCGCTCCTGGAACTGAATGTCTTGCTCATTCTAAATAGTACAGTTTATTTAGGGAGTCGTCTTTAAACCTTAAATGATTACAAATATCTTAAGAGTAGCTTCAGCATTGAACGAAGCACTGAAATAATATAACACCACATCACAGTAAGGAGTAAATTGATTAAAAAAAATAGAAGTAAAAGCAAACAAAATAGTAGAAATGTATGTGTGTTAATGTTCCCAGGAGCACAGTGGCCTCAATAATTGTGAAATGGAAGAACTATGGAATGGTCAAACCGAGTAACTTGATTAGAAGAGCCATGGTGATAGAGGTGGTCAAGGACCGAATGGTCACACTAACAAAGCATCGCAGCCTCTGATGATATGGGAGAACCTGCTGGAAGGATGCTGATCTCAGCAGCACTCCATCAATCAGGCGTTTATAGTGGATCGGTTAGATGGAAGCCACACTTGTGTAAGACACATAGGACAGGCTGCCTGAAGTTTGCCAATGGAGTTTCAAGGACTTTGAGAACACAAGGAAAAAGATTCTCTGGTTTGAGACAAAAATTGAACTTTCTGGCAAGAACTCAAAGCAATATATCAGGTGAAGACCAGGCACTACTCATCACCTGACTAACACCATCCCTATGGTGAAGCATGGGGTTGGCAGTACCATGAAAAGGGGATGCTTCGCAGCTGCAGGGACTGAGAGACTAGTTAGAATTGAGCGAAACATGAATACAGCCAAATACAGTGAGGCTCCAGAGTGTCCATAACCACAGACTGGGGCACCGGTTCACTTTTCAGTACAAAAAGGTCCCAAGCATACAGCCAAATCAACACTGAAGTCAGAAGCACAAGTTTCTGACTGTCCCCGAGTTGCTCAGACTTAAACACCATAGAACATTTGTGGAGAGACTTGAAGATGGTATTTTACAGATGTTTCCCATTCAATCCAGTGAAGCTGGACAGGATCTTTCAGGAAAAGTGAGATAAACTAATCAAATTCAGATGTGCAAAGATTGTAGAAACGTACCTAAGAAGACTTAAAACTGTAATTGCTTTCAAAGGGATTACTACAAAGTTCTAAAAAGTGAAAGATTCCAGTTCTTGAAAACACATTTTCACTTTGTCATTATAGGTTATTGAGTGTAGGTTGATGGGCCAAAATAGAAAACTAGAAATTAAATCTACAACACAATAAAGTGTGCATATACTTTATATACAATATAGTTAAAAAAAATATAGCACACAGTATGCCTTCATCAGGTGTGAGACTGCTAGATGTTGAAACACCCCCTGGTCACTAGAGGGGGACAAAGTCTCAAATAAAAAAAACTTTGAACGGTGCTTTTTCTCTACTACCTTGTACAACAAGCTGAACTCCCCCTTTAAATGTAATTAAAGCCTTTGTGGGGCAAGGATGCCAAGATCCACTAGCGGGAGCTCTAACATGGTGTCCCTGTAGCAAAATAGGGGTCTACATAGATCCACCAACCACAGATCAGTGAGACAGAGATAAAGAGAAAGCAGAAGAGAACACTGGGGGGCCTTTGGTAGGTAGACAAGTGGGCAAGTAACCTCAACAGACAGGCAGGATCTCAGAGCTTATCTAGGAAGGCTTACAGAGGCTAGAGGGTGTTCTTCTTGTTTTTTGGTGCTCTGTATATTTGTGTTCGTCTGTGTTCATACTACAGCAGAATTCCCTTCAACACAATGTTAAGAATGTGGATATGACATTATGCAAATTATTAATTAGCCCGAAAAAGTGGTTTTGCAAAATTGGATGAGATAAGGTGAGATGAATCAACCAGATTTAATTCCTGGCTTGGTCACTTTCTTTGCGGAGTGCACATATTCTGTTCGTGTTCAAGTCCTTTCTCTCAAAAACGTGACTTTCTTCCCATATCCTGAATAAGTGCGTATTGTGTTAATGGGACACACTAAACTGGTCGTACATAAGCAAAAAACATATTTTATGTAGCTTATTATTGTGCTGACAGCAAACTGAACATCACAAGAATGAACACACAGGACCAGAAAATGGATCAAAGTCAATGTTAGAAACGGTATTGTAACTGAAAACGATAAGAAATAAATTTTTCACCAAAAATCAGAGCACAAATCATAAAAAATTTCGTCAAAGAAAGGTAGTTTTTAAAACCAGAAATATGATAAGACGCATGCACAAATGTTTTTATTTTATCCACATCACAGACAGTGAATGATCTGACACATCGGTATTTAAAGTGTCGTATTGATAATTTCAGACACCATGAACATTCAGAACCACTTGCCACTTCATCCAGGAGTGGATACCTGATAATGAAACTCAGAACATGGCATAGAGTTACCATATTTCCCGAGCCAAAGAAGAGGGCACAAACCTTATAAAAGACTATATCCCCCATGCAGTTTTTCCTCCATGTATAAGCTGGGGTGGGGGGAGTGGACATTTGTAATTACTTTTATAAATGGGCGCTTCGCACTTATTTATGGCATTGCTTTCGTGGGATTATTTGATTTTTGTTAAGAATTATACAGTAGGGACAACTTAAAAAAAAGGGCGTGAATTGAAAAAAACTAAAACTTGTTGGGAACAATGGGCCGCAGGGTGAAAATCCTGGAACAAGCTGTTAGTTTTGTAAAATCTACCTGGATAGGCGTCTAAAAAGAAGACAATTCTTTTAACTCTAACATGGCAGAGCCCATAAACCACACAAAATAGTGATGTTGTAGCACAAAAAGAATAATCAAATAGAATATATTTATTGACAGAATTTGTGAAGACTAAAAAAATAGTCAATAATGTTTCTTGGTATCATAAATCCCTTACAACCCTGATAATCACTTTTTAAAGTCAAACACTCATAACAAGCTCAATAGTGAACATCATCTGAAAATGCTGTGAAAGTACAAGCAGCTATGAAAGTGAAAGCGCAGGTGCCTCACAGCTCTAGTGACCTGCGTTCAAATCCTAGCCTGGTCACAAATTATTTGAAATTATTTGTCTGATGCCTTCAGCTAAAGCAACTTACATTTGAGAGAAACAACATTTCTTTTGTTTTTCGAATGGAAGCCCAGGCAGGTGAAGCGACTTGCTTGTGGTCACACAGTTTCAGCAGCAGGGTATGAACCCACATCCTCACGGATTAAAGTCCAAAGCCTTACTCCTTATGCCACACTGCCTGTCTTTGAACATTTCCCTTTGGATTATTTTTTCTTGGTATTCTGTTTTTGGGCAGCACCGTGATGCAGTGGTAGTGCTGCTACCTTGCAGTAAAGACACTGGGGTCCTCCCTGTGTAGAGTTTGCATGTTCTCCACGTGTCTTCATGGGTTTCCTCCAGGTGCTTGGGTTTCCTCCCACAGTACAAAGACATGCAGGTTAGATGAACTGGCATTTCTAAATTGGCCCTAGTGTGTGGCTGGTGTGTGTGTGTGTGTGCCCTACAGCGAACTGGTGCCCTGTCCAGGGTTTGTTCCTGGACAAAGCCTGACTGACTAACTCTGGTTTTCTCCAGCCTCCAAAACCCATGAAAGCTGTGGTGGCTGATCACTCAAAATGTGCTTGTGTGTGTTTGCACACATTTTCATTGACTTTATATAGTGTCTCTCTTTAGTGAATGTTGTTTCAAGGTGCTATATAAACAGCAGTCCAAATGTTCTTTTTTTAAGTCTAAGTAAGCAATTGTCTGTTTAAAGGATGCATGTTCTCCTCACGCATCTTTTACTAAGTACTTTGCTTTCTGCTCAGATTCTTTGGATATACAATTCGGATTGATTGGTCACTCAAAGTTGTCCCAAAGTGAATTAAAGTAAATGTGTACATGAGAGTGTCCTGTAAAGGTCAGTCACCCCATTTATGTTTGGATGTGACTTATGCTGCTAGTAGATTCTCCAGCTCCTTGTGTCTGTTTTTTATGAAATAAGTAGCCTCAGAAAATAGATGAAATCCAGGCAAAGTATAGGACTTGCTCAGAGTCACACAGTAAGTCAGTGGAGGAGTTTGAAAGAGCAAGCCTATGACCTTAGAACCCTTGGTCTCACTGATCTGTAGATTTTAATTCCTGACTTCTCAGACATTTGGCTGCACCATTTGAAAACGATCCATTGAAAAAATCAAATTGAAATCTATTAATCTCCTCTCTCGGATAGGATTTGTTTCAAGAGGGCCAATTGGTGTACATTGTCAGGGTGAAAGATGTTCAAATCCAAAAACAAAAACGCTCCTGCTTGGAGCAGGAGGGAAGGGGCATATCCAGATAGATTTCTTTGATAGGTGGTTAAACAGCTCTGGATGGGAGGCCAACCCCTACTCACCCAGTATTTCCATAAGGTCTCAGGTAATAAGGACATAGAAATCAGAGTACTAGATACGTCAGGTTAGCTCATTTATGTTTTCTATTCATTAAAATGAAGTGGTGTATTTTAATCCATTCTTATTAATAATGCCACAAGAATGTTCCTGGTCTCTGTACACATGACAGTGTTACTGCTACTACTAATACTACTACTAGAATTCCTATGTCCATTTTGGCTTAAATCCTTATCACAGATGTACTTTAACTCAGACCAGTTCCCACTGATCTCTTGCTTGGTATCTTTCTAGACTGCCGCTCCATCATTTTGGACACTCTTTTTCCATGTCAAAATGACAATATTTGTAAAGCCATCCATCCATAAATGGGTTTATTTCCATACAGATTAACAGGGAAGAGAGGTTATATATAGGAAATACTGGTACCGCACCAAGGGTTGATTTGTAACATACACTTTGTGACAGATGTCCGGGGCCCATGCCTGGTCGGGACGCCCCTTCACCACATCTGCCAGGGGGACAAGGGTGGGAAGCCCAGTATCTTCCCCTGGATGCTAGATGGCAGCACCCCTGGGTTGCAGCGGTGCCTCGGACTCCCCCAGGGCTTCATGGGGGTTTAAATTTCTTTGCAGCTCTGTGTGGTTCCACAGGCGCCGCCAGGGAGTGCTACAACAGGAGCGTCTGGCCTCTTTTGGGCACTGGTTTCGCCTTACCCGGAAGTATAGCCAGATGTCAACAATCAACCACCTGGAGCATTCCGGGTGCCTGATAAAAGGGAGCCGGCAACCACCACTCAGCGGCCAGAGTCGGGAGGTAGAGGACAAAGCTTGCTGAGGAGGAGGAAGAGTGGTGGTGAGAGAAGAAGGTACTTGGTGACTGTACTGTGGTTTGGGACTGTGTTGTGGCTGGGGGTTCACGGGGAAGACGTGCCCTCCAGCTGAAGAAAAATAAAGGTCTTAGTGTTTTTTTACGTGCCTCTGGTGTCAGTCTGTGTTGGGTCGGGTGCTATACAGCATTCATATCGCAACTTAAAGTATCTTGGAATAAATTCCAAACTCCTAAAATGTAAAATGTAAATCAAGAAAATGAACTGATGGATGAATGGATATATAGAGGTAAAAAGAGGTGTGTTCTGCAATTGCATGATTTGAGCCACTTTTGGATTGCAAAGATCTGCTTTCAATACTCCTATATGAGAACCAAATTTGAATACAATGGGATGTTCAACAAGACCAATACTGTCTAAAAATGTCTTCAACCAGGCAGAATCAATTTCCATTTTCCAAAATAATTTGGTGCTTGCGGGTCTGAAACACAAAACCTTTGTATAATAAAAACACAGGAGACCTAGTTTGGAAAATCAGCTCTCCTTCATTAATATGATCAGTGTAGAAGGGTTTATCCTGTACACATCCCACCATACTAGATGTGACTATAAACTGTACTTAGTGTGCCATTAAAACGTATAAATACTATCTAAGAGCTTCAGCTTACTGTACACTACAGCTTTACTATTGGAAACAATCTCCAGAGCAACAACTCTGCAAAAGCCAGTAGACCAGGACGTGAAAGAAGACAATTACTGGGGGAAAGTAAACATACTGATTGCAACATGGAAGCAGAAACCCTGTGTTTCGAAACACTTGTAAGAAGAAAGTCATTTCAAGTGTGCTCACTAAATAACAGTGCTTACTTTGAGAGTTACTTTCTGAGCTTTTCTCTATAACTGGAAGCTCAAAGATTAATTGGAAAGAAGCCAGAACAGGTTTTAGACAAGGTTTGTTTGCTTTGTGCAGGAAAGCTCTTTGTTCCACACTTTAAACAGGTATGAGGAAAGGTAGTGAAGCGAAGTGTAAAACAGTTCCTGGTTACAATAATTACACACGGGGGAGTGAAAATATTATGTCAACATCATTGCTAACTAATGTAAATGTAAGAGCGGAACAGACATCTCTTGCTCATCTTGCCAGGAACCAGCAACTGCAAAGAAGTGGCTCCATTGAGAAGGCAGATCTCACAGTGACAAGGTATTGTATTTTGTTATCTGAACGGGAGACATTTGGACTTTTCATTGCACCTACAGCTTTTCATTCACCTCAAATTCTTTATTAGACTCTGTTCTATATTTTGATTGGAATTATTTATTTAAATTCAGTATTGTAGATCTGCAGAATAACTAGTCAGTTTTCAGTTTACAGTTGCCTTTTTTCCTTGCATGTGCTGTAAAAAAGTTTTTTATGACAAAGTAGAAAATAGAATATATTGTACTATTCTTGATTATGAGTCAGAAACTGAAAGGATGTATTTTACTATTCTGAAGATGTTCAATATGGTAATGAAAATGCGTGTATGTGATGGATTAGTTCAGCTAATCTGTCACTCATCACTGTGGTGCTTTTCCATTCAATTTATTCATTCTGGAATATCTTGAATACATTACTTATATTAAATGCAATTAGTAAATATGTATATATATTTTATATAGTGATGTAAAAAACAAAATGATAATGTTATTGTTTAAATAAAAATGACAAATTACAATAATAAGAAAACAAAACAGTGCCAAAACAATTCATTGAGCATCTTGAATGACTGCATCATGCAGGTGTCTGACACCTCAGTTGCAGAGTCCCTAAACTCTAATTCTGCAGCCAAAGTTGCAAGTTATTTGTAGGCAGGTGGTCATGTCTAAGAGTATTGTTACCCAGGGCATCCCAAAAGTGCTCTGTAGCGTTTAAGGACAGGAGAGAAGGCAGGCCAAAGCACCACCTGCACAGCAGCATTCTTCAGGACATTTGTGACCACAGCTGTTGTGTGAAACCCAGCTCTGTCCTTCTGTATGGTCAGATTGTGTATTTGTGAGTAGAGAGCTTCTGAAAAGTTGTCTTGTTCTCAACCCAGCAGTATGGAGCCTGTCCTGTACACTGACTGTCAGTGTATGTGTCAGCAGTTACAGCAGCAGCATGAGATCTGAAAGGATCTCTCAGATGGACCACTCTGATATGTTAGTACTGTTTTGGTATGTCCAGTCAAAGGCAACATGGTCTCCTGGTACCTTGTCTACATTTGGTAAATAAGGGAGCACCTCAGTTCACAGTCTCTGCCAATGCTGGTATTTGACATGCTGGTTTGCAGCAAGCCGATTGCCTCTCTCCATCGCTTCTAGTGTCATTAGAGGTATTATGAAATGTGTACAAAAATCCTTTGTTTCGTTTTGACTTTATCTTTGAAGTAAGGCCTTTTCAAAGGTGACTCGGTCAGGTTTGGCTTCACCTGGACCACTTTGAGTAAAACTGTATCTGATAAGCTTTCATATGCTCAGGAAGTTGCAATGACTCATTGCAGAAACTGTATTTATAGTCAGAGTATCTAAAAAAATGGACAATGGTTTGTAAAAGTACACAAACTATAACTATGGTCTCAAGCCACAAGATATGTTGTGTTTCTTTTTTCTATCTGTATGTACAGTATTTATCTATATAAATAAACTAATCAGTCATTTCCATTTGGGTGTCTGTTTGTTTTTTGCTAATCATGCTAAAATGGCTAAACCAATTTTTACAAAATTTTGCATGTGCCTTGCCATTGGTCTAACTTAAAATATAGGCTGTGTATCGTATTGGGAATTGGGGTTATAATAGGAGGGTGGCAACTCAAAAACAGCACCAGGCTGAGGGCTACAATTTCCCATCAGGCAACACGAATGCGGTAGGACGAGGATATTAGCATCGACACGCACAAAATTTTGTAGCAGCAAAAACAGAAGGTATATACAGCATTTTCGCATTTTCTTCTCAATTAATCTGGTATTGTCTCGCAGGATTACATCTTTTGTCTAAAAGTACATATACCTTTTTGTCTAATCATGGATTGTGTTTAGCCATGTTGAATTTCTAAAAGAAAGTTTTCCCTATTTATTCAGATATGTTGACCTCTTTTGTAACTTGCTTCGGGTAAAAACGTTTGTTAAGCAAATAAATGTAAATGTAATAATATAAAGCTGAATGTGCATTTGCTTGCTTTTCTGATAGGCAAATCCACTCTGTTGAACTTATCTTTGCCAATTTTGCACAGGTTCCCCATTTGTGCAGGAGAACACCAACAGTTTGGTGAAGTGAGTAAGGGGTCCTTGGCATTGTGCGAATTTTAAAACAGAAACAGGGCTCGGGCTCCGTGGGTGTAGGTGTGTGCAGATATGAAGTGTGTGGCCCCAGAATTATTAATGAGGAAATTGGCTGGACATGTCTGTATGTGAGGTTGTGGTCAGCCCAGCTGGTTTCCTTGTTGCTGTTTGATAAACTAGATAGAGAGACAGATACTTTATTAATCGCAAGGGGAAATTTACATACTCCAGCAGCAACATATTGATAAAAACAATATTAAATTAAAGATTGATAACAATGAATGTATAACAGACAGACAATGATTTTGTATAATGTTAACGTTTACCCCCCCCGAGTCGAATTGAAGAGTCGCATAGTGTGGGGGAGGAATGATCTCCTCAGTCTGTCAGTGGAGCTGTGACAGTAGTCTGTCTGAAGCTGCTCTGGTCTTTAGATGATCCTGTTTAGTGGATGCAGTGGATTCTCCATGACTGACAGGAGTCTTCTCAGTGCACGTCGCTCTGCCATGGATGTCAAACTGTCCAGCTTTGTGCCTACAATAGAGGCTGCCTTCCTCACCAGTTTGTCCAGGTGTGAGGCGTCCCTCTTCTTTATACTGCCTCCCCAGCACACCACTGCGTAGAAGAGGGCGCTCGCCACAACTGTCTGATAGAACATCTGCAGCATCTTATTGCAGATGTTGAAGGACGCCAACCTTCTAAGGAAGTATAGTCGTCTCTGACCTTTCTTGCACAGCGAATCAGTATTGGCAGTCCAGTCCAAAGTCTTAGTCCAGTCCTAAGGCAGAGCCCAACGGTACCACAGGTTTATAAAGGGAACTTTGGAAAGCTGAATGTGGAGGAAGTATAGAACAAAAATAGGAGCTGCTGGTTTGGTAGAAGACTGGCTTTGCTGAAGACTGGCAGGTGCAAACATGGAAAGAGCATTAGATGCTGATGGAGGCAAGTGTCGAAACTCTGGAGCACCAATAGGGTGAATTTCGGTTATCACTAGGAAATGTGGCCAAAACTCATTGAACTTTTAATTGCTAGAGACACCCAAAGAAAGCAAGCATGGGGGTGCTGGACCACCAATCAAGGCAAGTGTTCTTAGCTGCCAGGATATAACAGAGTCTAGGAGGCCTCATGAGTAGAAAGATCTTTGCATTTTGTGTGTTTTTACAGACCAGATTTTTAATTGTTTGTTATACCTTTGGGATTGGTGACGCAGTGGTAGCGCTCCTGCCTCGCAGTTAGAAGACCTGGGTTTGCGTCCCAGGTCCTCCCTCCGTAGAGTTTGCATGTTCTCCCGTTCTTCCCACAGTCCAAAGACATGCAGGTTAGGTGCATTGGTGATCCTAAATTGTCCCTATGTGTGTGCTTGGTGTGGGGGGGTGTGTGTGTGTGTGCCCTGCCTAGGAATTTGTTCCTGCCTTGCGACCTATGTCGGCTGGGATTGGCTCCAGTGGACCCCCGTGACCCTGTGTTAGGATTTAGCGGGTTGGAGAATGACTAACTGACTGAACTTTGGGATTATTTATTGATTGATTTTATTTCTCACTGTTTTTATCAAGGATTATTTATTTGTTGATTATTTAATGAATTTCCCTTCACTTTGGACACTTTGTATGAATAAAATTTACATTCCACTGTCTGCACCAATCTTTTCTTGTTATGTGTCTTCATTTGTCCTAGTCCCTCTGAGTGTCATGACTATCTGTGACACAAGATCAAGAAGGCAATGCCAGTGGTGGGCAACCCAGGCATAGCACTTAGGCCATGTTTCATTCTGGAAATTCTCCCCTTGGGGAACTTTATTTAGTGACCGCAGTTGTGCTTTATGAGGGGAAGTGCCCCTAGGAAGCATTTTTGGGACTTGGCACAAGTACGGAAAGTTGTTCCACAAAGTGGGTTTATTCATTGAACATTTGGTTTGGGGCCAACATTTTTACCTTTAAAGAATTTATTTAGTGACCACGCTTGTACTTTAGTCCAGCCTGGGCAATACCAGATACCCCTCTATTTCTCTACTGCAGATAAATACACAGTGAATGTTGCTTGATTCTGAATGATATACATGACTTGTTCTCACCTTTATATTTATTGCTAACTCACTTGGAAAACAATGCAATTTGTACAAGTGAAAGTAGTTATTTAACAGGTTTTTTTTTAATCAAACATTAAACATTTAGGTGTAGTCCATTGCTTTTGCTCTTTTCTTACTACTAATTAGAAATGTCTGCCCCTAAGTTATTGTCATTGGAACAGGACTAATTTGCCTTTTTGGAGCAAACAACATTACTGGCTGGATATGCTGCTGTTGTAATTAAGTGCTTGCATCCCAGTGGTGTCCATTTCTAGTCCTAAACCGACACAGCAGTGGCAGTCTTTCACTGAAATCCTTTTATTTTAACGATTGGCTTCATTCTTCAATTACTGTTTTCTGCATGCGGGAGAGGAACATAGTGGACCTACGAGCACATGTTTTGTTGATCCAGAAAATAAAATAGCTTGCAAAGTATTCAGGATGCAATGTTTATAAAATGTTATTTTATCTCCCAGTTGAACTAATTCTGCTTTTGAATTTAAGTAAAGCCTCTTAAAGGTGTTGCAGTGTGTGGTGCTGCTGCCTCACACCCCCTAGAATCCTGGGTTCGAATCCCAGGCTGGACTCGGTTCATATGTTTTTCCAGGATTCATTTGCATTTTTCTTTATGGTTCAAAGATGTTCTGTTTTACTTTATAGTTAAAACTAAATTGGCCTGTACATGTGCGCGTGTGTGTATGTGTATACAGTATGTGGCCTGTGATAAATTAGGTTAATGTCTGCTTTGTATCCAATTCTGCATTTCTGAAACATCAGACTTGGATTAAGCAGGTTAGGAATATTGATGGGTGGGTATTTTCAAAACAGAGAATAAATTCTGCCGAGCAAATACAAACGCAAGTCAGAGAAAGTCTTGTACAGGAATGATTGATTCATTATCCATCACACCATTGAATATTTATTGCATGCTGTGTATTGTTTTAGAAAATATCTTTGAAAAAAAAAAACAAACTTACTAAATGATTAGGCCAAAAATGCATCTTTTCTCAGGAAATGCTACAACAAACGACAATTATGTTGATGCATTTCACCATTTTTGCCACTGTAGGTGTATGATCAGCCTTGTCAAAATTGTTTCAAAAGAGCAAGGTAACATTTTTTTACCAGTTGGCCAGAATGACGCTGGAATCTCAGATAGTCTCAATGCGCAGCTTTGTAGCTAAGGCACAATAATGTTTTTACTGTCCAGCTCAGGACTGATATCACAAGTCCAGTGGCTTCTGCCTCCCTATAGCTCCTCAAATCTCACCTTTGCTGAAAGGAGTATTTCTCAAGGTGAAGAACGGATGTATGTGGTAGAAACTTTTCGTCTGAGCTTAAAGAAGGAGAATTTTGATGTATGCATCAAGCCATTGGAAATGTTTTACTTGTCCTTATTAGCCAGTGTACTGTATTGTTCTACACTGAGGTCTCCTAGAGAAGCAACTTGATTTTAAAAGATGCAAAATACCCAAACAGACTTCTCAGGAAAACCTGTTCCATCACAAGGTTATTTGAACACACTGGAAACTGTTGTATAAAAGAGAATTGTGACAAATGTAATGTCATCATGAAAAATGCCCTCCATCTCCTCCAGGCGGCATTGTCTTGGAGAACTTTTAGACGCAGGGTCATTCCTCCACAGATCCTTTCTGCTCCCTGCCATTAGGCAATTCATTGCTTCCTCACTGAATCCAAGACTAATTACTTATACTTTTTTATGTTAAATTGTATTAATTTTGCTATTTCTTCACAATATTTACTTATTTATTTTTTGCATTATTTGTCTTGTGAATCTGTATCTTTCTTTTTTGATGTTTCTTTGTGTGCATCTAAATTTTCTTTGGGAAGAGTAAAGTTGATCTAATCTAATCTAACTGAGCAGTCAGTCAGTACAGTCATTGTCCAACCCGCTATATCCTAACACAGGGTCACGGGGGTCCGCTGGAGCCAATCCCAGCCAACACATGGCACAAGGCTGGAACAAACCCTGGGCAGGGCGCCAGCCCACCACACGGCACACACACACACACCAAGCACACACTAGGGACAATTTAGAATCGCCAATGCACTTAACCTTCATGTCTTTGGACCATGGGAGTAAACCGGAGCACCCCGAGGAAACCCACACAGACACGGGGAGAACATGCAAACTCCACACAGGGAGGTCCCGGGAAGTGAACCCAGGTCACCTTACTGCCAGGCAGCAGCACCACCACCGTGCCTCCTACCTAACTGAGTAGTGTTTTGAAAATGGTCTTCCTATTGACTCAAGGGATCTTGTAGCCTTAGGTTCATTGTTCTTTCTGAATGGAACTGAAATGGCTTTAGACTGTGTAGTGTTGAGTAAACAGTAAAGAGGTCCGGCCTAACACTGGCAGCCTGCACTGATCATCAAGCTTCCTTGTATTTCTTTGCATAAGGTCTTGACAACGTTTTGAAGTCAAATCCATTTTTGGTTTACTTTAGTTTTCATTGAATGGTTCTCTGATGACTTGAAAGGCAGTCTGGTTTTTTAATTTGTGTGGACTGTAAGCTCAAAAACAAACTGTTGGGTGGATGGATGGAAGTAAGATGTTTCATATTTCTATAAATCCCTCACTCCTTTACAGCCCCCATCCCAACCAAAAGTCAGTGCAATTACTACAGAAAAAAATATTATTATTACCATTATTAATTACAATTTTCTCTGAAGTTCTATTCTATTCTAGTTCTTATGTAAATGTGGCATTATTTTAATCAGATTCATCTTCTTAATTCAGGCTGCAGTTGTCCCAAGCTTCAGATATCCAAATGTCAAATGTCCATGCAGCAGGAGGAACCAGATCTTTTGAAGTAGGTCATCTCCTAAGCACATGATTTTCAGCATAGCTGGATCTTGAAGCAAATAAAGGTGAGAGACAACCATCTGTTTATTAAAAATGTTTAGAAACACTCACTGACTCTGATTCTCTGGTGCTTTGTCATGTCATTAAAATGAGAATTCACATTATAAACTTGAGGTCATTATTCTATTCTGGGAAAAAATGGTCTTTCCCAAACAGGATAATAAGGGTGACTAGAAGAATGGATGCACTCAGTGGTAATAAGTCCTTTTGGAAGATTTCAGTTAAATTTTTAATCTACACCCTTCTTCTTATCCTCACATATTGATGTGAGTTGTTGTTACGAGGGAAAATGATTTTTTATTTTCTGCAGCATTGTAGGGTTTACTGTCCAGGGTAGGGTGAGGAGGCTGACAATTTATGTTGAGTTTGAAGAAATAAGCTCAGGCCACAACAATATTACTGTTACGGTGGACAGGGAAGTCTGGTCAGGTCCATTCGTTTACCATTATAGCACTTATTTGGATGTCCTGTACAGAATGTGAAATGTGAGATGTGATTTGGCCTTTTCAAAATAAACCTTCTTGGTGTTTTATGAATATACACCAAAGATTACGGTCTTTAACACAAAATAATCATTGCTTCAGAATGTATGAAAAAATATATCGTGTATAGAGATCAGTCATGCCTTTCTGCCTGGTAAGGGCAAATAACCCAAAAAGATCAAGCTTCTTTCTTGGCAACAACAGAACAATGTGGTATAGCGGGTCCACAGCTCACTGAGTAAAGGCAAGTTTTAAATAAATAATCGACGCGCTCGCGGCTTAGCGAGGGGACGTTGGGCCATAGCGAGCCGTGGGGTGATCCGTAGGGTGTGCGTTTCTCACAGAGTGCACAGGTTGAGCGCGATCGAGGGCAGCTGTGAGGAAGCTGGGTGTTAGGCCGACACCCAGGTGTTTGAGTGGATGTTGCTCCCGCTGAGCGACCATGTAGCGGGAGTGACCTGGTAAAAGCGATGAGCCGCAGAAGGCCGTGGAAAGACAGCGGAAGTCGGGAGGCTTGGTGGTGGAGTCCCCAATGTGTGCGTCCTGGCCATTGGGGTAATCAAGTCTCGGTGACTGGGATGAGTGCCATACCGGAGCCAGGGATCGGGAGGTCTCGAGTGTGTAGAGGAGGGCAGCTGCAGAGAGCGTCTTGCCTACTGCTAAGCCCAAACGGGATAAGCACGTGAGACGCTAACAGAAACGCTAACAGAGACGCTAACAGAAAAGAAGCAACGAGCTTGTTTGTTGTTTTTAAGACTGCTTCCATGAGAAGATTTTAACCTCTGGTTTTTAAGGATTGTGTTTTTCTATTGATTTTAACCTCCACCTTTTATTGGATTATTTATTGAAGAAAGAACTGCACTATTTATTTGAACACCTGTTTTGTTGGATTTTAAATAAAAGCACTATTCACTTTTTGCACCACCCCTTGCTCAAGTGTTTATTTGCCTTCACTGACTAGCTCACTCGGTTTCATTATCGACGGTGTTGGGTTCAAGTGCTTCCAAAAATCAGATGGGAGTGTGGAGCCAGAACCCACATCGTCGCAAACAATAATTCATTGTTGAGGAAGAGCCAGCATAGGGTCACTGTTTTACCATGTGGATGGAGTTATGAAAATGGGTCCACTCAAGAACTGAAGAAAAAATCCACAAGTAACATTTTACCCCAGATGGCATGATCCCAAACACCACAGGCAGGCATTGGCCTACACAGAAGTAAAAAAGGGGCCTAGGCTTTTGTAGTACAAAAAGTATTTGTATATCTGAGTTTGACGCCTTTTCTAACTAGGCCTAACTGCCCAGAGGTCACAGGTAGTTTTTTTTTTGCTCTGCTTTTGATTTGTCTTAGTTGAGATGATATATCTTTCTGTTTAAGTTATTAGATTGAAACCTTTTGGGTATTTTGTTTGAGTTTTGTGCATCCATAGTTTTTCTTTATATTTCCTAGTTCTTCTATTCCAGTATGGATCCATTCTAGGATTCCAGTTGTAAAATGTTATGTTCTTATATAGTTAAAGTGTTTAGTTAAAGGTGTTCTTATTTTGTTTGTTCTAATGTTGGCAAGGTTTTGATAAATTCTCCATTTCAGTTTATTTTTTGTTTCACCTATATATAGTTTTGTGCAATGTTTGCATTTGATATGATATACACAGTTCTCTGTGTCCATGTAGTTATGTTGAATAATAGGTTTGTTTAATCTTATTTGATTACTTCTTATTTGTCCTATAGAATCCCAATATTGTTTACTGAGATTATCTGTAATCATTCTATTTGTTCATTGCATTTTACTGGTTACTAAGAGATCCGTCAGACTTTTGTTTTTCTTGTAGGCCGCAACCAGAGTGCGGCTTTTAAAGACAGTATAATCCTGTTGTAATTTTGTGTACTGTTTCTTGATAATCCTATTTGTTACTTTACTGTAATTATTATATGTACAAATTAAAGGTATAATTTTTTGTTTTTCTCTGGTTTGCTGATGTTGGTAAATCTTGAAGGTATTTCTAAGTAGTGTTCTACTATAACTTCTAGTTTGAAGAGCTTTGAAAAGTATTTTAGTAGATTTTTGAAATTCTGATGAGCAAATCCTTATGGGTATGTACTGGATGAAAACTGTCCCCATGCAATACTGCATGTGTATCTGCTGTTTTAAAGTATACCTTAGTCTATAGTTTGTTATTATCTCTTATTATTATTTCTGTATCTAAATAATGAACTGAGATATTAGTAATTTTAGCTGTTAACTTAATATTTTCCCATTGGGTATTTATCTTATGTAAATATTTATTAAATTCTAACAGTCCATAGTCCCAAATTCCAAAGATGTCATCTAGATAACTTAGGTATAGTTTTGGTTTATATTTCAAAGTTGCATTGATTTCTTGTTCTTAACTGGTTAAGTATAAATTGGCATACGCCTGGGCAAACATCTCCCCATAGCTATACCCTTGGTCTGCAAATATAATTGATTGCTGAAAACAAAGTCCTTCTTAGTTAATGATAGGGCTAATAAATATAGAATGTATTTGTCAGGTCTGTTCTTTTGTGGATAGTAGTTTAGCCATTCTTTAATAACCTGCATTCCATTGTTGAATATCTATATTAGTATATAGATTTTTGACATCTATATTAAATAATAAAGTACTGTATCTGTTGTTACAGTAACTGTTCTGATTTTCTGAATGAAATGTGATGTGTCTTTAATCTAAGTTTCATGTAGCTGGGATAAGAGGTTAAGGTCAAAATCAATGTATGTAGCTATATTATGGGTTTCACCATTGCAGTCTGACACAATGGGACAACCTTGTTGTGTCTAATCTTTTTGATCCTTATGGACATTGGGAAGAATATAAAATCTCCTTGCTCTTGGTCCTCTCGGTTCTTTTAAAAATTCTGCTTGTTTATAATTTATTATCTTGTCTTTCAACATGTTATCCACTATAAGATACTGCATATTAGGTTTTGTGTTTTCTTATATAGTGGTTGAATTAGGTTTTTGATAGTATTGTTTATCTTCTAGTTGTCTGGTTACTTCTGTAACATAATCTTCAGTGTCCATTAATACTATGACACTTCCTTTGTCAGCTGGTTTTATTATTATATTTTGTAAATTCTGCAGTTCTTTCAAGGCCTGTCTTTTTTGTATTGTGACGCTGTCTTTGTTGTGACGGAAGCTATTAGGGATTTGCTTGATTTTTGTATATATTTTCAGCTATGAATCTTTTCACTTTTGAATCGATATTCTTATCTTCAGTTGTCCAATTTGATTTAGGATAAAAGGGCATTTGTATATTTGTTTGTTTGTCTTGATAATAGTCTATTATTTTGATCCTTATGTGAAATTGCTATAATTCTGTTATTGTTTTGTCCATTGGTTTATTAATTGTTTTTGGAGTCGATACAAAAGTTAGGTCTTTAGATAAAAGAGATTCTTGTGGTTTGGTTAGAATGAACCATTTAGAAAGGTTTAAAATGTTATTTTTTATTTCTGTTTTGTTGTAATGCTTTTGCTCTATCTATGTATAGCTTAAAGCTTTAAGCCAAAGAAGTTTTGTGCTGTGGATCTGGTCCAATGTACTGTATTCAATCCAATTGTTCATCTGGTAATTTAGAAATGTGATTTGTATTTTGAGTTACATATTTATGAAATCTTCCAAAATCATTTGTTGTTTCAGTGTTAACTAATTGAGTAATTTAACTCCTATATCATAATGGTTGCTCTAGGAAAGATCTTGGATGCAATTCCGAGCGTAGACTGAACTTGTCTGATAATGGTTTCTGCATATAAAACATCTTTGTTGTTTATACCTATGGACTTTGTTATTTGGTGGCTTGATCTTGATGTTTGAAGATACAGTATATATAAAATTGGCAATTCTAGTGCCATGATAAAAATCTATTTCTAAATTCTTGTGATGATGTCCATTTATTTGTTTTAAATTAGAGTCCCACATTATTATGTTAGTTTTTCTAACATCCAGAGTCCACTCCACATTTTTTCTTTTTGATATACCATGATTTGTAGGATAAAATGTTACATTAGATTCTGGTTCTGTGGGTTGTTGTTGTTGTGATTTAAGGGGTTATTGTGTCTCTTCTATTGTAGATGGAGTTGCTATGCCTTCAAAGTCAATTAAGAATGCTTCTGGATTAGTTGCTGTTGAAGTTATTTGTTTCTTTACTCGTGTTTGGTTAGAATGTACTTCAATCTCCATAGGAATATCTAAATCTGATCACAATAGTTTTCCTGTCTCTTTGTCTACCTGTAATTGTTCTGAATCAGGGTCCAAGGTTAGATTAACGTTTATATCTTCCAAGTCTTCTGGAGGAGCATGTATCGTTATATCCCCAATTTTTTGTTGTTCCTTATTCTGTATTGTTATAGGTATTATAGATGTGTTTTTTTTTAACTTGTATTTGTTTATCTTTTTCTTACTCAAAATCTTTGTTTTATCATCTAAACTTATTTTTCTTGTTTCAGTAAATAATTTATAAAAGCTTTTTGGTGTCTTCTGTTTGACGTGTAGATTCTTTTCTTTTATCCTCCTCTGAGGTCTGAATTGAAATTATTTCCTCAATTTCAATTTCTCTTTCTCCCTGTATTTAATGTGTTTGTTGTTGTTGTTCATCTTTTTAGTTTCTGTATTTAAAAAAGGTTTTTGTTTTAGTTGAATTTTAATTAATTTTTGAATGAACTGAATTAATTTTTTTAGGAGTAGATCCATTATGTGCATCAGACAGATAAAAACATATTTCATAGTCTTCTGATTCCTCTGGATCTATTTCTAATTGTTTTTTATGGGAGTTATCTCTGTTTGTTGTCTTATAGGTTTGTTAATTATTCTTTGAGGTAATGGAGGGTAATTCTTATTTTGAGGTTGTAGCATTGGCTGGATTGTTTCTATCCTAGGTTCCTTGGGAACGTACCATGATTTCTATATCCTGTGGGGTTTGTGAAGGGCTCTTTGCTACAACTTGTGCCCATGTCAGAGTAAGTTTTGAAATAGCTTGAGCTTGAATTTGTGGGGAACTTGTTGGTCCAGATGTCAAGGTTCCCTTCTCTGTATTATTTAAATTAGCTTCAGTGTCTCTTGTAAGAGCATTTGGGTTTGAAACTGTAATTGTTTTTGTTGATATTTTTTTGTCAAATCAGTCTGTAGATTGTCCAGTTTACTAGTTAGTTCAGTTATCAGAGTGTTTTGTTCTGTATATTTATATCTATTCTTTAACCTGGCAGGCTGCTAGCATTTATGCTACTGCATATATTCAGAAATGATCTGTTCAATTCCTTTCTCAATTTCTGTTAGTGTATTTACATAATGCTCATTCAAATATTTGGAAAGTTGTTGCTTCCCAGTTTTTGGCATTTGCCTCTATCAGTTCTCACACTTGTCTTATCACCATATGCTGGTTTTATTAGATCAATTAAATTGTCAATTTGTCTGGCAATTGTGATTGGGATGTTACCTTGTAATGTTTGTTTGGCTACTTTTAAGGGCACTTTGATCTGAGCCCATCTGAAAAATACCTTTGCTTTATAAGAATAAGATTCACTTGATTCTTGTGTTTCCCTAATTTGAGGATTTTCAAAGTATCTGTAGTTTGTCAATCTATAGTAATCTCTACTATTATAGATTTTATATCAGTTTGTATTAGTACCTCTGTACCCATAGTAACTGGGTCTTGTTCCCCTGTATCTGTTACTGTACATGGGTACTGTAAATGTGAAGTTTCTTCTTGGAACTGTAAAGTACTTTCCTTTGTTGTAAATATTTCTTTGGGCATAACTACTGCTCAAAAAAATTAAAGGAACACTTTAATCAGAGTATATCTTCATTGTCAATGAAATTTCTGGGATATTGATCTGGTCTGTTAAGTAGCAGAGGGGGTTGTTAATCAGTTTCAGCTGCACTAGAGGGGTAACAATGAGACAACACTCAACACAGGAACGGTTTAACAGGTGGAGGCCACTGACGTTTGTCCCTCCTCATTTTTTCTGACTGTTTTTTCACTAGTTTCACATTTGGCTATGGTCAGTGTCACTACTGATAGCATGAGGAGATACCTGGACCCTACAGAGGTTGCACAGGTAGTCCAACTTCTCCAGGATGGCACATCAATACGTGTCATCACCAGAATATTTGCTGTGTCCATTGGCTGGCCCCCACGCTCGCCTGACCTAAATCCAATAGAACACATCTGGGACATTATGTTTTGGTCAATCTGATGCCGCCAGGTTGCACCTCATACTGTACAGGAGCTCAGTGATGCCCTAAACCAGATCTGTGAGGAGATACCTCAGGACACCATCCGTGTCCTAATAACCCAGGCAATAACCCTGGCTGAACCATAACAAACAAAAGGTATTAGGAAGTTACTGGGGTTCTGCTCTTCCTTTAGTTTTACTTTTTACTTTATTTTTGCCTTTTTTGCCCATTTTATTTATTATAATGTGTTTTCTTTTTGTTCTTTTTATCAAATTCATTTAAGTATTTTATTAGTTGAATGTTAATACTTTTACAGTCGACCCTCGATATACGGCCGGCCTGACATGCGAGCAACTTGGTTTACGACCAAAATTTTTGTTTTGAATTACGACCAACGTGTTGCGTTACTACCCGAATGCGGTCACGTGTTTCCGCTTGTGCAATTGTAAAAAAACAGCCAAGAGTGTTCTTAAGCGTCAGTCGGAGCCCAGATACATGTGTTTGTGGACGTAATTTCGGTCAGTGCAGTGATTTATATAATTTATTTTGATAATTGCTAAGAAAGGAAGAGAAGGTAACGAAGGTAAAGAAAGCAATCACAATCGAAACGAAGAAGGAAATTGTGCGGAAATATGAGAGTGGCGTTTGTGTGACCGATCTCGTTATTATGTACCGCATGTTGAAATCCACCATCTCGACAATTTTACAAAGAAAAGATTTGTATAAGGAAGCTCCTTCCAAACAATAAACACCTTCCATTTCATTCTCCTCCTCTTCCCTTTCTGCAAGCCAAAGATGTCAACTTAAATGGTGAGTACAGTATGAAATTGTTGTTTCTGGTAGGCTAGGCACTTTTTATAACTTTTTGATTAGTACATTAGAAAAATTATTGGTGTTTTTGGTAAATTATGCAAATTATACAACCCTTTTTCATTTATTAAAAAAGTTATGTAAGTGTTGCTGTGGGAGGTTCGGAACGCATTATGGATATTTACATTATTTCTTATGGGATAGTCTTGACTTACAACCAACTTGAGTTACAACCAGCCCTCGTGAACAAATTGAGTTTGTAAGTCATGGGTCCACTGTACTTCCATGTTGAATTATTCTGTTTTATGTTTACTCTCTTGTATTTTAATAGTTGAGCCAAGGGGGAAGGGGCCCCCTAATCATGCAGTACAGCCTCCAGGGTTTCTGTGCAGGTCTCTTCAAACTCCAGTTGAGCTGCTGGGACATTGAATTTTGCTTTTTTTGTCTGTGGTGCCCCTTCACTGAGTCTTGACCTGGTTGTTACAGCATCTATTATTTTGAAAAATATTTAATCTGATTATTGGGAATTTGACTTTTAATTTTCTGTTTTTGTCTCTATGCATAAATATTAAATATTGTTAAATCATCTGTGACTTATTTGACCATTATAGAGACAGAAGTAGAGGCTGTAACATTATTTAGGCATTAATATTTTGACTATTTTGGTTTTGGATTTCTGATTTGTTTATATATATATATATATATATACAGGTAGCCCCCAGGTTACGGACATCCGACCTACGACTTATGAGCGGGCTGCAGCTACAATGCATGCGCCTCAGTAACTGCCGCTCCATCATCTTCAGCCTGGGGATGCTGCAAGCGGTGGCTGGATGGAGGCTGGAGGGGGGGCTGGATGGAGGCTGGAGGGGGGCAATTTCACTGCTTGCCCACCACATATGGATGCCCTGTTCATTCTTGGTGGGCGGCTGGTGATTCTGTGGTGACCCGGTTGTGGCAGAATGGAGGACACTGTGGGTGAACGGGGCGGCGGAGGTTAGTGTTGTAGTGTGCATTGGATGGCTGCCTATTGAATGGGGCGATTCAATACCCGCCTTTGGCCGCACCGTGTTCGTTCTCGGTGGGCAGACGCTGCAAGCAGACTACTGTAGTGGAGGTGACTGTGAGGTGGGCTGGTGATGAACCGCCTGTCGCCACCCCCATTCATTCTTAATAGCAAGCCTGGTTGTACTGTTACATATATAGCAGGAAATCGTCTCTTGTCAGTACATCAGACGTGTTGACGACGGGTGCCTTCCTGCAGTGATAATGTGTACAGTGCTGTGCAGAAGAGCTCATCTTAATCTTTTGTCTCTGAAACACAAATCTGATGCAAGTGCTGGTGATACAGTAAAGAAGAGAAAAACCATCACCATTGAAAATAAAGTAGAAATAATAAAAAGGTCAGAGAGAGGTGAAACTCTATCATTCATTGGCAGAGCACTTGGTTACAGTCAGTCAACAACAGCATTTATTAAAATAATGTTCCTGTTCCGACTTACATACAAATTCAACTTAAGTACAAACCTACAGTCTCTATCTTGTACGTAAGCCAGGGACTGCCTGTGTGTGTATATGTTACTGGCAATGTATGAAAAGCCGGCATTCTATAGAATACCTAGGCATTGTTTATAATGCCCGGCGTTTTTAGGCAATGTATGAAATATGAGAATTATTACACACTTTCCCTAGGCATCTATACTAATAAAAGGCAAAGCCCTCACTGACTCACTCACTGACTGACAGACTGACTGACTCATCACTAATTCTCCAACTTCCCGTGTGGGTGGAAGGCTGAAATTTGGCAGGCTCATTCCTTACAGCTTCCTTACAAAAGTTGGGCAGGTTTCATTTCGAAATTCTACGCGTAATGGTCATAACTGGAAGGTATTTTTCTCCATTTACTGTAATGGAGTTCAGCTAGAAAGCCGTGGGGGGCGGAGTTTCGTGTGACATCATCACGCCTCCCACGTAATCATGTGAACTGACTGTCAACGCACTACGTAGAAAACCAGGAAGAGCTCCAAAACGCGCTGAAGAAAACATACATTATATAATTGAGAAGGCAGCGAAACAATAAGCGAGCAAGTGACATATACTACCATATTAATGAGTGCTGCTACTTCAGAAAGAAAGGTGTAAACCTAAACTTTAAATTAAGTTAATAGACAGGGTGCCGCTGGTGTTTCTCATGCCCACGGGTAATGCGGGATACAAGTTTAATGAGAGGACGCAGGATATAAACGAGAGTTTTGATCACTTTGTAACTAAGTTAAAATTGCAGGTGAAGGGGTGTGCTTATGCAAATTCCGAGAGACTGTGTTTGTGGGGGATTGACAGTTAACGCGGTTGGGGGAGTCACGTCATCATATCCCCTCCCATTTACCTCATTTCGCTCTGAGCTGAGCTCCGCGGCTAACTCCGTCTTCCGAAGCAACTTCGTCAGACTCCCACCAAATACTCACAGAAAAATCCACAAGTTAATACACACACTGTCTCTAGAGTTTCTCCACACTCAATGTATTCCTCGCGTCCCCTTTATACCCTCTGATCTCCCATTTCAATTCAGATACCTTCAATTTCCAGTAAGGCTCAGCTGCGCGATGACAATTAATAAGTCTCAAGGACAGACCCTACAAAACGATGCCATTGATTTCAGGCAAGATTGCTTTTCTCCTGGACAACTATACTTGCATTCTCAAAAGTGAGCTTGCGCAGCTTCGTCATATTACAGCTGGAGTGCAGCCAGAAACTTTTAAGTACCGGGTCTTAGACAACATTAAATTAAGCTGTAGACATCGCAACATCACACAAGATAGCAGCTCACGAGAACTTACTGAACGCAGTACGAGTGATCACTTCCATGCATCAAACCTGTTCAAAAAAAGCATTACACAATTTACAAGGTGATGGCTTTCTATGGCGTTCGTTTATAAAGCAGCGGATATATATATATGCCAGCAACACTCATGACAATAACAAAACAATTACATTGTCAATCATGTTACATTATTATTAAAATGGTTCCTTTTCTTTTTCATTACTTCTTTAACACACTACTTCTCTGCTGCAAAGCGCGGGTATTTTGCTATATATGCATATGTATATATATATGTATATGTATATATATGTATATATATGTATATATACTGTATATATGTATGTGTGTGTGTCTGTGTATGTGTGTGTGTCTGTGTCTATATATATGACAGCAACACTCATATCAGTGACAAAACAATTACATTAACAATCATCTTACGCTATTTTTAAAATGTTTCCTTTTCTTTTTCATAACTTCTTTAACACACTACTTCTCCGCCAAGGTTGGTATTCTGCTATATATATATATATATATATATATATACACTGTGTGCACAATTATTAGGCAAGTGAGTATTTTGACCATATCATCATTTTTAATGCGTATATTCCAACTCCAAGCTGTATTAACTTGAATGCTTATTGGATTTAAGCACGTCAGGTGATGTGTATTTGTGTAATGAGGGAGGGTGTGGCCTATGGAGATCAACACCCTATATCAAGGTGTGCAGAATTATTAGGCAGCTAGTTTTCCTCGGGCAAAATGGGCCAAAAAAAGAGATTTAACTGACTCTGAAAAGTCAAAAATTGTAAAAGTCTTTCAGAGGGATGCAGCACTTTTGGAATTGCTAAGATATTGGTGTGTGATCACAGAACCATCAAACATTTTGTTGCAAATAGTCAACAGGGTCGCAAGAAACGTGTTGAGAACAAAAGACGCAAATTAGCTGCCAAAGATTTGAGAAGAATCAAACGTGAAGCTACCAGGAACCCATTATCCTCCAGTACTTTCATATTCCAGAGCTGCAACCTACCTGGAGTGCCCAGAAGTACAAGGTGTTCAGTGCTCAAAGACATGGCCAAGGTAAGGAGGGCTGAAACCCAACCACCACTGAACAAGAAACATAAGTTGAAACGTCAAAACTGGGCCAAGAAATATCTGAAGACAGATTTTTTCAAAGGTTTTATGGACCGATGAGATGAGAGTGACTCTTGATGGACCAGATGGATGGACCTGTGGATCAGTAATGGCACAGAGCTCCACTCCAACGTGGAGGTGGGGTACTGGTATGAGCTGGTATTTTTAAAGATGAGCTAGTTGGACCTTTTTGCATTGAAGATGAACTCAAAATCAACTCCCAAACCTACTGGCAGTTTTTCAAGACACTTTCTTCAAACAGTGATACAGGAAAAGACCATGATTTTTATGCAGGCCAATGCTCCATCACTTGCATCGAAGTTCTCACTGCGTGGCCAGCCAGTAAAGGCCTTAAAGATGAAGGAATAATGACATGGCCCCTTCCTCATCTGACCTAAACCCTATCGAGAACTTGTGGGCACTTCTTAAACGCTAGATTTACGGGGGAGAAAAACAATACACCTCTCTGAAGAGTGTCTGGGAGGCTGTAGTCACTGCTCCACAAAAAGCTGATCGTCAACAGATCAAGAAACTGACAGACTCCATGAATGGAAAGGCTTATGACTGTTATTGGAAAGAAGGGTGGCTATATTGGTCATTGATTGATTGATTTATTTTTTTGAAATGTCAGAGATGTTTATTTGTAAATTTTGAGGTGTTTGTTTATTATTCTCACTATAACAGATGAAAATAAACAAGTGAGATGGGAAAATTTTCATTTTTCCTTTAGTTGCATAATAAATCTGCAAACTAATAGTTGCCTAATAATTGTGCGCACATATGTATTCCCCTGATGATGTTCACACTCACATTTCCGTTGTGAAACATTCAGGTTTATTAACATTTTGGATTGACTGATAGCACTGTGTTTGTTCCATATTAAAATTAATCCTCAAAAATACAACTTGCCTAATAATTATGCACACAGTGTATATATATATATACACACATATATATATATATATATATATATATATATATACACACACATATATATATATATATACACACACACACACATATATATATATATATATATATATATATATATATATATATATATATATATATACTAATAAAAGGCAAAGCCCTCACTCACTCACTCAGTCACTCACTCACTCACTCACTCATCACTAATTCTCCAACTTCCCGTGTGGGTGGAAGGCTGAAATTTGGCAGGTTCATTCCTTACAGCTTCCTTACAAAAGTTGGGCAGGTTTTATATCGAAATTCTACGCGTAATGGTCATAACTGGAAGCAGTTTTCTCCATTTACTGTAATGGAGATGAGCTTCAACGCCGTGGGCGGAGTTTCGTGTGACATCATCACGCCTCCCACGTAATCACGCAGTACATAGAAAACCAGGAAGACCTCAAAAAGCGCTGAAGAAAACATGCATTATATAATTGAGAAGGCAGCTAAACAATAAGAAGCGGCGAGTGACATATACAACCATATTCATGAGTTCTGCTACTGAAACAAAGCACGATGTAAACCTACACTTTAAATTAAGTTCATAGACAGGCTGCGCTGGCGCTTGTAATTTAGTGCCTGCCCATATAAGGCTGTCCGTCAGCGCAATCCAATAGCAAACTGCCACGGGTAAATATTCACGGGTGAAGGACTGTGCTTATGGAGAGGAAGATGAGATGGTCAGGGTGGTGTTTGACACAAACTCAGCGAAACTGCGAGAGAAAGTTTTAAGTGCCAGGACTAAGGTAACATTAAATACAGCCACGGACATAGCACGAGATGGCACCAGCACAGCTGGGAACCTTCGATGCATGTACACCGAAGCGCTCACGTGAACTGACGCAGTGCACAGATAAAAGCAACAGTTCTAAAGAGCTGAACAAAACCTAATTACACAATTGAAAAGGCAGCAAAAAATATGAAGCGTCTGATAAGCATATTCATAAATCCAGCTACTGCGGAAACAAAGCACACGGTGGAAAAAGTCAATGTCCCGCTAAAGGAAGACAGTGTAAAAAAACCCGTGCATGCAGTGTGTCAGGTCTCAGATAAAGAAAAAGACGAGCTGTTTATTGATGCAGTAAGAAACAAATCGATGAATGAAACCTGTCATCTTTACAACGATTGACAAACACGGAATGTAACTTGAACACAACACATCCTACAAATACGAGCCTGATTGAAAGAAATAATAATAATCAAATCCTTGATGACAGCAACACTCAGTAACACTCACAAAACAAATACTGTATATTGACAGTCATGTTACGCTATTTTTAAAATGTTCCCTTTTCTTTTCTAGCTTTTTAACACACTACTTCTCGCTGCGATACGCGGGTATATATATATGTATATATATATAACCCGATCTACATACTCGAATAATGGATACTTTATTTGCCATCAATGATTGTTTTGGTAAAGCCATACTCAGTGTATTCATTAGATGAACGGTAAAAAAGTAAGAGCGGGAGTTATCCGTTTTAACAAGCAGCGTATTGCACTGATACGAAATAGCTGTGTGTGTATATATGTAGATATGTATGTATATGTATATATGTTTATATATGTGTGTGTGTATGTATATGTATGTGTATATATGTAGATATATATATGTATGTATATATGTGTATATGTATAGATATGTATATACAGTATATATGTTTAGGTGTGTGTGTGTAAATATATATATATATATATATATATATATATGACAACAACACTCATCACTCACAACAGTGACAAAACAATTACATTGACAATCATGTTACGCTATTTTCAAAATGTTTCCTTTTCTTTTCATTGCTTCTTTAACACACTATCTCGCCATGGCTGGTATTTTGCTAGTATATATATATACACACACACACATATATATATATATATATATATATATACACACACACACTCATGATGAGCTTGAAACCCGTGGGGGCGGAGTTTCATGTGACATCATCATGCCTTCCACGTAATCACGCAGTACGTAGAAAACCAGGAAGAGGCCCAAAAAGCGCTGAAGAAAACATGCATTATATAATTGAGAAGGCAGCAAAACAATAAGAAGCGAAGCGAGTGACATATACAACCATATTCATGAGTTCTGCTACTGAAACAAAGCACGATGTAAACCTAAACTTTAAATTAAGTTCATAGACAGGCTGCCGCTGGCATTTGTAATTTAGTGCCTACCCATATAAGGCCGTCCGTCAGCGGCAATCCAATAGCAAACTGCCACGGGTAAATATTCACGGGTGAAGGACTGTCCTTATGCAGAGGAAAATGAGATGGTCAGGGTGGTGTTTGGCACAAACTCAGCGAAACTGCGATAGAAAGTTTTAAGTGCCGGGACTTCTGTAACATTAGATACAGCCATGGACATAGCATGACATGGCACCAGTACAGCTGGGAAACTTTGATGCATGTACACCGAGCGGCTCACGGAACTGACGCAGTGCACAGACAAAAGCAACAGTTCCAAAGAGCTGAACAAAAACTAATTACACAATTGAAAAGGCAGCAAAAAATATGAAGCGCCTGATACATACAAGCATATTCATAAATGCAGCTACTGTGGAAACAAAGCACACGGTGGAAAAGTCAATGTCCCGCTAAAGGAAGACAGTGTAAAAAAAAACCCGTGCATGCAGTGTGTCAAGTCTCAGATAAAGAAGAAGACGAGCTGTTTATTGATGCAGTAAGAAACAAATCGATGAATGAAACCTGTCATCTTTACAACGATTGACAAACACGGAATGTAACTTGAACACAACACATCCTACAAATACGAACCTGATTGAAAGAAATAATGATAATCAAATCCTTGATGACAGCAACACTCAGTAAAACTCACAAAACAATTACTGTATATTGACAGTCATGTTACGTTATTTTTAAAATGTTCCCTTTTCTTTTTCATAGCTTCTTTAACACACTACGCTCTCAGATACGCTGGTATATATATATGTATATATATACCCGATCTACATACTCGAATAATGGATACTTTATTCGCCATCAATGATTGTTTTGGTAAAGCCATACTCAGTGTATTCATTAGATGAACGGTAAAAAAGTAAGAGCGAGGGGAGGATGACTCATTGAGGCATGCAAGCAATACCACAATAGCACGCGGGCTCGATGTACGAAAAAATATATCTTTTCAAGTTCTATTTACTCCATATGTGTCAAACTCAAGGCCTGCAGGCAACATCCGCCCGGCGTAATTATATCCGCCCGCGAGATCATTTTATATACTGTATTATTGTTATTAATGGCCCGGGGATATGAAGCACTGGTAACACAATAAACTACAGATCCCATAATGCAGCGCTTCAGCTGCCTTGCTGAACAATTACCGCGTCCCTGCCGTCTCTTCAGTCGTTTCCTTACTTTGCGAAGGAAGCAGCTTTCTCAGAGCTTCTGCACTGTTTTATAAACGAACGATATATAAGAAAGTCCTTTTTCCTTGCTTCGCCAACGAAGCAGCCTTTTTATTTAATCCACGGGTTCTCCGCTGTTTCATTGTTCATTTATTACGATGTTTATAGTTATTGTGCAGGTTTTATTTAATCCACGGGTTCTCTTCTGTGTTCACTGCGGTGTCTTCTTTCGTTTACGACCTTCGCCAAGGAAGCAGAAACTTACAACCACCGAAACTTTGTAACGGCACAAGACTTCAGGTCACATCTCTACAAAACAACCTAATTGAAGCAACTATATTTACTGGCAGTGCCTCAGGTGACACAGTTTTTATTCCTCGCATCCCCGTTATACCATCTAATCTCCCATTTCAATTCAAACGCCTTCAATTTCCAGTAAGGCTCTGCTTCGCAATTACAATTAATAAGTCTCAGGGACAAACACTACAAAAGGTTGGCATTGATTTGAGGCGGGATTGCTTTTCACATGGCCAACTGTATGTTGCATGCTCAAGAGTGAGCTCAGCACACAGCTTAGTCATATTACAACCAGAGGGCCAAACTGACGACGTGGTATACAGAGAGATCCTTAACAATTAATTTTTTACATATTTTCATTCAGTCTAAAAATGTTTACTTTTTTATTAATAAAAATATTCAGACAGTATTTCACTGCTGCGAAGCGCGGGTATTTTGCTATTGTATATAATACCTAGGCATTCTATAGAATGACAAATGCTATTTAGGCAAAGTATGAAAAAAGGTCCTGATAAGGCTAATATATAAATGACGTGCATTCCTCAAAAATACAAATGTTATTCTGAAAAAATAATGAGAGTGCCATTAAAAAAATTTATTCAAAATACATAAAAAAGAAAAATGAAAGTTGTACAAAACAAAATTTATGCCTTTCTTATTAAGGGAAACAAAATTTTCATATAAAAAATAAGAAATTAAAATTAACCTACTTGCTGCAACATGGTAATCTTGAATGACATTTTGAATTACATTTCATTACATTTTTCACGCAAAGACATTTCATATTTTGGCACTTTGTTTTACACATACATTTGACGAGTCCTTGGCCGCTTCCACTGGACTGAGCAATTGCAACTGATCGGAGAGGAATTTCATGGTCAGGAATATATTCAATTCAAACAAGTTCTTAGGGCATAAAGTGAATTGTGATCTCGCATATACTTGTTTTAAAATTCCTTCAGAAGTTCCAAGTCGGTAGAAACCATCCTCTGTCACACTCATTACAACTGCCAATATATTGCGCGAATCACCTCGCCCCTTGTCGACGTCAGGAATAGAAACTCGCACAGTAGTTCCCAAAGAAGCAGTGGAAAATTTTTTTTCCGAATTCAATTTCATTTTTTTGGCTTGTATTTCCAGATTGATTTTAGAATTTATTTTACCTTCAATAGCATTTTCAGTTTTGAAACAAAGGGTGCACAAAATATCCATTTCATCATCTTTACTAGCATGGCCACAGAAGGTAAGAATTTTTTGACAACACTTTTTGCATGCAAGTGCATCACTCGTTTCCTTTAAACACACACAACACGTATCAGAAACGGAAATCTCTTCGGTAAGCATGTCTTCATCATGTTGGTTTAATCCACTATCGACTATAATCTCATCCATGTTTTTTAAAACAGGCTCTTTTTCTTGCATAATCTGATTAGTTTCACCTTTTTCCATTGTTTGGACGCCTTCTATTGCTTTTTCTAGCTGCTCCTCTGTATTTATGTCTTTTAAAACATCTTCTGGTAGAAAAGACGTTGCAAGCCCTACTTTAGGTTTGCAGCCAAAAAGAGCTTTGTATGGTGTTCTTTTGATCCCAGAATGATAAGCTCTATTTTTCATAAATTCAACGAAACGCAGTTCTTCACTCCAGCGGTCAGATTTATTGTCCTGCATCCAAGTACAGAGCATATTTTCGATATCTTGATTAGCTCTTTCGACACTACCCTGGCTTTGTGAATGGCGAGGCTTCCCATGGACGATCTTCAGTGCTGGCCAAAACTCCTTCAAGCTGGTCACCACATTATTGGCAAATTCCCTACCATTGTCAGACTGTAATATAGATGGCACTCCAAGCAACGAGAATATGTCCACTAGGTTGTAGGCTACTTCTTCAGCTCTTTTTGACGTTAGAGACTTAAGAATCACAAATTTTGTGAGATGATCTTGGTACACCATAATAAATTTGTATTCTCTATCTGGCAATAATAAGATCTACCTGACAACAGGAATTAAATTCGGAAAAAATCATAGGTTTCACAACAATGCCCTTTTTAATACCTTTCTGTTTATTCTGGCAAGGTTGACAAAGGTGGATGTACAGTTCAATATCATGACGTGTAACGTTTTTGTATTTGGTTGAAAGTTCTTTCAACATTCTATCACGTCCTCCATGTCCAATAGCCAAATGAGCTTCATGAAGTACGTGAAATAACTCTGAGTCCGTGATGTAATACTGTATAGTACTGACGCCTTCTTTAACAGGATAAATGAGTTTACTTTTGTTTTCTACAATCATCACATCATAGCGATTCAGCAACCAATAGTCCCTGGGTTCCTCCTTAGTAGTCATTTTGGCTTTTTGTACATCATTTATTAACTTCTGGTAAGTAGTTTCGGTTAAGAAAATACTGTTTTTTGCAGCATTAACTCGAATTTTGGACAGTTCATCGTTGAATCGTTGTTTCATGTCTATAGACCATGACTCCTTCTCCAACATTACAGCTTGCTCCTCCATTTTCATGGAGCACAGTAAAAACAAATTTTTTGTTGAACAAATTTAAGTAAAATTGCATATTTTGACACTCCCGAACAAACCGCAAAGTGCAACTGACAAATTCTAAGCCTGAGGCGCGCGTTAAAAGTCACGTACCTTGCCACGTGATATTCGAAACTAATCGAAGATGTATTTCATACTTTGCTGGTTTCTCATTTGACATTCTATAAAATGCCTAGGAAATGTGTGAAATATGAATCGTTTCATACATTGCCGGCTAGTTTTAGGCATTATATACAATGCCTAGGCATTCTATATATATATATATATATACTAGCAAAATACCAAGGCATGAAAGGAGAAGTAGTGTGTTAAAGAAGCAATGAAAAAGAAAAGGAAACATTTTGAAAATAACGTAACATGATTGTCAATGTAATTGTTTTGTCACTGTTGTGAGTGATGAGTGTTGTTGTCATATATATATATTTACACACAAACATAAACATATATATATACATATCTATACATATACACATATATACATACATATATATATCTACATATATACACATACATATACATACACACATACATACATACACACACATATATACACACAAATACATATATATATACATAAACACACACACACATATATAAACATATATACATATACATACATATCTACATATATACACACACAGCTATTTCGTATCAGTGCAATACGCTGCTTGTTAAAACGGATAACTCCCGCTCTTATGTGCAAGTCTGCGTGGATATTATGAACTATCATATTTGTTCAAGTTCTATTTAAATTTTAAATAGAAGGAATTTTTATTTAGTCGACAGAAATATCTTTGGTAGGAATGGTAAAAACAGACAGGAATATTATTCCTGAATAAATCAACTCAAACCTTAAACAACTTATAATATTTTGCTCTCCATAAAATATATCCTGTCTAAATTATACAAGTTAGAAATAAAGTAAACATTAAAAGAACAAACATTCAAATTTCTTTACTCTTATGTAATTTTATATAAAAATAAACTTAGATTTTAAATATCCCAAAAGATTTTGCTCTCCATAAAAATATATCCTGTCAAAATTATACAAATTCAAATATGAACATGCTGCATAAAAAAACCTGGAAATATAAATAAAATGTGTTCCTTTCAGCAATAACAAATCAAATCATTCAGTTGTCTTTGCTCATATGTCATTTTAGAGCTGGACGCCTGGCATCTTTTTTTGGCCGCAAGTTCGTTTCTGTTTGCTGTGAGGTTCTGTGTTGTGGAGATTCTCAGGATGGATTGCAGGTGCTCATCAGTGAGGCGACTCCTGTGTGCTGTTTTGTTAGTCTTTATCACTGAGAAGAGCTTCTCACACAGATATGTGCTACCAAACATGCACAAGGTTCGAGCCGCATGTAGACGGACTTTTTGTTCTTCAAAGTCACCAAAGCGCCGTGCAAACTCAGTGCGCTCAGTTTATCAGCAAAGTGCGTATTTGGGAACACCGTAGTGACGACTTGGTTCAAGATTACTTGGCAACAGGGAAAGTAGGGCAAGTGGTTGTGTCTCCCATAAAAGTAGCTTCACTTGAAATCACTTCACAGCCGAAGCGCTGCATTATGGGATCTGTAGTTTATTGTGGTACCAGCGCTTCATATACCCGGCCATTAATAACAATAATACAGTATATAAAATGATCTCAAGGGCGGATATAATTACGCTCAGTTTATCAGCAAAGTGCGTATTTGGGAACACCGTAGTGACGACTTGGTTTAACATTACTTGGCAACAGGGAAAGAGGGGAAAGTTGCACTGGTGCATTTGTGTCTCTCATAAAAGCAGCTTCACTTGAAATCACTTTGTGATTGTGCACGGGTAAAACGTCCGCTGAAGTGTCAGATTCTTATTTAATTATTCTGCTTTCTGTATCTTCTGCATTGCATTCAGGTTACCCTGATGTTTTGTCTCATAGTGCCGTCTTAGATTAAATTCTGTAATTACAGCCACATTAGCTCCACAAATGAGACACACGGGTTCAGTAAACATATACTCAGCCTCCCATCGCTTTTAAAGGCTCTATTTTCAGAATGAACTTTTCTCTCCAGCATCGCGTGAGCTAGCTTCGCAATAAGTGTTAACGGCAAGGCAGCTGAAGCGCTGCATTATGGGATCTGTAGTTTATTGTGTTACCAGCGCTTCATATACCCGGGCTTTAATAACAATAATACAGTATATAAAATGATCTCGCTGGCGGATATAATTACACGCCGGCGGATGTGGCCCGTGGCCCTTGAGTTTGACAAATATGGACTAAATAGAACTTGAAAAGATATATTTTTGAAATGTGATCGCAATTCAGATAGAGTTGACGCTACACTACAGCCTGCATCCTCCCTCGCTCTTACTTTTTACCGCTCATCTAATGAATACACTGAGTATGGCTTTACCAAAACAATCATTGATGGCGAATAAAGTATCCATTATTCGAGTATGTAGATCGGGATATATATATACATATATATATATATATACCCGCGTATCGCAGAGAAGTAGTGTGTTAAAAAAGCTAGAAAAGAAAAGGGAACATTTTAAAAATAACGTAACATGACTGTCAATATACAGTATTTGTTTTGTGAGTGTTACTGAGTGTTGCTGTCATCAAGGATTTGATTATCATTATTTCTTTCAATCAGGTTCGTATTTGTAGGATGTGTTGTGTTCAAGTTACATTCCGTGTTTGTCAATCGCTGTAAAGATGACAGGTTTCATTCATCGATTGTTTCTTACTGCATCAATAAACAGCTCGTCTTCTTCTTTATCTGAGACCTGACACACTGCATGCACGGATTTTTTACACTGTCTTCCTTTAGCGGGACATTGACTTTTTCCACCGTGTGCTTTGTTTCCGCAGTAGCTGGATTTATGAATATGCTTATCAGACGCTTCATATTTTTGCTGCCTTTTCAATTGTGTAATTCGGTTTTGTTCAGCCTTTTGGAACTGTTGCTTTTATCTGTGCACTCGCCAGTTCACGGAGCCACTCGTGTACATGCATCGAAGGTTCCCAGCTGTGCTGGTGCCATCTCGCTATGTCCGTGGCTGTATTTAATGTTACCTTAGTCCTGGCACTTAAAACTTTCTCTCGCAGTTTCGCTGAGTTTGTGTCAAACACCACCCTGACCATCTCATCTTCCTCTGCATAAGCACAGTCCTTCACCCGTGAATATTTAGTGGCAGTTTGCTATTGGATTGCCGCTGACGGACGGCCTTATATGGGCAGGCACTAAATTACAAACGCCAGCGGCAGCCTGTCTATGAACTTAATTTAAAGTGTAGGTTTACATCGTGCTTTGTTTCCGAAGTAGCAGAACTCATGAACATGGTTGTATATGTCACTCGCTCGCTTCTTATTGTTTCGCTGCCTTCTCAATTATATAATGCATGTTTTCTTCAGCGCTTTTTTGAGGTCTTCCTGATTTTCTATGTGCTGCGTGATTACGTGGGAGGCGTGATGATGTCACACGAAACTCCGCCCCACGGCGTTCAAGCTCATCTCCATTACAGTAAATGGAGAAAAAGTGCTTCCAGTTATGACCATTACGCGTAGAATTTCGATATAAAACCTGCCCAACTTTTGTAAGGAAGCTGTAAGGAATGAACCTGCCAAATTTCAGCCTTCCACCCACACGGGAAGTTGGAGAATTAGTGATGAGTCAGTGAGTGAGTGAGTGAGTGAGGGCTTTGCCTTTTATTAGTATATATATATACACAAAGTATATATTGTCACAAAAGCCACGATGAGACAAAGCAAGGTTTGGGGCAGCCACCCATATAATTTGTTTTCCTGGCTGCAAATTGTCTTTTCAAATGATAGCACTGCTGTGCACAAAACTGAGTCCAATACAGAACTGAGGGCATAGGGAAAAGGAGGAGGTTTTTAAAGGGGAAGACAGGAAGTGAGATCATAGGGGTCGGGCTCATTGAGGTCTTCAGCCATTGGTTCGAGCCCGGACGTGACATCACAGGGGCCAGAGCCGGCAAGCTCTCCTTCAATAGGCTTGGTCCCGGAAGTGATGTCAGGAGAGCTAGGCAGAATCCCCTGGGAATGGCCTGCAGGCAAGGAAGAAAAAGAGTCAGTGCTCTCTGCCACATCCTGGTATGTCTCAGAACTGTCCTTACCCGAGCCCTTTAGCTGCCTCCCATGTACACGTGTGACAATATATATACACTACTCACAAAAATTAAAGGAACACTTTAAAGAAACACATTAAATACATCAGATCTCAATATGAAGTTGGATATCTATACAAATAACGACAGGGCAATGTCTTAGGAACAAAAGGATGCCAAGTCTTTTAATGGAAAAAAAAGTTTTCTGCCTACAGAGGGCTCAATTGTGTAGACACCCTAAAATCAGAGTGAAATGAAGATGTGGCAGGCTAGTCCATTTTTTCAAAAACTTAATTTCTGCTACTCAAAATGCTTTTCAGTATCTTGTGTGGCCACCACGAGCTTGTATGCATGCTTGACAACGTCGGGGCATACTCCTAATGAGACGATGGATGGTGTCTTGTGGCATTTCCTCCCAGATCTGTATGAGGGCATCCCTGAGCTGTTGTACAGTCTGAGGAGCAACCTGGCGGCGCCTAATGGACCGAAACATAATGTCCCACAGATGTTCTATTGGGTTTAAGTCAGGGGATCGTGAAGGCCATTCAATTGTTTCAATTCCTTCATCCTCCAGGTACTGCCTGCATACTCTTGCCACATGAGGCCGGGCATTGTCGTGCATTAGGAGGAAACCAGGACCTACTGCACCAGCGTAGGGTCTGACAATGGGTTCAAGGATTTCATCTCGATACCTTATGGCAGTCAGAGCACCATTTCCTACGCAGTAGATGTCTGTGCGTCCCTCCATGGATATGCCTCCCCAGACCATCACTGACCCACCACCAAACCTGTCATGTTGAATGACGCTGCAGGCAGCATATCGTTCTCCTTGTCTTCTCCAGACTCTTTCACGTCTATCACAGCTGCTCAGGGTGAACCTGCTCTCGTCTGTAAAAAGTACAGGGGGCCAGTGGCAGACTTGCCAATTCTGGTGTTCTTGAGCAAATGCCAGTCGAGCTCCACGGTGCTGGGCAGTGAGCACAGGGCCCACTACAGGACGTGGGGCCCTCAGGCCATCTTCATGAAGTCTGTTCCTGATTGTTTGGGTAGAGACATTCACACCAGTGGCCCTCTGGAGGTCATTCTGTAGGGCACGAGCAGTGCTCAGCCTGTTCCGCCTTGCACAAAGGAGCAGGTATCGGTCCTGCTGATGGGTTGAGGACCTTCTACGGCCTTGTCCAGCTCTCCGAGAATAACAGCCAGTCTCCTGAAATCTCCTCCATGTTCTGGAGATTGTGCTGGGAGACACATTAAACCTTCTTGCTGCAGCACGTGTGGATGTGCCATCCTGGAGAAGTTGGACAACCTGTGCAACTTCTGTAGGGTTAAGGAATCGCCTCATACTGCCAGTAGAGATGATTACTCAAGCCAAAACTAGCACGAGTGGAAAACCAGCCAAAAAAGATCAAGAGGGAGAAACTTGAAATGACCTCTACATGTAAAACCAGTCCTGTTTTGAGGGTTTTCTAATTTTTCCCACTTTAGTGCACCTGTCGTTAAGTCCATGAACACCAATACAGCTGAAAGTGATTAACAATGACCTTAACCAACCAGAAAATTATCAGACAGGTTTAATTGATTTCATGCCAGGCCCAATAAAAAAAGTGTTCCTTTATATTTTTGTGAGCAGTGTATATATATATATATATATATATATATATATATATATATATATATATATATATATATACTGGAATTTGTTGCAATTTCAAACATCCAAAATAACTAAAGGATGAGTAAGAACTGCTTAAGTTTAATTCTGTAAAACATAGGACAAAACATAAAATGACATCCTAAATTAGATATCTGTTCATTAAAGGACATGTATTCAGTGTGTTAATTTTGTCTGACTTAAGCTTTGTGGAAAAATGAACACCACAATAGAAAACATGTACTAGAGGTTAGCAATGCATATTCCACTGTGGATGAAAACCAGCTTGTGTCTGAAATTAGAGCTTTAAAGGAATACTCAGCCCACAAATTATATTATTTAAATATTTTACAGACCCCATGTAGTTTGTAGTGGTGGAACAAAATATAATTTTATGTTTTCATGGTGAAAGGACATAGCAAAGTTTCTGACAGAATGGGATCCATTAGTGGACAACTGCAGATAATGTGAAAAACATCCACGTAAAAAAGAGAAAAAATCTAATGTTACTCATGTAGCATAATCCAGATATGGTTTGCTCAAAACATGCAATGCATATGCTTTTTAAGTAAAATATTGCTAAATACTCCTGGAGTAAACAATTCAAACCATAAAGAAGAAAACTAAAGCATCACAGGAAAGATGTTTTAAATTTAAGGCCTCTCTCTATAATTCATTGGTCAAGAGTCCTATCATTTTTGGGTAGAATATTCCTTTAAAGAAAACGTATTTTATCTTGTTAGCTCTCTTTTGCTTAAGTAAGAAATTAAGTTCAATACATTTACATTTTACTATTAGGTTTAAAAGTCAAGTGTTTTGTTATAAATCCCATAGTCTATTCATTTTGCTCTCGGATGTTCAAATGTGTATATGCCTGAGTTTCCTTTGACAGAAGCAATCAAGATGGAAGGAATAGAAATCAAACATTATAACTATTTTGGACATTTATTCTTTTATTAGAATGAAGAAAGGATTTTATTTTACTGGATGGGATGTTAATCATGAATCACACAGTCCAGGTGGTAAGTTTTTTTACATAATTCAAATTTGTTTGTAAATCTTTTGAGATGTTTGTCTACGAATAGTAGCTGCATGAAAACGGAAACTGTAAAAACATTTACTTTATTAATGTGCAGGATTATTTGCATGTGTTATTACACCATCAGGTGGCACTACATGTCATTGCAACTTTTCTAAAGCAGTTCCTGTATTCCGTATCTATACGGTGAAGTGGGCCATATAGGAAAGGCTGGGTCATTCAGAGACAGACCTGGTGTCTAGTCCTTCTTACAGCTTGGCTAAAATTAGGTAATGGTACAACTACAGATTGGTGATTTATGCGTGACTCCGATTCGGGAAGTGACACCTATCATAGTAGAGAGGCTGTTGAACCTGATGCTTAGTATTGCAATGCAGATGAAATTGGCTAACTGAAATAGTAAAGCTATTATACTTTAGCAAAGCACTTTGAGCTACTGTTTGTATGAAAATGTGCTATATAAATAAATGTTGTTGTTGTTGTTGTAGAACTGGAGGAAAGAAAATGAGCAAAAGGAGTGACATTAAAAAAAGTGAACCCAAAATAATAAAATTACTCCACTTTAGAATAAACAAGTATGTTTCTATAGGTGCATAATCAATTCTGGCAGTTGAGGCAAAGTGGAGTGTGTTTATTATTATTCATCAAAACATCAAAACTAAAATGTGTATCAAAAAGTCACAGTCAAAGAAAAAGTTCTTTATACAGGAAAGCCATTTTAAAAAAGATTCGCCAAACAAACATCATGGGCCTCATGCCTAACGCCATGCGTAGAATTTACACTATAACTTGGCGTACGGACAAGAATGGAAATGTGCATACGCACAAAAAATTCAGATGCAGAAAACCATGCATAAGCCAACTTCCTTGCACTTCTGCTTCCGCCCCTCCCAGACTCCTCCCAGAACAATGCCTCTATGAATATACAATCAATATAAATTTTCCCTTAAGTTCAGCATTCTGTGAAAAGACAATGGCAAAAGCACGGGGAAAAAAGAAGAATATCAGCGAATGCCAAGTGTAGGCAAAGAAACTAACTATTTGTTGTTTTAAGCAGTTGTATAAACAACAAAAAGAAGTCAATCGAAAGTTCAAGTTCAGAAAGTTGCACAGTACCCGAAATAAAAAAAAGAAGCTGTCAGATATCAAAGTCACCGTGAAAAGGCGAGTCACAGCACATTATTTCAGTGTCATATGGAAGCTTATTAGGGTACAAAAAAAAGAAAAAAATATTAGGGACACTGTGGGGAAAAAAAGCTTGAAATGTCAACTTTAACATTGAAATTTCCACTTTAATCACGTAGTTTATTTTGTCATTAAAGTAGAACGTCATCAACTTAATCTTAAAGTATTTTAATTTACTAGTTTCTCACATCCCATTGTAACTAAAGTAGCAGGTTAAATTCTTCATTTTCTATGTGTTCTTCTATGTACTCTATGCACTACTGTATGTGTGTGAATCACTACTTGCTCCTTCAATGGGCTTTCTCTTACGCAGACAGGACACAGAATACATTACATTCTTGATATTACAGCTCTCTGAACAATTTAAATACTAGGATGTATACTTGATATCATTTTCATGATGAAATAAATTAAAGCATGAATTAAACAGGGGGCCACAGTGGTGCAGCGGTAGTGACGAGCTGGTGCCCTGTCCAGTGATTGTTCCTGCCTCCTGCAAGATGCTTGCTTTGCCTTGCGCGACCTTTGATGAAGTAATTTATTGCAGCAGTACTGTCTCTTTCAAATGTACTAACCCCCAATTTCTGTCCTTCTTCTTCTTTCTCTAAGTAACCAATCGCCATACAATCAGTTCAGTAATAGACGTTTAAGCCATCTGTAAGCTGAGAATGCTGATTCTTCAAAACTTTTAAGGAACATTAAAATATACATGTTTAATTATTCCATCCATTTATCCATCCAGGGTCACGCCAGCCCCAGCAAGCATACAGCACGAGGCAGGAAAAATCCCTGAACGTGGTACTAGTTCATCGTACTGCTGTCCACCATGTCTACACATTTAATAAAAATATTAATTATATAAATGAAGTTAAAAATATATCTGTATAATGTAATATATACACTTTACTGCATTTCATCTTAAAAATTATATCAAGAGCCCCAAGAAGATAGCACCTGGAAATCTAAATCGACTTAGAATCCAGTCGTCATTATCTGTAAATCTGTGCTCTCTTCTATTGAATTGAATTGAATTCCTTTATTGTTATTGCGTGGTACAATGAGATTCGATATGCAAATCCCTCATTAACTTATTTTCCACTTAAATGGTAAAATAACTACAACAACAATAATAATAATATGATTAAAAAAAGGAAAAATATACAATATGAAAGCCTAAGTGGCTCAGGTTGTGCAATATTACAACTGTAATCCAAATTTACAGTGAGATAATTGTACTTTTAAGTACAAACGGTTCTACCGGGAGCACTTGGTGGACTGATTGAGTGTGTTTATATCGCATGGGATGAAACTGTTTCTGAACTGCGAGGTCCCTACAGGAAAGGCTCTGAAGAGTTAGTCAAATGGGAGAGGTTCAAAAAGACTGTGCACATGGCTGAGGCAGCGTATGCTAGGAGCTGTAGTCTGAGATTTCTCTCCGCTCTTGACACAATCTGCCATAGAGCTTTCCGATCAGGTGCTGTAGAGCTGTGATTCAACACTCAGATACAGTGGGTTAAAGTACTAAGTGGTGCACTGAGAGTTACAACGCTAAAGCAGCTATAGTATTTGGAATAGTTTGGCCATTCCATGCACCATTATATGGTTACAGGTTGATTACAATCTGATGCCTTAAACTAAAAAATGATATGCGGATAATGTCAGTGTATTTGATCAGTGTCAAGGATGTGAATCTAAAAAAATAAAGAGAAGACACCCAGGAACAGTAGCACTGCTTTGACTTTGCTGGGTGCTGCCAGTTTGCAAAACCGAGCCAAAAGCATGCGTACACTATGGTTTGAGCTGGAGTGTGAATGTGTGTGGCTTCACGCCAAGTTCAGTTTATATACATTGCAATGTGGGCGTGGAAATGAGCGTACACAACATTTTTGTCATACATACCATTTATACATGAGGCCCCTGGTGTTATCACTAATCTGGATGAGAAGGAGATACATGAATGATAACACGTAACACGCATTTCTAGTAAGTTTCTGAATAGTAGCCGCAAAATAGCGGTGTCAATGAGAAATAAAAATGACATCAAAATATTTTAACTACTTTAAATACTGCCGAATTTAAATCCAAAAACCATTGCTGGTTTGAATTTGTTATACTTCAAAATCCAAAATCAGTCCAAAATATCAAAGTAAAACAAAACAGAAACTCTCAGAAAATTAAAATGGGACCAATTAAAAAGACGCATAGAAATTAAAGATAATATTATGTTTCAAATGGCATCTCTTAAAGACAACAGAGAAGAGAGGTGGTCCCAGCACACAAGCCTAAGAGACAGCATCACTAATCGCAAAGGAGAATGATGGAGCACTGCCTTAAAACTTTAAGGATGCTGTGCTCAATAATAGTAGTGGTGTTTCCTACATCAAATGACATTAAAATATAATTTACAACTTACGTTAAGGCTGTTTTTAAGTTGAGTTTGATGAATTCATATTATCACATCTTTAGATCCATCTCATTTCATTTTTACACTTTTTTAATCAGTCAACAAATTAGACACAACCACTAATTCCTTTTGTTGCTTCCAGCCAACTTTCCGTGTATGCCACCTAAAGCTAGAGTATATAGCATTATTGTCATTCTCTCCTTCAGGATGCAATTAAATTATTAAAACGTGATTCGGACAAGATACAAGAATGAAGGTGGAATCAGCAAAGAAACATTAGGAGGTCACGTATCAGTATCTGAACGGTGAGACAGAGAGCAATATTATCCTCTCAATTTATTCCAGGAGAACAAAATCAGGAGGCATTATCAAAGTTGAAGGCAGGCAGCTAGCAGACAGCACAAAATAAATTCAAGCCAGCAAACCACAGCCACAATGAAGTAGGCATTTCTTTCACTCGTTGCTTACATTGCGTCTTGCCCCCCCCCACTGGCTGTTTGCCAAAGGTGCTTTGAATTTGAGCAGACCTTGTCATTCAGTTATGTTTGTAAAACCAGAGCAGCACAATTCATATGCAGATAGTCTGCCAATCCCAACGATAAACACGTCAAAGAGCTACTCCAGTTGATTAGGCCCAGAACAAGTTCATAGAAAACAAATTGATTGGGTATTATTATCTACCTCGCAAGGCCGGAAAAGGCTTTGTAGGGAACCTGGATTGAGTGGCCTGTGTGGACCATAGAGAAAAAATATTGATGCTCAAACAATTAAAAGATTGATATTAAATATCTTGCATTATTTCTCTATTTCTTCAATCAATGAAAAGTGCATTTATTTAATATACTGTAGCAAGTTTTCATTGCAGACTGTCCTGAAAAACTTATAGGAAGGTAGACAACAAAGTCCTTCTGGCATTTGATTCTGCATTATTATTGTTGTTCTTTTTGGGCGTTTGTTTAAAAATTAATTGCACCCATTTTATTACTTTTTGCTGGGACACGCAGGGTTGTAGGTATATCAATGCATGCACAAGAGGCATTTTATGTTAGTGGTCTTCTTATTTAAGTACAACTCCCACATGTATAAATCACCTGTACTATACATTGAAGTCTTAATAATAGAAAAGTATTGGTTGTAAGTAGTGTTGATCGGTGCATATTGCCAAAGTGTTTTTTGCAGCAAATTAGCTGGGTTCACCCTTCACCTTACATGGCCAATTTTGTAGGGAGAAAGCCTAAGGACTCTAGTTATAATAATTACCCACTGAGCCAGGGATTAGTGCTAAACGTGTTGTAACGCCTTCTCTCTTCCTAACTGTACAGAATGGAAGATTGATGGCCGTTCCACCATCGATGTCACTTCCATTATCCACCCTCCTGGACCCGCCCCTTCCTGCTTGGAACTCATATGACTAGAAGGTCAGCCATTTTGAGGCAGTTCAGTTCTGAGCTCATGTCTGATAAGACGTTAACCGCAACTTCTTGCATGTTTTTCATTGTCTTAATTCAACCCTTTGATGTTGTTTTGTTTGATCTTCACACAGGCAAAACATACATGCATGTGATCTGTAAGTGTACTTCACCTCACACTTTATGATGTTGCCCAAACTGCTTTGCGTATATGCAAGTCATTTATTGCATGTACACACATGATGTCACTTATTAATTAACCTGGATTTCCTTCCTGTATGTGTTAAAAAATACAAGAATCAATCCTGAAGTATATTTTTGAGGGGTATATAAACTGACCATAATGAGAATATTATGAAAATGCTTTTCTGTTCTGCATAGAATTATTCTAAGTTGTGTTTTCACTGCTCGATTAAACATTTTATGCTCTTTGCTATGTAGTGCAGATTGGGTAGTGACAGGGATGATACCCCAGAGTCTATAACACTGGTCCGTTGCATTACAATCTCTAGTTAGTCGTGGTGATAGGCGCTTGGGAGATGCAGGAAAAGATGAAGGGCTTGGCGTATAATCTTATCAAGGTGCTGTGGTTAGCACTGCTGTCTCATAGCTGAAGTCACATTTTGGCCTCAATAATCGGTCCAGCGTAGTTGGCAGAAGCTTCCAAAGAACTCTGGGACACCTGAAAGACCACTGTACAAATATAATATGCTCAAAACTAATTTGCTTTCTCTTTTCCTATTGATTTCAATGCATTTTTCTGAGTTTGCCAAAATTCTTAAGCATTTCCAAATTTTTGCTAAACTTGAGTCAAAGCCAATTCAGCAGGGTTCGCTCATCACTAGCCTTAAATCAAAAATAGCAAATACGTTCACAGACAGCCTAACTAAAATAACTAAAAAGTTTGGCTTTTGTTTCAATATTTAATGATTTAGAAATGATTGCAGCCTGTTTGTTTAATGACTGTGCCTTTTGAATGAACTATGAATCCTATAAAACACTGTGTCTTAAATCTCTCTCACTCAGATGTAAAAGGCATTAGCGCCATGAAGACTGGTCATTCAATGGACAGATCTATGTAGTTACAGACAGAAGCAGTATTGTGAATGTGGTAGAGAGTCTGCTTTATTTTACTTCACTGGTAAGCCAGTACAATTGTGCGGCATGCAAAAGGCTTTGGTCCCATTACACCTGAGCTGCCCCCACACCACTTGCATCCTTTCAGATGCGGAATTTTTAGTAAAAGGCTGCTTTTTAGCTTCGAAGCTGTCAACACCAAAATCCCAGAACATGATCTGTACTGATTACCCCATATAGACTTGCTGAGACAATTAAGATCTTCTGTCTCGTTATCAAGTAGTTTTGAACATTCATTTTATTTCATGACTAGAGGTTGAAGACCTGCTGTATTTTATCTTTTTTTTTTCTACTGCAGAAATACTCCTGTATTCATTCTCTGAAACAAACTCTGGGCTTTACTGTATTTACTGTGATCTTACTGACTTTACTGTGCTACTGTTTGTCAAATTAATTTCCAAATTACATTTGCAGTGCATTGTTCTCTTATTCTGATGAGAATCTGCTTTTTTCAGACTCCTGATTTTTTTTCTTTGTTCTTCTACATATTTGGTTTCTTTCTTCTGAAATTCTCTTCAGCAGCTTTTGTTCATACTGTACTTGAATCCTGTATGCTCTGAAAAGCACTACATGATGGTTCATTGTTTTAAATTGTACTACTGTATATAAATAAACACTACCTGAGATTAACCGATAAGGCACAAGTTTGAACAGTGGCTGCCTTAATTGGCTTTCTAGTTAGATTCAGAAGCTAGCATTCACAATTTGGACAGTACTGTCAAGAATTTGCCTCATTCATCCATTTTGTGCACCAGTTTATTTATTTTAGACCAAAGAAAAACCCAGTAGCATCAGGTACAAGACAGGAAGTAGTGCTTGACTAAGCACCAGTCTTTTGCAGGGTTTTTTATTTACCTGATTGCAAAATTAAAGTGGGCAGCACAGTGGGGCAGTGGTAGCACTGCTGCTTCGCAGTTAGGAGACCCGGGTTCGCTTCCCGGGTCCACCCTGCGTGGAGTTTGCATGTTCTCCCCGTTCCTCCCACAGTCCAAAGACATGCAGTGTAGGTGCATTGGCGATCCTAAATTGTCCCTAGTGTGTGCTTGATGTGTGTGTGTGCCCTGCGGTGGGCTGACACCCTGCCTGGGGTTTGTTTCCTGGCTCCAGCAGACCCCCATGACCCTGTAGTTAGGATATAGCTGGATGGATAAAATTAAAGTTCCTCATTGGCAAACAGGAAAATTAGCTAGAATTTTAAAATTAATTTAAAGACCAGCTTCATATTTGACATTTCATAAGGTTTTCATTAAGGCCCATAGAGCAAATATTTGTTCTTGTTAATCCATGTCATACTTTAGATTTCTTCCTGTATTGGAGCTCTAGGCAATAATTTTATTTGAAAGTATCTGGAGCATGCTTGTTTTAATAATCAGAATAATTCTATTTTATTTAAAAGGAATTTGTAAAATGTTAAATGAGTAAACTATTTATGTGTGAGAAGAGAACTGCCAATACTAGACAGTTAACTCTGTTGTACAAGGCAGACATCTTAAAGAGAGAAAGAGAATGAAAGGTATTTTCAAATAAGGTGATGCCTGAGGAGATTCCCCATGGACATTAGACGGCAGATGACCTAGAAGGTGACAGGGGCCTTGACATTCTAGTTAAACAAGAAAGCTCAGATAAACAAGACTCTCCTCTGCTTGAGCCGTCCAGAGCACCCATTTCTTGCAGATGCATTGTCTGCCTTGTACCTCTGCCTAAATGGACATTGGTTGTCAGCTCTCGCAAACACAAGCACTCCGACACAATCAAACCTGCTTGATTTTGTCATTGCAAGCTGAAGATTGGTCTGACTGAATCTCTGGGGATGTCACACAGCACAACTGACGGTCAAGGGGAATGCACCACGGCTCTCTCCAACTCAATAAGATTAATAAGACTGAAAAGTGCTGAAAAGTCATGTGGTGTGATGGAGGCTTTACAGAGAGAGAGAGGCGCCATGGCCGTCTGACTTCACCTAATTAAATGAGTTTCTCAGTCAAGTAATGGGGATGAGCAGAAGTGATGAAAGACAGCCTGCTGATTGGTGTTGCTTCTTCGCTTCTTTGTTATTCAATGCCACTCATCTTGTAATTGTATTTCAATTCTGCTTACTGTTTACATGATTTTGGATTATGGATCCTTATTAATTATCTCTGTCTGATGCACGTGTTTTATTTTAGGCACAGCTCTAATTTTGTCTCATGCTGCCAGCTGAGGATGAAGGAGTTTAATTTTGTTCTCTGGCCTTGAGCCTTGGCTTTTGTTCTTCTGGAGACAATTTAGGAGACATGCACCGAGAGAGCAACTGCATACCAGGGAACAATTGATGTTGTTTAGGCATGACAGCCAGATAGCAGTTTGGGGTTTTGTCTACTAGGGAGATCCAAGATGTCTCTTACTGACATAAGAGTAATGCCAAGAAGGCAGAAAACCTCAAGGATAAAAGGTGGTACTAAACAACTCTGAACCAAGGCTGGTGGGATTTACTCTCTATGTAAGGAAACCAGAAAGCTGAGCGACTGAGTACTTTAAAAACCCCAATGCACTGGGGAAAAGGGACAACAGGGACTACTAGAAATACTAGTCAAAAAAGGATACTACAAGAAGATTGGTTTAACAAAATGCAAGGCCACAGAACAAGACCAATAAAGACAAGAATGTTGTCTGTGTTACTGTATATTATAGCAGGGTTTAGTAACTGGCTTGTATTTGTTTTGTTGTTGTTTTTGTTTAGTTTCAATTATTATTTTTAATTTTCCTGTGTTCTGTTTTTTCTTTTTAATTATTCAGCTATTAGGTACTGTCTCTTTCAAGTGGCATTCATTCCTTCTTCTTTGTGGGTGGAGCCCAGAGAGGCGGTGCCACCCTGACATCACTACTGCTGGATCCTCCTCTGGCTTCATAAATTAGCCATAGAGAAGGATCCGGAAGTGCTTCATTGTCATTTCAAACAGTGCATTCCCTGTGTACTGATTTTCTGGTTGTTGGATTTTCATGGATTCTGTCTATTCGATTTATGATTTGGTACTTGCCCACATTGAGATGACTTCTGGATAAACCATTTTTCCTTTATCTGCCATTTTTGTATTTCTTTGCATTTATAAAAATAACTATCTTTAATCATAATAACCCTTCTTTGGTCTTGTTCACCCTAGCTAAATGTTTTTCAGTTTCTCTTACTAGATAGATAGATAGATAGATAGATAGATAGATAGATAGATAGATAGATAGATAGATAGATAGATAGAACTTTATTTGTCCCCAGCAGGAATTTTAGCTTTTTTTAACAATGGCTGTTTAAATAAATAAATAACTATACACACTTAAAATGACTATAAAGAAAGAAAAATAAAAAGAAAGAAAAGTTCTGGTCTGGCCATCCCAGTCCCAGTGAGGCATTATGCAGACATCTTGCTGTTAGTATAAAGGAGCCCCAGTAGCGTTTCTTTGACACATTTCTGCTGAATAATTTGTTGCCTGTATGTCCACAGCGTTAGTGTGTCAGTCAGAGGTTGTGTAGCATTGTTCATAATTTTGTTTTAATTCTCTTCCTTGCTACTACCTCCAGTTGGTCCAAAATACATCCCATAACTGAGTTTGCCCTTTTATTTAACTTGTTGATTCAGGGGGCCTCTCTTGAAGTGATGTTACTAGCCCAGCACACCACAATGTAGAAAATCACATTGGCCTTCTCAACGTTGTAGAAGATGTGAAGGATGTCACCACACACATTAAAGGAACATAGCCACCTAAGGAAAATTAGCCTGCTCTGCCCTTTCTTATATTGTTCTTCTGTGTTCACATACCAGTCCAACCAGTCATTAATGTGGACCCCAGAGTACTTGTAGGAGTGGACCATCTCTACATCCACTCATTGAATAGTGACAGCGAGAAACAATTACCAGTTCAATGATTTTACTGATGTTAAGATGCAGACAATTCTCTTTGCACCTAGAAATAAGTTCTCCATCTGACTCCTGTACTCATTCGCATTTTCAATACACCCCATAAATGCATAATCATCTGAGAATTTCTGCAAATGACATGACTTGGTATTATATTTTAAGACTGAGGTGTGGAGACAGGACTAATCCTTGTGGTACTCCAGGGTTGCTCACATCTGTTATCAGAAACACAGTCCTTGAGTCTCAGAAACTGCGGCCTGCAGGACAGTCTATTGTCCAGGACACCATAGGCTCATCCACCTGCCTATCTCTGAGTTTATCCCTTAACAGGGATTGTTGGATGGTACTGAAGGTAGAAGAGGATTAAAAAACACAATCCTCACAGTGCTGCCAGCTTCGTCCAGGTGAGAATAAGCCTTGTGGAGCAGACAGATAATTGCATCCTACAGTCTAATCTAGACAAACTGCAGTGGGTCCAGTGGTCGAGTCTCTAAAAGGTCTTCCTGATGTGAGATGTACTGTAAGTGAAAGGCTATTCAGTGTATTTTGTGGCATATTGTTGAATATTAAAAAAAAATGCGTGAAACTTTGAAAGCCAGAGCCCATTTTAGGCCTGTGTAGATCAATACCAGCCCTGTCAAATTTGTCTGTCTGGGGTGGAAGTTGTTTACGGATATTTTACAAGCCCATGCCCTCAACGCTGTAAACGTATACTCAGTTCTTATCAGTCTGCATTGATTGTTTAAACTTTGAGTAACTTCAGTTAGACATCATCCATTTCCTCTATTAAGAGAAAGTCTGCCTACTGTCTATATACTCCATATGTTCTGTATACTCTGGGTTCATCTGTGCCCAATGAATGTCTAGAGTAAGAATAAAATATATTTATGTTCAAGTTTTCTTCTTTGTCTCTCTCTTGATAGAGATCAGTCCCTAATGCACCATTGATTATTGTTTCCAAAAGCCTTTCAAAATCTAAATGTCATATTGTAGATAGCACTTGTAATTAACTGGAAGTTATACGACACAGTCAGCACACAAATCCCGATCAGCTTATTTCTTAACTTCACTTTGTAAAAAGAAATTGAAAACCACCTGTGAAATCCCTGGCTTTAGCAGTCAAAGAATCTGTTATTGTCGGAATAGCGATACAAAGAGCTAAATATATATAAAGATTACACTAACTCCTAATTAATGTGTGGTGACAGCAGAGGATGTGTTTTTCATTCACAGTAGGTGCCACAAGCCTTAAGCATCCAAGACTTGATCCTTTTCTTTCTTTAATAATAATACTTGAAAAAATAACATACAATTATGTACATATTTGCTGAGATTGAATAGAAAAGGATTTTATTTATGAGACGTTTTTCATATACAGTATATTTATAAATATATTTGGCATATTTAACAGAAAGATCAATCATTTTATGCAATAGCATCAGAAGATGTATTATTTTGTGTGGTATAAATTTCTTTCTGGCTCTGCAGTAGACTAGTATCCCGTCCAAGGGTGTTTCCTACCTTTCACCCAGTGCTACTAGATGAAGGCAAAAAACATGAAAATATATGAATTCCATTAACAGAATATGCTTGAATAAGTACACAACAAGTTACTCTAAATTGCCACAGGATTTGTAACTGTGAATGTGTACTTGAGTGTGTCTTGTGGTAGGCCAATGCCCTGTCCAGTGCTAGTTTCATCCTTGCATTCAGTTCTGCTGAGGTAGGCCTCCGCTCTCCACAACCCTCAACTGTAATGCATGTGGTGAAAATTGGCTTCATTTTGCCCCTTTTTTCCTTCTGATTTTCTTTTGAAGCATATGGGTTCAACTATACCCATATTCAGAGGAGGGGGGCTCACAAGATAAATCATAAAACCCATGGCACCTCTCTGTTCTCCAGAAACCTGATTACATTACTGGCTCCCTGAGTTTCAATAACCTTAAAGATTACTTTAAGAAGTTAATTCTTTTCATCTGCTGATTGGTGGCATAGTTGCCAGATTGGCCGGTTTCACATCCAAGTGGACTATTTTTAAATCCATCATGCGTGAAAAATTGCATAGAATTATCTCTTCATTTTTGCCTATTTATCTTATGTGTGAGAAAAAAAAGCTTATTTGCAGCTCCATGCTCCTTTGAGCTCCTTTTATTTTCATATTATGACAGTGAAATGTCACATAACCTCCTTTTTTAAAATTTAAAACTTGTCAGTTTCAAAAACAATTACCTTCAACCTCTGACATTGCAGTCACAAGTACTATTACCCCATTACTGAAAAAAATGTGTATTGCATTAGGTATCAACCAGTTGCAGCTGATAAAGCAGTCGGTCTAAAACAAAGTAAAAATGGGACAGGAATGCAGAGCAGTGCAGAGGCAACAAATACTGTAGCTAATGATGTTTACCTGAGGTGCAATTATTGAGTTCATAAGGATTACTTCTGAATGCTTTGAAATCAATTCCGGTTTTTTAGTGTGATGTACCTCCTAATTCATGGATGATGAGTAAATTTCCACAATATAACATTCTTGTCTTGATGTATATTTGTGGAAAATGTTGAGGTGTTTGGCCCTCTAGACCTGAAAAACATTTATTTGTAGGCCAATTATGTGCAGGAAATTATTCAGCAAAAAAGATCAGAAGGACTTAAAGTTGTGCATGCCACATCAGCCAACTTCAGGGGTTCACCCTCAAATGGGATACAAGGGGTCAAAGTTACTCCACTTCACAAAATTTCAAAGAAATAGGTCTCGGTAAAATGTGGCATGTGGAGCATCATTTTATACTATTTTGATTTAGATGATCATGAATATGTTAATATTTTTGATATTTCATTCTTTACTGTAGCCATCTACAAGCCACTCCTAGAATGTTACAAATGACAAATTTCAAACGTGCGGGTTATCATTTTAAACTATTTCAAGGTCAGTGATTATGAATATGATGCTATTTTTGGTTTTTGATCATTTACTAGTCTTCTATGGACTTCTATAAGAAGGCGAAAAATGAAAAATTTCTATTACAATTGAGAATTTTTAGACCTTAAACATTTAAAATATACCAAACAGTTTAACGTTTCAAATATTGAACAATTCTTATTTATTGCTAGCCATCCCCTGCGGCTCCGCCTGCGTAGTAGTGAAACAGGACCTTGAGGAGGGCCCTGCCTGGCCCCCGATTCTTGGCATCACGCTTCCCCACTCCCCTCGGCCTGCAGCCTCTGTCTCGGATTAGTGCAAATAAGTCGCTTCTGCAAGCAAACTATGATTCTTAGAGCGATGAGAGAAGTCGCAAAATCAACTTAAATGTTGATGCAAATTATAGGAAAAAACCCAAATGTAAATCCATTAAGTAGTTCTCTCTTTCGCTAGCTAAGTGGAGGTAAGGAACACCCCCCGCAGCTGGCCGTGAGTGAGGAGGGAAACGTCCCACTCCCTTCGGTCCGCTGCGTGTCTCTCGGATTCACGCAAATAAATCAGTTGCGCAAGTGAACTGTGATTCATAGCACAATGAGAGAAGTTGCAAAATCAACCAGAATGTTCAAGCAAATTATAGAAAAAAACCCAATCTAAATCCATTAAGTAGTTCTCTAGTGAAAAACGGAAAGACAGACAGACAGACATTGGATTTTATATATACTATATAGAGATGTATTTTTACCTCATGAAGCAAATTATTTCTAATGAACACCCTGAATTAGGGTGAATGTAGAGAGAGGATAACTGCAGTACATAAACAACTTTGTAGCAACTGTACTACTTTTGGATCATTTTTGTAAACAAGTGTAAAGCCCAGAAGAAGTTGCATTGCGTCTTTGTGGACCTGGAGAAAGCATATGACAGGGTGCCTCGAGAGGAGCTGTGGTATTGTATGAGGAAGTCGGGAGTGGCAGAGAAGTATGTAAGAGTTGTACTGGATATGTACGAGGTAAGTGTGACCGTGGTGAGGTCTGCGGTAGGAGTGATGGATGCATTTAACGTGGAGGTGGGAATACATCAGGGATCGGCTCTGAACCCTTTCTTATTTGCAATGGTGATTGACAGGTTGACAGACAAGATTAGACAGGAGTCCCTGTGGACTATGATGTTTGCTGATGACATTGTGATCTGTAGCGATAGTAGGGAGCAGGTTGAGGAGACCCTGGAGAGGTGGAGATATGCTCTAGAGAGGACAGGAATGAAGGTCAGTAGGAACAAGACAGAATACCTGTGTGTAAATGAGAGGGAGGTCAGTGGGATGGTGAGGATATAGGGAGTAGAGTTGGCGAAGGTAGATGAGTTTAAATACCTGGGATCAACAGGACAGAGTAATGGGGATTATGGAAGAGAGGTGAAAAAGAGAGTGCAGGCAGGGTGGAATGGGTGGAGAAGAGTGTCAGAAATGATTTGTGACAGACGGGCATCAGTAAGAGTGAAAGGGAAGGTCTACAAGACCTTGGGGGTGGTGGAAGATGTGTGGGTGGCAATTTGCTGAAATTAAATGGGCTGTCCAATACTGGGTTAGGTTTTGTAGGACTGCGCGGGGTTTTTATAGATGTTGGACTGAAAAGTGCCTGTCAAATCTGGCATCCCTGATTGTAAACCTCTGGCAAAGGGAACCTTTTTCTGGGGGTACTTACAGCGTTAAGAACTGCTTTCCTCCTTGGCCTCAGGATTTATCAGTGGTTGATGGCTGTCAAAATTAGACAAAGGATTGCATTTTCATGGTATGATGCTTATGGCAAAAAACAGTGTTCAGTTCTTTTTTACAAAGAACTCCAAACAATATTCTTTTGAGAATAAGGAACAGTGTAGTGGAAGAATTGCAATACCAGCCTATTCATCGCTAGTTTCCTAGGTGAAACCTGTCTGTTGTTTCACTCAGTAAAAAAAAAAAAAGTTAATCCAATGCCTAAGAAGGTAATGTCATATATATTAGTTAAAATGTAATGCATTCAGAGGCTGCTGATGACACACACACACACACACAGAGTAACTCTTAACTTTTCTTTGGTTCTCCTCCCTCTTATTTGCACCTCACAAATGGTATCTCAAAACGTTTCACTGTAAATAACATTTGTACAATTAGTTCCATATTTACAGAATTTCAGAAATACATTTGCTTATAAAATTAATGCAGGAGAAAATAACTGGATGTGTGGATGCAGATTTACTCCGCCTATCAGAGACATTTTGGTTTTGCAGATTTCTCAACACTATTTTTCCAAATCACAGAATTACATCTGCTTGTACAAATTGAACAGATTTATTTGTAACATATTTTACTGCAAATTAAATGATGATATATGATGATGTATGCTGTACTCAGTATGTCCGTTTTGGGGAACACTGGCATAACCTAATTTTTTTGCCAATGCATTTTTTTGTTTCCTATTTAGATTGGATCTTTGGTGAAAAATCTCTAAACTGTTCATTGCTTTCAAAGCAGAGATGCCCTTATCTGGATAAACACAATATTGTCATCTCGCCTCATTTGTTGATTCGGACCTCACCGTTGGGTAACAAATTGGTAGTCCCTTCAGAAGTCCAGAACGTGAAAGATCAGCAGATAGTGAAAGGCATCTCAGTGCAGTCATCGTGCTGTAAAAATTCAGTCACTCAAAATAAGACGCAGCCCCCAAATACAGGGAAAATTGGAAGCAGTGAAAAACTGTTCATCCATACCAGACGTATGACTTTCAAAGAAGATGATGGCCAAATCAAAAGGATCACATCTTGCAACCCTACAAGAGTAAAGCACCTGATAACTTTGACACGAGGAAGCTTATCAGAGCAGCCATTTGCTCAGCAAGAGAGAACAACATCTGTGTTTAGGGAAACTGAAAACCCTATAAGATTGTACCAGACAGCCTGCTCGGATTATAAACTGGAAATATTCCAGTCAATACATCAGAAACAAAGGTGTTCCACTTCATGCAATAAGCCACAAAATAGTCAGAAAGAAAGGCTCTCGGCAGACAGACTGATTTTCCAACCAACCTCGACAAGCCCATTATCAGATGGTGAAGCCAACGTATCAGACTGTAACACAGTTGAATGTGTTCACATTGATCTTCAAAGCAATGGCACTGAAATATTATGCACTGAAAATGATTTGGTCAGTACTCCTGAAATGCATAGCCCCGATGATTTTAGTCTACCAAGTTCTGATGATTGTTTATCTATGTGCTGTACGTCTGAAGCAGAAGCATCAGAACCAGTTGATCATCTACAGAAACTGAAGGGAAACAGCCAAACTACGAACTATTATAACTTGACGAAAATTTCACTGATAAAAGACCAAAGAGAATCAAACGATTGCTTATTGCTCAGGCCTAGTACTGAGAAAGCGAAACCTCAATCACAGGTAAACAGCTTACAGTTTTTGTGGACTCAAAGAATGTGGACAGATCTTATTTGTTTGGTTTATATAAAGACAATAATGAATCCTGCTTAAGCTTTGGAAGATGGTCCCATGGTGCAAATGGAGAGTATAACATTAGCTAGCTACAGTTGTTCACACGCTCTCTTCTATTTGTTTAAAACAGATACTTTACATACTGTCTTATTACTCGCCTCAAGCCTTATATTAGGCACAATAGTCACCTTATTTTGATCTCTTTTAATCTCTCTGTTGCCTAAGACATATTTTTCTGATCTTTTTTATTTGTTATTTTAAGGTACTTATATTTTCTGAGTTTATGGTGCTTGCAATTGCCCTTGTACATTATAGGGTACTGTATGTACTGATTATGGCATGCTTATTTTCTGATCTGACTTTTGCTTGTTTGATTACATTTCTACTTTTTGCTGTCGTCTCTTTGCACATGTAAGAAGCACTTTTACAGGTGGCCATCATTGTCCATACAACCGGATGAGCACAGTGCTTGACTCTCCACTGACAATGTCTTGTTAGCCTGATAAGTGAAGGCCACAGAAAAGCAAGCAGCACTGCTCATCACCACTGCAAATTATAGATACTGTGGCATGGCTATAGGACCATTGTATAGAGCTGGGGTGTCCACAGTTTTTCGGCTTGTGAGCTACTTTTCAAATGTTCAGGTCGAAAAGATCTACCTACATTAAAAATGCTATATATATATATATACTGTGGTGGGTTGGCACCCTGCCCGGGATTGGGATTGGTTCCTGCCTTGTGCCCTGTGTTGGCTGGGATTGGCTCCTGACCCCCGTGACCCTGTGTTCGCTTCAGCGGGTTAGAACATGGATGGATGGATGGATATATATATATATATATATATCTATATATATATATATATATATATAGATATATATAGATATATATATATATATATATATATAGATATAGATATATATACATACAGTGGAACCTCGGTTTGCGAGCATAATTCATTCCGGAAATGTGCTCGCAGTCCAAACACTCGTATATCAAAGTGAATTTCCTCATAAGAAACAATGGAAACTCAGATGATTTGTTCCACAACCCAAAACTATTCATATAAAAATGATTAATACAAAATATATAGTAAAAATACATAAAACAAATTAACCTTCACTTTACCTTTGAAAAGAATCATGGCTGGTGTGAGTGAGATTCTAAAATTCTACATAAAATCATGTTCTTAATTAGTGCCCAGTTTTTGCTTCTAGTTAACTTCATTCAATTCATTTGCAGTTTAAGACTCAGACCCTTTAAATCAGGGATGAGCAGCGTTGGACTGCAATGGCTTCACGTTTTTCTTCCAACCCAATTGCTTCATGAGAAGTCATGAGAAGAATTGCTGATGAAGCACGTATTCCTCAAGTGACACTTTATGCTTAATTTTAGTTTTCTCACTTATTAATGTTTTGAACCCTTAATTACTTATTTTAGTCTTAAACAGCTGTATTCGTTGTTTTAACTGCTCCTTAATAGCAATAAGATGCAAATGACAAAGGAACCAGCAGTTCTACATCAAGCTTATCTCCATTTCCTCCCATTTGTATTCATCTTTCAATATTTAGTTTAATTAAGTACTCAGAAGGAAACTCAAAGGGAAGAACTGAAAATTATTTCTCTGTTTAAGACTTCAGATCACTTGGATGATACATAAGTCATTAGAAAGGAAGAAAAAATTATGATTTAAGAATGAACTGACATAGTGGATTTAAAATGCGAACAAGCCATGAAGTTACGTAAGATCTGTTATTGGTGAGGATTGGCTTCTAATTAAGCAACTGGTTTGGAACAAAAACCTGCAGCTCTCCAGGATTTGAGTTGGCCTCCCCTGTTCTATCCTAAACTTACTAAAATGTTATCTGATTAAATTTAAATGTATACCTTTAACTTTTGTTCACTTCCTGTCACTTGATTGCATGCTGGTTTAGAAAAGGAAAAAAAAAAAACAAAACAAAGAAATATTTCTTGCACTTTTCCCACTGATAACTGAAACAGGCAGGTTTTGACTTACATACATTTTCACAGAAATAATTTTGCATTTGTGAAACATGAAACACACAAACAGATTTTTTTGGGAAGGAGAACAAGGAATGCTGCTTTCTAATTCCTCATCCGCGCTTCTCTGTTTGCCTGAGTTCTTTTCTACAGCGGCATAAAGCCAGTTGCCACAGCAGTACAATCAATGCTATTTAGGTCTTTCGTTCACATCATTCTGGAGAGTGAAGCAAGTGACATGCTGCATATTTTCTACACAAAGACCCGGTAAACGCACCGTTGTGCCCATCAGTGAGTTTTCTCCACAGGAAAATCTAACTACACAAAAAGTCTAATAATCGTCTTATCCCAGTTGAGGATATGCACACTTACTTACAGTAATTTGTTTTCCCACTAGATATCTTTACTGAAGGGTGGCACGGTGGCACAGTGGGTAGCACTGCTGCCTCACAGTTAGGAGACCCGGGTTCGCTTCCTGGGTCCTCCTTGCATGGAGTTTGCATGTTCTCTCTGTGTGCTCAGGTTTCCTCCCACAGTCCAAAGACATGCAGGTTAGGTGCATTGGCAATCCTAAATTGTCCCTAGTGTGTGTGTGTGTGTGTGTGTGTGCCCTGCAGTGGGCTGGCACTCTGCCCAGGGTTTGTTTCCTGCCTTGTGCCCTGTGTTAGCTGGGATTGGCTCCAGCAGACGTGGGTTGGATAATGGATGGATGGATCTTTACTGAAATACTAAATAAAAGGCAGATGCGTATGTAATTAATGCATGAAAACGGTTCCAGTCAGGAACTAAACCCTTTCTTCTTTTGTGAATTGTACGAATATCCCTGGAAGGTAAACGGAATTTACATCATGAATTTTTTTGCAAAGTCAGTTTTCTGTAAATCATCTCGGCCATTGCTACCAATTTTGTTTATACTTTAGGAGGTTGGATGAACTTTTACTTTTAGAATTAATAGTATAGTAATAGTGCGGCCTAATGGGTTTGACCTCATGATAACAAGCCCCAACTGGAAGTCATGCATATCATTTTGTTATCATATACACGTATAAATAGAAATGATAGACTTATAATAGAAAATGAGAAAATTCTGAAGAAGGAAAATCATGCTGACATTTTATTATGCCGTTTACAAGAACTACTGGAAGACATGGACTGTACTTATAAGACAGGGGCAACTATTGATGATGACGATTGGGCTAATGTGAAGAATGGAGGTGTAGTTAAAGTTGATTAAGGTATTTATAGTAAAATCAAATAACATTAAACAGTTGAAGGTAAAAAAGTTGAAAGTATAATTCTAATAACATAAATATAACAGACAATAATTATTTAAGATACAAAAAATATAAAAAATTCAGTTCTGCTAATTATATACAGTAATATGTGTTTCCTTTCAATCACTGGAAAAATCTTCTAAAGAATTACTTCACACTTTTATACTGTATGAGTTACTTTTATAGAGTACGTTTTTCATTAAAATAAAGCTATGTCCGTTTTTCTGGCGGCTTTGTGGCTAAGGATCTGCGCTCGGATCTGGATAGTTGTCGTTTCAAGTCCCATTACTGCCAGAAGGGATCGCACTCTGTTGAGCCCTTGAGCAAGGCCATTAACATGAAAACTGCTCCAGGGGTTCTGTACAATGGCTGACCCTGTGCTCTGAACCCCAGGGGTCATGCAAAAAGACAATTTCCCTTCAGGGGATTAAGAAAGTCTATGAAATAAAATCAAAATACAGAGAGGTACCCCAAAGCAATTTGGTGATAAAACTGCAATGAAAGTGAAAGAGGGGCTCCAGCCTGTCACCTGTATGAGAATACCAATGAAGTGATATGACGTAAGAGATTCATGCCCACCATGGAGAGCTGTTAGTATAAAGACAACGACAAAAACCACTGTGGGTCTGTTTTCAAGAAATTACATACTGATAATAAAAAAAGGTATCATCTGTTCACTCAGGGGCCCTTTATCTAATCATAGAACTTATTAAAGATCTGGACGCATTCAGTGTCAAAACTTTGTAATAATAGAAGAGACCAGGATTTGCCAGATGTTTTCTCATGGCACTGTTTATACGTTTTAAATATGTTTCTTCTATCTACTATACATACATATACAAAAACCTCCACATTCAAACTATACATATAATGCATATAATACATATTTTTTCTTTCAGTCAAACATAAATACTTCATTTAAATTATAATCAATTTAATAATTAATTTCTCTATTTAACTGCTACTCATTTACAGCCTTTGGGACTTCGTACTGATTAATCTTTTGGGAACTCGGTTTTCTTTCTTTTCTTCCATGATAAACAAACGCATGCTTAAATTGACTGACTAATTAAATGACTTTCTACTGATGACAGGTATCAAATGGCTGGCCTGCATTTCATCCAAAGCCCCTGAGAGTTCCGTCCTATAGCAACAGAAATGTGAAGGTACAGACAATTTTGAAACTGTTCCATGATTTTTGAACTAAGAGTGTCATGAGTCTCCACACATATAGAAGTAACTGTGTGAATTCATCCAGTAATTAATGTGTATAGTTAATATGTTGGGCTGGTCATTTGGCCCCACTGGCCATTCTATTTCGATGTATGTCACTTTGTCACTGGTTTGTACTCCTGTTAGACACAGCAGGCGTTATAAATGGCCAAGATGGTGAATTAAACAAATGTATGAATTCAGGTCCAGGGTTTCACACAACTAAAGCTGCTGGAAATGAAATCCATACCAGTCAGATTCATTGTTAAAAGACTCTTTATATTTGATTGTAATTCTTTTTTCATTTTAAAAAATCTTAAAATATTTTTGGTAGTGCAAGTCCACATATTACTGTATAATCTGTCATTTCTTCATCTAAACTGCTTGCCGTTACCTTTTCATTTAGTGATGTTTAACTCATATGATGAATTTTACATGAAAATATAGCAACAGACAGCAAACGGGTAGACTGGAAATGCTTAGCAACCAATATGAAATACTTTTGTGACCCAGTTTCTGTTGCTTTAAATATTTCAGTATGGTGTTTGAATTACTACAGGATGCCAAGAACAATAAAATGTGCCAGCCACTTAGAAAACCTCTAGATGCTGAAATGCAAGTGACCGAGGGGCATATTGCAGTCTGCCATCTTCTTCATGTGCTGAAAGAGGGGCTTGGAAACACCTGCGTGCAGAAGAGGGGCGAACAAAGCAAATGGTACTTTACAGTGCTTAACTTAAAGTCTTCTTTAGCAGTGGACTTATCTACTGTATGCAGGGTACAAGGTACTGGGAATATTCAGTATGTATATCATTTGGGAAATGCTTTTTTAATATATTTTTTAATGCACAGCCATTAATATTCTGAACATGCTTGCCACGCATAGAATGGTGAGCAGCCAGAGTTTGTGTTGACAAGATTCTTGATATTAGGGCACATCTTTAGAAAATTAGATATGAATGCAAAACTAACAAGTATTTCTGAATCTACAATATTAACATACGAAAATTGGCAACAAGGGGCCTAATTAAACATGAAGCTCAGTAATTAAAGAATTGTGGCTAGAATGAAAATCAGCTGATTTTACTTATTCAGGAGCTGACTTCAATAACAAACTAAGATGAAAAATGAAGGAAGAAAGATTTAGGAGACAATTTCAATTAGGAGTCTGTGACTAAAAAGACAAAAAAAAGAAGCAAACAGCAGCCTCTGTCGCCCTAAGAATGTTGTATTTCAGCTTTATAGTTTACACAATTTGGAAAAAGTATGTGGGCATCCCTCCAAACTACTGAGTTCAGGTGTTTCAGCCACACAGGTTGTTAGCAGGTACATAAAGGAAATCAAACACACAGCCTTGTGATCTCCATTGAAAATCATTAGCAATAGAATGGGCCACACTCAGTGACTTTAAACATGGCACTATGCTAAGTATAGTAGTATGTGAAATTTCAGCTCTGCTAGATCTTCCCTGATGAGCTGTAAGTGTTATTATTGTGAAGCAGAAGCACCTAGAAGTAATAACAGCTCAGCCATGAAGTGGAAGACCATGCAAACTCGGAGCGGGGCTGCTGAGTGCGGAAATGCATAGCTTGTAAAGATCTCCTCTACTCTGTGGCATCGCTCACGAATCAGATCCAAACTGACACTAGAATCCAAATCAGCATAAGAACTGTGCATCGGGAGCTTCATGAGCTCCATGGGTGTCCATGGCCAAGCAGCTGTACACAGGCCGGAGATCACTATGTGCAGTGCCAAGTGACAGTTATATTGGTGTAAAGCGTCCCATCACTGGACTCTGGAGCAGTGGAATCATGTTCTCTAGGGTGGTGAATAACGCTTCACTATCTGACGGTATGATGGATGAATCTGGGTTTGGTGAATGCCAGCTGAACGCTACCTAGGAGACTGCATAGTGTCTATTGTAAAGTTTGGTGGAAGGGGTATAATGATCTGGGCTAGTTTGTCAGGGTTTAGGTTAGGCCCCTTAGTTCCAGTAAAGGGTACTGTTAATGCTACAGCAAGCAAAGACATTTTAGATAATTGTGTGCATCCAACTTTTAAGACCCTTTTCTGTTCCAGCTTAGCTGTGCCTCTGTGAACAAAACTAAGTCCATAAAGACATAGAGGAACTTGAGTGGCCTGCCCAGAGCCCAGGCCTCAACCCAATCAAACACCCCTGGGATGATTTGGAGTGCAGATTGTGTGCCCAGTGCTCTCGTCCTACATCAGTACCTAACCTCACAAATGGACTTTTGGCTGAATGGGCACAAATTCCCACAGATTCAATCCACTCTTCTCAGAAGCCATAAAGTTGGGGAGCCAACTCCATACTGATGCCTATGGTTTTGGAATGGGATATCCAAAAAGCTCATATAGCTGGGATGGCCAGATGTCCACAAACTTTTGGCTATACAATATAATGTGTTAACCAGCAGTCTTTTCAGCATGTGTTAGAGGAAGAAAACAAATCAGCAGATTATATATTAAGATTGCCATTTGAAATCCTTCCAGTTTTGAAAATGTTGAATAGTCTAAATTTTATTATGAACAATTTTTGCATAAATCAGTATAAAAATGATAACCCAAATTCATTGGGTTACCCCTTTTGCTAAAATCATTATGAGAAAATTCCTTGAGAGGCCTATAGAGATATTTGCAAGTCGCCACTTTTCCGGCTGTTGGTGCGAGTGGGCATACGGCTCCAGTAATGGTCGCTGTGCTGTCCAGAGCTCTTTGCACCCAGGACTGCTGCAATCTGATGTGAACCCTGTGAGCATGAATTGAATTAAGTAGGACAGAGAATGTTAACGTTATGAAACTCTATTTCACAATTCATTTTTTTAAGTAAAGCATTTAATAGTGCACTACAAGAAAGAAAATGTAAATATCTGTATGGCATTTTATATTACTGATTAATCTGTTTTCTCAAATATTATACTTTTAGGAATGTTCCAAAGATCAAGAAACACCAAGCTAAAACTCTCCCTTCAAGAAGACCAATCACGTGTCACAACGTCTACAATCAGGTTATTGCAAAGTTGTGGTTAACAAAGCGAACAAACACACAGAGAAGTTTGTGAGATTTTGCAGCGTTTGATGTTTGACATCTTCACAGTTTGCTTCTTTACATTTATGACTCTGAGAGTATGGAATGGACGCGATGATTGGCTTACACGTTGTCTTTGCAACATGAAAAAGAAACATTTTGGATTTACATATACAGCAGGGGTGTCGAACTCCCGGCCTGGAGGGATGCAGTGGCTGCAGGTTTTCATTCTAACCATCTTTTTCATTAGTGACCAGTTTTAGCTGCTAATTAACTTCTTTTACTTTAGTTTTAATTAACTTGAATAAGGCCCCTTAGTTATCTGTTTTTTTAATTAGCAGTCAAGCAATAATGAGACAAAAAATGAGCTGCCACATGACCAGTTCACCTGTGCCCGTCACACAATATCTGAAACTAAAGAAAAGTGAAGGTCTTGATAACCCTAATCTCTTAGGTCACCAAAACAGTTTAACGAACAGAAATTCAAAAGTTTTGGAAATGGCTGCTGTGGCAGAATGAGAGTGGCAACAGGCCACGGAATTAAATAACGGGCTTAATTAACAGCAAGAATCAGCTTCTCATTAATAGATTGGTTGGAGTTTGAAATCCCAGTTTAGCTGATCATTTGGTGTCTCGTTTCACATCTCATTTCTGTTTGGTTGCCATTTCATGAAGAAACGAATCAATTCAGAGCAGTGAATCCTTTAAAAACAGAGCTATTAAAATAAAGGTAAAAAGAGATAATTAGCAGTGAAAACTGGTCAATGATTAGGAAAAGGGTTAGAATGAAAGCCTGCAGCCAAAGCAGCGCTCCAGGCCTGGGGCCACATGTATGAATGAAATGTTGCGTAAGAACTTTTCCACGTTCAAATCGCGAGCACAGAAATGGTACCTCATACCTGTCGTGTAAGAACTTTTCCACATTCAAATCGCGGCTTTATAAATAAACAATATGCGGTAAGTTTCAGTGTATTAGTGTAATGCATCTGATTGTAATTAACTTGTAACAATATAATGATCCAGGGAATAGCCATAGTATTCCAAATACCATAACTGCTTTAGCGTTGTTACTCACTGCACTGCTTCTTCTTCTTCTTCTTTCAGCTCCTCCCGTTAGGAGTTGCCACAGCGGATCACCTTTTTCCATATTACTCTCACTGCACCACTCAGAGTATTTATATTACTGTATCTGAGTGTGAATCACAACAACAGCTGATCGGAAAGAGAATTATCGGTATACAGCTTCAAGGACACGCTACCTCAGCCACGGCAAAACATTTCAAAGCCTTTCCTGTACGGACCTCGCGGTTCAGAAACAGTTTCATCCCAAGAACTTTAAACGCACTCAATCAATTGCTCCTTGTAGAACTGTCTGTACTTATAAGTACAATCACCCCACTGTAAACTTGCACTACAGTTATAATATCGCACAACCTGAGCCACTTTATAAAGCGCGTATTTACATATGATGATGATATCATTTTTAAGATGAAATGCAGCAAAATATGTTTATTATATTATACAGATAAAAGTTTAACTTAATTTAAATAATCTATATTCTTCACTGGGACTGGCATGAAGAACAGAATAATTAAACATGTACTACGAAGATATTTCAATGTTCCTTAAATGTTTTGAAGAATTGGCGCTCTAAGCTTACAGATGGCTTAACGTCTATTACAGAGCTGATTGTGTGGCGATCGGTTACTTGGAGAAAGAAAAGCAAGGACTGCAGGGGCGGCCACGCCAATATATATTGAATATAAAACAGAAAGAGAAAATAACGACACAGCTAAAAAAAAAGCAAATTTCGACAAAAGTTAAATGCTTGTATCATGAGCACGAGGTGGCTATGCAGTGCTCGCAACGGACGTGGCCATCCACCGTGCATAAGATACCATATTGACATTGGCGGCTTAAGGAGCCACCGATTCTTTCTCTGCCTAGGGCCACAAGCCTAGAGCCGCCCATGAGTACTGCTGCAATAAATAATTTCATCGAAGGTCGCGCACAGCCATGAAACCCATGTTTAATAACGTGCTTTAACTCCTATCATCATGAAAATGATATCACATATACATCTCAGTATTTTAGTTATTCAGAGAGCTGTAATATCACACATGTAATGTATTCTGTGTCCAGTCGGAGGAAGAGAGCCGGTTTAAGAAGCAAGTAGTGATTCACACACATAGAGCACATAGAAGATCACATACAAAACAAATCATTTAACATGCTACTTTAATTACGATGTGATTTGAGAAACTGGTTAATTAAACGATTTTAAGATGACATTTATGATGTTCTACTTTAATGACAAAATAAACTACATGATTAAAGTGGAAATTTCAAGATTGAAGTTGACATTTCATGCTTTTTCCCCACTGTGTGCCTTTTTTTTCTCTGTACCCTAATAAGCTTTCATATGACACTCAGACAGTGGGCTACGACTCGCCTTTTCACAGCAACTTTGATATCTGACAACTTCTTTTTTATTTCCAGCACTGGGCGACTTTGTGAACGTGAGCTTTCAAGTTTCTCCAACACGCTATGTCACTCAAGCAAATTCCTTTTGTTGATTATACCACGGTTTAAATAAACAAATAGTATGTTTTTCCTTTGCCTCCACTTGGTATTCACTGGAATTCGTATATTTTCCCTGTGCTTTTCCCATTGTCTTTACACAGAAGGCTGAGCTTAAGGAAGATTTATATTGATTTGCATATTCAAAGAGGCGTAATTCTGGGAGGAGCTGGGGCGGGACAGAAGGTGCGTGCACGAGCGTTACTTTTCACGCCGACTGGGATTTATGGAGCGGAAGAACACGAAAGTTGGAGTACGCACATTCCTGCATCTGGATTTTTCTGTGCGTAAACACATTTCGGCTTTTGTGCTTACGTCATGTTATAGTGCGAATTCTACGCACATCATTATACATGAGGCCCTTGGAGTTTGACACCCCTGATATAGAGGGACACAGTGTGTTTAAATATAGGCCCAGGCACTGCCTTTGTGGAGTTTGTACTTTCTCTCGGTGTCTGTAATGGATTTAATTCCAGCTGGCGACTCTGCATTAGCCCAGTATGAGTGAGGTAGGCTATGTGCAATACGACTGATGGGTGAACCATCCAGGATTTGCTCCAGCTTGTGTCCAGTGCTACTGGGGTAGACATCATCTCCCCTTGACTGGAACCACAATAGCCAGCTAGAGAATGGAGGGATACCATGGAGGAATAATGAATAGTTTACTTTTATCACCTTTTCCTTTATGTTTAACTGGCTTCTAACATGAAAATATTATTAAGATTCACTCAATGTTAGGAAATCTGAATTACTACAAATGTATATCTAGGTATATTCTGCCAGTTTATAAGTGGTTATATTTATTTAAATAATGTGCAATATTATCAAGAAGAAATGGAATAACTAAAAATGAAAAAGCTCCACAAAGGGATTTCCTTGCTAAAATAATCACATTTCTTTTTAAATATTACATATGAAAACATATCAACTATGCAAGTATATGCAGGGATATTTTTCTACGAACATGTATATTATTCTTCAAATTTGTACATTATGGTTTAATTTTGCATATTAATTAAAATACAGCCTATATTTGATGTTATTTATTGGTCACATTTATTTTGAACTTATTCTTAGACTAAATAAAATGAGAATAAAACAGGTGGCCTGAACAGCTGCCTAAAGTGATTCTGGTTTAGTGAGCCTTCTGTTCAATGAAAACTATTGACATATTATGAGGAACACCAGTACACCTGCTTATCAAGGCAACTATCGAATCAGCCAATCATGCGACAGCAGTGCAATGCATAAAATCATACAGATACGACTCTGAAGCTCCAGTTAATGTTCACATCAAACACCAGACTGGGGATAAATGTGATCCCAGTGATTTTGACCATAGTAGTTGATGGGAGAAGTGCTGGTTTCAGTATTCCTGTACCTGTTTATCTCCCAGGAGTTGCACTCATGACAGTTTATTCAGAAGGGCGAAAAAAAAACAGAAAAACAGCCAGTGAGTGTCAGTTCTGCAGACAGAAGCATCTTGTTAATGAGAATGGCCAGAGTGGCTCGAGCTGACCAAAAAGCTGTGGTAAGTCATATAACCATTCTGTACTGTGGTGAACAGAAAAGCATCTCAGAATGCACAACACATCAAACCTTGAGGCTAAATTGGTGACAATAGCAGAGGATCATGTCGGGCTCCACTCCTATTAGCCAAGAACAGAACGCTGAGGCTGCAGTGGATAACAGGCCCACCAAAACTGAAAAGTGAAAGACTGGAAAAACGCAGCCTTGTCTGATCTTTCAGCTGAGGTTCATAGATGGCAAAATCAGGATTTGGTGCCAACAGCATGAATCCATGCACCCAACCTGCCGTGTGTCAGTATTCCAGACCGGTAGTAGTGGTGTAACATGTAAGGAATGTTGTCTTGACACACTTTGAGCCTTTTAATACCAATCTATCAACGCTTGAATAGTCTATTTAAGTATTATTGTTGACCACGTGTATCCCTTCATGGCCATAATTCACCCATCTTCTAATGCAGGGGTGGGCAGTGTCAGTCCTAGAGGGTCACAGTGATGGCAAGTTTTTGTTCCAACCCAGTTTCTTAATGAGAAGTCAATTATTGCTAATGAATCTCTTATTGCTCAAGTGATGCTTCATTCCACACCTTTCATTGCTTATTTCCATCTTAAACAGCTGCATTCACTGTTTTTAATGGCTCCTTATTGGCAATAAGATGCAAATGACAAAGGAGCCCGCAGTTCTCCATCTAACTTGTTTCCAATTACACCTGTGTGGATTCATCAGGCACTATTTGGTTTAATAAAACGCTTAAGAGAAAAACGTGACAGACTGAAAACGATCCATTTTAGACTTCAAATCATTTAGATGATATCCTTGGAAAGGGAAAAATCTACATTATAAGAACCTAAGATTGCAGTCTAAGACAGGGGTTGCCAACTCCGGTTCTGGAGGGCCACAGTGGCTGCAGGTTTTCATTCTTGCCCTTTTCTTAATTAGTGACCTGTTTTTGCTGCTAATGAACTTCTTTTGAATTCATTTTAATTTACTTGCTCTTGAAGACTCAGAGCCCTTCATTGTTTCTTTTTCCTTAATTATCAGCCAAACGATAATGAAATACAAAATGAGCCAAAACCAACTGGTGTCCATCATATAATATCTGAAAATAAAGAAAGGAATGCTGATCTGCTCAGGTCCACAAAACATTTGAACAGTGTGCTCTTAGAAAAGAGAAAATCAACAATTTTGAAAATGTCTGCTATTAGACAATGAGAGCAGCAACAAGCCACAGAATTAAAGAACGAGTTTAATTAACAACAAGAGTCAACACCACATTAACCATCAGGTTGGAGTGAAATTGGTTGGAGTTTGAGGCGCTGACTTAGTTGGCCTTCTGTTAGTTGACTCACTTTACATTTCATTTGTGTTTGGATGCCATTTAAGGAAAGAAATGGAGCAATTCAGAGGAACGATGAAGAAATTCAGGGAAACAAATCGTAAAAAACAAGTCCATTAAAATTAATTCACAAGAAGTTAATTAGCAGCACAAACTGAGCACTCTTTAAAAAAAGGGTCAGAATGAAAACCTACATCCACAGTGGTCCTCCAGGACTGGAGTTGGCGAGCCCTTGTGTAAGAAGCCATAAAATTAAATAAGGTCTTGTTATGGTGTATAAAATCTGTACATTTTGGTTTCCATTATATTTTGTTCAAGTCAAGACAACAGATGAAATTAACAAATTAAAGCAGGTTTTCTTCCCTTACACCTTACTTTTATAACACTTGTTCATAGCTTCGTGCTAATTTGGTTTTATAGCCTGGGAAAGGATGCTGAGCTGATACCTCAGGCTATTGATGGATGGACATCTGGAACAACAATTTGCTTTATGGCCTAGGACAGGAAGAACTACTGATGCCTCCGAGTACATCAAAGGTTTTGTTGTGTGGGAAAACGGACATTGAATTAATTCATCAATCATTTGGACAGCCAGCCAATCAGGTGCATGTGTTGTGAAACCAAGGCTTGACATTTCATAATAAATATGTCTTGGTTTGGAAAGAAGAAGAGAGAAGCAAGAGGAACGGACGAAGACGGCCCTGGTCGTCAGAAAGGCATCATGAACACCGACTGCTAAATCAAACGCCTCCCTGGGACATTCATCCTTGTCATCTGTAACTTTTTCGTAAGCTTTTTCTAAAGACTATATATATTCAGATATTTTCTAGTATTCTTTGTTCTTGTGGTATTATTATTATTATTATTGTAATAAATACCATGCTGCTTTTAACTTTCAGTGCTTTGTCTTAATGTCTAGAGTGATTGAAGTAATAAGTTAGATTTCTTTGAGCACCTGGTGACAGCCGGATTTTTGCCATTATTTCTGTGCTGCAAGGTTTATATGGCTGAGAGTGAAGAGCGCTATACTCAACAGAAGGGACAGATACGATAAAGAAGGTATTCTTGGCTGATGAATGGCCTATAGTCAAGAGTGCTGAGTCTTTGTATGTTTAAATGTATTCTTGTAGACCAAAAGTAATATTTAGGTCTGAGATATCACTAAAACATCGTATTGTTGTTCATGCCGAAAATAAGTAAGTCTCTTGAAGTGCTGAATGACAGGCTGTTATTCCTATAGCACTTGTGTGGTTTAAAGTGCTAAGGGTTAATCAGCGTGTGTGTGTCATTCATGGAGCACTGTTGTGGTTAGGGTCTGTGTGTGTGTTTATCTATGTGTGTGTGTGTGTTCATCTTAAAGTGCAACAGTAGACCAACCCGATAACGAACTTGATGAGAACATTTACCTTTGAGGAAACAGGTAAAAGGGCAAGTGGAGGGAAATTCCATGATAATACAGGTCTGAAACTGGCAAAGATTGGTTTCTAATTAAGCAATTGTGTTGGAACGAAAACCAGCAGTCACTGCAGCCCTCCAGGATCAAAGTTGCCCACCCGTTCTAATGAACTCTAATCCAGGATGATCTTTCACCATGTTACCAAGGAAACTTTGCCTCAAACTGGCTTGAAGAACATTACAATTAGTTGAGTGTTCTACGGTGGCCTTCCCACTAACCGGATCTGAATCCAATAGAACACTTTTGGGATGAGGTATAGCAGGAGATTTGCAGAATTAATGTGCAGCTGACAAATCTGCAGAAGCCGTGTAGTGCAATCATGTCAACATGGAACAGAATCTCAAAAGCATGTTTGTGCAATCCATGTCATGAAAACTGAGGCTGGATTTAGAGCAAAATGAGGCCCTACCCAGTATTAGCATAGCGATCCTAATAATTTGATCAATGAGTGTACAATGCCAGCCAATTTCTATCCGTTTAGCAGTTATAATTTAAAGGAGCGTGATTTCAGGTAAAACAAGATTTGCCATAATGTAAAGGATGCTTGCTTCTACTGCCTGGGTAATTCATTTAAATTAGCAGATGCCGCCGCACTTAGATTAAAATGCTAGAACAATAGTTCATAATTTGTTGTAGTAAAATCATACTTGCTGTCTCCTTCTTAGTAAACATATATTTAAATCCTTCCATGTTTTAATCCTAAAGTGTTCAGCTTGTCTAATTATGCATATACTCAGCTGGGTTGCCCTCTATGTAGGGTGTGCATATTGTTCTTGTTCACCTAGTTTCTTCACGCTGTCCATTTGACTAGTGGTGTTGGCGTGCTGTGAATGAATTCGATGGACCAGGGTGGAGTTTTGCCTTGTGCCAGCCAGGACAGGCTTTGGTCCAAGAAACGCTGGACTGGAAAATACAAAATGGAGGAACAGACTGGGAGTGTTTACTTTCAAACACCTCTGCAAGCGGCCACATTGATTTCTCAACTTGATACCATTTTTTAAAAAGTCATGGCAGACGAAAGCTTTGTGTGTCTCCCCTCAAGGTAAAAAGGAAAACAGCAAAGGAGATATCATTTTGTATCAAATTAATAAACACACAAGATGTCCTTTAAATATATATATATATTTATTTATTTATTGACTTATTTATTAAAAAGAGGTTTTTAAACTAGGGAATCTTCATTTTCTATCTACAGTGTAAAAGGTCATTTAAAAATAAATAGCATGAAATGTTACAATCCCATAGGATTACAGTGTATGAACAGACAAAATCAGAAAATCAAAATATGCACCTGTAAAAAAACAAGAAATTGAAAGGATAAACACAATACATTTTTCAATAATGCAACAAAGTTATATTATAATAACATCAAAATAAGTAATTTATATATGCAGAACAGGTTGTAAGGAAGCTCTCAACTACACTGAGATCATTAAAAATTCAACTGCAAGATGTTCAGTTTAACAGTGTATGCAAATATGGAAACAAACAAACAACAAACAAACATGTCCATAGACTGGTTTGGTGCAGGAATGCCGATAAATAATAAAACAGGTTGTTATTATTGTAATAAACTGATCTGATTAGGATACTGGTGTAACACAAATACATACAGTACAGCAATACCTACCATTGTGATTTAAAATAAAACGTCAGTAATAAAAAAGCTAATACAGTATTTATAATTTCCATAAGTGCATAAATGTAACACATACTCTATTTTTATCCTTATCTGCAGCTGTACCACTTTGTTGCAGCATCAGAGAATGTTAATAATGTATTCAGTTTTTAGCAAGACAGATTTAAAAGAGATTAAATGGCATTTTAAAAACACTGAGGAGACATCTGATGAGATGGGATCATATTTATTAACATTATTGCTTTTAATTCTTTTTTGTTAATTTCAAAACCATGAAAATGATTTGGCTGTGCCAGTATCAGCATAGCTGCTGCTGTGAGCGATTGTGTCATTTACTGAATTGACTCATTTATTAAGGGAAATGCAGATCTAATATGAATACTATTGATTTGGTAAAAATGAACTACTGTACAGTAAAAGAAAAGTACAACATGTATATACAGTAAGTGCCATCAGCAAACACAGAAACTGGCAAGTAAAATTCAAAATGAACTTTAGAACATTTACGGCATGAAAGTCACCACAGAGTTCATTCAACTTCTGTCATAGTTGATTGGGAATTGATTGACAATGGAAAATGTTGTTCTGAGTTTACAATATGAGATATAATTAAAAAGACACACATAAATCCAGTTCTACCTTATTTTAGCATTTTTGCAAGATAGACTTCATTCTTATGTAATGCTTTCACATATGGTTATTAATAAAAATCTAAATACGACCAGTAATACATTACCATTTGGCATAGAACTTCAGTTAAGCTCTGTATGTGCAATATTTGTTATCTCATTCGCAGGAATATAATTCATTTAACCAAAGTAAGGTGGTTGATCTTCATTATAGGGAAAAAGCTCACTTTAAAATTAAGAGATGTTTTCAAAGTCCAGTAGCAACATTCTAAAAACTCCTGATGGAAATAAGCCAATAGAAAATGTTAATTTACAGTAGAATTCAATAATGATTTGATCGTAGATTGGACAAAAAGATACATCAGCAAAATTAATGAAGATCTATGAGGATATGAGCCACAGTGTCACACCTGTAATTGTTTGTATCTTTTTGCTGTCATCTGAAGATTCCTAATTATGTCTCTACGTAAAGGAATATACACAGCTTTCGTTATATAAAAGGGTGTCTTCTGTTCACATAAATTACATACGACATATTAAATGACAAACTGACACATTTATGAGTTCTCGAAATAAAAGTCTCTCTAGTTCAACCTGTGCAAATTAGGATACATGGGTAGCATCTCCAATAATCGCTTACAGCTTTCCATTTACATTTTTCAGCTTGTGAACTGAAGTTTTTGGAGATGCTGTGATGAAAAAGAGTGGAATAAAAAAAAGGATTAGAATTTGACTCCAACTACTAGGACTGAATTGTGAAAAGGGATGATGTCCAATGCGTGTGGGAGCAGATGTCCACTTCAATGTCATGTAACTTCGGCGAAGGCGATGTGATTCTGAAAGGAGGAGGCAATGGAAATGGCTTTAGTTATAAAATTAAGGAAAATGTCTTTTCCTACACACTCAAACAAACAGCATGCTCTTACATCACACAGAAAATATATCAGGCAATACTTTTCTAAGTTGACTCATGCATGCCTGCTTTGATGGGAAGAAACACTATCATGCGTGACACACATAATCCTAAAATACTTTCAGTTTTATCACAGTCATCTGTTGATGTTATCAAGACATTAAACTGAGGACAACACATGAAGTTGAGGTTTGCACACTTCTGCCCAACCTCTGTAAGTCGCATAGTGAATTCAAAATGAATATTACTATGCCTACTATATATATATATATATATATATATATATATATATATATATATATATATATATACAGCATAATGTATACACTGGATCGATAGATAGATAGATAGATAGATAGATAGATAGATAGATAGATAGATAGATAGATCTTCAGTGCTTTCAGAAAGTATTCAGACTCCTTCGCTTTTTTCACATTTTGTAATGTTGTAGCCTTATACTAAAACCAGTTAAATTATTCTTTTCTCCACATGAAACAGTGCTCAATAACCCAAATGAACAAACTGAAAACAGGATGTTAGGAATTTTTGCAAATTAATTAGAAATAAAAACTTAAATATCCCAGGTACGGTATTCAGACCCTTTGCTATAAGACCTGAAATTCAGCTTAGGTGAATCCCATTCTGTTGACCATCGTTGAGATGTTTTGACACCTTGTTTGACGCCCACCTGAAGTAAATTCAATTGACTGGAAATGATTAGGAAAGGCCCACGCCTGTCTATAGAAGGTTCCATAGTTGAAACTGTTTGACCAAGCCATGAGGTCAAACAAGTTAGCTGTAGAACTTTCTGGAAGGGATAGATTTTTTTTCTGCAGCACTGAAGGTTCCTAAGAGCACAGTGACCTCCATAATACTTAACTGGAATATGTTTGGAACAACCACAATTTTTCCTAGAACTGGATCCCTGCCTAAACTGAGCAATTAGGGAGAAGGGCCTTGGTAAGAGAGGTGACAAAGAACCCAATGGTCCCTGTGGCTGAGCCCCAGAGAGCCTGTGTGGAAACAGTAGAGACTTCCAGAAGGACAGCCAACACTGCAACATTCTACTAATCTGGCCTTATGACAAAGTTCTGAGTGAAGGGTCTGAATACTTGTTTCAATGTGACATTTCAATTCTTTATTTATAATAAATCTACATACATTTCCAAAATCCAGTTTTTGATTTGTCATTTTGGGGCATTACTGAGTGTTGTTTGATGAGGAAACTTGACTTGATGTTACTACTAGACTTGATGTTATTTTGGAAGATTGTTCTAATGTTCAATGCTCTAAAGGGAAACAATAATTTAAAGGATTTTAGCATAAGGCTGCAACATGACAAAATGTGAAAATGATGAAGGGGTCTACATACTTTCTGAAGGCACTGCATGTCACAGTGCACAGATTTTGACCACATACCACAATGATTATTTTGCTTAAATTTATAATTGCTTATAAATACTAATAAATGTTTAGTATCACATATACAGCATAGTAAAGAAACAGGCAGCACTGCCATGGCACAGTATAAACCCTATATCTATGTTGGGTTTTCTCCAAATATTCTGGTTTTCCTACCACAACCCAAAGTGGATGTGAATGTGTGTAAGAGTTCCCTGTAATTTTTGCCACCATTGCGTATCTGAAATCTGATTATGTGGATTCATTAGATGATTGGACAAACACATATTTAATTTTCCCATAGGAAAAAAAAAAATTAATATTATAAAATTTACATTATTGCATCCATTAAATTTCTTGCCCACCCAGTTTGTTACCAGGCTCACCCACTTTGCAATTTCTGGCTTTGCCGATGGTATTATCATTTGAATTTAGATTTATCTCATTTCTCTAAAGAACCAGCTTTTGTTGGTTTTATTCCCCTCTGTGACTTTTTTGATCTAGAGGTAAGTCATAGAATAAGAGCATTAATTAAAAAAAGAATAATTATTTATTGTGAACATCTACAGTATTTACATAAGGGAGGGTAAGTTAAAGCAGAGCGTTTATGGCGTTAAAAGAGAGCAGTAGCACAGTCTATCCAGTGAGAGTGATAATATGAGCATAGGTTGCATGAAACAAATATTCCACAGTGGGTTTCTGAAGTGAGCACAGCAAATGTGCTAACGATTAAATTAATTACCCACAATGCTAAGTGGCATCTGTATATTAAGACTTTTCTTCCTGCATTAACACACCAAAGCTTTCTCTACTGGGACGAATTGTCCTGTCTTAAAATTCAATGTTTAATATAATCTCCTCTAAAAATAGATTTATTCATTTACCCTGAGCCCTATTCTAAATTCCAGACCTTTCTACTAGTGGAACTGCCATTATAAAGTTGGATTCTAGTCAAGGGTTTCAGTCTGATATCAATAATATCCTCACATGCCTAAATTAAACAGTTGCACCTTTAATTAAGCAAGTCATTGATGTTTTTCTATAGTATCCACTGGAGTATTGGAAGCCATCATGAAGTGACGGGGGACCCTCATCAGACCTCCACAAAGCCAGCCACAAAAATACTGATTTAATTCTTGAAGACAGAAATTAACATTTGTATGTTTTTAAGAAAAATTGACATCATCTGTGTTTGCATAGTTTGACGTGGGAGTCTCTGAGTTTGCAGCTACTGGGAGATTTACTTGGTCTGCCAAAACACTTTTTCATTTTCCTCCTGAAATGATTGGTTCATAAAATGCTGCAGAGAAAACGTTACACTGGCGGATCTAAAATCCTAACCCCACCTATGTATGGCATGTAAGTAAAAAATGATATATAAAAAAAGATTTTTAAGTGACATTATTTTATTCAGAAATGCACTATAAAGTATTTTTTTTCTTGTACTAAGATTTGGTTGGTCATATGTGAGTAAAAATCTAATTTTGGGGCATCTATAAAAAATGAATTTAATTCAATTAAAATGTATAGGTTTGGTAAAGTGAAATTTCTAACCAGCTTAACTATCAAACAAAAATGAAACATCATATAACATTTGATTAAAGCATGTAGGATAATAGTTATAATTGAATACATTTTCAAATTGTAAGAGTTATTTTTTGGAATCAATTTGTGTATTTTAATTGAATTCAATTCATTCTTTTATGGGCACCCAAAGATTTAATTTTAAGTCACATATGACCAACAAAATCTTAGTACAAGAAAAAAATATATTTTTTATATTTTAATGCATTTTAAAATAAAACCGTGTCACTTAAAACTCTTTTTTAAATGTGTTTTTTAGCCACTCTAATGCCACACAATACACAGTATGTTACAAAAACCTTGACTTTGGTGGTAAGATGATTTTGCAGAAATTACTTTAGTGACAGAGTGGAATCACACCTATGATCTTAAAATGAAATTTAAGGTTCATTTCTCATTTCAGAAAATCCTAATCACGGTAAAATCTTACACATGTGAAGTACTGTAAATGTATGGTTGTCTGCTGGAGAATCGAACCGTCAATCTTTCTTAAAGAAGCCCAACACTTTATCCATTAAGCTAATTTCGCCAAATCACTGAAAATAGTATTTTGACAAATTTGCATATAAATGATGAAAAAATTGGTAAAATTAAAAAAAAACATTGGTCCCGAACCTTTGACCATCTGATTGAATGTCCAATATGCTAACCACTTGACCAATGCTGCTTAACTGTCATATTGAAGTAATTTGAGAAAACTTCACTATCAATTAATCAAAATGATTTTTTAAAATCAATGTGTCTACATTAATCTTGAACCTTTGACTGTTTGATTGAAAGTCCAACACGCTAATCACTTGACCAACACTGCTAATTTTTCATATACATGTGTGTTGGTAAAAAGCACTGTATATACAGTATATGTGTATTCGCTAAAAGTACAATATATACGTAAATGAGAAATTTAAATTTGACGTAATTAACTTACAGATCCCGGGTCAAAACGGGTGAAATATTGCATTGTCACTGGAGATCAGCATACAAACAAAGGTTGAACGAAATTGGTAAAGTAAAAGTGGCTAAAAAATTGATTGCAAAATTTGCTCCAGACAAACAGAGAGGGCAAGTTGAATCAAATTGTTTAATAATTTTCAGTCCTGCCTTCTTGCTGAAACTACTGTGACTAGTTATGTGGCTGGCTTCTTTCAGTGGTCACTTGCTGTACTGAGCGAGTGAGTGACCAGGCCCCGGGACTTCCACTCATGCTCTCTAACTCTCATATTATGCTGTCGTAAAAAGACCACTAAAAGCACATGTAATTCCAGGCCATGGACACCAGTTCACCCTAAACACCTGTGCAGCAGCTCCCTGTGAACAGGCCATCTTAACTGCATTTATTAAATCTAAAACTGCATTTTCTGTGTGCCTTGTTGTTGCTCAGATTGAATGCATGATGAGCTCTTCTCTCTGTAGTTTATTTAATCTCACATGGGCACTCATGTGTATTGATATGGTTCTTCTATTCAAGGTGACCTTGTATTTCCAACCTTCAATCCCTGAAACTTTCAAACACAACTAAAGAAACACTTCAAGTCTTGCTATTCTACTGGTTCATGTTGCATAAAACAACAATGACAGAAGTGTAGATATAAAAAACCCAAACATGTGAATGCAAGACTGAAGAAAATGAGCTGAGCCCAGTGGAGCACAGCAAGCAATGCAGACCCTTAGGCAATCAGTGGCAGGCCAATAAAACAGAGATGTAACGAGGAAAGAGTGTATCCCTAAAAAAGAGTAAAAATGCTGTATGTGCCACACAAAGAAAATCTTTCTTTCTTTATGAAAAACTCACTACTGATTAAACACACTTGAGTAACTATGTAAAAGGTGCTACTTTAGGAAAGTATTGCTTAGTTAATTTTATTTTTATATATTGCAGTTTATGCAAGTCTGGCTTAAGGCATTTCCACAACAGCCAACATGACGACTTTTGAAGTGGTTTACTCTCTCGTAGTGTTGATGTAGTGTAGCCAGATGTACCCTGTGTTATACAGTATGACAGACATGAGTGAATTTTGCTTAAAAGTGGTTGGGAACAAATAAGAGTGTCGTGTTTTAAAACCAATCCAATGTTTCATGAAGGCACAGATCAAAGTAGGGGTAGTCATTCCAAAGAGCAATAGTACGTTTGTTAAGCTTCCCTGAGAGATGAACCATCTACAGCTGGAATGTCTCCTAAAAAGACCCCAGTCACACATATAAATCAGTGATTTTTCAGTTCTGATGTTAATTGTAGTTTTAGTTTTTACTTTATTTTACAAAATTAATTTTTATTTCATTCTAGTTTTCAGCAGAGTCAACAATTTTTTTAATTTAGTTCTATGTTTAAAATTGTAGTTTTTATTCTATTTAGTTTTGGCCTTTTTACATCATATTAGTGCGATTTTAGTTTTTTATTCTGTTGCAAGACCACAAATGCTGGTCTACGCATAATTCAATGCAAGTTATGTTTCAGTCAACAAAATATACTCACATGTCATACTGCCGTTGAACACAGCTTGACTATCAATTATCAAACAGATTAAGTGGCCTAATGAGTATTGTCAGCAAGATCAAATGTTTCAACCCAAGAAACCAGTCTGTGCAATCACATTGCTGTTAAGCTTCAAACAAGGATGCATTTCGAGAGATTTGTTCATGTTGCAACGTCGTCCGTTGCACTGATAGCCACACAGTGGAATTACTCGCTTGATGACCGCCTGTAATGCAGGTGCACAGACAAGATCCTCGGCCACTGGCGCCAGCAGACTGACTATATGTTGACAATTTATGTTGCCAGTACTAAAGCAGTGACGTGCGGTTACACTCATGGCTGGTGTGGCACTGACTCCTTCAGAGTGAGATTTACAAATATATGAACCCAAAAGAGTAGCTTATTCACTATTAAACTGGCAGCATGCACACTGACTACTGGTTATGTTTCATATCTCATCAGCATTCTTTACACACACGTCGATAAGATTCATATTTGGCTAAGAAAGAACGTTACATTTATAGCGGCGAGAGAGAACGGAGAGAGCGCATTTGCTCTGCACCCTCCATGTGTTCTAAATTTGCCGTTCCAATTCCACAATTCATACTCATTCAATACAAATACAAAAGTATATAGTGGTGTACAAAAAAATGGATTTCAACTTTGACCTTTATTGAAATATTTATTTGTTTTTAAAAGCTTTTAATTCTGATGATTTGATCAATTTTAATACAGACTGTTCAAAAAAGGATAACAAGAAAAACAAAAGAATATTTTATTTAAGGTCAAAATTTAGTTTTTAAATATTGGATTTTTTTCTTAGTCTGAAGCCATTTTCTATAAAATTGAAAACCGTTCATTGTCCTACGTTTATTTGTAAATGAAGTCCATCTGCCTATCCTCCTCCACGAAAATCTCCGTCAGTTCCTTGTAACAGTCCTCCTTATTTCCCTTTAGCTTTAAAAGTCTTAATCTTCCATTTTGGCAGTCAGTCGGAACAAGAAAAGAGAAATAAACAGACCGCTGCAGTGCACTTGACTTTCTGATATCGCTAATTTATTGGCACCTTTGTGTAGAAGAACAGCAGCAGCAGCACCTGTTGGGTTCACATCCGCCCCCTTCAGTGCGACACGGTACTGTCTGCTTTACATTGTGTCTTTTCACTGCAGTTTTATGTCCGATCAGTAAAACTAAATATTCATTAAACGATATTAGCCAGGCTGTGGAAAGTCAAGGTTTATAATAAATGTGTTACATTGGCGACACACAGAGAGACAGCAACAGACACGCGCCAATTGCATGCCCCTCATAGGATAGCGCAGTCCGAGGTGAGGGTCATTTCGTCTCATCGCTGCCGCACCTCGCGTGTCTCCCCTGTATTTGATCAGGAAATGTGCAAATTCAGTGATTTTGACTATAAAAATGATAAAAATTATTGGAATCACGCAGAAAGCAAATTTATAGCACAGACCAGTAGACAAATGTATTTTATGTTATCATTATTAGTTTTTTTTTTACTTTTCATGGTGACAGGTGAGGCTCTGCCTGCCTCCCCTGACCGCACGTCCCTGTACTGAAGTGCAGTCATGGTGCCAGAGAAGTGCTGGACTTCCACTAAGTACTGACCCTGCACTGAAACTCTGAGACTCTTTTCTTCTTTATGCACGCTTCATTTGCTTTCATTATCATCTGCACTGTAATGAAAGTATTTCCACACGTTACTTTTTCGCTTTCTACCCGCAAACATCTGTGCAAAACTTGAAATCGTCAACCACAAGTGCTTAGTGCTTCAACCCGCCGAACTAAATGTGCTCAACAAACAACGGTCTTTTAGGGAAGTTGCGCCACGTGACTATAGTGAGCCCAAAGTACAAGATCAGTGCACAGTGAACAGCGCCACACAGCTGAATGCTCCGGGTGACATACAACCTGCACGACTGAACCTGATTGAACGAAAATACTATTGCTGTTTTTTTGTTTTTTTACTCAGTCTTCATTTTCATTTTAGTTCGTTCATCTAGCAGTAATTTTTCTAGTTTTAGTTTCTCTATTTGCCTTAATTTCAGTTATCGTTTTTGTAAAACGTAAATCAATATTTTTAGTTCTACTTCCCGTTTTCATTATGAAAATATCACTGATATAAATGTGTGTTGCATGTGTAGAGAGCACATTGCAAACTGTTAAAAATAATCATAAGCTATTGCAAGGGAAAAATCTTTGTGTAACATCAGATTATATATAAGAAATTAATGGACTAGTGATAAAAGAGAAGCATATGTTGCACAGGTGCTGTGTGTGCTCTCTGTTGTTCATAGTTATATCGATAGTGTGAATAAATGTGTTACAATACAATGTATTGGTATGAAGTTGAAAGTAAATTGCAGCTGTGTTTGTGAAAAAATGAACTGCAAAATATGCATTTGAAATAAGCATCGTGTCAGACCACATTATAAGATTTATCTAGTCGATAGAGAGTTGATAACGGAGAGCCACAGAAAATGCAGGTTTCAGTACTCCAAAATTGGAAATGCAAACATGTCACGCTGGAATATTGCTGATGCGGTTTAACATATAGCATATACTAGCTGTCCCCCACAGCTCCACCTATGTAGTAGTGAAACAGGAAAAATTTTAAGAATCAATAAAAAAAAATTTCTGGCCAAGCAGAAGGTAGTATGTTCCAACGTCAAACGTTGGCACTGTATCTAACTAATTGTGTTCAGCTCTGACGGGAGCGCATGCCCCGCATGAGGAGAAAAGCATGTGGCTGTGATATCTGTGGCAATCAGCAGCTACCCTGTAAAACACATGTAGCTCTGATCTCTCCCTCAAAAACAGGAAATTTTACTCCTCAATAATCTGTAGATGATAATGTCTGTTGAACAAACAGGTATCGCTAACTAAGAGTAGGCAAAGTACGCTTCAACACATGACAAGAGGTAGACTGACTTGAATGGAGGCTGGCACGTGAATGAGGAGGGCTACTGGCCAGCAGCCTCTCTCTCGGATTCATGCAAATAAAACGGTACCTCAAGCGAACTATAATACTTAGTGCGATGAGAGAAGTTGCAAAATCAACTGGAATGTTCAAGCAAATTATAGAAGAAAACCCAATCTAAATCCATTAGGTAGTTCTGTTGTGAAAGCAGACAGACATACAGACAGACGTTGGATTTTATACATCTCTCTCTATATATATATTGTCACAGGACGCTGGGGGACAGACCCAGCCGGGACGCCTGGAAGGACCAGGAGGTGGCTTATACGTCCCCCGGGCCACGACGGGGCAACCGCCCTGGATTTTGAGGGGACTAAGGGAGAGGAGCAAGGAGGCTCAAGCCCATTGGGGACACTGGCCACTGCCAGGGGGTGCCCCGAGCCTCAGAGAGCCTGGGAAATGTTCACTTCCACCACACCAGGGAAGATGGAGGAATCCTTCCAGGGATGCCTAGAGTGCTTCCAGGTGCAAGAGCAGCACTTCCGCCACATCAGGAAGTGCGGCCGGAAGAGTGTCATCAGGCACTTAGAGCACATCCCGGTGGGAATAAAAGGGGCTGCCTCCCTACAATCATAGAGCGAGAGTTGGGAGTGGGAGCAGGACGAAGCTCCCGTGGAGAAAGGAAAGGCAGCCCATGGACAGTGAGAGAGAGGCCCGTATTGAGGGTAGTTGGTGCTGGGAGCACTGTGTGCTGTGCGGGACAGTGTTTTGTTGTAAATAAACGTGTGCTTTTTGATAAAGATGTGGCCTCAGTCTGATGGTGTCCGAGCGTATCTCACAATATATATATAAAATCCAACATCTGTCTAAGTGACCAATTAACTAAATACACATATTCTGGGCTGAAGGTGGATACCTGAAAAGAAACACACATAAATAGGGAGAACATGCAAGTTGCAAATATCCAACAACCAGGCTGGGATTGAAGTCCAGTTTCCTAGAGCTATGAGGCAGCTACACAATCAATTGAGCCGCGGTGCTGTCACATTTCAAATCAACAAACAGTATGTCCAAAATTCTGCACTGCACACAAAAAGCCAGTCAAAATGTCTATGGTGTCCATGGCACACAGCAAATCAGCAAAACATGAGGACATCATAGAAGCAACAGAATGCAAGAATAAAAGTGGGATACATCATACAAGATTCATGACTATTCCAATGAAATGATCAAAAATAAATGGCAGTAGAGTTTATAAGCAAAAAATGCTGGGTCTGTTCTGCTTAGCACATACAACATTAATAAAATATGCTTTAATTTTTCAGGGCTTGTTGTCAGGTGTATTTTTACTCATTACAAACATTTCCATTAGGGACCAACCTGCTCTGGATTTCCAAGGTTTTATTATATGGTAAGGGGTTAAATAATTAGACTTTTGAATTTAATTGCACTTTTTGAGATTTTTGAGAGCTTACAGAAATCACAGAAAAATGCTCTCAAAAACATCAAATTTGGGTAACCTCCAGAGATGGCACCGCTAATTCTTGGCTCACATACGTTTATTGCCTTGTGTCATCGAGATGTTCGAAGTGTGAAATTCCATTAATCCATGTAAATAATCGGACGAGATGAGCTTTTAATGAGCGGCTCTGCATCGCTTCTCTTCGGGAGGATTCCTTAAACTCACTTTCAGATACCTGGAGTATGTGTAACAGTGTACATATCTCAATGAGAAAATTTCAAGAGTAAAAGAAAAAAATGCAAACACTTTCTGTTTTGTATTACTTACTGAATCTTTTCACTTGATTCCGTTTCGAATATCTAAAGAAATACTGATGATTTATATAAGGGAAACATAACCACACTCAGAAACACAGAAAGGAAAAATCAAGCAAAAAATAAATAAAAATCATGATACCGAACGCAAGTGAATATTAACTTGATAAAACGTGTTGAAAATGATCATACAGAGGATTTTCTAAAAAATTATGCTAATAAAGCCATACAAGCCATACTCATACTAGGCTTAGGGTTTTCATTAGAGCCACTTTAAGCAGAACGTTTGAGTTTAAGTAACTCAGGTTTACTACTTTCTACAATTCCTCAATCTGTTTTATTTGTCATCGCAATTAGCAAAGAGCTAATCACATTCAAGCTTGTACACTTTATTATAGATCACATTTAAATATATAAGCTACATAATCCAATGATTTTTTGTGCATCATGAGACAATAGTGATGGACAAACGCCTCTGTGTTATACTGCATCTGTACTCTATGAATGTGCACAGTAGTGCCTGACACACAGCAGTCTAAAAAGAAAACAGTTATTAGCTTCTGATTAAAAGGCTGACCACAATGAAAACCCACAATATGGTCCTCCAACGCATAAATGACAACCCTGTTATAAAGATTAAAGTAAAAGAGAGGCATGTGCAAGACAATAAAACTTTATGTTGTCTTTCTCATTATTTTTTGGTATTTTAATTATTAGGTATGTAGTTCTGAATGATCTTAAAGGAGCACAACAAATTGCTTTTATGTTTCTTGTAGCAACTGCCATTTTTGATTGGCACATACACATTTCGACAAGAACATTAATCTCTCTAGTTCTGCTTAAACTTTGTTCTATAAATTAATCATAAACTTAATTTCACAATGGCACCAGATCACAGTAATATTACCAGCAGACCTTTAAATGGAAAGCTCCTGCTGAGTGCTTCAGGAGTGGAATTCTTGTCATGTCTAAATTCTGCAAACCACTGACCTAAGTAGTACAACCTTATTTATTATATCAATTGAGATCTCAGTGGAGCATGGACCTTGCTATATTCCATACATATCTGAATGTCTTGTAAATGAATAACAAAAAAATACAGGAACTTGATAGACGTTCAGGAATTTGTCTGCAGCTCATTTGAACTGTACAATTCAGGGAGGTGAAAGCTAAATGATGGCTCTTAACTATGAGATCTACTTCCAGTCAACTCAAATAAGTTCAGAAATGCCACAAGTCCAACATCACCCATTTATTTTTATTTCACTAGGCTAGTAGTACAGCATTAGTCTAATCCAGCACCATTTGACTCTAGACCACAGGTGTCGGACTCCAGGCCTGGAGGGCTGCAGTGGCTGCAGGTTTTCATTCTAACCATCTTCTTCATTAGTGACCAGTTTTTGCTGCTGATTAACTTCATTTGCTTTAGTTTTAATTAATTTGATTAAGGCCCCTTAGTTGTCTCTTTTTTTAATTAGCAGCCCAACAAAAATGATACACAAAATGAGCCGCCACATGACCAGCTCACCTGTGCCCATCACACAATATCTGAAAATAAAGAAAAGTGAAGGTCTCGGTAAGGTTGATCTCTCAGGTCGCCAAATTAGTTTAACAAACAGAAAATCAACAGTTTTGTAAATGTCTGCTGTAGCACAATGAGAGCAGCAAAAGACCACAAAATTAAGTAACGGGCTTAATTAACTGCAAGAATCAGCTTCTCATTAATAGATTGGTTAGAGTGAAATTGGTTGGAGTTTGAAATCCCAGTTTAGCTGCTCATCTGTGGGCTCGTTTCACAACTCATTTCTGTTTGGCTGCCATTGCATAAAGAAACAAATCAACTCAGAGCAGTGAACCCTTTAAAAACAGGACTATTAAAATGAAGGGAACAGGAGTTAATTAGCAGTCAAAACTGGTCAATGATTAGGAAAAGGGTCAGAATGAAAACCTGCAGCCACTGCGGCCCTCCAGGCCTGGAGTTTGACACCCCTGCTCTAGGCCAAAAGATGATGAAAAGTCTACATGACTCGATGAAACACATTTTTAAAGGTTTGGAAAAAAGATTATAAAGTGTTAAAAACAATTAATACAGGGTTTAAAATAAACTTTTCTTCCAGAATATACTATTTTATTTATGGTCTATGATAAACAGGGAACCACTGTAAGTTGATCACAGCCTTGTGCCCAGTGCTGCTAGGATGGGGTCCAGCACCCCCATGACTTCGGTAAATGAATGGATAGGTGGATTGACTGTTTTTGCAATTTTATTTTTACTTAACACTGGTAATAGCATAATCACATGTTATTTTATGGATGTAATATTACATACATAATATTGTCAACACACTTTCTTTCAGCATTGAGAGGGCAGATGTTATCTAGCAGCATCAGACAAACTATAGACATTGTGCCAGCCCACAACAGAGTCCACCCACATAAGGCCAATTCAAAATTTCTAGTTAACTTAAAAGGCATGGCTCTGAAATGTGGGAGGAAATTTGTGGAAGTGTTATTATACAGGCAATATGGTGTAGTGTCTGGACTTTAAGCCACAAGGTTGATTAACAAAGCTTTGACCCCTAACATACTACATATGGTAAAAATATAAATGATGGAAATGAATACTGATCTTGTAAGTTGCTTTGGATCTAACATATAATAACATAAGAAAAAGAATGAGAAAAATTAAACCCTGGATGCCAAACCTAACATTCTTCTGAAAATGGATCTGTTATTAACCATTCATCCCACCTTCCTAAACTTTTTAGTCCAATACACACCATGAAGGCAGGAATCAGAGCTGTCTGGGCTATCAGACAGTCCATCAACGAGTGCACACACACATTCTGGGCCTAATCAGAAACATCAGTAAAACTAAGATGCTACTCTGAGACTGGATTACTGTTATGTGAAAGGTGATAATTTAATTGAATGCATTAATTGAATGCATCCTACAATGTCTTAAATTATTTATATAAGCAGAAGCTCACTTATATAGTATTAAACTTCATATGTTTATCCTATCTTCTTTGTATATTATTAACTAAATATTCGATAACATTAGTATGTTCACAAAATTTAGTGAAACATGCTTACTATATAATAATAACATGACTTTCATTCAGATATATAAGTCGATACATTTGCTTTACATGCAAATAAATACTGACCTGTTGCCTCCATGGCTGATCATCATTATGATATGTACAGGGAGAGAAAACATGCAAGACATTATGAGTGTTCAGGTTTTCTGCTGTAAGTAATTGAACACGTCATGCTTGACTACTTATTTGGTTTGGTTATTGGTTAATTTTGTGTGGTACTTTGAAAACACAAAATTGTACATAGTGTAAAATTTACGTGAAAAGATGAGGTTTAATTTTAATAAACATGCATCTTTTACAAACAAGTTATTCCCTGTGTCACAGACACATTATTGATGTTGATGTTTTGTTATTCCAAGAATGTAATGAAAGCTGTAATGATACCTTGGAGACGCATCAGATGCAGGGTTGCATACTTACCTGTGCACTGGGATATTTCTGCACTGGGCTTTCAGCTCGGGGCAGGTTCATCATGGGGATGTTTGCCAGATTCTCAGATGTATTTTTTTCACTTTCTGAAAGCTTTCCTTTAAAGTTGTGTACCACACAGACCACCTTAATAGAAAGAAATTCATTACACACATAGAAGGATATATAATAATATATACATATATATTATACTCTATATACAACATAGAAAACAACAGAAAACAAGGTTAGAGATTGTCACACATGTACAATTAAGAGGAAGCTGAATGGACCAAGTGGAGTTAATTACCAGCCAGGCCAAGGGTTGGCAGGGTGCACTAAACCTGCCTTTGTTGTCTCTGTAGGCCAAAAATGGGAAATCCTAACAGATTCATCTTTGAACATGCCACTTCCGGTTCCAGTACCAAGGATGACGTCACTTCAGGGGCCGGCGCCAAGGATGATGTAATTTCCAGTTGTGGTACTAAGAACAATGTCACTTCCGGCCCCAGTGACAAGAACAATGTCACATTCGGTTCCGGCCATTGATGTCATCACTTCTGTTTGTGGCTTTTAAAACCGCCATATTTTCCAACCAAAGCCAGTTCAATTCAGGACTGCAACCTATGCATATGAGTGCTATTTACAGACCCTTTTGCAGCCAGGGACAATATATGGGTGGCTTCTCCAAACCTTTTTGTGTGTGTCGAGGCTATTCATTTCACAAGATACAACATTTTGCCTGTACGGCCTTCATAATGTACATGGATTTTGCATTTGAAATTGATAAAAAAACTGGAACTTATCCTGGAATGTTAAATATATATATAAGAACATTAGAAATCAAGCTTCATTGTTTAGCTCACGGGTGTCAAACTCCGGGCCTGGAGGGCTGCAGTAGCTGCAGGTTTTCATTCTAACTCTTTTCCTAATCAGTGACCAGTTTTGACTGCTAATTAACTCCTGTTCCCTTCATTTTAATAGCCCTGTTGTTAAGGATTCATTCCTCTGAATTGATTCCTTTCTTCATTAACTGGCAGCCAAACAGAAATGAGGCATGAAACGAGCCAACAGATGACCAGCTAAATCAGAGCTTCAGACTCCAGCCAGTTTCACAATGAGAAGCAGATTCTTGCTGCTAATTCAACTCGTTATTTAATTCCATGGCTTGTTGGTGCTCTCAGCCTGCCACAGCAGACATTTCCAGAACTGTTGATTTTTCTGTTTTTTCTAAGACCACCATCACAATGTTTTGGTGAGCTGAGAGATCAGCCTTATTGAGACCTCCACCTTTCTTTATTTTCACATATTTTGTGATGGGCACGGGTGAGCTGGTCATATGGATTCTTGTTTTGTGGCTCGTTATTGTTTGGCTGCTAATTAAGAAAAAGGAAACAACTAAGGGGCCTGAGTCAAGGTAATTAAAATTAAGGCAAAAGAAGGTAATTAGCAGCAAAAACTGGTCACAAATTAAGAAGATGGTTAGAATGAAAACCTGCAGCCACTGCGGCCCTCCAGGACTGGAGTTCGACACCCGTGGTTTAGCTAATAGCTAACCTGTTCCATTATCTCATCCAGGTACTTCTTAAAGATTGTTAAGATTGTTATATATGATTATATTCAGCCAAGATTTGTGCCTCCACATGATATCTTATGTGCGAGCACAGGGGAAAGAAAGTCTGTGGAAATGGACAAGGAACTTTTGATGTCTCAGAGCACATTCTTCCTTTCTTACCAAGTAAAGACCAGAAACCAGCTTCAGGAAGCCACTTCCAGAACAGTAACAGTCGCATTCCAGGTCCCCCATGACTTCTTAGTAATGCAACATTGTGGAGGACATATTAGGCCCATTCTAATGTCATGACCCCAGGACTGCAAATAAAAATGGAGACCGAAATCTTCAAAGGCAGTTGTCCTCAAGACAAGCAGGCAAAAAAAGACCTTAACAGACTCACAAAGTGAGCAAATGGAAGAAAAAAGACTTGAGTGGCTAAATATAAACAGCTGGGGGAATTGAGCCACTTCACCTCTGAGTGTATTTTCTGCTCCCAAATCTTTTTTTCCTTATGACACCATGTATAGGTTGAAGCATGAGTTCTTTCACTCTCTTGTTGTCTGAGTCACTATACTGTATACATGTATATATATATACTGTATATATATATATATAATATATATATATTACATTATGTGTGTATATATAAATATATATAATAGACTGCATACATTTACAGTATATATACTATATACACAATACAATATACAGTATGTGCTTTATGTTTAATATATTTACTTTTCAATGAAATGGTATTGCCATCAAATGACAAGCTGTTCAAATACACACAAAACCTCCCTTTACATACATCTACATCAGAACTATACTGTACTCTAAGAGTCAGTGGTGCACAGTTTCTGCTTTCTGTTTCTCGCTTGATGTTCCTTAGTCTTGACTCCAGACAGTCTTTGAGTTTAGTCACTTCCTACCTCTGTAGGGTAATTTGGCAGTTCACATTCATTATCTGACTGTCATTGTAAAAGGAGTAATAAAAGTGGTTAGGATGCCTGTGCCATGTCGTCATATGTGCAGTGTGTAAAGGACCAGGAAGAAAACAGGAGCATAAAAATGCAAGTGAAAACCTCAGGGGAAAGTGGGAGGCAAAGATGTGATCAGGAACCTGTTTACTTTATGATGTTATTGTTTCAACCACTCATCATGTTATTGGCTCAGACTTTCCCATAATGCATGTGGAGATTTGGTGGAGCTTTTGCTACCAATTCCTCTCTTCATTATGCCTTATAAGTCATTTCAATTATGGAGGTCACTCTTGGTCACACCTGAAGACAATTTAAAAAATAAACACCTCAGTTGTGACTTTAACGCAGGAAAGTACTGAAATCCAACAAAAAACATGATTCAGAAGAACGAATCATCAAAATACAATCTTTTGTTCAAGTATTTAACAATTATTCCTGATACTTTTTTCTTCATTAAATGTAATCTGTAAGCCCTCATTTATATTCAACCAAGTTACAATATGTTTACATCTTTGGGACAGGCTGCTTGGCAATGTATGTAAGTTAAGAGGTTCTGAGAAAATCTCCGTTGTCTGATGTGTTCAGCTGCTGTTATGACTGCTGCTAGGGGGTGATGATTATGTTGTTCTCATGGGAAACCAATCTTTTGCACCACCTGGCTAATACATGGACGAGTTACCAAAGCACGGCCTTAAACCCATAAATAAGCAGGTATGGGTTTTGTTATCCCTCAGATAATGAGCCACAAGACATTTGATGAATAAGAGGAGACCCTTCAGTCAATCAATCTTGTTTAGTTATCTAAGTGGCTTCGACATCTTATCCTCACAGTTACAACAACATACAATTTCTGGATTACCAATAACTATGTTAATATATAGCAGCCCATTTTATAGGTAACGCTATATAAAATTATTCAGGCTCATTTTCTCAGACTGCTTAGTGTAACACAAGGTGTCGGTGGCAGTATCTCCCAGCACCTTTGAACATAAGGCAGGTTTCATCCCTGGGTGAGGCACAGTTTTTTTGGGGTTAAAACAGTGTCAGTAATCAGCCTATCACAGTTGTCTTTGGATTGCTGGAAGAAACCGGAACATCTGAAGAACATTCAAGCAGACACAGATTGATCATGCCAAACCCAGAGAGTGGCAGGATAGGAATTTGAACCCAAAAATTCTGAAGAACTAAGGTTGCACTGCTAACCACTCTGTAGCCCAACCCTGATATGCTTTTAATATAATAAGCAGTACTGGTGGAGGTCTCTAATGAGGACTGATTCTCATCACGTTGGTCATTAACTTGTGACACCTACTAAGACAAAAGCAAGGCACTGTATGAAGTAAAAGCTAACTAATGTCTTGTGCATTCTACTGTCTTATGTCTGCACCTTCTTCTTTTGTTACCCCTGGGTTCTATGAAACATTCTAACACAATGTATTGCAGGAGAGGTAAAGCTTTTTGTAATCTCCACCAAAATTAAAATTTACCTGAAGGGGAAACACTGAACCATTTCTCTGTATTTATATTTAGCCTATACTATAATATGTTACAAACTGTGTATTAGAAATGTGAGACGTGATGCTGTTTGTTCCTGTCTTGGTTCAAAGCTGCTAATGAAGGCTCTGCTCCTTGCTTATGCTAAACTTGTAGAAGCTGTTAGAGCAGAATAAGTACACAGATAAAAATGACACTGAACCAGCAACATCAAAGTTTTCTCCATGTCCCAAATACATTGTGTTAAGTTCATTTGATGAGGCTAAACTGTACTGGCAGAAATTGTCCTTTTATGGAACTGTGCCCCATCCCTGCCTTTGTCCAACATTGGTGGGCTGGGCATTGACCTATAAAACTCTGATCTGTTTAAGCAGGATTGATATTAGATCAATAATTCATAATTAGTAACCTTATTTAAAACAATCTGAAAGGAAGCTTGGAGGCACTTCCACACTAAAAGCACAGCAGGAAAATGAAACAAACTACTGAGTCATAAAGTTGAAGAAAGAATAGACAGACAGACAGACAGACAGATAGATAGATAGATAGATAGATAGATAGATAGATAGATATGGTCATGTGGGGGCCTTTAGCAGTAGATACAAAGCAGGAAATGGCCCTAGGCAGGGCACCAGTAAAACCATAGAATAAAAAATAACTTAAATAATTTATAAACATGACTATTTAACATATTGAAAGGACATATAACTAACCAGAGAAATGTTTTAAAGTCTGAAGACAGCTGGTAAAAAGACCTCTGTTAGCCCTCCTTGGAGCATTGTACTGTATTATTATGACAATGTTTAAAAACTATATGGGTGAGACGCTGACATAAACCAAATAAACTCGGTGGCCTAAATAGTTTCATCTCATTTATTCATAACCTGATGTAACAACCACAGAATACAAGATACAGTTTGCTATGTAAAACTCATGAACACATTGCAGGTCTATCGAAAGTTTTAAAAAAGTGAAACATGAAAACTTCAGAGAAGTTCAGAAACAGTCAGTCTGCGTAGCAAACCTGTCAGGCCAGAAGCGTAATTACATAGCTGCTGTTCTCACCACCTTGGAGCATCAAAATCATTCCTCTTGGCTCAACATTTAATTAATGCACAGTATTTAGCTGTTAGCAGGTGACCAAGTATGCAGTGTGAATTTCGGCATTTTATAAACTGAATAAAAAGAAGTTCTAGAAATGTCATTTTATTGAAAATATGTAAAGACTTTGTTGTCTTTAAAGAACGTAATCTTATACATCTGTTTAATGATTTATTGTAGCTAACAGCGCACAGAATTATATTGTGATTGAACAGCTGTTTTCAAAATGGTGTGTCCCAGAATTTGACTAACGTCTCAATATGCAAAATAGGGAGTGAAAGACCCATTTAAAAACACAGCTATCAGCCTACCCAATAGTTATTCTAAATCACTTCATCTCAGGATGGTTGGTGAGTGAGAGCAGAAGCGAGTATTCTGGCCTGCTGACATAAGCATAGTTTATGGAGTTCTTTGTTTTGAGAGAAACAATCAGAGGCAGCCAAAAGCGCAGAGAGAACGAGTAGTAAATGGACAGAATGTGGGTAATCCGCTTGAACTTGGAAAATAGGTCATGGCTATTAATAAAAATAACAGTACAGGGAAGTAGTTTTTAATGGTACACTGGATTAAAAAAAATTGGCTGATTTGTTATGATAGTAGACTCCGAGTAGCAGGATGTCACATATGGCAAAGTTATGTTTAATCCTTTTATATAGGTTCTACATTTTTCTTTAAACATATATTTTGTAATTCCAGGATGGTCATACAATCTTACACAAATAAAGGCGTTTTTACATTATTACAGGGAGAGGTCACTTAACAAATATAAAGATTTTAATTAGTGTTGTAATTCAAAACACAGTGCATTACAAAAACAAGTTGTGTTTAGGAAATCGGAGATGCAGCAAAAATGGAAGACATAACAAAAGACCAGGAAATAACATGTCTAACAAATCTAGCAAAGCATGTTGACAGTAAAGTAAACAATCATGCTAACAAATCATGACAACTTTTATTTCATCACTGAACAAATATATAAAGTTACATTCAAGTGCCAGTCGTCTCTCTATGGTGACCCACACACAATGCAGACCTGTCAAAACACTTCATTGTTTTTCCAAACGCTACTGTACACAAAGTGCACCACACTTAAAATGTATTAATAGAACCTTCTTGTGCCATTCAAAGTATTGCTCAAAACAAAACAAGCATGGTGTGATCCTAGTAAATTCAATCATGGCCACCTCAGGGTTTTGGCACTTTTATCTATGGTTTTCATTCACTTCCACAAATGCAGATTGCCAAAGCAAATGATTAAATTACATGCAAATGGCTGTCACAAATAAAAGATGCTGTGCTGCATTTTAAATGCTGTTTAACTACATTAGTATCTTTCCGGTAATCAAATAAAATGATAAAATATTTGGACACCTAGTCTTTTCTCCCTCGAGTATTAGTATCACATTAACTGCTAAATACATAATATAACTTGCTAAATGTAGAAAGTGTGTGAGCTGACTTTGATGATTAATAAGAATTCTGTGATTACGATGAACTGGCTGCTCCATACTTTGAATCCAGTGCTCCCAGGACAGGTTCTGGTGCCCCTGATGTGTTTTAAGCGTGTTTGAGAATGTCATGTTATGCGAAAATACCTTTCTATTTTAAAATAGGTGTTAAAAGGACATAAGGAGTAAGTAATAAACATGTGAAAATGTAAAGGAAGGAAAATAGGTTCATTAATTTAAAACACAAAATTACCTATTTACAGTTTAAAGACAGAACTGTGATGTAACTGGAAGGTAAAGTACCATTTCTCCACATACTATCAACCTAAAGTAGGAATGCATTTTTACAAACAGATTTATATTAAAATTTATTTAAATGAGGAATGAATGCAAAGTTAAAAAAATGCAAAAATATCTTAAACAAATGAGATTGTTTTTTTGTTCTGGCACATCCTACAGTGTGGCAAACTCTTTAAATCCTTCAGTCAATCCATTTTCTAAACCTATACATCAGGCATTAGGCAGGAACAAGCCATGCACCGGGCATCATCCCATCACAGTGTGAAAACATACACACACACACATAATTCAGGGGCCAACTTTGTTTTGCCAATCTGTCTAACCTGCATGTCTTTAGACTCTTTAAATGTACCGTATATATCCATCCACTGGTTAATCCATCTACCTTGCTTTTAACATGGATATGTACTTATGAATATTTATTTATTCATTCATTCATTTTTCCAAGCCTATTTATAAAAATATAAGGTAATGGGAGGGTGAGCAATAGCAGCTCATTCCACTATTTGCAAGGAAAAAACAATCATGAAAGTATCTGAGAACAGGGACCAGACAAAGTGAAATCAGAAATTTAGTTTCCTTGAAGATTCAATCACAAATTATAACAACATTAACTAGGACAATTATAACATAGCCCACTCCTAGAGACAAGGCTGGGGTAGTTTAAACTTTGTTTTGTGTCCATGGCATAAGGTTCCAGAACGTTTGGTTAGGATTATTGCTCCAATTGGCTCACCACCTGCAAGGTACTGATAATGCAGCTGTAATTGCCATTCCCTCCAGTGGACCATGCGGTATAAGCTAGAATCCCTACATGTCGCAATTATATTGTAACCTGTATAAAGGATCACCATCTCCAGGTCAAACTGGAAAAGATGGACTTTCCTTTTATCTTAGCTCATCTGTCTATTCAGCACCCCATCACTGTTCAGCTCACTTAATTGTCACTAACACCTGCCATTTCTATATGTGACCTTGGAGTGGTGGTTGATGACCACCTGTCCTTCAGCACAACTCTGGGTGCAGGCCTTGGTCTTATCAAGTCCACAATGCTACATAAGTTGCCAAGCCACTGCAGATGATTCAAATGTAGCGGCACATCTGGTATTTAAACAGCTGGGGCAGGCACACGTAACTCCTCTTTTCAGGTTACTATATTGGCTCCTTGTAGCACCACATATTAAGTTTAGGTCCTTGATGTTTGCCCGGAGAGTAGTCTGTGGATCAGCACTATATATATATATATATATATATATATATAGAAGAGAGAGAGAGAGAGAGATACTCGTGAAGTCCTATGCTTCATCTTGACTACTCAGGTCTGCTGATGAAAGGAGTGATATCTCGGTCCAGACTCTTTTTTTGTGCAGCTGCCCAACTATAATTAAACTTCTGGCTCCCTCATTGTGTTTAAGAGGCATTTGTCTAACTAATATTAGCTGTTAGGTTTTGCAACCAAGGAATTGCAACTAATTTGTCGGTTGTTCTAATCTCTTCTCTTCTGATGATCCATTTTGCAATGTCCTGCAAACAGTCTCCACAACTGACATTTACTTGATTATGTACTTTTACAATTTTAATCTCCACCATTGTCAACTGGCCAGAGTTCATCAATTAATTAATGGACAGATATTGCTGGTTTTGATTTATGTTTAATCAGTTTCTACCTTGTTCTTTATGTGTCTTAACAAGTCTCCATTCTCCATTGTTCTGTATTTAGTAATTAGTGTAGTACTTGTACTTGTATTTTATCTGAGAATTGTTCAAAGTGTTTTGGATTAATAAGTTGTATTGTATTTTATTGCCAGCAACAATAACCCTTACTTTAACTTTACATACTGTAACCATAATTTATTTCAGCGTCAAGCAACATAGCATACATATTGCTATTATTTAGCATTAGGAACATAACAAATACATAGCTTAATACTTACGAGGAAGACAGCTATTGCCACTCCTATTAAAAATCCAGCAATTACATCAGCCCAGTGATTCCGATATTCAGCCACCCTGTTGACTCCAGTGAGAAAAGCCAAGCACATCAGACCTAAGCAGAGCACAGGTTTTGCGAGTCTGGACCCTTTGGCTTTAACAGTACTTGTAATGTACATCTGGAACAAAAACAGAAGAAAAGAAAACTGGCCCTTGTGATATACTGTTTCTTAATGTATAAAATTACACATTTTTTCATTTTGCAATGAGAATTTACGTTTTGTTTAATAATAAGTACAAGGGAAAGATAAAAATTAATAATCATTTTTCTTAAGTTTCCCAACCTTGTTATTCAGTTTAGGATCACAGAGAAACGGAAACTATTCCAGCAGTCAAAAAAAGAATCATCTTAAAAAAAGTGTTGAGAGTTGTCTGTACAAGGTCACACATAATGAAATGTATTGTGTTGTTTGCCCGAATGTAAAGGCAAAGAATGCTAAAAAGTTTGAATATAAATAGCCATAATATATCAAACTTCAGTAGGCCAGTAGTAAAAAAAAAAAAAATCTGTGTGTCATCTAATAAATCAAGATAAGCACTCAACCATTTTTGTGTGTGAAAAATCTAGTCAGGATAGGAAATAAGATATCAAAAAAGTCTATAGTAATAGAGTGCTTTTACCATATATTACCTGATGGCTCCACAGGAAAAAAAGAAAAGATTTTCACTTACAAAAAGCTGGGAATGCTCAAGAAGGACTTAAAGCTTCTAAAAGAAATCCGCAGCCTGTGGCTATCATCTCTGCTGGAACAATTCAAACTGAAATGGACTGGCAGTGCTGACAACCATCAGAAATCAGGCTGCCTACACATACCAGAGGAGTTTTATGCTGGACTCAGGCAGCACATTTCACACTGATGCAATTTCTTCAGTTCATTTTTAAATGTATTTTTAACATCATTTTCCTTTTTTCCTGCTGACAATAAGGCAGGATATGAGTTCTTGCTGATTCAATAACATAATTGAAAAAAAAAAAATTCATGCTGTTGAATGAACAATTTTCAGAGTAGACTAATAATTCATTTCTTACTAACAATTGCAAGCTTCACCTACAGAATGGACATTTTGTGTTTAATAATGGCCTATTTACATTTCTCTTGGCAACGGAGATTCCTGTTCTATTGCCGAGTTCATATCATATTAATGATAAAATGCAAAGAAATAAATGAGCTTGGATTAATTGTTCATTGTATATGAAAACTTTACAATATGAAAAATTTCAACTTGTGCACGCAGCTTATAAAGGAGCTATATGAAGAAGGCTTACTTCAAAATAGTGTTTTTTTTATTTAAAAAATTATTGAATAGCAGACCTGTAAATACTGTATGTGAAATTCCAATAACACCTGAGTAATTTAAATAACTAAATATCAGTGATGTAAATTTGGAAAAATAATTCCTTTTCTTTATATATGTCAATAGCATATACTGTATGCAGGTAATTTCATACCAGCTTATTCCAATTTTGAGTTATTGGGGAAAGTGCTTATTGAAAAATTAACAATATGAAAATCAGAAAAGTCTGAACAATCACCAGTCCATCGTAAGTCACTTATACAGGGTCAATTCATGGTCACCAAGGAGCTTAGCATGCACGTCTTTGGGATTAGAGAGAAGCAGCAGAAAATTCCATAAAAGTTAAGGAAGAAAATGTAAGCAGTGTTCAGAAAGCCATCGGGGTTGGGTTGAAACCAAATGGGGCTAATCAATGGAGGCAACAATGCCATCCACCGAAGGAGTAGTAAAATTTATATAATACCTATTTAGATGAAGAACTGCATAATATTAAAATGGTGACAATGACCAATTCAAACAAATTCACGCAATAAAGAAGGCATGAAACTAGTTCAATTATTTAGTAGGATGACATGTAACTTTCTCAGGGTCTCTAGATACTAAAAGTAATACGATGGTTTATGATTTCTGAGAACTTCAGTCAATCAATACAGGTCTTCCAGCACCAATGTGAAATTTTGACATTTTACTGCTATACTTGCTGTGCTATCAGACTACGACGGTTTGAATCTAAGTAATCAATGTAGACTTCAGTATTAATGTTTACAGTGAACCATCTATTGGAATGATTTTTAGGTAATGCATGTAGTAATAAAATGAAGTGCATTTGTCATTCCAATAGTGAAATAGTAATAAAATGCATTACTACAAAGGTTTCTGATGTGCCATCTGTTGGAATGACCATTTGTCTCTGTTATATGCCATTTAAAATGGGGTTCTTTAAAGCAGTGTTAATGTTTGTGATGTGCCATCTGTTTGAATGACAAAAGCAATGCATTTTATTACTACAAATGTTTCTTATGTGCCACTTTTTGGAATGACAGAGGCATAGCAACCAGACGGACACACAGATACACAGACACTTATCCTTTTATTAACATTGATAACATTGAATCACAATGCATTTAATTTGTTTTTTTTTTATACTGATCAACAGAAAAAGGCTCCTTAATGCTAAAGTGAAAATAAATATCTGCAAAGTGATCTAAATTAATTACAAATATAAAATACAAAATAATCGATCACTTAAGTATTCATCCCATTAACAGAAGACATATAAAGCCTCACTGCAGCAGCCAATTGGTTTTAGAAGTCATAGAGTTAGCTCAGTGGAGGTCACCTGTCTGGAGTTTCAATTGATTGTAATCTAAATGAACCTTATTTGTGTAGCAGCCCTTGGTTTCAATAGAATTGACACGCAGAGAGTCTCAGACTGGTGCGTTTATCTTTATTTATGTCTCAAACTTTGGCTCTTTATTATCATTGTTATATCGTCATGAGCACCGTGAAAACTATAAGGAAAAAAATATAAACGTATATTTTTTTTACATTCTGCAAAGAAACAGAACAAATGAAACAGCAAGGCTTGCAACAATTCTAAAGGTCACCATTTCAAAGATAACGTTGGTCCTCACTGCTTCTTAGTTTCTTGGTGAGCCAGTATGATGGACTAACATAAAAAATAAAAAACAAAACAGCAGTCCATGTAAAGGTGATTGAAAAGCACACGTCAGCAGATGGAGACAAGAAAATATCCAAGTCATTGAAATTTTGTATACAAGTTGATAAATATTTTGTAACTTAGACAAAAGCAGTGTAATACTAGTGTTATATCATTGATAAGAACAGCAATAGTTTGAGTTTTAAGAACCCCTCCCCTCTCCCCAGTCTTTAGGACTGATTGAGGAATTTTATGACTGGTTCGGGGGGAGCGCCTAAAACCAGTTTGGCAAGTGATTCTCTGCAGGACTCTCTCAATCAACCCACACCCAAAAGCCAAATGACCTAGCTGGCAAGCATCAGCTCAACAAATTGTTTTGGATGTAGGCGTGAAAGGTATTGTGTGCCCCCATTGGGTCTGAAGTATGGCTGTTTGGGATTGGTTTGAATAACAGGCCATTGTGTTGCATGATACCCTCTTGGTGTAAGGATTTGGACAGAGAATGTATAAATTTGGCTGATTTATCCCTCCCTCTCCCTCTCTCTCGCGCACTATCATGATGAAGGAGCATCACTCACAACATGGACTGAAAAGAACACCACACTGAGAAGCACAACTCGGCAGCCATATTGAGACAGGCATGCGACCTGTTCTGAAGAAAGCTGACTAAAAATGAAGACTTTACTAGAGACATTTAAAGTAACTACAAGTCTATAGCTACATACCCGCATTTATCTGGTTGTATTGTTGCCAGTATTCACTTATACCGTACTTATTGTTATTATTTTATGAATATTATCAATAATACATTATTTAAAGTTGGAACTTAACTCCTGCTTGTGTTTTACTCTATGTTATTGCCGAAGGTTGTAGATATAGAAGGGAAGATGGGATGAAGTTATAAAGTACAATACCTTATAAAAGTGGTAAGTCTATAGGATTTGAGGCACACCATACACAATGTGAAGCATGGTGGTGGCAGCCTGTTACTGTGGAGATACTTCTCTGCAGCAGGCCCTGGAAGGCTGATGAGAACACAGGAAAATTAATGCAATAAAATACTGGGAAATCCTGGAGGAAAACCTGACGCAGTCTTGAAAAAATCTACACCTCAGGAGAAGATATGTTTGCGAGCAAGACAATGACACCAAACATAATACCAAAGCCACATGGAAATGTCTTAAAAATGACAATGTTACTGTCCTGGAATGTCCGAGTCAGAGTTCAGATCTAAATCCAATTGAGAACTTGTGGCAGACCATGAAAATGGCTCACAATCCACTTGCAGCCTGAGAGAGCTTTATTAGTTCTGTAAAAAAGACTGGAAAAATGGCAGTGTCCAGTTGTGCAGAGCTGACAGAGTTAGACCTGCGCAAATTGACTCAAGGCACGCCTGAAGAGAGACTTACTGCAGCATTTGCAATCTGGCATTAAAAAAAATTAAGAGCTAATTCTGCATGCTGAGACACCATCTCAAACATTACACTTCTAATAGAGATTAAAGTACTGCAGTGATATCACAAACAAAAGAAAAGTGAAGAAAAACGTGACTGTGGCTTTTCTGGCCAACACAAATGTTTTGATTCCACTCATTTTGTTAAGATCTGTACAGCTGGTTTGGCTGAAAAGAGCAATGCAGCAAAATACTGAAAAATCCTGTAGGAAAACCTGATGCAGTCTTCAAGAATTCTGTGCCTTGGAAGAAGATTTGTGTTCCGGGAAGAAAATGAACCCAAGCAAAATGCCAAAGCTACAGATAAATGGCTTAAAAACAACAATGCTAATGTCCTGGAGTGGTTGAATTTGTGACTAGACTTGAAAAAGGCTGTTCATTCATGACCTCCAGGCAGCCTGATAGTGCCTGAGCAGTTTTACAGAGAAGAATGGGGAGAAATATCACAGTCCAGATGTGAAAGATGACACCTGTGCACACCAATTCAAGGCTGTCATGGCTGCCAAAAGTTCATCTACTAAATACTAATTTGAAAGGGGTTAATATTTACAGTATGAGTTCAGTTATTTTGTTTTGGATATTTGTAATTCATTTAGGACACTTTGCAGAGATTTGCTTTCTACTTTGAAAGATTCTTTTTCTGTTATCACTGTCAAAAATGTCAAATTAGATCAGTTGTGATTCAATGTTGTATAAAAAGAAAATGTGAAAACTTCCAATGGATGAATGTTTTTTACTGGAACTGTACAACTATTGCTTGAAATGATATGATATTTAGTTGTTATGTTGCAGATGAATAGCAACAGGTGAGAATTTTGAAAACCAAGTATATTAGTAAATGGTTAAATGGTGAATAATACCGGATTTGAAGCACATCTTTTGATCATGTAAAGAAGGTAAGAGAAGTGTCTTTGATCCTGGACTACATCACGGGGACTGTATTAAACTGTTCATCCAAAAAATAGAAGAGAAACCAGACCTGGGTGAAAGTGTAGCAGTAAAATTGATCACGGTTCAGCACAGTGTTGTGGACACATGTGAGTCTAAGTTCTGGCCCGATCATGATGATGATGAGCTGGTATTTCTCTCTAAGTTGTCAACATACACCTGAGCACAACTGAGTCTTTGTGCTTCAGTGCCATCCTAAGTATAGAATGATGTGTACTTGATCTATGCAAAAGCACAATACACTAAACAACAGGTCAGTATGGTACAGCGGGTTCCAAGGCTACCAATAAAAAGCCTGGGTTTTAAATCAATATAGCTGTGCCGTTCTCTGTGGGTGCGATTGCACGACTGCCGGGAGTTATTGAGGTAATGGGAGTGAGTCGCACCTGCATGAGTGGGTGCGGTCGTTCTTGATTGCCTCAGTGGTTTCCTGCGGTGTGTGATTAAGGCGCTGCACCCATGGAGGCGCGCGGAGATATGTACTGTGTATATATACGGGTCGACACCAGGAAAGGGGGATATAAAAAAAATGGAGATAGAAATGGAAGGAGAGAGATCGATCGAGGAGAAAGAAGGTTAAAGGATGGGAAAGAGCAGTCCTAAGAGGATGATCTGGACACCTCTAGCAGGAGACACCACGAGCTAGGGCCCTGCGGAGGAGTGTTTGTTTGTGGCGCTTTAGGGGCTAGTTCGCCCCACTGAAAGTTTGACTGAGTGGGGTGAGCAACAACAACAACAACATTTATTTATATAGCACATTTTCATACAAAAAATGTAGCTCAAAGTGCTTTACAAAATGAAGAATAGAAAAATAGAAGACACAATAAAAAATAAAAATAATTCAACATTAATTAACATAGAATAAGTAAGGTCCGATGGCCAGGGTGGACAGAAAGAACAAAAAACAAAACTCCAGATGGCTGGAGAAAAAAAAAAAAATCTGCAGGGATTCCAGACCAAGAGACCGCCCAGTCCCCTCTGGGTAACCACTTGAATGATATCAAATCCGTCTCTGCCTCTCTCATGCACGTGCACACACCCACACCCCAACAATTAATTTGATAACCCTATGTCATTTGAACATGAGTCGTCATTTGATCATGTCGTCCCCCCAATTTTGCCCAGTTTCCACGTTATGGTGCATTGTTTTGAGAATACAGACAGAATTCTTTTTGGGTGCATACACGTCAGCATGGCACTGCCAGATTTAAACACTAGTGTGCAGAACTGCATTTGTACTGAAGTGATTTGAGCTGCAGGTGGAGGTGTCCATCCCACTTTATGGTGCCAAGAATAGTTGTGTTGCAGTGCAGCAGTCTATTAGCCAGCAAAAGCGATGTGAAGAAGTTGTCTGTTACAGTTCTGCCCTAGTCCAGAAACTGCTTTGGGACCATAGTCTCGGAAAGTCTCTCCCATGGGATGAATGGGAACTTTTCCTAAATAAGGAGTAGCATTGCACAAGCACATGCAAATCTGTCATTTTTCACACATTCTGCACAGGTGTCTGTTGTCCAAGCACAAATGCTACATGACTGCCTGATGGCGGTTTGATTGCCCGTACAACAAATAGCTCTGTCCAGGCATCAACCACAGCACCAATTGCTGTCACCACTGCTCTTGTGAATGGTGATAAATGGCATCAACTCAGAGAGGGAGAGGAAAGTTCATTGTACCACGTGACTGTGACAGAATAAAACAGAAAATAAAAACTTTTACAAGTAGCAAATTTACAATGGGTGTTAGACTCAAATCAAATGTATGTATGTTTTTATCACACAATAGTAGCAACTGCAGCACCACTCAAAAATGGAAAACATGCAGAAGACCCAGGATCAAACCCACAACCTCCCGATCCAGAAGCAGCCATTCCTACCTCGAACCCAACCAAGCAACCGATAAATGGCCCTCGGTCCCCACAAATTCACAGCAGTAGGTGAACGAACAATTCTCTCCTTGGCTACATTCCTGAATAAAAGGCACACCCGTCCGCCACACCCTTTTGTTAAAGTGTTTGATAGTTTTACTTCACACATTATACACTGCAGAGCAGGATTCCTCCCTAGGGATCCGAGGAGCGATTACGGGTGCGTGAAGGATGAAGGGAGGAGAGCTGACCTTGTCGGTCTGGCAGTGACGTCCAGAAGGAGGCCAAGACAGAGGTTAGCTGAAGGAGCTCGTGGCTGTTGGGTTTCCGCAGACTGCGAGAGCAATGGGTAAGCCGGGGAGAAAGAGTGACGGAGGTGCCCTGGAGAGTAATCGGAGAGAGAGACTGCATTTTAACTGCTGCATTTTTAACCTCGAGTTTTAAAGGATTTATTTATTGTTTTAATCCCACTGGACACTGGTTTTAAGGAATATTTATTGAATCTGATGCACTGCACTTTTTTGGTTTTGATGATTGTTTTAATAAAAGCACTTTTGCACTTTTGGATATATCCCCTGGCTTCATTTCAGATGTGTCCTCAGTTGTCAGCTCATCTCAGTGACATTATCGATGGTGTTGGGTTCAGGGCTTCCATTGGGATGTTGGGAGTGTGGAGCAAACCCGCATCGCCACAGTCAGCCAAAAGTCAAAGGAAGATTTTCTTTGTCTGCAGACCTACTTTGGCTTAGGCTGCCTGCGGAGTGTGATGTGGTATCGTTAGGCTCTCTGTCTTTGTGGTTTGTGTTTCATTTAAAGGAAACTCATGTGAGAAGTTGCAGCAACCGGACGACTGCCTCTCAAGTCAGCAACAGTTCGTCAGCACTCATGGAATGTCAGAAGCAGTTTAATTACAAGTTGGAGGCCACAAACTCCAATCCACTAAAATCCCTACATTATGTTTTATGTAGCACAGCTTTATGATGAGAGCAACAACATATTCATAGTTGGGTTTGTTAAAAGCGAGAGTGTCTGCAAAGTAGAAGACCACAGACAATGAGAAAATACATTAATAGCTTCAGCCCATTGCCTGGAGAAACTCAGGGATAAGCTAAAGTGCAGCTGTCAGTGAGATGAAGCTGAAAAGGAAAACATAAACAAAAAAAAGCATTTGCCAGCTGTTGTACAAAAAATGGCAAAGATGAAAAGCAAAAATGGCGTAAACATAAAGGCATTTTTCTGCTCTCAGATGGACTGTCTTTTCTCCCTACCATAACAAATTAAGGCTGCTCCCCCCACATGACTTTTTTCTCTTATGTTATATATAGAATATTGCGCATCAAGGTTAGTTTGAAACATCCTTGTACTAAGTGCAAAATATTACTTGCTAATGTCTGCAGTTTTTGTTAAGTCAGTTACATACAATCTATAGTATAACTGTCCTCATACTGAAGGAAATACTTTAGTTTTTGAAAACATCAACTTATCACCAACTACGTAAATAACCGTGGTGCAAGTACACTTGTGGCAAAGTAGCTTTAAAGTTTTGCACTGCCGGGGGATGAACTTCACAAAAGTACAATATTTCCCTTAGCTTTTTCAATCACTAGTATGTTTCACAAACTACAAGGACAAAAGACAGCAAAAATTAAGATCAGGCTACACCAAACTCCTTCAGGTTTAATTGAAAACTATAGCAGATCAACATTATTTTAAACATTAAGCACAACAATTTGCAGTCATTCAGACTTATAAAATGCTAGAACGTAAGTTTTAGCTAGTGTGACAGTAGGGGGCGCTATCGCTCCCTCGAACCCTCAGGTACCACGCCAAACACCAGGTAAAAGTGCTACAATAATTATTTTTATTATAATAATGTGCACTAAGCACCCTCCATTCCACACTATTCATTAACCACAATACAATAATAATAATCACAATACCAATCCTCCGACTCCCAGGCGCGTTGCCCTCCTACCACCCAGCTCAGTTCATTGTCTGGGAGTTCCCATGGTCCGTTCCGACCGGAAGTGTTCTCATCCTTTAGTCCATAATTCCTTATCACTTCCGGGTCAGATAAAAGTCCTTTTTTCTCACCCCGGAAGTACATCATTCCTTCCGTTCATGTGACTTGGAAGTACTTCCGGGGCATAGGGCAAATAACACTCCCAAGCCTCCCTAGAGCGGCTCCTGGTGGCCCCATGGTATCCAGCAGGGCTGTCCATAAAAACTACAATGTCCATGAGGCTCTGCTGGAATTCGAAGACCTTCCATGCTGCTGGGAGGGCTCCCTCTGGCGGCCTGGGGGTATTGGCCGGGATACAAAGCCGGCCATGGACCACACTAGTAGTGCCTGATTGGAAAAGGGCGGCTGTGCATTAGCAAACCTCATCTGAAGTGCATTAATCAGCTGTTATCTGTACTTTACAAGAGAACGCTTGTGATTAATAAAGTTTATCTAATCTAATCTAACTCATATTCAAATCAGGTGTGAAATATACAATGCCTTCAGAAAGCATTCAGACACCTTCATTTGATCTACATTTTGCAGCCCTATGCTAAAACCATTTAATTTAATTTTTTACTCTCAAGTAGCACTCAATACCCCAGAATGACAAACGTAAAATAGGATTTTAAGGATTTCTACAAATTTATTAAAAATAAAAATCTCAAATATCACATTGACACAAGTATTTAGACTATTTGCCATGATATTTGAAATCTGGAACAGGTTGATTACATTCCATTGATTATCATTGAGATGTTTCCACACTAGTCTAGAGTGCACCTGTGTTCAATTCAATCAGTTAGACATGATTAGGAAAGGCACACGCTGATTCATAATGTGTATCTGAGCAAAAACCAAGCCATGGGTTCGAAGGAATTACCTGCAGAGTTTACAGTCAGGATTACGTCAAGGTACAGATCTGGGGAAAGCTACAAAAGCATTCTTGTAGCAATGAAGGTTCCCAAGAGCACAGTGGCCTCCATAATTCTTAAACTGAATAAATTTGGGACAACTACGACTTCCTTCAGATGGCTGCCTGGCCAAACTTGGCAAATGGGGGAGAAAAACCTTGGAATGTCACTCTGAGCTCCAGAGAACCTGTATGAAGATGGGAGAAACTTCTAGAAGGGCAACCACCACTGCAAAACTCCTCCAATCTGGGCTTAATGGCAAGAATGACCAGTTGGCACACGAAAGCTCTCTTGGAGTGTGAAAAAATGCACTCAAAGGAATCTCAGACTATGAGAAACAAGATTCTTTGGTCTGATTATGCTGTGATTGATGACTAAACTCTTTGGCTTCAATTCTCATTACTTGTACAATACCATTGCAATGGTGAATCATGGTGATGGCAGCATAATGTTCTGGGGTTGTTTTTCAGTGGCATGGATTTGGAGACTAGGATTGAGGAAAAGCTTAATGGAGCAAAGTACAGATAGGTCCTTATTGAAAACCTACTCCAAAGAGCTCTGGACTCCAGACTGGGCTGAAGGCTAAAGCTCCAATAGGACGATGACTGTGAGCACCATGCAAAGACAATACAGAAAAGGCTTGGGGACAATTCTGGAAATGTCCTTGAGTGACCCAGCCAAACCTGAATACAACTGAATGTCTCCAGAAAGACCTGAAAATATCTGTCCACTGACAACCTGACACAGCTTGAGAGAATCTGCAGAGAAAAATGTCAGAAAATTATGGCAAACTGTCCCCCTCCTATTCTGCCTGCCCTCGATTATGAAATCGAGGAAAATGTACAAATCATAAGAAGGAGAAGCAGAATCTGACAAAAACAGAGTATTACTTAACACAACAACAAGTGCTCCTAAATATTAATAGTATTAAGACAGACACCACCTGATCACACTGTTTCATCATATAAATAGCAAATAACTGGCTGAAAGCACGTTATTAATAAGGTTCTTTTACTGGATTACAAGCAGTACACTCTTTTCTGCTAGGCTGTGCAATTGATATCTGGAATGGACTGGCATACTGGTCCACCATGCTTGCTTCTTGCCTTACACACAGTTGTGCTGCAGTAATCATTGGCTTTTTCTTTTCGGCTGCCAACCTAGTTTGTGTCTTGATCAGCCATTTTGGATCATGTGATGCCAGTCTTGTGACTCATGATGTTATGGCTGAGGTGGTATAAAATACAGAGGCACCACACGGTGGTTACCATACATACACATTGGAATATTATTATATAAGATTTGCAGTTGGTTTGTGCTTTTTTTCCTAATTTGATTCCTGTTCTTGGACTTTTGCCTTTTCGCTTAGCCTTGGGTTTTGTTGTTTTGTTCATTTAGACCATTTGGGAATGACAACCTGTATTTTTAACAATTCCTTTGCCTAACTCCTCACCTCTTCTTTCCTTTTTAATTACTGTTTTATGTAAAAATTTTTACCATCTATCCTTTAAGCGTAAAGCTTTCTTTGGGTCTAACAGACACAGTGTTTATGGTAACATCATTTATATCAGCATCATATATAAACTTATAGAAGCTTGTTGAGTTTCACTTTCAAACATACATTACTGTCTACTTAGTGTAAGTTATATGTCTCCTAATACAATTTTCTTGTAGCAAGAAGAGAAAAGCTCTGAAAACCAGACTCTGCCACAAGCCTGTACAAGCAGTATTGTAATTATTTATGGACAAAGAATATGTTTTTGTAAACTCTAGTAGCATTTTCTTCAATTACCAATGGGATGACCTGAACAATCTGGACATACTAATGATAATTAGTTATCTTTAGTTTTGTACCATAATGTCTATTAAAAAAACTGTGAATAGCCTGTCCTTTTTGGAATGGCGCTGAATGCTTTGTTTAACTGTATTTTGAATGTGTGGCTTGTTAATTCCTACACTATTATAAACTACAAATGTTTTTACTTTTGTAGACAGATGTATAGACCTTAGTCATTCAAATATTCTTGCCCTTCTGATTTCAAAGCACTAAATGATGAATTTGATATAAACTAAAAGATTTACATTAGAAATTATCTACTATACTGATTTCAATAAAAAAATTGATTAATCTTAAAATAGCTGCATTTGTCCCAAATTACCAAAATCAACAGCCTTGAGTTTGCTTCATGTGACAGTTGTGGCAATAGTGTGATGCTTGTTCAAATAATTCCACAAATATCTTAATTTTAAAAGTTTTAGTAAAATTTCAAAGCAAAACAATTCACACAAAAATAGAGAAAAAACGGATATTAAATAAAAGGAAAAGTTCTAGTTTAAAGAAAGTTCTGTTTCAGGCTTACTTATCTTGCTTCATATTTCTCCCAGTCTGGTCATACAGTTGTACTTTCAAATGTTGACATCAAAACAGTCAGAAAAGTGCTATCAGTGAGAGTATTTTCTCACTGGCTGTATACAGATATACAGAAGCTCAGAAAGTTCTATTTCATATTAACTTACAGGAGGTAAAAGACTATACCATATTGTAAGTAACTATAAGAATGTGATACTCAAAAATCAAGCAATTCTAACATTAACATTAAAAATTCTAAAATTTGTTCTTACAATATGAAAAAGTTCTCCCATGCATTTTCCTCCTTCTATACTAGGTAACTGGGGAATTGCTAATGTGAGTGTTGACCTCCTTTTACACTTTAGATTTAGTTTAAAATATCACTCCATCAGTCACTTTCAGACTTGTTCATTAATTTAAGCAACTGGAATACTACCAGTATTTGAGGCTATTCCTTTAGATAGATAGATAGATAGATAGATAGATAGATAGATAGATAGATAGATAGATAGATAGATAGATAGATAGATAGATACTTAATTAATCTCCTAGGAGAAATTCACATTCTTTACTTGCACCATTCACCTTCTTCAACTTTAAGATGCATCATTTGCCTTTAATTAGTTTACATTTCCACTGCATGTCTGAAAGTATCACTGGATACGTTGTTACACTGCACAATCTACAAGCTTGTTGTTCACATTGACAGGCTTACTCATTAGTTATTTCTCTTTTTGTTGGAAGCACTGTGCAGCATAACTGAAGAACCTGTACCAAGCTGACTGCATTACTGAGTGAACATGGAATGGCTAACTGCTTTAAAAGCATATCAATAAGAAGAGTGTAGTCCTGTAGATAAGTGTACTATGGAAAGAGCTGTACATCCCAGAGAATCCTGGTCACATAGAATACCATCCGGGATAGGAGGGAATTGGGATGTTGTGTGGCTCCTGAGAACTTTTGCAATTGGAGACGTGTGGTTTATCTGGAATAATAGTGCAAACAGCAGTTTCTCAGAGAAGATCTCAACATGTTTACAAAATCAGCTGCAAGTAAAGAGGGAAAGTTTGCATAGCACAGTATTGAATACAAACATCTAATTTATTCATTGTCTACAGTATATACATTTTTTCTTTTTTTTTACAAAAACATAGGACAGTGACGTCTCTGTTATTTTTTTAATTATTTAGCAATGAGATTTATCAAACATCACATTTTTGAACTGCTCTTTCAATGCCAGAACTATTTATTTCAAAATGTCTCTTTTCATGGCGGGCTTGTCACTTGTCCATCAAATCAATGATCAATAGCTGAACCGATTCTTATTGGTTAATCCTTTCTGACTATTACTTTTCCCTTATAGAAGGATGACAGGCTACCAAAGATCTTCATTGCTGCTTGCCTTTCAACTGGAAAAGCTGTGCAGGTGATTAGGAGTTGGGATAGTTAGTTTTACTGACAAAACTGATAGAGATCATTTAACACATGTTGCTGTTTGTGGAGAGATGATGATATACTGTAGGTATTGGAAATGCTTCAGACAGATACATGCTCTTCAAAATGTTTGTGAAGAAGTGGTTGTAGTTTAGACTGATTGAGCACCATCACAGCAAACAAAGCGTCTTTGAAGAAATCACATAGACCGTCTGTGGGTAGAAATTTCAGATGACATGATTCCAGAAGACTTTCTGTGAGGAAAATTGATCTTAAACTCCCCAGAACCTCTTAATCAACATGGATACTCTGAAGAGCACTCATCCATATGTGCAATCCAAACATATCGTCAATTTGTCTTAAAATAGCAAAAGTCTGCTCTTTAGAGTGATTATAATAGTGAAGTTAATTTAAATCAACTAGGTAGCTGTAGTCTTACTGTTAACTATAAGCCTGTGCTAGGATAAGGTAATTCTGCACTGGATTCACCTGTAAATTTGCATTAATATTAGCACTATAGTAATGGAGTATATTCTAAGTAAAAGGGCCGGACAAAGAGGTAACAACGCAGATAACTTAATTGCTATTTCAAGATGCCCTAACACCCCAATATACAGTAGATGTGCTCTAAATATTTGAGCGTTAACTAGTAAGACTTTTTATATTAACAATCTTATTAGTAACAGGAAAACAGACCTCCTTACACTGAATGAAACATAGCTTAGCAGCGACCTCAGAAATACAATTTTGTTCGGTTTGCCAAGATAAAAAAGGCAAGAGTTTATCAAGTATTTTCTTGCATCAATTAAACTGCAAACTTATCAGTTTTGGTACGTTTATATCTTTCAAGTATATTGCATTAGATAGTCAACAGTCTCTTGCATTAACCTTTTGTAGACCCCAAAATATAACACCTCCTTTACTGAGGAATTCTAAAAACAAAGTATCCAAAATATAACTAATTATGATTGACTCCTAATCACAGGAGATTTCAGTTTTCATGTGGATTATCAGTTCAGCCCTAAAGCATGAGAATTAATTAACTTGTTGCACTTATTTGATCTTAGCCAGCATGCCAGCCAGCCTACACATAAGGGAGGACACATGCTGAATTTAGTAATTTCAAAAAGATTAAATGTTGATGTGAGGCAGATCATGGATATTGGTATTTCTGACCATTTCTGTATTTTATTTAATGTAGACATGCTGATAACTAGAACTACTGAATAGCATATTGTTAAAAAAAACTTTATTATAATGCATCTGCATTGTCTAAGTTTACTAATATTCTGAATAATCAGTCTGAATTTAGTGTTTATTCTATCACAGCCAGCACTGTTGAAATATTTTAATTCTAAGGTGAAAGCTGCAGCTGACTCCTCAGTGGTCCCTGAAAATATTGTTAAGAAATCCTCCAGCTTTAAAATACCTTAGAAAACTCTGACAAGTGTTGGATTATAAGAGAAAATGTCATAGGGACGAGTGTGAATGCAGGAAACCTGAGTTAACAATACACTATGAAATATTAAAGACACACATGGCTAAGTACAACAAAGTAGTCCGTCTTGAGATGCAATCCTAGTTTTCTAAAATTATAAGTGATTGTAAAGGAAACCCAACAGTTTTATTTTCAGCTATTGATCATCTCCTAAATTCAGTTCAGGCATTTAAAAAACTCCTGGAAAATTCTAGCAAAATGTTTAAAGCTTTTGCCACATTTTTAAACACAAAATAAATGATATTGGTCCCTCCAAAAAATGAATCCTGTTGAACCGTAGAATGCTCTTTATAGTTAACTGAAATTCCTTCACTTCAATTGGATTACCTGAACACAGCAGAATAATTTCTCAACTAAATCCTTTCGCTTGTGTCCTTGACCCTGTCCCAACAGGCTTTGTTAAAGAACTCTCTGATGTGCTTATTAATAGTGTATGTGATATAGTGAACTTGTCATTAGATACTGAGGTCTTCCCAAATTATCCAAAGATTGAAGTAGTTAAATCCCTTCTTAAGAAAAATAATCTCCACTCTGCAGTACCTGACAACTTTAGACCTATTTCTAACCGGCCTTTATTAAGTACAATTCTAGTAGTTAGTAGTTTTTCAGCAATTAAAATACTCTTTAAATACACATCATAATATTGATATGTTTCAGTCAGGTTTTGAACAAATCATAGTAAAGAACCTGCACTGCTTATAGTAGTAAACAACTTGACAGATGCCATATATTAGCTGTTATTCTTCTAGGCCTGAGTGCAGCATTTGACACCATGAACCACAGTATTCTTATAAATTGTCTTAGTCAATGGACGGGCCTCTATGGCAGTGATTCAAATTGGTTTCAATCGTATTTAAAAGGTAAAAAATGTTAGTTGTAGATACAGTATTGAAGTTCTGGGAACCATGATATTGTATACGGTGTACCTACATTTTAGATACACATAGAATTATCATAGTCTTCAATGTACTTTTCTCTGGTTTCTTTTAATGTTCTTCTGTGCTGCCGCCAACTGATCAAAGTACTGTGCAGCCACCTGTGATGTTTGAATGAAAGCAGATACCTCACTTCCCATGAGATCCACTTTATCAAATCCTCTAAGGAACTACTCGACAACATTTATGTTAGGCTGGGCAGTCTTTTGGAGTGGGAACCCTTGCAGATCATTTTTTTTTTCAAGCCTTTTCATTTTTTTTAAATTTGTTCTCTTGGCAATCTGACCTTATCATCAGACTCATCTTTAGAGACTTAAAAATAAAGACTCCATATGCAGTACAAGGACTCTACTTCTCTTTTAATTAAATATCTGTCATATGTAAGTGCGCGTTATTTATTTTTTGCATGTTCTTTATTAAATTTTCTATCTAATTGTAATTTGTTTTTTCTTTGCTTGTAACTATTTCTTTGACATCTTGTAAAGGACTTTGAACTGCATCTTTTATATGAAGATGTACTTTAGAAATAAATGTTGTTGTTCAGATTGGTGGGGCTAAATTCTTGAATGACAGTAACCCGATGAACAGGGACAAGTAGCTCCTGTAATCAACAAGCCTTAAGGACAGTGAAATAGACAAGTGCAGACATTCAGGATGATGATAAATAGCAGCCCTGTGTAGGAGATATGGATCATAGACAGTGAAAGTGAATAGGCGATCGAAGATATCTTTGGTATTACGTTAAGGAGCGGATACAGCATGAGACTAGTCTTGTCTTCAGTACATGTTTGTTTCTTGTGATGAAAAGTGTAACTGGGTCATTAGGCTTTTAAGGTGAATTCTATTATTTTTATTCCTAAACAGGCCGATTGCTTGGTACATGTCACCATAAGTAAATCATCTCTGTAGATTTCATCTGTAAAACTAACTACTGTAACTATCACAACTGCTGCAATGGTTAGGCAGCTCAAATGCAAGTGGAGCTACCACTTACAATGCAACAAAAGATATAGACTGGAAATTACTAGCAATTATGAACCGGTTCTGCCCATTGGTCTTAATTGATAAGTGAGATCTTCATGAAAAGAAGCCTTCTGAAATACATAGCCTGGCATTAAAATGGCTATTCAGAAATCTGGAAATGCCCCATTGTTAAATGCAAGTTTTCAAAAATAAGGCCATTTTGAAATAAAGCCTATAATAATTAAATGTAAGGAAACTAGAATATTGGCTCAAAATAAAAAGATTGGACTACCGGTATAATTAATAATAATTAAATGACTTATTTAATTATGCAGATGTTCACAATATAATGACTCATTTATATACATCTCTGTACTTTTTCATATGGTTATTTCATAATTTCCATTTTATTTATTTCATTTTGACATAAATGGCATTCTATAAATAACATACAGTGGCTTTCAAAAGTATTCGGCCCCCTTGAACTTTTCCACATTTTGTCACATTACAGCCACAAACATGAATCAATTTTATTGGAATTCCACGTGAAAGACCAATACAAAGTGGTGTACACGTGAGAAGTGGAACGAAAATCATACATGATTCCAAACAATTTTACAAATAAATAACTGAAAAGTGGGGTGTGCGTAATTATTCAGCCCCTGAGTCAATACTTTGTAGAACCACCTTTTGCTGCAATTACAGCTGCCAGTCTTTTAGGGTATGTCTCTACCAGCTTTGCACATCTAGAGACTGAAATCCTTGCCCATTCTTCTTTGCAAAACAGCTCCAGCTCAGTCAGATTAGATGGACAGCGTTTGTGAACAGCAGTTTTCAGATCTTGCCACAGATTCTCGATTGGATTTAGATCTGGACTTTGACTGGGCCATTCTAACACATGGATATGTTTTGTTTTAAACCATTCCATTGTTGCCCTTGCTTTATGTTTAGGGTTGTTGTCCTGCTGGAAGGTGAACCTCTGCCCCAGTCTCAAGTCTTTTGCAGACTCCAAGAGGTTTTCTTCCAAGATTGCCCTGTATTTGGCTCCATCCATCTTCCCATCAACTCTGACCAGCTTCCCTGTCCCTGCTGAAGAAAGCACCCCCAGAGCATGATGCTGCCACCACCATATTTGACAGTGGGGATGGTGTGTTCAGAGTGATGTGCAGTGTTAGTTTTCCGCCACACATAGCATTTTGCATTTTGGCCAAAAAGTTCCATTTTGGTCTCATCTGACCAGAGCACCTTCTTCCACATGTTTGCTGTGTCCCCCACATGGCTTGTGGCAAACTGCAAACGGACTTCTTATGGTTTTCTGTTAACAATGGCTTTCTTCTTGCCACTCTTCCATAAAGGCCAACTTTGTGCAGTGCATGACTAATAGTTGTCCTATGGACAGATTCCCCCACCTGAGCTGTAGATCTCTGCAGCTCGTCCAGAGTCACCATGGGCCTCTTGGCTGCATTTCTGATCAGCGCTCTCCTTGTTCGCCTGTGAGTTTAGGTGGACGGCCTTGTCTTGGTAGGTTTACAGTTGTGCCATACTCCTTCCATTTCTGAATGATCGCTTGAACAGTGCTCCGTGGGATGTTCAAGGCTTTGGAAATCTTTTTGTAGCCTAAGCCTGCTTTAAATTTCTCAATAACTTTATCCCTGACCTGTCTGGTGTGTTCTTTGGACTTCATGGTGTTGTTGCTCCCAATATTCTCTTAGACAACCTCTGAGGCCGTCACAGAGCAGCTGTATTTGTACTGACATTAGATTACACACAGGTGCACTCTATTTAGTCATTAGCACTCATCAGGCAATGTCTATGGGCAACTGACTGCACTCAGACCAAAAGGGGATGAATAATTACGCACACCCCACTTTGCAGTTATTTATTTGTAAAAATGTTTGGAATCATGTATGATTTCGTTCCACTTCTCAAGTGTACACCACTTTGTATTGGTCTTTCACGTGGAATTCCAATGAAATTGATTCATGTTTGTGGCTGTAATGTGACAAAATGTGGAAAATTTCAAGGGGCGAATACTTTTGCAAGCCACTGTATGTGTAAAGCTGCTTGCAATTTTCATGTTTTTAGTATATCACAAAACATTAATACCCAGTTGTAGTCAAGACTAAAAAGATACTGAATATCCAAGGAACATGTAAATCATTAAATTCCCAGTTTCTTCAACTGCAGTTCCTTTGCATTCCACCATATTCACTTTGCTTAAAAACACATCAGAATGACTAAGCCAAAAGACATGAAGAGCACAAGTACTTACAGCTAGGTAGAGTGCTGCATAAACGCTGAGAGCTGCCTCTTTAGATGGGAAAGTTTTCCTGGCTTTAGTGATATCATCCTCTTTGCCAGTGCAGGCTTCCTGATGATTTATGAAGCGAATGGACTGTTGGCAGCCCAGGGCAGTGTAATTAGGTTTGCAAATTGTAAGAAAATGAGGTGCAAGATTCCCTGTTACCACTTGGCCAGCATTTACGAAAATATCAGTGGCAAAAAGTCCAAAAGTATATACACCTGAAAAGAAAAGTTTATAAGATTATTTTTTTATAATGTAACCCACAGCTTGAAAATAGTTTTCAATGTATTTTAATGATTTACATATACTTTACATATTCTACTTAATATGTTAAACATATATATTTTATATAATCTGAAGTATAACTAAACACCCGACCACAAATATGAACAGCATAGACTGATGCCTAGAAACAAACAGCATTAAAAACGCAAATAATTTCATTTCTAAAATTAGACATTGTATTATATCCATCGGCACTTTATGTCTCAAGTAAATTAATGTGAGGTTTCAAAGAAAATCATGACTAAAACCATTACTAATCAGCCAGGCTTGCTGTCCTGAAATTAAACTGATGCTTAAGGATACAAACACTGAGAGAAATGAAAATGTCAAAAACTGAGATTCAATTAATTAGAATTAATAACAGTTTGATAGTAAAGGAGACAAACTAATTCAATAGCCAGTATTGAAGACTACTTCTAACTATTATACAGCACAATAATGACAAAGTAATAAAGATATAAGAAATGATATATGGGCGGAATGGTGGCACAGTGGGTAGAACTGCTGCCTCGCAGTAAGGAGACCTGGATTCACTTCCTGGGTCCTCCCTGAATGGAGTTTGTATGTTCTCCCCGTGTCTCCGGGTGCTCCGGTTTGTTCCGACAGTCCAAAGACATGCAGGTTAGGTGCATTGGCGATTCTAAATTGTCCCTAGTGTGTGCTTGGTGTGTGTGTGTGTGTGTTTGCATTATAATTTACTTCTGTGGTGGGCAGGCGACATGCCCAGGGTTTGTTTCCTGCCTTGTGCCCTGTGATGGCTGGGATTGGCTCCAGCAGACCTCTGTGACCCTGTAGTTAGGATATAGTGGGTTAGATAATGGATGGATGGATGGAAATGACATATGTAATAATTATATTGCAAACAAAGCAGTTCGAATCATTATGGAACTATTTTAAGTTCTGGAATATAACAAAAAAATGCAATTGTTTCAGACGGAACATAAATCACAAATGAGTTTGTCAAAATGCGCAAACAGTAACAGTAATATTGTCCTTATAATTGAATTATATAAGAAAACGAATAAATGGAGAGGTGACGATATGAACCCTGCAAATTGCTTATTTTTTTTTTTTAATTTTATTGTAATCATTCCATACAAATCAATCAATTTTTACAAAAAGTAGGATTGAGAACAACTCGACCCCCACCCCTGCGAGAAAGAGCATGGCCAGCGGAGTAAAACTTAAGGCTTGTAAACATACCTAAATTGATAAGTTTGATAAGCCAATAGAGATGATTGGAGAAGACAAAGAAATGCAGAAATAATTGCTTCCTCTGTGCTTTAAGAGCTTATTTTAAAATATTACTGATTAGATCCTGCTATGTTTTGAAAAAAATCTGTACAGACCCTCTAACTGAGTATTTGATTTTTTCCAATTTCAAATAGTATAAAACATCGATTTCCCACTGACTTAAAAGAGGAGAGTTAGGATTCTTCCAGTTTAGCAAAGCATTTTCTTACCAAATATGTCAATTGTATAAAGGAATGCAAAGAAATTAAGCATACAGAGAAAGAATCAGGAATTACAAGTGATAAAGTGACAAGGATATCCTTTAAACCAATTTACTTTTGTATTAGTTATTTATTTAATTTAATATGGGTGAGCATATAGAAACATATATAAATAAAACAATTTATAGTGTACCATGCACTGTTCACTAAGACTTTATAGTAATACTAGTTAATGTGATACTTTCTGCCAAATAACATAAAATCTTATCATGAATTAAGATGAATATGGGTGATTCTGAGAAAGTGTATCTTCATTCACATAACCTCAAACTCCTTTCATTCGACTCAGGACCACAGCAGTTCTGGAAGCACTGGGCACAAAATGGGAAACAGCATGTTGATGTGGATGTGAAAGGAAAGCTAGTTAGTAATTAACAAAATTAGGATCAAATGTAAAGACTTTTTTCAGGCTCTGTACACTGTCAGGTTTTGTGAAATTTCACATTATTTAACAGGATATTGATACATTTGTGCTTCAAAAAAGAACTACATAAAAATAAATAAATAACTGTGCAGTGCATGGTATTAAATGCCCTGACAGGTCCCAATTTGAATCCGAATAGGTCACTTTAAACCAGTAGCCCTGAGAAAACACAAAAGCATTTCCTACCTTGTGTCATCACCTGCCTATTGACAGTCATCCCGTGAATTTTTTTTTTGGTCTTTTTTAACATTTGTGGACATATCAAGATTAGACCTTCATTTAAAAAGCATCTACAGATAAAGATGACATTAATATAACAAAAATCATTCCATATTTACATTTTGCAGCCCAATTTATAATTTAAATAAACAAAAATGCAAATGTGGAAAAAGTAAGTAAAATCCTACATTTACCACTACTTCAAATATCTACAATTAGATTGGGGTAAATAATCAGAACATCCTTAGAGAGGATCTTGTCTGAACCTGTCTTACTTAAAGCTCATTTAGTTTGGTTTCCTCTTTATTACTGAAGTGTGTGTCATCACCATGCCTACAATGAAAGAGCTCTCTGAGGCCTTTAGAAATTAGGTTATAGATGCATGTGAGTCCGGGAAAGGATTTAGAAATCAACCAATCCAAAGGTCGTCTACAGTTGGAGAAGGATTCAAACAACTGGCAGTTTGTGCTTACTGGGCCACCCGAGCAAGTTCAGCCTCACAGCAGAACGCAAGATGCTGAAAGAAGGCTCTAAGAACCCCCAGAATTGTATTACAGGACCTACATATAGCTCTTGCCACTACTGATGTCAAAGTGCATGATTCTACCATTAGACAGAGGTTGCACAAATTAAATCTACATCAGGAATTCCTCAGAAAAAAAATCTTTGCTGTCCAGAAAGAACACCGGAGCAAGACTAAAGTTTGCCAATGAACACCTAGGCAAAGATTAGATTTATGGAAAAATATGCTCTGGATAGATCAAGCAAAGATTGACATGTCTGACAGCATTTGACCAGAAGAACCTGATACCAACTGTAAAGTATGGCGGTTAAAACATTATGATTTGGGGCTGCTTTGAGTTCTCCGTCATAGAATTCATTATGAATTCTTCATTGTACCAGAGGGTGCTTGGGGATAATGTAAGACCATCTGTTATAGACTGATAAACAGTTAAAAATGCCTATTTGAAGGGGCAACACCAATGCCAAGGATGGACATATATTTCCAAAGGTGGAAATGGCATATCTATTCAGTTTCCATTGAGTAAATTGTTGCAAGGTCATATTTTACTGTTTTTTTTTGTCAATTACATTACAACTGTTTAAATGAAGATGAAATCTTGACATGTCTCATATGCTAAAAAGGAAAAACAAACTTTCATGGGGTGTAATTACTAATTACACATTGTTGTACACTAACTCAACTAAGCTCTAAAGCGGCACTAAACTGGCTTTCACATACAAAATGAAAAAATATAAGAGGAACTTACTTGGCATTTACATTTAGAGAGAGTGGCTGGTGACACTGCATGACCACATCCAAACACCATCACACACACACACACACATACATACTGATAAATGTGGTTTATGAGGGTCACCTGAACGAATCCTGCATTATGAGGACATCACTTTCCTTCACACACACACACACAAACACATCTCAAAACCATGTCCACTGAATCTTATGACCATAAGCCATCGTGGTATTATGGAGCAACTCAGATCCCTGGACCAATGATAGAATAGCAACCAAACAAAATAAACTGAACAAATAATAAAAATAAATTACAAAACGTACACCACTTGTATGACATTTCCATTATAACCAACTGACTCTTGCCAGTGTGCCTGCTGAAACTCGTTTATCTTCCTCTGTCTCAGTTCTTTGACACAGGGATACAGAGTATTTCTTTATATCCTGCCTTATTCATCTTTCATCATTTAATCCTAGTACACATTTCAAGGCTTATACGTTTTCTTCTCATGAAATTCCTTGGAGATTATTGATCCAATAATTTCATCTACGTAACTCCTTTAGAGTCACACTTGACCTTGCTACTTAATTTTTAAAGGAATGATCTAAACCTTGTTGCAGTAGTTTTGTATTTTTATTTTCATTAAGAAGTCCTTACTATTTTATAGGATCTTAAAAAGAAAGAGATGATCTACTTTCTCAAAATAATTTAAAGCAGCTGATCCACCAATTTACTGAACAGTTGGAGTCCATCAATAATTTGTGTGAGTTGCTGAGGTAATATTTGTGATTGATCAAGTACAGGCTAGCAGTCACAAAGTGGGATACATATGTTTTTAACCTGATGAGTTGTTTTTCATTTCATGTAAACTGTGGAAGGTGCTTGACATTTTTGTCATTACACAGAAAGCTTTCTCAGTCACCAAAGGATTATATTGAAAATTTGAGACAAGAAAATGTGCAAGAGGGTTAGTTGGGAGCTGAATACATCAAAAAGGAAACGGGATATTCATTCAAGCCTCACTTCCTCTTAATAGCAAGTTTAAAAATCAAAACAACAATGTAACAATAAATTATAATACACAAGAGTAAAAGGTCATCAGAAATCCAAATGCTCACATACTATAAGTCTCTTCCTAGAAAACGGTTTACCATCTGGCAGCAGCAACAACTGTTAGTCACATGGGCAATAATTGTCAGATTGCAATATGCACCACATCTATCTGAATCCACAAAAGTCTAAATATAAAGATGAGATGTTTTCACATGAACTAGCAGTTCACATTTTTCATTGACTTTTTGCCTCAGTCTCAGTACTGTAGCACCAAGGTAACCAGTGGAGCTTCGCTTTATGAAGACATTAAGGATATTTTGTCCATTAGTATCATATTATGTGCACAATAGTAAGCGAAGATAAAGTTACTGTTTGATGCTGCTTTACGTATGACTAGCTATGGCATCTTTTTGGAGGCACATTCCGCTGTCTCAGAATCTAATAACTGAATCATTATAATCCATTGAAAAACTTGTTTCTAATATTTTGCATTTATCACCATGCTACAGGATATACTTCCAAAGGTGTAGCAGTCATGATTAAGAGAAACAACTGGATTGTCATTTGCTAAATAAAGGAGATTTCCTGCCAAGCTTCTCAAAGGAAAGGCAGCTTCTGTGGCATGGCAACACACTGAACATTACTTATGATGAGTTTAAATAAAGAATATGTTAGGATTGGGCTACATTTCTATGTGATATTTTCCCTCAACTGGAAACAGAGACAAATAATAAGCAAAAAGTCCTAAATTCTAAGTTATAACGTGTAATGAAATTGAGTCTTCATAAAGACAGAATAGTTGTGAGGCCTTCAAAAATAAGCCAAGATGCAAACCACGATGTTCACAAACCTGCCCAGTTGCTTCTCAGCTTCTTTTTGGATTTGTGTTTTTTGGGTCTTGTTTGTCAGTAGATTGCTTACTCTAGAAGGCAACTCCTTCTGGCAATTTGCGCTCCAGAGAATTTTTGATAAATACATTTATTTATTTTATAAAAGTTCTTTACATTTACTTTTTAGGGATACAGGCTGAAGGCTGTCAGACCCTCATACATACACATTTTTGAGACTTCGTGCTAAGGAACTTCCTAATACATAACACCAAAGGCTTGTTGGCATCTGGAACAAAGTGCTGATTCATGCAGCTGAACAGGCAATGTGGAAACCTTTTAAAAAGAATCTCGATGTGATATTTGGACAACTTAGCTATAAATTAACCAAAATTAGGTAAAGGAAAGTTATTTTTATATCCTGAAAATTCTCTGCATTTTTTGTTTTTTGTATTGTTTTACTGTTTTCTAATATGTCAATACAATGCCATTTTTGTGTTTGATTTCTCATGTGCTATGATATTAAGTGACATTTTGATTATGACCATAGCTACATTTTTATTGATGACAACGTAACCTAAGATCTTAGATTAGTGTCAGGACCTTTTCATTTTTTATATTTCAACTTTGACATTTTGACAAATGTTTCTTCCTTGTGTTTCATCCATCCATTTTCTAACCCACTGAATCCGAACACAGGGTCACGGGGGTCTGCTGGAGCCAATCCCTGCCAACACAGGGCACAAGGCAGGAACCAATCCTGGGCAGGGTGCCAACCCACCGCAGTCCTTGTGTTTATGTATATTTTACTTTTTTTTGGCTTTCTGACACCTGCCTGTCTTCAAGATTTCTTCACTGTTTTTCCCTATGAAAGACCATTTTCTAAATTTAGACCCCTGGCCTGCCTCTCTGCATTAAGACATTACAGTAGCTTGATAGACTGAATCGGTCTTTTCCTGTTTGTGAAATGTCTATGTTCTTTTGATGGAACAGCTGCAACCAAATTTGCAAAGAGTGGTAGAGATTTCTTTACAATATTTACAGAAGTGAGGTTAGATGAAGCCAAATCAATTAAATTAAAGGTCAAGAGTTTGTTAATTTATTTTAGGAAAACAGAAAAAAAACAGTTGTTAGCAAATCTAGTTTCATAACTAAATGATCAATCGTGAACAGAACACATTTTGCAGCACTGAAAACCAAATACAGCAAAATATCCTTTTAACATTAAGCATAACAAAAATAGTAAATAACAGGTCCTATCTAGAGATTCTACACAATCCACCTCCGAGAGTCTGTAGTTGTGAAGTCATTAATAGTTCTTACAAAATTCACTTAATGCACAAGCTCCCATTCAATGAAGAGGATCGCAAGACTGTTTAGCTTTGGTACATCATTAACCTGAAGTAATTTTTAATCAATTTTAGATTATTAAACAAATGTTTCTATGCCTTGGCTACAGTGGCTGATAACATACAAAAACTTGCAGCAGTACACACAGAGCTGGGTAAAGAGCATGAAGACTGACTCTGTCTATAGCAATAATAAATACAAGAGCTGTCCATTTGTCTTTAAAAGTAGAATAGTAAAAAGTATGTTCTTCAGATGATTCAGTTGTCAAATCAAAGGATATTGTTGCTGAGGTTGCAGTTACAAAAACAATTAATGTGTTCATGGTCTGCCCCGGGGCCCTTCACTAGCGCCCGACTGTTGCTGCTGGGGTTCAAATCTTATTCCCAATTAGAGTCTGTCTGGAGCATTCACGCTATCCTTGTGTCCCCATGCTTTTGTTTTTTTGTTGGTAGTAATCCAGGGTTTTTTTTCTATATGTCTAATCTGTAGATCAGAATAGCTGGTAATACTAAACAGGGTAAAAGTACATAAGTGGACCATGCAATGGACTGGCACCCCCCCTTCCCTTTCATGGCAGTGTTTCTAGTCTCCACACTGCAACTACAATCTGTATGCAAATTTGTAAGCAAGCAAGATACTAATTAGGACTTAATATTAACCTCAACAATTTACACTGCATTATATCCTTATTTGGCAGACGATTTTGAAAATACAAAATGTTTTAAACAAGCACAATATTATTTTATAACACATATCCCACATTTGTGTATCCTTTAAGCATGACCTTTTCAGAAACCAAAAAGCATTACAATTAATAAAGACACTGCAGTGTTTACTAAACCAGGTAGAAATTTGAAATCTTCACAATCTGTCAATCTCTGTGTTGGCACAGCTGCATTTATCTGATACTATAGGCTAAGAAAATGGAAATAAAAGATGTTCGTGGTGTGAGCAAATCAATCCACTTCAACTGGAGCTGACATTAGAAACCTGCTTTTTGTGAGTCAGCTGGCTAAGTATAAGACACACACGGTACATGCACATATTATATATTCATATTTGAATGCCCTGTGGTGTTTACATCAATTCAGAGATGTTTTATTAAAAGCAAACAATAAAAAACGGAGACCAGTTCATATCATGCAAATTTACACCCCACTGCTTATGGAACGCTTAAAATTAAAAAACTCTTAGTGAGAAATTCCATCCACAATAAAGGGCACCAGTTTAGGCGCAGAATAAAGATGTCCTTTTTTAGGAAATAAATAATGAATATTTATTACTGTTAATTAGTTAATGACTAGTATAGCCAATTATTATTTAATCCAAATAGGCTTCTTATTAGGCTGTATGTTCTCGCCTGGCTGGCATTTAAATAATGCCACCTGAGGCAAGGCAGATTTTTGAGAACCAATGATTAGGCATGAGATGATGTACTTAATTGACATACAATACAAACTGTGATATAGGCTTCACGATACAACAGTTTTACAATGTAGTGTTCGCTTGGAACAAAGGAAAATAAATGAATAAAAACATAAATACATAAATGAATAACCACACAAATTAGCCATTTAAAACAATAAAGCTGTATAAATTTCTTAATGCTTTTGTTTTATCTACCAGAAAAGAACTTTCTGCTTTCAAATTTTGCAATTGTGAAATTGAATGCAAAATGAAACTCGCTACTTTTGCTTACCACTCTAATATACCTTGGCAGTTTCAACTACCCTGCAAGCTCTAAGCATTGACCCCTTTTAACTAAACATGCACAATGAAAACTTAAGAGACATTTAATAGACATTCTACATGTGACTGACACTTTAGAAATGAACAGAATTTTAGAAAGTTATAAATGAATGCATCCACAATATATGTGAAAATCATAAATACCAGTAACAGAAGCTTGTGGTGCACTGAGGCTGTCCAAACTGCACTCTTAAAATAAAAATATTTCTCATAAGTTTTAAAGGTAGTGAATAAATATGAAGCTGGATGTGTATGGAAATCTTAACTGTCATCTTCTGTACTATAAAATGTAATCAAGGAAGCTGTACTTCATAAAAAGTGTCACTTGAATCTTAAAAAATTACCAAGTTATGCAGCTGAGGCAGAAATTTGACCTGATTTAATAAAGTAGCTTGATGAGATATTGAGACAGATTAGCTATTTGAGCCTGATGGACTAGTTTTTTTCTCATTAGTTAAAAGTCATATGATTTTATACTCTTTTGACATTCAACACGTATGATGAAACATTATTATTATTGAACATTTAGTCAAGATTTTATCATCTATCAGAATAATATATTTCAGTTTATTAAATATCAGTTGTTCTATATGTGCTGCTTCTCCTAATTCGTGAATTCTGAAAATTATACAAATCCAGTACAGATGTATGTTTCTAACAAGTGATGAATTCTTGACTTAAGCGGCATCATGGAGAAGGTAACATTATCAGACTTGTGATCGCATTACTAATAAGGACAAAAGGATTAAACCCTCAGATCAAAGAACATTTTTGAAAAGATGAGATTTTATTAAATTCATATGCTAAAATTAATCAGCTCTTTCATCCTTCTGGCCATCTGTTTTCTAAAAAGGCTGTCTTGGTGAAGGTGGTGATTGCTTTGTTATGTGATTATTTATACACACTCTCTCGATTTATAAGCCTACCAGCTATTTAAAAAGAAGTTTTAAGATTATGGTATAAAAGCAAGGTTCAGCAAGTAATCACTAATACCAAACCAATAAAGAAAAGAGTGAACATGTCAATGTATGAGGTAAAAGAAATCATATTAAGTCATTATTTGATTATTCTTATCAGAATAAACATAAGTTCCATATGCAATTTTAACTCTGCTTGCCTACTTTTTATACATTTGTTCCAATAAAACAAATTTAATATAAACACTCATAGAACCTGTCGTACTCCAATGAAACCTCTTGCGTTTTGTTTAGAAAGTTAAACCAGGAAATAAAAAATAGACAGAAAGTCTGTTGGCCTTTCAATAAGGTCAGATGTGGAGTGTTGATTAGATAGAGCGGTTTCTATGGCTGAATGACTTGGTAAAGCTTCATGTATTAGGAAAAAAATGCCATCTATTAATTGAATGTGACCTCACGACAGTAAGGTGCAGCTCCAAAATCTAGCATAAATAAGGAGTAGCAGATGAAATGAGGAAAATGGTTATCATGATATATTTTACGCCACAAGTGAATTATATATTTATAGTTTGCAATAAAGCATACGCCCCTATGATTTGGTGTTAAGCTGGACAGTTCAGAACATACTTACAGATTTCTCATTGTAGCACCGACAGCAAACCCACTTTGGTGCTTAATCATTAAATTCCCCATCCTTGTAATGCAATCAATACTTTTCTCTGCTATGACAGTTTGACAGGCTGTTTGTTATTAACTGTCATTTTTCATTCTGATATATTGGTAACAGGTGGTATTCTGTGCCAACCTTAGCTGACACTTAACACCTCGCATCAGATAAAATTGCTTCATCCACAGCAGGCTACAACTTTGATACAAATGCCAAAAGAAGACAACTGTCTATTAATGTTATTCCACTATGTATATTAATTTCAAAGTATCCATTCATCCATCCATTTACACAAACAACAAAATCTAGTTTTGGCGCTGCAGGGAGCTGAAGCTTATCCTTTCAGAATTAGGTGCAAAGTAGGCACCAGCTCTGGGTAGGACACAACTCTGTTTCTCCGATTTACCCCGACTGGGCCAGTTTAGAACATTAGAAAATTTTGATGAGAACAGGCCATTGAGCCCAGCAATGCTCTCCAATCCTATTCACCTAATTTCTTGAAAATAAAATCAAGTTGAGTTTGGAAGGCCGCAAGAGTTAAGCTACGAAAAACTTTCAAATGTTTGTGTGAAATATACCCTTAACAGATTTTTCCAAATGTATCCACCATGTTCTTGTTGAGTTTATTTTAAAATAACAGCCTGGATGAACTCTACTAATTCCTTTCAAAACTTCAATCAAGTCACCTCTTAATCTCTGCTTGCTTAAATGGGAAAGGTTCAACTCTGTTATTCTTTCCTTATACCCCTTTGTCCCTGGAATCTGCCTAGTCGCCCGTCTCTGGACTATTTCTAGCTGTGCTGTGTCTTTTTTTTTTTTGTAGTGTGGATACCAAAACAGCATGCAGTTCCTGGGGTGCAGACTCAAAAGTGCATTATAAAGCTTGAGCATAACCTCCTCTGATTTGTACTCCACACATCGTGCTATGTAATCTAACATTCTGTTCGCCTTCTTAATGGCTTCTGGACACTGTCAGGAAGCTGGTAGTGCAGCGCCCACTATCACTCCTCGATCCTTCTCATAAGGCGTACTTTTAAGTTTTAGCCCTCCTATTGTGTATTTAAATCTAACATATTTACTTCCAATGAGTAACTCTTTACATTTACTTATTTTCAAATGTATCTGTCACAAATCTACCCAAACATGTATTCTGGTCACGCTGTAATGAACTGATTAATTCTAGATTATCTGTCATACTATCTAGTTTGCCATCTAGAAATATTTAGAGATGCCAAAAAAGGCATGATGTATACAAACTAGAGTATTGGATAAAACGTTAATATCAAAATATATTAAATAAATACATTTATGTGCCTAAAAGACAGAAAAAAAGACACAATGGGGGGTTGGGTAGAGCCAAACTGCCAGGCCCATGTTCACAGAATGAACGACATCTGAGTTGACGTCAGTTTAACATGCTCATATTTTAGTTTCTCTTGTTTAATTTTTTTCTCATTTCTTTTTCAGAATTATGCCTTACACTAAGGAATGTTTTCTTTACTTTGGGCAGTCAGTCTCATATATTATTATATATTTTGTGCATTGTATATTTTGGGTGTTTTTACTTCTATAACCTTGCTCTCCATATACAGAATATATTTATTTGAATGAATAAGCCTTTTTTGTACTTTCACTGTTTCACATAAACCTGAAACTAATAGAAAGTCAAGAGAGTTTTGCTTCCAGTCATCTAATGTGTAATTTCCATGCAGCGGTTTACATTATTATACCTTGCAATGTTCCATTCAGAATGATAAAATGAATACTTGATGTTGATTACACTGTTTCATAATCTTAATTTCAAGCATTAGAGTTTGAAAGCCCTGTTGTTGAATTACGAAAATAACAGTGTAAAACGGTATAATTCTGCAAGGGGAAATTTTCAGTTCTGATCACAGGGCTCCTTTTATGTTTGCTTTTTAATACAATGTTAATCAAATCAGTCATTTGCATTATTGTAACCTTTTACTCTAGTTTTGGCATTTATTTAACAAGCTGTGCATTAGGCTTAGGTAGTGCATCTACATTCAAGAACAGGCACATGATTCAGTGGAATGATTCAGTTCTACTTTCATGTTACAATTTTTGGATGAAAATAGTATCAAAAAATAATAGTCATAATTTTGAAACACAATTTTATAAAATTAATTTACTTTCATACTTTAATATACTCTCTTGTAGCTTGACTAGGACATTCTTAAATATTAAAAAGAGTGTATTTGAAGCATTAACTGGCACAAAATTATAGAGGGTTGAATTTTCAGCATTTACTTCTAAAAAGATCCATGTGATTCATTAAATACAGCCTACAGAAGGCTGCAGTACATAACGTTAAGTTTTATATAAAGAAATACTGAGTCACACTGCAAAAATTAGAAATGGTGACTTTTGGGTAAATGGATAGTTATCAGTTTTAAAGATGATTGGTATGAGTATGATAAAAAGCAAAGAAAGGATCAAGAGTAATACATTAGATTACTCTTAATCAAGTTATAATGAAAGATGTGAGTGGGTGCCATTTAAACCTGTACCACCAGACATGAAGAGAGACTTACTGCAGTAGCTGCAAGCTATCATTAAAAAAAAATTATAGCTAATTCTACACGTTGTCACACCATCTCAAAAATTACACTTCTAATAAAGTTAAGGACTGAAAGTTTATTAAAGTACTGTAGTGATATCACAATTAAAAAGAAAAGAGAAGAAAAGTGACTGTAGGCATTCTGAATGTTTTGTTTCTGCTCATTTTGTTAAGGTCTTGTTAAGGTGTGGCAGAAATGAGCAATGCAGCAAAATACTGAAAAATTCTTGAGGAAAATCTGATGCAGTCTTCAAGAAATCTGTGCCTTGAGAGAATATGTGTTCCAACAAGACAATGACCCCAAGAAAAATGACAAGCAACACAGCAATGGCTTAAGAACAACAATGCTGATTTCCTGGAGTGACTGAGTCAGAGTCCAGATCACAATACAACTGAGAATTCATGGCAGGAATTGACAAAAGGCTGCTCACTCATAAGCTCCATGCAATCTCACAGAGGTTGAGCAGTGTTGCAAAGAAGAATGAGGAAAAATGGCAGTGTGCAGAACCAATGCACCAGTGCACACAAGCTCAAGGCTGTCATGCCTAAATACTAACTTGAAGTGGGTTTAATACTTATGAGATCAATTATAATTAATTTAGACCACTTTGCAGAGATCTGTTTTCAATTTGACAATGAAAAATCTTTTTTTTTTTTTTTTGGACAGTGTTAAAAAAGCCAAAATAAATCTACTGTGATTCAATTGTTGTGTGATAATAATATTAAAATTTCCAAGGAAGGTAAATAATATCTATAGGAACTGTACATACATGCATAATGTTCATGGTCAAACTCAAAACTGTCATGTGTACATAATGTATTTCTTACTTGATATATATGACAAATTCAACACCATAAGTTAAATATAATACCAGAACATATATCTGTTTATTATATAAAAATAATTCTGCGACGAGACTTTTTGGAAGATTTTTTCAAGTCACGCGAGATGAGACTTTGGCCATGAGATTTTTTCAAGCCATGCCCTCCTCTCAACCATATTCAACTACGCACACGGTAATCTCACCTCTCATTCATGTGAATGCTTTTGACAGACACAGTTTCTGCTCTCTCAGCTCTTATAAATTTCAACGTTTTCCTTACTTTAAGTTCCCAATTAAAGAAGACTTATTATGTCCAAATCTTATTGAAGAATTTCATCACGAAGGGTTATCAACAGAAAAAACAAGTACACGGGCAATCCTAGCACCGAGAAATGATGAAGCCAAACGAATTAACACCAAAAATGTCGATCGGTTACATGGCAAATTGGTTAAATGCGTCTCAATAGACTATGCTGAAACAGTTGGTGGTGATCGTGCGGAAGATGAAAACATCAACTTACAATATCCCAAAGAATATCTATAACCGTTAACACCTTCCGGTCTCTCACCACACAAATTACTTTAGAAAGAAGGATGCATCCAAGAAAGGTAAAGTAGTACATCTTCCGTGGATAACATTACACAACAAAGGAGATCTTGATATGCCATTCGTATTAAAACGTTAACAGTTTCCGTTAGAATAGTTTTAGCAAAGACAATTAACAAATCTTAGAGCCAAACATTCAAAAAAGTCATTTTATTTAATAGAGGTAAAGAAATGAAATTCAATCACGGGCAGTTATGTTACGTTGACAAAACTTTAATTCAAAAAATTGTTTTTAGTGAAGTTTCACAGAAAAAGTGAAAGTTTAAAAAATATTTGTGTATTAATTTCAAAGCCAAACAGAACAAAATTGTATTACTCAACAAATAACTCTAACACAACATGAAACATAATTTACTTTCAAATTATTATGTTTACTCTTTTTTAATATGGTTAATTACTCGCTGTAATGTAAAATAGTTCTATTATGCAAATGTAACAATTCCCATGAAAATAACAATCTGTTTAAATTGTACATCCACATCCCCATATGCGAGCGACAGAACCACAAAGAGGCTAGCGCAGGCATGGGGGTTGGTGAGCAAATCGAGCAGGGGGCTAACCCCCCTAGTACAAAAAAAAAACCGCACAGTTTTCAGAATATATCGATTCTGTGTGATCCTATGATATGTAGATAAACACTGTCCCTGAATTTAGAAGTGGGCAGCATGGTGGAGCATCAAGGAAACCAGGGTTTATGTCCTGGTGGCTCCTTGCACACATTTTGTGTAGAGATTTCCTTTGGGTGATAAAGTTTTCTCCCACAGTCATTAAGGTCAGGTGAATTTCTGCTGCTAAATTGGCCCTAGTGTGTGTGTGTGTGTGTGTGTGTGTGTGTGTGTGTGTGTGTGTGTGTGTGTGTGTATGTCTGTGTGTGGCTGAACCTGTGTGTGTTCACCTTGTTATGAACTTGTGTCCTGTACAGGTGTTGCGCCTCCCTTGTGCTTAAAGCTTGCTGGGATATGTTCTAGCTCCCCTATGGCCATGCCCTGGATAGGTTGGTTAAGAAAATAGAAGAATGTAATCTAGTGGTTCAAGTGTTAAAATTTATAAAGTATTTTCCAGACTGGATTTGGGAGAAAAGTGTCTGTGCAGAATAGCTTAGCTCTTACACAGTACTGGTTGCCTTTCTGAGCTTTGTAGTTTTGAGCTGGGCAGGTTTCATAAAATGGTGTTAAGCAGTCATTGAGGTTGGACTCTTCTGTGTACTTATAGAGGTTGGTGACATATTTTGTCAATGTTTGAGATTGTCCACTTTAGATCATCCTTAATAGTAACTCCAAGAAATGTAAAGCTGTATACCCTCTGCGCAGTACCCACTCCAATGTAAACTGTAGTGTATATATCGATTACTGTATATCACTCACTATTTATTTCATGACAAAAATAGGGTAAGAAAAGAGTACACAAAATTAATAAAAGGGCAAACTAATATTGTGTTGTATGTTAAAGAGATAATGTATTATTGTAATGCCTTATTACATCCTGATGACCTGTGAGAGCATTACGGAATTAATGATTGGTCCTGAAAATAGAACAGTGCAATGATATCATCAGCTCATCACCATGCTTAACAAGTTAACAAGTTCATTTTTCTATTCTGTGTCAAAGATAAGGAGCACAAAGTTTGAACCCAGAAGGAAACACTTTCTGTCAGTGAGAGCTCCAATCTATGATATTTGTTTTTTTCTCTTACTGCAATCTGATTTGGGATTCAAAATATAAAACAGCAATGAAAATGTGTATATTTCTAAATAACAAATTTCACATTAAATTGGTTAATTCTCCATAATAAAAACTTATAGTAAGCAAGCATTTGGCATTTTGATTTTTATACTAGAATCATTATCCTCATCATTATCATCATCATGAGAATTGCCAATTGCACAGAAATGTTGCCTTTAAGAAATAACATAAAGAGACAAACTACAGTTCTGTAAAACCTAATCTTTAAGTGATTTCTGACTACAGCAATTGCAGATACTGCAAAAAGAGCCAACATTAAGCAAATAGTCGAATTAGATGTAAAGATTAGCTTCTATGTATCAAAAACATTTTGTAAAGAAATACATATTTTAATGATCTATGTATGATTTATTATTATGCATTTTTAACTTTTACTTTGTACTTCAGAATCCTAGAAGGATGCTGCTATGGCCAAGCTGACATTTTGAAATTTTCTTCTGACTTTACAGTAGATGGGATAACAGAGAGTAGAAGGCATTAGTTGAACATGCTAGTTGGGGTCTACTAGGTAAAGACATCAGTCGATTTGCTACTCTCCACATCCATCTGAATATTGTTCACAGAAACATTAAGAATGTATCTCTGTAGATATTGTGTAAATCCTAAATTCATGATATTACAGTAGAGTGGTCAGTCATTGAGTTGCATGTTCCAACATAATTTCTGTGTTCAGTATGCTAAGCACTAAGAATATTTTAATGTCCGGGCAATTTTATTACAGGCACACTTGGAAAGAGAATACATGCTATATGTCTGATAATCTGAGGAGAACTTAATCATAGTCCAGCAGAGATGAATTAAATGCAATGTATGATGGCAATGGTGCCAGTGGTATGACTGCTGTCCTCCAATCTGGACTGTAAAAACATGTGACTGTACAAATACAGATTAAGCTGAGCAAAAGAAAATACAAATAGCAAGAAATTAAAAGAAAATACCAAAACAGACAGGAGAGGCTCAGTACACACAGAAATAAACATGGCTACCAAAGTCAAAGGGAATGAACTGAAAGCCCAGTCTTTAAGAGCATATTTCAAAACCAGAATAAAAAAGTAAAAGAAAAAACTAAACAAAGTAGCTCATGAACACTGTCTTATGTTTGAAATTCAAAGTGCAGATACAAACTGAAATGTGCTGTATTTTTTTATAAATTGATTCTGTACTGAAATGCACATTTACACACACATACACCTCCATGCTGTGATTCTATAGCAGTACAGGGTTGCTCAAAATGGTATCAGAGATAATTTCACTGAGTGAACCTACCACAGTGCCATGAAGCAGAAAAAAGAACAAAATCAAAACATAAAAGAAATGAAATTTATCCATCCATAAAATACAACTTTCTTCAATCCATGAATGGTCTCACTACTGTGGTGCATCGTTCGCTTTACTTTGTTTAAAACTGTCCAAGACATATCAGGAGCAAGAATGATGTCAAAAAATGTCCAGCTTGCAAGGTCATATGTTTTGAGAATAGTCAAAATTTACACCATTTTCGGATTAACTATTTATATATCTCTCAGACAATCCTCATTTAAAATCAATCCTAATCCTTTAATTTTTCCTAATCTGTTAATTTTCGGAGCAACACCAGGTAGGATAACATTATGCAAGGAACAATTATTATTGAAATATACAATATATTGCTTGCAAATACAATCATTTTGCTAAACAGGATGAATCCTAACTAATGATCAAGCATATCGACCCCTCATAGAAGTGGGAAAAGAAGAAGAAGAAGCACAAGCAGAAGAAGAAGCAGAAGCACAGCTGAAGAAGAAGAAGAAGAAGAAGAAGAAGAAGAAAAAGAATCCTAACCCAGCTCCACCAACTTAATGGGAAAGTGATGTCTAGTACCTTTAACTGGAAAAATGTATTTATCTGAGAGAAGCAGTTAAAGATGTTTTTGAATGTGGCAAAAATTAATTAACGCTATTCTAAAATAAGTTCAACAAGCCTGAGATTGACAGAGGAAGAGGGTAGAGTTCTAGTTTGATAGAATATTTTTGGAACACACTCTCTGTATTGTTCTTCTGATTATATGTTTCACTGAACTGTGTTTTACTGTTTTTTTATTCCAATAATAAAAATGTAAAGATTCTCAAGATCACTGATCACCTCAACCCTTGCACAATTCATCTCTGATCTGCACTCATTGTTTCCAACACATTAACACATTTGCTATTCAATTTCATTAGTTATCTCTGCTGCTAATAGCTTCTAGTTTCAGGATTAATCTTCAGTGTACTACTACTTGAGAGAATTTTGAAAGTCCAAGAACACTATGTTTGTGTATTTTTTACATTCCCAGCTGCCTGTTTTAATAAATCTATCCCTTAAATCTAAAATAAGATTTTTATAAAGAAATACATTTTTATTTTTATAATTAATGTTCAGATTATTACATGGATCAGAAAACAGGCCAACAAAGGTAAATGCCATTAATCACTTGAACCTTTTTGAAAGGGATTCTCGGAAATCTTTCATCTGAGTATGATTCTTAAATCTCAAAAGCACAATCTGATTGTATCAGCCCAAGCTGGCATATTGGACATATGACTTAAAATACCAACTTAGTACAGGGGATTACCTCACAGAAATCTTAAGCCTTTTTCCAAGAAAGACAGTAAGTGGTGGACAGATATTCTCTAAGAACATAAAAAGGAAGACCCTTTACACATTATTTACTGTAACTGCTGATATTCTTTATTATTATTACATTTTAAAGTCAGTCAGTCAGTCATTAACCAACCTGCTATATCCTAACACAGGATCACTGGGGGTCTGCTGGAGCCAATCCCAGCCAACACAGGGCGCAAGGCAGGAACAAACCCTGGGCACGGCGCCAGCCCACCGCAGGGCACATGCACACACACACAAACCAAGCACACACTAGGGACAATTTAGGATCACCAATGCACCTAACCTGCAGGTCTTTGGACTGTGTTAGGAAACCGGGGTTTGTTTCCAGCCCTGTATTGGCTGGGATTGGCTCCAGCAGACCCCCGTGACTCTGTGTTAGGATACAGCAGGTTGGATAATGGTGATTGGATGGATGGATTTTATTTTGAAGATTGACTTAAGGTTCAATATTATTTGCTGAAATAACAAAGAATAAATGAAAATGATAAGAAAAAGAAATAGAACAAACACATTAACAACTCAAACATTAAGAACTGTTCTTCTTCAGTATCTTGTTTGGCCATCTCTTGCCCCATCCTTGCATGATGCCTCTGATTCATACAGCTAATGTGCCATTGCTGCTGTAGGGCCTGACAACGTTGATGTTCATTGGCAGGCTCAGGGCCACATCTCCAGAGGCAACCATTAAGGGGATATAAGAAGGGTTATGGTAAGGACAGAAGACAGGCCAAGGCAGCACTAATTCCTCAGGATAGCTTTGACCATAGCAGCTGTGTGCGGCCTGTCACTCTCCTGCTGTAGTGTTAGGTTATGTGAGTAATGGGCATCTGAGAGGTTCCCTAGATCTAAGCCTAAGAGCATGGAGCCTATCCCACACTGTCCCATGACTGATGCTGGTATTGTGTATACCAGTGGTTTCAACAGAAGTACAGACAGCAGATCTGAAATTATTTCTCAGTGGAGCCAATATGATGTGTCAGTCTTTCTCTGGTGTAGTCACTTGAGGGAGACCAAATGTTAGATGCTCATATAGTATTACCTGTTGGTCTGCTGAAATCTTGCCCATAGTCAAAAATCAATTCGATCTGTACTGTCTAGCAATGCTGACCAATGACATACCTGCCTGAAACACTGCTGTCATCCTCTCCCTCGCTTATAGTTACAATTCAGGTAATATAGTATGGACAGAAAACTTTGTACATGTGGCTCTTGTCTTACTGTGACTAGACATTGCTCCACCTATCCTTGTTGGATAAAAGTACACCTAAAGAGCTTTTATGTGCTGGAGAAACTGCAAAGCTCCTTTCCTTTGTCAGAGGTTAAAAAATGAAAACTTTTTTGTGAAAGTACAAGAGCTGTAACTATAGTTTTCTCATTTCAGAGCAGATTACATTTTTTTTCAACAGAATACATACTGTATATTGTATATAAAGATCAAAAATAAAGAAAATAGAAAGCTTTAGCTTACCAAGAAATCTGACCGTCCTGCGGACCAGTGGGTTGAGGTAACAACAGTCTCCTGTTACTATAGTCTTTTCGTGGTTTTCATAGTCATTTGAAGTAATTTGAAGGAAAAACATCACAGATTCTGTAACAATGATCTGGAAAGAAAAGAAAAATATATAATTAGCAAGTTAAATGGATGATATTGCAGCAACAGCCTTTATACATATTGACTTTAGGTTCATCAAAAGTAAATATTTTACTTTTTTTTGTGTGTGTGCGTTGTCCTCATTGAACTGCAATGTTCTGAACAATACTCACTCACTATACTGTATTCTTTCAAATCATCATCTAGCTCAAAGATAATTTTCCATGCCACAAAAGTTGTTTATCGACATATTCTTCCAATTTTCATAATTCACTTACAATGGTTTGTTCTGTAGGTGGTCAAAGCCCATAGCAGCTGCAACATATGAAGGACAGAAACCCATCAAAGGGTTTGCGTCAATTCAACCACATGCATTGGCACAATTTAATGCTACGGTATATTAACTTAACAAGAATTTCTGTGAAAAGTAGGAAGAAGTCTTAGTCTAACCATATTCAAGAAAGTTTTCTATTAATATGAAACATAATACAGTAGAGGTACATTTAACATTGTAAAAAGGGACATTAGCAGTACATCATGTAATGTGAACTCACGATGAATTAAAAAAATATTAAATATTTATTTCTTTATATGTTAGGTGTTAATAAGTAATGGTTGCTGTGTTAAGTTTAAAACATTAGTCAGTATATATACTTTTTATCATATGACAATTCGAGATGGGGCCAAATTCAGAAAATGTCTGCAGGCTTTGGTTTACATAAGTATGTTAAATGAAGACCAAAGTTCAGAGCCCAGAATGAACCCAGAAACAGATGCTGCTAGTGTCTGTGCACAGTTATTATTACTAAGACAAATTTGTTTTTACCTTTATCTAGGTTAAATAAGTTAGATAATTTACTCTCTTTAAATTTGTCCTTATAATCTTTGTAAAATATTCAAGTGATCAATGATGGTAGGAAAGGTTAAGCAATGCAAAATTTATTCTAATACAACTTTTATTTTCCATGGAAATAACTCGGCTCTTCATTGTTACTTTAATGCACACTAAATTGTTCAATTTCAACATTACATGTTTCTTTACAACCAGAAATTGAAAATAGAAAAAGCTGAAGAAATAACAACGTCTGTAAAAATAAATTAAATGTCAAAGAAAGTAAAGTATATACTGTTAGGTAAACTACAGATTATTGATCCTTGTTAAAATCATTTGAATCCAGACTTATTCTACAAAAGTTAAAATAAATATGGATTCAACAGTCTAGGAGTAATGTAGTTAATTATCAACTAAACTAACCAAAATAAACTAACAAGCAAACATGGCAAGTTAGAACATCATCAATATAAACTCATCAGCCCATGCAAAAGAATCCTGTATATTCCACGTTCATTGTTCGCTCTCTAACAAGGCCACTTTATAATACTTACAATATTAAGATAATAAATGATCCATTTTCCAAGGATAAAAAATTTAAAAAATACTATGGAAAGTACAATGTTTAACTACAAGGAACCAAAGAAAGAATTCATTGTGATACCAAAAACATCAACACATATTGTATAAGTGGTGCATCTCATCAAGACTTCATTTATCTATGAAAGACAACCATCACAATTGTAAGACTCATTATGGCTGATAAAACCTGGTCTGCTGAGCTGCTGTAAAAATGCAGTTCACTTAGTTAGGAAAAATAATTTTCAGAGAAACAATATGGCACTGCATTTTTTATGGACATTTGGTATATGGAGAAAAAAAATCTGAAATGAATTGAACAGAGTGACTCTTTTATAGAAGACAGCCTTCAAATATCAGACCATTATCCTATTAAAGACCAACAATGAAAAGTCTAATGAAAAGGATCATTTTTACACAAAAGAATAACCGCCCATTTCATATATTATATAGTATAGACCACAGTGCAACTAAGTACCAATGATTAACGAAGCAGGTTATTGTTTAGGCTCTTGCCACGTTTGCCAGTCATTTCTTCTCACCAGGTTTGACGCTGGACGCTTTATAGGTTGTGTTTTGGTACTATCCGACTATTGTTTCTTTGTGATAAATTCTGTTTCAAATCTACCTCACAATAATGATGCTTTCCCCTTTTATGCAGTTTTCTATATACATTTTTATATCTTAACATATTCTCCTATATGCTAGTACCCAAATACGTGGGCCTTTATTTTTGCTTTTTTGCCCTCATTGCAATCATGGTTTTCATGTTGTGGTTTTTAGTGTGTATCCTTATTCACTTTGGTCAATGTCTTAAGACTTACTTACAGATGTTGTTATCTACTAATCACTTGCAATGCTGTGATGTATACGTGTATACAAGGTAATTAACATATATTTTATATATTAATTATATTAATATATATATATAAAATATACTTTATATTTTTATTCTTTTGTTTACATAAGTTTAAGTAACAAAATGGCCTTGATAATTGGTACCTATATGTATTAGTCTACGTGTATCCATCATTTATTCAGCATTTGGGGGTCGTATGCTTTTTATCCCTAGCTGCAGGACTCGGCTCTAAAGAAGAGAGAATTTCCCGAAACACGTCAGTCAGCTTGCTCAGAAGTTCTAATGGGCATCCTTCTGCTGTCTGGATATCACACCCCGACCCTGAGGTTCTGCTCTAAGACTTGAGGCACAAGGACATTGCTTTATTGGGATTTGTAAGCCAGGACAATTTAGTATTTGTATTATAATTAACATCTTTGTATATTCTTGGTGATTATTATTTATGTTGCTATATTCGGAGCATACTAATACAAGCATCAATTTTACCACACTTTTGTTGAATACAGTAGATCTCTCATGTGAAACAAGACAAAATCTTACTCGATATTTTCCATATACCAAATTCTCTTCTGTTTGTTCACAGAAAATCACAGAAAGACCTATTTGAATCTTGCTGCTTCACAAATCGTGTTAAGGCTGTATAGTAAAATGTGTGCTTTCCCTCAGCACAAGTACAGTCCTATACATGACTGCCATATTGCATTTCAGTACAGTAGCACAAGCCACAATGTTGAGTTCACTTTGGGCTTTCACGACCAAGGTCATTGGCTGCATATGCTCCACAAGTATTCCAGTCCTTTCTCCTGTAAGCCATAAATTGATCTTAGCTGCATAAACATCAATAGAGTAAATGTAATTAGAGTATTGTTCTGTGGAACCTGCTCTTTTTATTCTGTGTAACTGTGATGGGTGGTTCTGATCACTCAATCAGTGCATATTAATAAATCATCTCCATTTAAATGCAGTTCTGTGAAAAATGAATATTCAGAAACTAACATTGTATTTTTAGCAATTAATTTTCTAATATAATTTTACTGATTTCAAAAGGCTTGTATTTACAGTCAGCAAGGGCATTTTATTGTCACCTGATATCCTTCTGAAATGTGTTTCAAATGATTTCTTCTTCAGTATACAAATGTTTTAATACAGGGTTTTTAAATCACTGCTATAATTTAGACTACTGGTAATGCCAGATCTACAGGGAGAGGTGCATTATACAAGACATAGTTTAGATTATACTCCTTATCTCTTATGTTTATCCCTTTATGTGTTATTCCTCATCTATATGCAATGGATGGAAACTATAATGAGTTACCTGAGGGTACATTAGGCATGATTAGGCCATTCTCTGTACAAGTGATAAATGCAGTCACTTTCCAGAAGTATAAACTAATTTCCCAGTGAGCTCTAATGAGATAAGCAGATGGAAAAGTTGAAGTTTAAGTAATATTTTAACTTCACAATGACCTAATTATGATAAATGAACACAACCATTCTGTTACCATTTGACTATACATTTGTCAATCTGAATATACTGATAAATGATAATATCTATCTTACCTAATTGTAGCTTCCGGAAAATAATCGTGATCAAGATGTAAAATTTATAAAAAACTGAGATCCCTTATTACCATAACATCTGCATATTTAAAAAAAAAAAACCAATGTGTAAGGTATGACATGCTAATGCATACAACAGGGACTCAAAGTCCTGCCTCTAATAGGTCTCTGCTGATTCTGATTTTATCCCAAGCAGTCCGCCTTCCTGTGCCCTGTAGTGAAGGAAGTGGATTCAGATGAGGGATCGAAGGAAGGACTTCTATCATCAGTGCTCACTCTGAGTCTTGAACTGAGCTCCTTCTTTACCTTTATATTTGCTCTTTCTCTGTTCCCTAATATTTTACATTACTTACCTTGGTTTCCTTTAAAAGTCAAGGCTTTTTAAACACAGTTCTAAAATAATTGCACCCTACTTAGACCTGTACACGGGTGGAATTTACAAGGAATTTAGAAAGAGCAAACTATAAACAATCACATTATTATAAACTGTTTACTTTGATAATAGTCTGAGAGGAGAGAAAAAAAACTTTGTGAGCATGAACATGAGTCTTTTTTCAAATAAAGAAAAATATTATGCAACAACATATCACTCTTATCTAGCAATCAATTTTGTTGACTTTAAATTAATAACAAATATCTATTATCTATTATACTTGTGGTAACAAATTATGTGTAACAAAGCCTTCACGATATTAAACCCCTTCTCTATGATGATTTCATTTCTGTAGTAATATAGCTTTTTCAATTTAAATTTTTAAAGTATGCTTAAACTTTTGTCAGATTAAAGAAAGATGAGACTTTTTAAGATTCCAAGTTCCTGTGGGACTTGCTAGAACGTATCACAAATAGCCTTTCAGTTTGCCTCTAATATTCTGAGTTGCTCGGAGAGAAACTGTTCATCCTAAAGAGTGAATTTAACTAGCTGCCACAGAAAGCAAATGTTGCGTTTTGTTCAAATTGACCCATTCTGCTGCTCACTTACTCTGCAGTTCAACTGATTTATTTATTTTTTACAGAGAGGAATTCAGAAAAAAAGATTACGATGGCACTTTTTAAATTACAATATGTAAAACCATGCAAATATCAGTCTTTCGGTAAAAAAATATAAATATATTTCACCTTTTGAAAAGTGAAATGCTTATGAATGACACAGTGATAACATTTTTGAATTACTGCTGCAGTTTTATCAATTTCTGAGCATATGGTTTAACATAAAATTATTTGCATTTTTATTTATATTTAAGCTCTACGTCTGAAGACCTGTGGAATGCCATACTGGCTGAATTTTTGGAAAAGGCTTCAGACATTTCTACTTGAAATTCGTTGCCTCTTATAAACCTGAGAGTCACAGGGAAAATTCATTTAGGCATAATTACTTGTAGTGAGAAGTGAAGCAAAATGACACCTTTTAAATAATTACTATTATGCATCCCCTTCTTCAGGCAAATTGTAAATCACACTATTACATCATGCCTGAAGAAGGGGCCTGAGTTGCCCCAAAGCTTGCATACTGTAATCTTGTTAGTTAGCCAATAAAAGGTGTCATTTTGCTTGACTTCTCACTACATTCATAATGGCTATCAAGGTACAGCATAATTACTTTAAAAATATACCTGCCAAAGTACAAGTAACAAAATAGATATACAATCCTCACAGTTGTTTTCATTATTTCATCATCATTTCATTTTTACTAACAATATTTTTTTTCAGTACAGAATCGTAGAAAACCTCAGCCTATTCCTGTAGTCCTGGGTGTACAACATTAAAAAAGCATTAAACAGTCCACCACAGAGTACACTCACAAACACACCCATAAATACTCATAGCAAATCAACTGAGGGTTGCCAAAAACTGAACATGTACATCTTCAGAATATGGGCAGTACACAGAGAAATCCCACATGAGCATGGGAGAGATTGTGCTGCTCACTTTTAAAAACTGGTTCCCTAGTGGTACTTTATGGTTCTTTACTGGATTGTGAGGTTCCTTGTAGAGCTATTGCTTGATGAAATACCTTTTCATTCTAGTAAGGTTTCTTTGCATATGAAGTTGTTTCTTTGTGCTTTGAAAAACTTCCTAATAAGTGGAAAAAGTAAATCTTTAATATATGTTAGGCAACCTAGCAAGGCACTAACAGATTAAGAAAATTTGGACTTAGGCTGTGCTATTATATGCACAAAGAGTACTTTTAAAATAATTAAGCCACTGCTATTTCTCAAAATTGTTACCATCATTTCATGGTTAGTTACTGTAAAAAGCCTGTTAAAGATCTAAATAAATAACGTTTCTTTCTGGAAACTTCATGTGGATGGGTCTTTTGGGAACCAAAAATGGCTCTGCTGTGACATTACTCTGAAGAACCACCCTGGCACCTTTATTTTTATGAGTGTACACAGACAGTTATGGTACTAAAATCCTGAAATCCTTGGAGCTGTGCTGATTGATTCTGTTAATGATTTCAACAAATGATTTCTATAAAGGCATGATTCACTGACTCTGTTTAACGTTTCTGTGCCAGTGTTGAGAAACAAGTTGTTAGGCAAAGTCCACAGAACTGAAAGGTTCTCTGATTCAGCACCAAGAACTCTACCAGCTTTGAACTTTCACTTGTATAAAGTGACTTAAGTGGTGAGCAATTTTAATAACAGCATGTGTGCACTTTACAGATAACACATACTAAACAGTTACAATATAACATTGATTATAATATTTTGAATTACATTTTAATATGTCATTTTTAAATAAGGCAATCATTTCAGCTCAATTTCAGATTAATTTTATCTTTTTTTATATACAGTAGGCCTGAAATGCAGAAATGGATGTATATTAACAAATGAAATAGAGCTGAACATGCAAAACATAAAATATCTTGGGTCCTTTCTGCAATGAAATAATAATAAATGTAAATTTAAGAATCACTGCATTTTTGTTTTTATTTGTATTTTTCATATCTCCACTTTTGCTGATTTGGGGTTATATTTGTGATCATCAATCTCAACTTTGAATAAAACAAAACAACATGTGCCAGTATTATATGTCCCCAATTCTTCCAAGTTTTTCAAAAGGGTTAACTTTGACCCTGGGGTCAGTTATGTGAAATGCACAACTTCAAATCTTTTTCATCAATTTTGTTAAAGACACCTATTGGGTTACTCTTTATCATAAAGAGGTGTCATTTCCTGCACAAGATAGTGTCCAAAAATGGCCTAAAAATGTTTTTTGGGACTAGAGGGCCAAAAATAGGGGGTAATCCAAAAAAGTCTGATGTACCACATAACTAAAAATCAAGACACCTTGAATGGTATTTTATACTAGCAGAATACCCGCATAGCGGAGAAGTAGCGTGTTAAAGAAGTTATAAAAAGAAAAGGAAAAATGTTAAAAATAACGTAACATGATTGTTAATGTAATTGTTTTGTCATTGATATGAGTGTTGTTGTCATATCTATATATATATATATATATATATATATATATATATATATATATATATATATATATATATATATATATATATATAGCAAAATACCCGCTTAAGCGGAGAAGTAAAAAGAAAAGGAAACATTTTAATAATAACATAACATGATTGACAATGTAATTGTTTAGTCATTGTCATGAGTGTTGCTGGCATATATATATAGATACATATATACAGTATATATATATATATATATATATATATATATATATATATATATATATATATATATATATATATATATATATAAAATAATATATATATATATATATACATACATGTGTACATATATACACACACACATATACTATGGGGTGCCAAACAGGCAAATACATTGATTTTGTGAATATATAAAGTCAAAACTTGAATATATAAAGTCAGCTCTGAAATATATATAAAGTAAAAACTTGAATATATAAAGTCAGTATCAGTATATATAAAGTCAAACTAGTTTCTGAATATATAAAGTCAAAAACTGAATATATAAAGTCATTCCTGATTATATAAAGTCAACATCGGAGTATATAAACTCACTCCTGAATATATAAAGTGAAAGTCCAAATCTATTGATTGAAACGACTCTGAACTGAACTAAGTTAACAAAAATGTATTCAGAAAAATAAATTAAAAAAACACTGTTCGGTTAATGTTTTGAAAATGATGCATGTGCCCTGCCCAGGATTGGTTCCTGCCTTGCACCCAGTGTTGGCTGGGATTGGCCAGAGCTGACTTTATATATTCCGACGCTGACTTTATATATTTAAGTTTTGACTTTATATATTCCAGCGCTTACTTAATATATTCCGAAATATTCCAACGCCGTCTTTATATACTCAGGTTTTGACTTTATATATTTGGGAATGACTTTATATAATCAAGTTTTGACTTTATATATTCGGGAATGACTTTATATATACAAGTTTTGACTTTATATAGTTAAATTTAGTCATCATTGCATAACTTTTTCTTTACCATAGAAATTTAAAGACTAAATTCAACTTCCATTCCTAACAAAAATATTTCTGGTGACTAAATAGAACCTACTTATATCCAAATTCGAGCTATTGAGCTGTCGCCTGCCTGCCTGAATAAGTCACCCTCGCTCTTACTTTTTACCGTTCATTTAATCATGGCTAGTGGCGGAAAAATTATAAAATGGAAGGAGGATTACACTGAGTATGGCTTTACCAAAACAATTATTGATGGCGAATAAAGTATCTATTATTCATAAAGCTTCAATTGGTGATCTGTTTTTCTGTGTTAACCTGATATTTTTTCATACTTCTTCTCAAACCAAGGGGGTGCGAGGGTAAAATGAATCGGGAAGCGTTGATCAATGTAATCAGTGTACCAGGAAATCATGCATTGACAGAAGTTCCCCTTTGCTTGTAATGCAAAGTGTGATTAAATGCGTGATTTTTTAATGCATTATGGAGCACATGCATCGAAGCTTCTCAGCTGTGCTTGTGCTAAGAAAAGGAAACATTTTAAAAATAACGTAACACATTGTCAATGTAACCTTTTGTAAGTAGTGCCTGAGGATTCAGTGTGGAGAAACTGTAGAGACAGCGTGTGTATTAACTTGTGGATTTTTCTGTGAGTATTTGGTGGCAGCGTCACAAAGTCTTCCGTAACACTGCGTTAGCTGCGGAGCTCAGCTCAGAGCGAAATGAGGTGAATGGGAGGGAGATGATGGCGTGACTCCCCTCCCGCCTTAACTGTCAATCCCCACAAACACAGTCTCTCGAATTTGCATAATCACAGCCCTTCACCTGCAATTTTAACTTAGTTACAAAGTGATCAAAACTCTCGTTTATATCCTCGCGTCTCTCATTAAACTTGTATCCGCATTACCCGTGGGCATGACAAACGCCAGCAGCAGCCTGTCTATGATTTCATTCGATTAAAGAAAGATGAGACTTTTTAAGATTCCAAGTTCCTGTGGGACTTGCTAGAACGTATCACAAATAGCCTTTCAGTTTGCCTCTAATATTCTGAGTTGCTCGGAGAGAAACTGTTCATCCTAAAGAGTGAATTTAACTAGCTGCCACAGAAAGCAAATGTTGCGTTTTGTTCAAATTGACCCATTCTGCTGCTCACTTACTCTGCAGTTCAACTGATTTATTTATTTTTTACAGAGAGGAATTCAGAAAAAAAGATTACGATGGCACTTTTTAAATTACAATATGTAAAACCATGCAAATATCAGTCTTTCGGTAAAAAAATATAAATATATTTCACCTTTTGAAAAGTGAAATGCTTATGAATGACACAGTGATAACATTTTTGAATTACTGCTGCAGTTTTATCAATTTCTGAGCATATGGTTTAACATAAAATTATTTGCATTTTTATTTATATTTAAGCTCTACGTCTGAAGACCTGTGGAATGCCATACTGGCTGAATTTTTGGAAAAGGCTTCAGACATTTCTACTTGAAATTCGTTGCCTCTTATAAACCTGAGAGTCACAGGGAAAATTCATTTAGGCATAATTACTTGTAGTGAGAAGTGAAGCAAAATGACACCTTTTAAATAATTACAATATGCAGCCCCTTCTTCATGCAAGTTGTAAATCACACTATTACATCTTGCCTGAAGAAGGGGCCTGAGTTGCCCCGAAAGCTTGTATTACTGTAATCTTGTTAGTTAGCCAATAAAAAGTGTCATTTTGCTTGACTTCTCACTACATTCATAATGGCTATCAAGGTACAGCATAATTACGGTACTTTAAAAATATACCTGCCAAAGTACAAGTAACAAAATAGATATAGAATCCTCACAGTTGTTTTCATTATTTCATCATCATTTCATTTTTACTAACAATATTTTTTTTCAGTACAGAATCGTAGAAAACCTCAGCCTATTCCTGTAGTCCTGGGTGTACAACATTAAAAAAGCATTAAACAGTCCACCACAGAGTACACTCACAAACACACCCATAAATGCTCATAGCAAATCAACTGAGGGTTGCCAAAAACCCAACATGTACATCTTCAGAATATGGGCAGTACACAGAGAAATCCCACGTGAGCATGGGAGAGATTGTGCTGCTCACTTTCAAAAATACTGGTTCCCTAATGGTACTTTATGGTTCTTTACTGGATTGTGAGGTTCCTCGTAGAGCTATTGCTTGATGAAGTACCTTTTCATTCTAGTAAGGTTTCTTTGCATATGAAGTTGCTTCTTTGTGCTTTGAAAAAAATCCTAATAAGTGGAAAAAGTAAATCTTTAATATATGTTAGGCAACCTAGCAAGGCACTAACAGATTAAGAAAATTTGGACTTAGGCTGTGCTATTATATGCACAAAGAGTACTTTTAAAATAATTAAGCCACAGCTATTTCTCAAAATTGTTACCATCATTTCATGGTTAGTTACTGTAAAAAGCCTGTTAAAGATCTAAATAAATAAAATTTCTTTCTGGAACCTCCATGTGGATGTGTCTTTTGGGAACCAAAAATGGCTCTGCTGTGGCATTACTCTGAAGAACCACCCTGGCACCTTTATTTTTATGAGTGTACACAGACAGTTATGGTACTAAAATCCTGAAATCCTTGGAGCTGTGCTGATTGATTTCGTTAATGATTTCAACAAATGATTTCTATAAAGGCATGATTCACTGACTCTGTTTAACGTTTCTGTGCCAGCGTTGAGAAACAAGTTATTAGGCAAACTCCACAGAGCTGAAAGGTTCTCTGATTCAGCACCAAGAACTCTACCAGCTTTGAATTTTCACTTGTATAAAGTGACTTAAGTGGTGAGCAATTTTAATAACAGCATGTGTGCACCGATAACACATACTAAACAGTTACAATACAACATTGATTATAATATTTTGAATTACATTTTTAATATGTCATTTTTTATATAAGGCAATCATTTCAGCTCAATTTCAGATTAATTTTATCTTTTTTTATATACAGTAGGCCTGAAATGCAGAAATGGATGTATATTAACAAATGAAATAGAGTTGAACATGCAAAACATAAAATATCTTGGGTCCTTTCTGCAATGAAATAATAATAAATGTAAATTTAAGAATCACTGCATTTTTGTTTTTATTTGTATTTTTCATATCTCCACTTTTGCTGATTTGGGGTTATAGTTATGATCATCAATCTCAACTTTGCATAAAACAAAACAACATGTGCCAGTATTATATGTCCCCAATTCTTCCAAGTTTTTTCAAAAGGGTTAACTTTAACCCCTGGGGTCAGTTATGTGAAATGCACAACTTCAAATCTTTTTGATCAATTTTGTTAAAGACACCTATTGGGTTACTCTTTATCATAAAGAGGTGTCATTTCCTGCACAAGATATTGTCCAAAAATGGCCTAAAAATGTTTTTTTGGGACTAGAGGGCCAAAAATAGGGGGTAATCCAAAAAAGTCTGATGTACCACATAACTAAAAATCAAGACACCTTGAATGGTATTTTATACTAGCAGAATACCCGCACTTCGCAACGGAGAAGTAGCGTGTTAAAGAAGTTATAAAAAAGAAAAGGAAAAATGTTAAAAATAACGTAACATGATTGTTAATGTAATTGTTTTGTCATTGATATGAGTGTTGTTGTCATATCTATATATATATATATATATATATATATATATATATATATATATATATATATATATATATATATATATATAGCAAAATACCCCCGCTTGGAAGCGGAGAAGTAAAAAGAAAAGGAAACATTTTAATAATAACATAACATGATTGACAATGTAATTGTTTAGTCATTGTCATGAGTGTTGCTGGCATATATATATAGATACATATATACAGTATATATATATATATATATATATATATATATATATATATATATATATATATTTATATATATATATATATATATATATATATATATATATATATATATATATATATATATATACATACATGTGTACATATATACACACACACATATACTATGGGGTGCCAAACAGGCAAATACATTGATTTTGTGAATATATAAAGTCAAAACTTGAATATATAAAGTCAGCTCTGAAATATATATAAAGTAAAAACTTGAATATATAAAGTCAGTATCAGTATATATAAAGTCAAACTAGTTTCTGAATATATAAAGTCAAAAACTGAATATATAAAGTCATTCCTGATTATATAAAGTCAACATCGGAGTATATAAACTCACTCCTGAATATATAAAGTGAAAGTCCAAATCTATTGATTGAAACGACTCTGAACTGAACTAAGTTAACAAAAATGTATTCAGAAAAATAAATTAAAAAAACACTGTTCGGTTAATGTTTTGAAAATGATGCATGTGCCCTGCCCAGGATTGGTTCCTGCCTTGCACCCAGTGTTGGCTGGGATTGGCCAGAGCTGACTTTATATATTCCGACGCTGACTTTATATATTTAAGTTTTGACTTTATATATTCCAGCGCTTACTATATATTCAAATATTCCAACGCCGTCTTTATATAATCAAGTTTTGACTTTATATATTCGGGAATGACTTTATATATACAAGTTTTGACTTTATATAGTTAAATTTAGTCATCATTGCATAACTTTTTCTTTACCATAGAAATTTAAAGACTAAATTCAACTTCCATTCCTAACAAAAATATTTCTGGTGACTAAATAGAACCTACTTATATCCAAATTGAGCTATTGAGCTGTCGCCTGCCTGCCTGAATAAGTCACCTCGCTCGCTCTTACTTTTTTACCGTTCATTTAATCATGGCTAGTGGCGGAAAAATTATAAAATGGAAGGAGGATTACACTGAGTATGGCTTTACCAAAACAATTATTGATGGCGAATAAAGTATCTATTATTCATAAAGCTTCAATTGGTGATCTGTTTTCTGTGTTAACCTGATATTTTTTCATACTTCTTCTCAAACCAAGGGGGTGCGAGGGTAAAATGAATCGGGAAGCGTTGATCAATGTAATCAGTGTACCAGGAAATCATGCATTGACAGAAGTTCCCCTTTGCTTGTAATGCAAAGTGTGATTAAATGCGTGATTTTTTAATGCATTATGGAGCACATGCATCGAAGCTTCTCAGCTGTGCTTGTGCTAAGAAAAGGAAACATTTTAAAAATAACGTAACACGATTGTCAATGTAACCTTTTGTAAGTAGTGCCTTGAGGATTCAGTGTGGAGAAACTGTAGAGACAGCGTGTGTATTAACTTGTGGATTTTTCTGTGAGTATTTGGTGGCAGCGTCACAAAGTCGCTTCCGTAACACTGCGTTAGCTGCGGAGCTCAGCTCAGAGCGAAATGAGGTGAATGGGAGGGGAGATGATGACGTGACTCCCCCCCGCCTTAACTGTCAATCCCCCACAAACACAGTCTCTCGGAATTTGCATAATCACAGCCCTTCACCTGCAATTTTAACTTAGTTACAAAGTGATCAAAACTCTCGTTTATATCCTGCGTCCTCTCATTAAACTTGTATCCCGCATTACCCGTGGGCATGACAAACGCCAGCAGCAGCCTGTCTATGAACTTAATTTAAACTTTAGGTTTACACCGTGCTTTGTTTCCGAAGTAGCAGCACTCATGAATATGGTTGTATATGTCACTCGCTCGCCTCTTATTGTTTCGCTGCCTTCTCAATTATATAATGGATGTTTTCTTCAGCGCTTTTTGGAGCTCTTCCTGGTTTTCTACGCACTGCGTTGACAGTCAGTTCACGTGATTACGTGGGAGGCGTGATGATGTCACACAAAACTCCGCCACCCACACGTCATTCAAGCTCAACTCCATTACAGTTAATGGAGAAAAATACCTTCCAGTTATGACCATTAGGCGTAGAATTTCGAAATGAAACCTGCCCAACTTTTGTAAGTAAGCTGTAAGGAATGAGCCTGCCAAATTTCAGACTTCTACCTACACGGGAACTTGAAGAATTAGTGATGAGTCAGTGAGTGAGTGAGTGAGTCAGTCAGTGAGGGCTTTGCCTTTTATTAGTATAGATATTGGGGGATTTTGCTATATCTACGAATCAGGAAGCTCCTCACCAAAAAACAGGAAAAAACTGAACTGATTTCAAAGCATTCGTATGTATTCTTATGAACATAGTAATATTGATAAACACACAATTACACTAGTCACCTAACACCCTGAATATATATACAACAAATAGAGTAAATGTCACAAAGCTACCATTGTGATACTGGAAGCTAGATAAATTGAAAGCTGTGTCATTCACTATTTGGAATACCCGGTAGTTGTTACTGTGATTTTTAACCTTCCACATTGGTGCACAGAGACAGGCACTTGACAAGTAAGCAAACCTTCATACAGCCATAAGGATTTGGATCAAGTCTGAGACTATTAATAGATATGAAGACACAGGTCAAGGTAATAAACAGCAAAGATACAACTGAAACCTAAAGGGGACTCAAAAATACTCAATTTAAAAAGCCATCAAAATATATCAGAAAATAAGTATTGCCAGAAAATAAGCATGTGGGAATGAACAGCCTTGGAAAAAAAATAATGGAAGTGAAAAAGGGACATCTGCCAATACTAGAAATGAAGAAAGGTTTGGAAAAATGTGAAAGCCACTAAAATATGTATGAAAAATGAGTATAGCCAGAAAATGAGTGAGGGAAAAAAATGAAGCAAGACATGGGAAAAAAAGCAAAGTAAATATACAGCATGGCACTTATACAGTGCAATTAATGAGAATGATTTTAATGAAAGAGCGTATTGTTAATTTATTATTCCAAGTGGCAGGAGATGGAAACTTTAAGATCAGCGTAGGGCAATTGGTTGGATTAACTACTGTGATGGAGCAAAACAAAAACAGTAGCCAGGAAAGTGTTTAATCAGAAACCTGAAATTCTTAAACAAAGAACACTTGAATTCTTTTGCAAGATGAAGTCTATTATTTATTATTATGGGCAAAATTCTTACAATAAACCCCTCACTCTTGAATAATTAAGTAATATGGTGACAAGCATGTTAACAAAGGTATGAAGTTTCACTTTAGGAAGGTTGCATCAGCAACCAGTATTACATCAACATTAGATGATGCCCTCACTGATATGACTAAAATCTACAAATATATATATATTTTTTTACATTAGATGAGAAACAAAATATTGAAAAAGCTACAGAAATAATCAAATATGACAGCAGGCTTAGTGGTTAACAGCCCAGGTTCTTAACTGTTGGACCACACTACTTCCACAAACTATATATATTTCATAATGAGTTCATGCTTAAAAGACTATCCCTACGCTGTTTATTAAGAGCCAGTTTCATAAGGTAGCATTATCATCTGGAGTAAATAGAGATTATTACTAGACTAAGTAACTGGTTAGGCTAATTGTCACCTTGAAGTTGTTCCTGGACAGGTGTAGGTATGCTTGTGACTGTCCTGTTATGGACTGGCATAGCATTCAGGATTGCTTCCTGCTTAGGTCCTAATGCTGCTGGGACAGCCTACAGATTCCCACAGCCCTTAATGTATATTAAGCAGGTTTGAAAATGTTAAACTGTATTTTAAAATGTTTGAAAATAAAGAGAACTGTCAAATTTCCTATATAGTTAATGCTCACTACTGTAATTTGCAGTTATAGGCAAACTATTGTTTCGAGTTAGCCTTGAATTGTGCTTTGATGTTCCTCTATGGAAGAATATGATCATGTATTGATTGAAGTGGATGAAATAAAAGTTTGCCATTTCCTTCTAGTTAGTATTCTCCCTAGCGATTACCTGAAATTTGCAATCAATGTCAAATATGTAATTCAGCACAGATTTCCTTGAGTAAACAAAATTTGGAAAAAACAGCAAAACCAGATAAAGAACTGAAATTGCACTGACGACAGGTTGTGTATATAAATGAAACCGTCACATATCCAATTTCATCCTGGAATAATAATAATACAAGTTCTGCTTCATATAAAACTGCAGTAATCATTGATATTCAAGAAGTGATACACTCAGTCTTTTGAAAACAGCTTATTTGTTCACACCTGGAGCTAAAATGCATGCAAGCACTAAAAAAAATAAAATAAAATAAAAAAAATTCAGGATTCTCTGATTATACATGGATTATTCCAACTGGCCTATCTAGAGCATACTATAAGCCAGATGATGAGAGAGCAGAGAGCTTGAGGCAAGCAGCTGTGATCTCCCAAAAGTACACTGAAAACAGAAACAAGCTGTTCTTTTACAGTGGAATCTCAGTAACACATCCAGCCATTTCTTGTCTTTACTGTTATTGTACAAGCATTAAAAGTAGGTGGCATGGTGCCTCAGTGGCCAGAGGTGCTCAGTCATATCTTCAGAGACTGGAGTTTGAATACTGGCCTGGTCATTTTCTGGATTGCAACTGTATATTCTTTTCATTTCTGGGTAGGCCTGCTTTTGGTAAACTGGCTTTCTTCAACATTCCAAAATCCGGTGAATAGGTGGAAGTATTAAGTCTGAGTATTTAAGTAAGTAGTGCTGAAAGTCCCCTGTAATTTATTGTTATTTTTCATCAATGGTTGGTTGCTGACTGACATGTGCTACTATGGGATTTGCTTCAACTGCCCTGGACTTTGTAACTAAATACCGTATATACTTGCGCATAAGTCGGGACTTGAAACCCGAAAAATCGATCATAAAATCAGACCCTGACTTATACACCTGTTCAAAAATGTGACATTTACCTTTTTTTTACATCTTCTTGCTTCTTCCAATCTCACTTCAGTTTCTCAGACAAATCGAATTTTGTTGCAGCAGCGCAGTTACCAATTTCTTTCACCACTTCAATGACTTTTAATTTAAAACCAGTTTCATATTTTCTTCTGATCAAACTCTCCATTGTAGATAAGGGATGCTCTTACGATAAAGGTGTATGATGGTGTGAGATACAAAAAACACAAAACAGTTCAAACAATAGTTCAGAATAGTTTGGGTATTACCGTTTAGTCACGTAGGCACAATGCATAGAAAAAAAAGGCAGTGTGCTGTGGTGTTATGGGTCCACAGCTCGTTGAGTAAAGGCCATTTTTTCGATGTGCTCGCGGCTTAGTGAGGGGACGTTGGGCCATAGTGGGCCGCGGGACGATCCGTAGGGTGTGGGCGTTTCTCACCTAGTGCACAGGTGAGGAACTGCCCACATTCATGATTGTCCCGTGGCTAATGCTGCAGCTGCGGTGGCCCTCGTCATTTTAAAAAGAAGCGCGAGTCGGTTTTAAAAGGGGGGAAAAAGAAATGGAGAGAGAAAAAAAGGAAAGGAGAGGACGGAGGTTACCGGGAGCAGGAGAGGAAGCAGGCGGTGCGAGTGTGGTGGCGCCGATCGGCGCTCGTGGACAGCTGCGTGGAAGCTGGGTGTTAGGCCGACACCCAGGCGTTTGTGTTGATGTCGCTCCGCTGGCGATCAGGTAGCGGGAGTGACCAGGGAAGGCGACTGGCGCAGAGAGGCCATTGAAGGCAGCGAAGTCGGGAGACTTGGTGGTGGGAATCCCCAGCGTGGCGACCTGGCGTTGTGGGAAACCAAGTTCTCCGGGACTGGGATGAGTGCCATACCGGAGCCAGGGATCGGGAGGTCTCCAGTCTCGAATGTGAAAGTGTAGAGGAAGGCAGCTGCAGAGAGCGTCTTGCCTGCTGCTTGGCCCATACGGGATAAGCAGGTGAGACGCTAAAAAACGATGCACCGGATTTGTTTGTTGTTTTAAGACTGCTTCCTAAAGAAGATTTTAACCTCTGGTTTTAAGGATTGTTTTTTTCTATTTATTGGTTTTAGTCCCACGTTCTTTTTATGGATTATTTATTTAATGAACATTGAAACTGCACTATTTATTGCACTTTCTACCTTCCCCTTGCTCAGTAATTTGCCTCCATTGACTAGCTCACTCGGTTACATTATGGACGGTGTTGGGTTCATGTGCTTCCAAACAGCCATGGGAGCGTGGAGCCAGAACCCACATCGTCACATGTGCTCCATGGTTACTCTCTCAGGTGGGTGTTAGCATATCATAATCTCTTGGAGTGAGATTTCCGTATTTGACTTATACAACCGACATTATAAAATACCAGAAATTATACTGTACATTAAAATCAAGCCCCAATTTATCCGTAGGAGAACTTAAACACGAGTATATGCTCTAAGTAGAAAAATAAATGGATGGGTAGTGTTATTAAAAGTACATTTTGACAAAAACAGTAAAGAAATACCAAAACCATGCACACCTTTGCCATACTTTAAATAAATTAAAAGCAACAAGTACCGTATTTACGCATATACTATGCGCACATTTTTTCCTGAAAATTAGCATTAGAAAATCAGGTGTGTGTCATACACGAGGATGTGTGAAAAGCAAAGATTCGGGTACTGAACCAACACCACATGCGGTTCAAACCCGAAAATGTCTTATTAAATAATGGTACCCAACCGTATCGCTAAACGTTGCTCTTCCAAAAATAAAATCTGGGTTTAATGTAGGGTTTTCTTTGTTTTTGAATCAGTTTGGCGTCGTCATTCAGCATGGATAGTAGCAAATGTTTATGCTCCTTCAGGCGGGAGAGAAACTAAAAGAGATTTTGGAAGCAGAGAAGATAGTAAATTGGGCAGCGGGTCGCTAGTACGGTGTTCCAGAGTCATGTGTTCGAGACTGGCGATGGAAGAAAGAAAAACTTTCTCGTCATGCAACAAAAAGAGAAGGGCATTTCATGGAAAACGTGCCCAGTTCCCAGAAATTGAAGTTGCACTCACTGATTACATTCAAGACAGGTGTCAGCTTGGATATGCAGTATCCACGGAAATGATTCAGATGAAACCTCGTGATATATTGAAAGAACGTGGAATACCCATCACTCAGTTCCAAGCAAGCCGCGGATGGGTTACGCGCTTCATGACAAGAAATGGCTTATCAATAAGACGCTACATGACCATTTCGCAGTGTCTACCAGACGCATATGAAGAAAAGTTACTAGATTTCCAAAAACACGTGATTCAGTTGAGGTAGCAGAAAACATATTCAATGGGGTAAATTGGTAATGCTGACCAAACAGCAGTTTATTTTGAGAACCCCTCAAACACTACTGTTAATGCAGTCAGAGACAAGAGTGTCCCGGTACGCACGGGAGGCAGAGAGAAGCAGCAGTGTAACGTGATGTTGACGATTCTTGCGAATGGAAAGAAACTGCCACCGTACATAATATTTAAAAGGAAGACCTTGCTGAAAAATGAGAAGTTTCCTCCTGGGATCATCGTCAGAGCTCAACAAAAGGGTTGGATGGACAATGATCTCGTAATCGATTGGTTGAAATGTGTGTGGCAACGTCGGCCAGGCAGTCTCCTGAAAATGCCAAACATGTTGTCATGGACAGCTTTCGTGGCCATTTAACTGAAGGTATTAAAGAAAGACTGAAAGATGGGAAAACACATCAAGTGATAATACCTGGAGGCATGACTTCGCTCCTCCAACCTCTAAATGTCTGCATCAATTGGCCGTTTAAGGCTCATGTATCAGGAATGTATACTGAATGGGCTGCAACAGCGGTACACAACACAACACCAACTGGCAAAATGAAAACCCCAACATTGGTGCAGATTTGTGCCTGGATCATCACTGCTTGGAAGCCTATTCCAGAGGATTTAGTTGTGAAAAGCTTCAAAAAGTGCAGCATATCCAACAGCATTGATGGAAACGAAGACGACGTCAGTAGCGGTGGTGAATCTGAATCTAGCAGCGCTAGCAGCCACTATTATGTATATATGTTTCTATGGTAAATCTACTCACAGGTGACGGTGTATTATAATTTCAGATATGTTATTGTTTTATTGTGTGCCATTTTGGGAAGTTTGATAACTGCTATCTTGTGTATTGGTTGCTAAGCAATTGATCTGGAAGTCATGTATTTATGCCTCCAAGGTCAAACATATAAAGTTCTCCACAATTCATCCATGTTTGTGGATAAATTAAAAATAATTCACAACATCTTTTGTTATATTGATTCTGAAACCTTTTTTCTGATTCTTAGACTTTGATTCTTGAATAGCATTTAAGTATTTTTGAAAGATAGTATTGACTTTCATTTTTTAAATTTTTGCATGTTCTCCTAGAACTTCTCTTCGGGTCACCTCCATTATTTTCTGTAGTTTATTCCTCTGGTAAACTACAACACTGGGAGGCACATGACATCATTGACACAAATGCATAAATGTCCCTGTTTATCTAAGATCGTAGATAGAGTCACAAAACTTTATCGTTTGTCCTTATTTCGAGCTTCTAGTTGGCCAAACTTAGTGCTTTGAATTGGTTACTTGGAGTCTTGATTTGTGATTTTGAGTTTGACAACTAATCGATGTGTGATGTTTGGTTTTGAACTTGGCTAGGTCTTTCGGTTTATATCTCATTTTCTGCTCCCTTATTCTTAACAATCCGCCACTTTCTGTTATAGCAGAGGCCAGCTCTCATTTAATGGCAGGCTACAATTTCTGTGGTACATCTATGGCTGACATAAAACCTCTGAGGTTTTACATTGACTTATCCTTTGTCATGACTTGGAATTTTATCCACTTTTGTTAAATTTGCACATATTTTGTAATATTTTCTCTTTTTTAAGGATTTCTAAATATGTGAAATCCATTTTTGCAATTTGCTTTGTCATTTGGGGTCATTAACTACATGTTAAAAACGTGTTGTGTATTAGTACGGAACCGTTTTCATTTTGTATGGATGCTGCTATTTTGAGCATTATTATTATTATTTGCTGTTGCTATGTTTATTCCTATCATGTGACAATGGGTAGAGGGGTTCATAACACATAATGTCACTGGGGTGATGGTATAAACGCCAATATAATGCACCTTCTGTTGTCCAAGGTTCTGGGTGCAAAACAAAGCAATTACGGAAGTAAAAATGTGTTATAAAAAAGTGTTTTCCATTTAAATATTTAGCATAATTATTAGGTTACAAAATTCGGTTAGCACTCGTTCTGTCAGATTCTCTTTGTCCTTTGGTTACAACTCTTGTCAGGATTCTGACTTTATTCCTCTGTCCACGCCTGTCCGTGGTCTTCATAGTCTCTCTATCGGGCTCTACATTGTTTATAATGAATACTGCACTTTCACACATTCACACTTAAGTTTTAGATTGTATTGGCAACCATTTGCTGCAGTTTCCGTGTTTTGTTTTGTCTTTATTCACTCCTCTTTGCTGTACATTATTGGGTTTTGCTGTTTTTCCACTTAGTACTCGATACTGCTGGAAAAATGTTCAGTCTTCTCACAACCCTGACTTTGATATGGAATTGTGTGGAGCTACAGATATCCTTTCTTTCTGTTTTACTTCATCTTCATTCTGACCTGCCCTTCAGCTCTATAGTAAAAGTGAGCATGTTCTTATGTTTTTTAGTCCTTGTCTCATATTTTATTAGGTTGTTTATCACATACAAGGCCTTTTTTGCTAAACTAGACAGATGTGCAAAAAGCCAGCCAGCCTCTCTCCAACCTCCATTTCAGAATGACTTACAATACAGTATATTAAATGGTTTAACTGTAGCTCTACTGTTAGTCAACATCTGGTCAGCTTGCTTTACGACTTTCATCTGATAACCAGGGTGTTAATCAATGATGAGTTAACATGTCCGCAGACCAAAAGACATTCATTTTAAGCTTTTAACCAAAGGGACACGTCTGTGGAACCATTGACAGACATGGAACTGAACCTGGAAATGGATCTAATCTATAGAGGCTGCACTTTGCCTTAAAATGTAACTGCATGAATCATTCATGTGGTGATTAAAAGCACTCTGTTTGGGGCAAGGAAACACATCATTGTGTTTTTAGTCACAAAAGGCAACAAGCATTGGCTAAATCCTTTAAATTCCAAGATAAATTAGAACTCTTAATAAAGAGCCATCCAAAGATCTGTTATCTCACGTTTAATTGATTTCTGTTTCACTGTCTCTTGAACAGACACACTTCTAGCTTGTGAAAGTTTTGGACTAATTTGCAAATAAAGGAGCCTCAAGTTACAGTCTAACAGTTTAGCCCACTCTCAGCCTTGGCCGTGCATTTGAACAAGACTGAGCTGACTATGACATCACACTCAACAGAAAGTTTTAATCAAAAATGCTTAAAAAATCAAAAAACTCCACAAAACCTCAAAATGAAATATGAACAACTTTTTGTCTATTTTGCTTTCTTTCTTTTATATCAATGCATGAGATGTTATCATATAACAATAATCCTTTTAATATTTGGAGAATGGCTTTAACTCAGTACTTAGCGTTACTCATAAGCGTGCAACTGAGGATCCAAGGACAGTTGCTCTAACGCCAGCAATGGCCATGGGGTGTACACTTAAGCATACACCTAATATTAGGAAAGGGAGACATTTCAAAATAAATCATGAACTCCACGAAAGGGACAGATTCTTCTCTTAAGTCTGATTATAAACTAATAAACGGGGACTGACAATCTCACCTCCACACTAAATGCACCCAATATTAATTATATAAAAAAATGATCAGCCTTTTATTACACATTTTCTGCGAAAGCCGCAAGTGCTGATGATTTTTTTATGAAGTAAACTTTGTTAAATCATAGTTTCACATGGATTGATCTTACAATTTCAAACCATTTGGTGTTTTTGTATGACCCTAAGCAAAAAGTAAAATATAAAGCCAAACAGAATTTTTTGACATGAAGCAGCTCAGTTTTTTAAGAGATACTTGACTTTAAGCCATTGTTCAAGTAGAGTAAGTTTTTCTGCTGTCTGATGCACTGTTGCCAAGGAAACACACCTTTGTTCAATACCACATTTGCATATTTTATACTGGGACTTACAAGTCATAAGCTTTAAAAAATGGTTAAAACATACTCTACCCTACAGTATCGTAAAGTACATATTGAAGTGATCTTGTGGCTTAAAGGAACTTGACCAGCTTAGAAATATAACACCGGAGAAATACTACTCTCATAAGAATACCAGGGTTTAGTGAAGCTAGTTTTAGTGAATTATTACAGACCATCCAAATGTTTGCATGCCACTTCAGTTGATAAGCACTAAAGAATGCCACCAACTAATGTTTCAGGCCCTTTACTCAACTGAAGGTCCCAGGGAACTGATGCCTATCCTAAAAACACCAACCTTAAGGGGCACCAGTCCATTGCAGGGCCCATTCACAGAGTCACACTAAGCTTATGTGGACTCATCAAGTTACTGCTCACAAACATATTTAGGTTTTAGCAGGCAAATGTGAACACCTTAAGAAAATCCATTGGGAAGAATGTGCAAACTTCATACAGGCAAAGATCTAAACTCAGACATTCCCAAAAAGAGTCATGTGGCATCAGTGCTGATGACAGAGCTATTTTGCTACCAAAAAAATGCTAAACATACATGTTTATATGATCACACTACCCATCAACATGAGTTAAGAGGATTTAGGAATAATATGACATTGTTAACAATATTACTATTGTTATTTTAATATACATTGTGACCTTACGGGGACACCACTGAGCACCCAAACCCAAGACACAACAACACCAAGACAATCCAGAGTATAAATAAACACATCTTTATTCACAAAATACCCTTAACAGGTTCTTCTTTTATCATAGCACAATACAGCACAGTGAAGCAGACTTCTTCTTTCTCCTTGACTTATACCAGGCGTGTACTGTCAAGCTCCTCTACCAGCTGAGATCGAGCGGCTCCTTTTAACTATGACATGGGAGTACTTCAGGTGTTAGGACACAGCCCACTGGAAGCACTTACAGGTTGAATGGAAGTCTTTGAAAGTAAGGATTGTCACTCCTGGCAGATACACCTGGAAGGACCCACAACTGGTGTCCGTGAAGGAATCCTCTCAGGATTAATAAAGTATCTATCTATCTATCTATCTATCTATCTATCTATCTATCTATCTATCTATCTATCTAACCAACCAGGGAGGCTGACAAATAGTGTATTGGAGAAGAAAATATTCAGCAGTGCTCATCTCCCCCTTGTCCTTTCATTGCACTGGTCTCCCAGACAGGTATGGGTTTTTTTCAATTCTAGCCAGGTTGCCAAACCACATGTGCCATCTATTTAATCAATTTAAACAAATACAATTCAAATATGAAAGCACAGGAGCCTAGTAGCATCTGATACAAGTAATGATCCAACTGTGGAAGAGGTGCCTATCCCCTAACAGAGTATATTCACACAGAGAGACAAACACATAAAGTCACTGCCAGTAAACCAAACCTGTGGGAAAAAAATCTGTAGTATCTCATAGACACAGAGACAACATGGGACAACATGAAGATTTCACACTGGCATCTTTTGAACAAAGTATCCTGAAAACATGAGACAAACATGTGAAAATATGGAATTTCTGTTCGGTTAATTTGATTTGCTCTGTGCCAAATTACCTTATCTCTGGCAGGACATGCGAAAGCAGAAACACTAACAGTAGAACAACACACTCACACTTTTTTCACATTTTACAGTTTCACAAATACAACATTTTTAAATAATTTAGATTTCAATGAACATCTGTTAAAGAAAGTGAGATTATAAAGTTATACTTCTTCTTACATATAATTATGGCAGTTTGAGAACAGCTAGGGAGGTAAATGGGGTTATGTGGTGCTGAATGTAAATGAAAATAAGCGGTGCTGCCTACAAATTAAATGATTTGAAAAGTTAATCTTGCAAAAGAAACCATTTAGATTAATTTACAAATTTAACATGAATTAATAGGAAAATTCAGAAAAACTAAGACCTTTAGGACCCTTGATCTAAAGATATACGACTCTTGTTTTAAAAAATGTAATAAACCAACAGAATACTTTTGTATATTTTAATAAAACTAATATAACATTTTCAAATCCACGCAGTTGAATTCTAATGGCCACCTGGCACAAGACACGAGTAAGTCCTGGAGAGTCCATTGCAAGGCCTACTCATACAGGAAGTCACCAAATATCGTCATCTGTATGCGTTTGGGGATGTGACAGAAAAAAATTAAATAAACAGAGAAAACCATACAGACCTGGAAAAACTGTTTATGCAAGTCCCACATAGAGAATGTGAGACCTGAAGTGTGATGTACATCAGTGAAGCAACATTTCTAACTGCTGTGCCACTCTTTGATAAAACATCCTTAGTAAAATGAACTTGCAGACTTTATGGATTCTGAAACAAATATGTGTTTCTTTATTGTTTTTCTGCAGATGCAAGTGAGTCACATTTAAAGGAAGCCACCGAGCAAATGAGGTGAGAGGTATTTCAATGATACTGAGGATTACTGTATTTTAGCTTATCTTAAACATATTGTACTATAAATTCTCAGATTTTATTAGGCAAGTCCAATAATATGGTCTATGAGCTAGGAAAAAAATTAAATAATAAAGACTGCCATATTTTACAATAAAGTTTACAAGTTGTTTCTTTATAACAAAGATAATAATACATTAATCAAACCTTTGTGCATTTTCTGCTTTAGAAGAGGAGATCTAAATATCACATATATATTTTATTAAAAATACTGAAATCCTTTTATGGTACGCAGAACACACTCTAAACCCTGGTCTGCCTATTCAGGGATAAGTAATAGTAAGTGATGTAAAACTGAACTGCTCTTTTGGGATCAAACAGTCTCATTTGGAATGCTTTTTTTCATAATCACGAGGGAATTAAATACTTCCTGTTTTTAAAACATTTCACCATTTTGTGGGAATTTGGAACAAACTACCGAGACATGTAGTTGAAGCAAAAACCTTGACAACCTTTAAGAAGTATCTGGATGAGATATTGGGACAGTTTAGCTATTAGCAAAACAAACGAGCTTGATGGGCGCAATGGTCTCCTCTCATTTGTCAAATATCTCATGTTCTTATTTTATAAACTGCACATTTGTGAGGCAGTCAGAAAAAAAATATTAAATGGTCATAATCTAGAATAAAATTAATACGGTTGAAAAAATGAACTTAACAAAATAAACAGGGCATTATTATACATTCAGCTGGACAGTAGTTTTATAAGCCTCTGGCAGCCAATTAACTTGACATAATTAAAGAATAAAAATTCATATTCCTATTGCCAGAAATCCAAGGCAGATTGTTATCATGCATTCAGAATATTCAAAAATAATCCAGGCTGCATGGAGTAACAAAACTTAAGTCTGCATAAGCTAATGTATTCCAGTTGACCAGAAGTGGCAGTTTTACTTCAGGGCTGATATTCCTTTGTATTATTTTACTTTGTCAATATATATATATATTTTTTTTACTTAGTGTTCTAAAAATCATGGATAGGAAATAACAGAGACTAAAGCTGCAATATAATCTAATTTTGTGATAAAACTGCAAATTCAACATTTGTCAAAGACTGCACATAAACATACCAGGTTGAAGTGCATGAGTTGGGTCTGAAGAGACCCATAAACTAAAGCAAGTGTCAGTTATACAGCATTGGAAGAATCACTAATATTGGAAAGACACCACTGGGTACAGTTACCTGAGGTCTGGTGAGGCCGCAGAAAACAAACTAAATAAATTGGGCTTCAGCAGTAAATCAAGTCTGTTTTCTGTTACTAAGTACACTTGGGGATGTGCTCCTTTTCAGTAAAAAATAGTGGTGTTCAGCATTGAATAACCTTACAAATGACTGCAGCATTTCAAACATTTACATGCCAATAGAGCCAAGATTTCACGCAGTACAAAACTGTCCCTTATTCTTGCAAATTGGATATTTTATTTGAATACATTTTTTCAGAGAGGGCTTTTTTGCCATATGAGAATGTCACACTGTTTTGAGCAAAATACATATCATGTCTGGCGGGCGGCTGGGGGTTGTGCCCAGCCGGGATGCCTGGAAGGACCGGGAGAGGGACTATGCCTCCCCCGAACCATGAGAGGGCAGCCGCCCTGGTTTGTATGGAAGCTCAACCCTATAGGGGCCCATGGCCACCGCCAGGGGGCGCCTGGACTATTGGTGAGCCCTGGATGTCAGCACTTCCACCACACCCGGAGGTGCTGGCGAAAGGAATATCAAGGGCACCCAGAGTGCTTCTGGGTGCCCATGTGCTTCTGCCACACCAGGAAGTGCCGCAGGAAGTTCATCAGAGGGCACCTGGAGCACATCCGGGTGGGGACAAAAGAGGCCGCCTCTCTCCAATCAGGAGCCGGAGTCGGGAGGAAGAGGACGAAGTTTGGAAGGAGAGGAGTGGAGGCGGTGAAGGAAGGTGCATTGGAAGGCCCGCACTTAAGGGTGATTGGTGCTGGGGCACTGTGTGCTGTGCGGGACTGATTTTTGGACTGTACATAGTGTAAATAAAAGTGCATGTTGGAACCACTGGTGTCTGCCTGTCTGTGTCCGGGGCTGAACTTCCACACATGTTAAACATGACTTGTGAATTATGTTTTTGTTTTTTTTTCTTTCCATAATAAAATAAAAAGCAAAAAAATTGATGAACAATACATGAGCAGGCCAATTAACAGTTTCATTATACTGTATGACCTGAAACAATTGTAACTGAGTCTATGAGCTTTAAATTTAGTATTAAATTAAACACAACAAGTTAATCTGCAGTCAGGAAATGCACAATCTGTGAAATGAAAATCATGCAAGGGACATCAATGAATTAAAGTGATTGAACAAGTATAGCAGTCTGTAATCATGCTGCAGTAAAGACAGACTCATCTAAGTACTTAATATTATTTAGATCCATTGTTAAATGCTGGAACTGCAATGTTATTCAAACTGTGTCACTAAAACCTGCTTGTCATTTACGTTATTCATTTGGATTGCCAAGATACTACACTGATTTCTTGTTTCCTCTCCCAGGCTGTGAGCACACTGAGTAAATGGTGTCATACACGTGATAGAAAAGCATTGGATTAACAAGACCTCAGGGATCAGGAAATTGATAAGCTTTTTTTCAAGTGCTTTTGAAGAATCTTATTTTTTTACACGGTGCAGTAATGCATTGCTTTAGGGTGTTGCTTGATTCATCTCAATTTTCCAAAGATGCATATCCTGCAGTATATTAAATGATACCAACATTTTAACCAGGGCACATTGTATACAATATTAAATTACATGTACCTTTATGTAGCACTCTTCACAGTATATAAGCTCAAGGCCCCTACACAAACTTACAAATACAAAAACTGTAAAATGCTTAACCGTATAAACTTTACACATAGCAAGGTGTTCAGCCACCTTTCCCCTATGTTTGCTGCTGATTCAGTTATGTATTTTCCCATATACCCAAGCTAAGGCCTCATCCCACACAGAAAGAACTGTTTAGCACTTCAGTCTCAAAGCAGATATGCCACTTTACCTGTCATTTGTGATACTTGGAACAATTTAGGTACAACTGCACATTCAAAAATATACAAAAGAGGCAACAAGAACAGAAATATGATGGCCTCTTTATTAAATATAAATAACCACAGAATGGGCGACAACATGGTAGAATTCAAAGAGCAAAATAAACTGAAAGTTAACAAAATCCGACTGTCTTTGAGCCTGTCTAGAAAGGTACACTTGCACACCACAGTACTGTGACAAAGCACTACCTCCTCCTATCTTTGTTATTCTCTCCATGCCCTGGTCCCACTGCCTCCTGCCAGTTGGGTATTTATCCATCCATCATCATACATCATCCAACCTGATATATCCTAACTACAGGGTCACAGGGGTTTGCTGGAGCAAATCCCAGCCAACACAGAACGCAAGGCAGGAAACAAACCCTGAGCAGGACGCCAGCCCAGTGCAGGTTGGGTATTTACCTCATTCAATAAGTGGTTCTGATCTGGGCCCGAACACAGTTCAATTCGGGCAGGGAACAAAACAAAAATGCAAGCAGTTTGGTTATTTGTTGACAGCACATAGAATTCATTATTTGTTCAATCTCAGAAGCTGCAACACTCTGTCTGTGAACTTGATGACCGCTGTGCAAGTCTTTAGCCTGCCCTCTCAGACAGTTTTAACAGGCTTGACAAAATCTGTCATTCTGCACGCTGTAGCAAGGGTATTCTTGGCAAATTGGCAATGAATAAAACTCGTAGAAAAAGGTGAAAATGTAGTGTTCTAAAATGTTCAGCACAAAGAAAAGGAAATTTGACAGTTGAAGCACATCTTCATCCTTCCAGAAAAAAGTAAGGCATAGAGGACTCTCCTGAACTAAGTGTGAGTCCGTGAAGGTTCCACCAGCCAGAATAGGAAAGAAGTACAGCATAGTTGTCCGGACAAAGTTTTTATATGCTACCAGCAGGTTAGAAGGCAGTGCTACTTGACTTTACTAAAGATCTGAAGAGACCACTCCATGGGAGATGGTAGCTGAAACAAACCTCGACAAGAATTAGATTGATCTCCTCAACCACTAAGAGATCCTCAGTGTCCAGAGTAGGGCCGAAGCTGAGGGAAGACTCACAGCATTTATGTATCAGAATAATTACCTTCAAGTATTCTAATAAAGTCTTGGCTTTCTTCTCACTGTGTATTTAGTCCTCCTTCAATTGTCAATTGAAGTCCTGTAATCCTAATTATTAACACCAAAATCTGAAAAGATCAGTATTGTGTTTGAGTTAAAACATGGATTGTTTTACTGCTACTTGACATGAAATGAATTACAGACATTCAGGGTAGGATAATTCCCAAACAATCTCCCATGCTGATGTTTGCTTAGTTAAGTTGACCTCTTTGTAAGTCATTTTGGAAAAAAGTGTCTGCTAAGCAAACAAATGTAAATGTAAATTGTAATAATGAAGGGTTAAATATCCCACTGTCAAGACTGAGCAGTAGTTTAAATTTTCACAAGTTATTAGATCAGCAGAACATGACACCCCAAGTCGTCAGCTCCTCTAAAAAAGCCAGGTCTATAAGATATCTGCCCAACAGGCAGGAGGTGTTGCCATTTCTAGTACCTCCTCTCTGGCTTTGCTCTCTTTTTTAAGTTATAGGACGTAACCTGGCTTTTTAATTTTTTTCTTTGGCTTGTTTAGTGTATATTGCTCAGATATAGCAATATATAATACAGCAAGGTGGCACGGTGGCGCAGTGGTAGCGCTGCTGCCTCGCAGGAGACCGGGTTCGTTCCGGGTCCTCCCTCGTGGAGTTTGCATGTTCTCCCGTGTCTCGTGGGTTTCCTCCGGCGTTCGGTTTCCTCCCACAATCCAAAGACATGCAGGTTAGGTGGATTGGCAATTCTAAATTGGCGCTTGGTGTGTGGGTGGGTGTGTTTGTGTGTGTCCTGTGGTGGGTTGGCACCCTGCCCGGGATTGGTTCCTGCCTTGTGCCCTGTGTTGGCTGGGATTGGCTCCAGCAGACCCCGTGACCCTGTATTTGGATTCAGCGGGTTGGAAAATGGATGGATGGATAATACAGCAAAATACAGAAATAGAAGTATTAATATTGAGAAATTTGGTCAGGCTGCATTCAAAATGAAACTTCTTAATATGCTCAAAACAGAATGAGAAAGAATGCTTCATTGCTCATCCTGACAAAAGGTGTCAAGTAACCAAATAAATGTGTTAAAACAAGGAAATGAATGGATCACAGTTTTATTATACATTGTTGAGAATGTAATAGTTACCAGAAAGTTAAATTTCACTTTGCACATGCCCTGAGGCACTTCTTTCCATCCACAGAGATAATAAATAGTGCAGAGAACATGCTGCATTCATACATTTAAAAGATAAAGTGTCAAAAAACAGCAGCTATGCAGCACAGTTTTTCCTTCTCCTAAGAGAAGGAGCCTCAGGCCGCATAGAGATCCATTGGTGTCAATTCAACCACTAACCTTTTGAAATCATTCCTAGCTTCTTAACACCTGCCTGCATAATAACAAGAATACTCAAGTGACATTTTTTATTAATTCTACATTCACGCAACATTTCCAATCATGTGTGCATGAGTAACCCATGAACCATATCACCAATCAAATTACTGTTACATTGCCTAGTGAGGCCTAAGCATTAATGTACTGAATGTAAAACGAGAAGGTTACAAATTGAATCCCCAATTTTTAACTCAACGTGATACCCTGAGGAAGGCACTTGACCTGAATGAGCTCCAACTTTAAAAATGTATGCAAATAACTGAACTAAAATTGTGTAGCTGCAAAAGGTATTGGGGTGGTTTCCTGGGAATTGTGGTAAATAATATGCACTACAGAAGAGAGGAAGTTGGGAGGGATGACTTGTGTCACTTAGAAAGAAGCACAAACTAAAGACGGCTATGCTACAGTATAAAGAGCTACAAGAGCGAGGTGCCCATTAGTCTGCTCTGGTATGTTGATAAACACGTGTTACTTCTCAAAAGTTCAACACTGAAAAACTGACATTGCTCTACAATCAGTAATTGCTGAAATTAATTACGTTGGAAGTTTGGGTTAAGCACTGAGCATGGCAACTTTAACATGCAAGAATGTTGGCTGCCCATTAATCTGCACTGCTTTTCTGGTCAATGATTAATTCCACAGTTAATTAATGAAATACTATAAAGTCGATGTAGCATTAAGGATCATCTAGTGATAAGGCATGTCAGATTTGCTGACTGCAGTTGCTGATCTCATTGATGAGCCATGTGAATTTGCATGATTGATGATCACTGGGCATGTGACATTTACTGACTGCATGTCACTCTTTCAGCACAGTTTTGCACCCTTTTTCTGACAGCCAATACCGTGGTGCCTGATAGAGGTGATGCTAAAGGAAGAATATAGTAAGTTCAGCCTCAATCGCTGGTCTTTTTTCCCATTTTGTTGAGGTACAAAAACATGAGATATTAGACAGACAAGCTTCTCTTCTGTTTGTGAGGTCCAAAACAGCTATGTCCCTTATTCCTCGTCGCTACATTCAATGCATTGTACTTCCAGAAGATCATTCATTGGCTGTCAGCTCTAATGCACAAAGAACTCGCCACTGTGAATAAAGACAAAATCAAACCTGCTTGAATGTATTGGAGCAAGTCATGGACTAGTAGGAGAGAGTCGAAGGTCATGTCATATTATGTAACTGGATTACATTTGTACCAAAATGAAGTTTATATTATGTATTATGGATTACTGTTTTAGTAATAAGCATATTGAGATAGCACCTCAAGTTAATTGCAATTAGTTCTACAACCATGTAACAAGTTAAAATGATTTTCATCTTGTGGGTATGTGCATCAGTGGCCTCTGTGATGGACTGGCAGACTGGCTCCTGTACAAGGGCTGTTTCCTGCCTTACACGTCATGCTGCCAGGATAGGCACGTGCCTCCCCAAATGACTTTGAACTGGATTAGGCATGTTTGAGACAAATAAATGGTTTTCTATACAAAATATAGGTCTCCAAGTAAATGGTAAAATCTAAAAGTTTACCAGGAAGCCCTTTTTCCAAAGTTAATGCTGTCAGCTTGACTGAAGATTACATGAAGTAGCTTGAAGGCAAAGGAGATGTTTAGACAGGATTTCAAGGATGAAAATGGAGACAAAAAAAATTGATTGGAGAGGTAAAAAAACAAAGAGAAAAATAGATGATTGAGAACTATGGATGACTAGAAAAAAATACTACTACAAATAATATTTACATACATTTATACATCTCTTTTTAAAACACTAAAAATGCTTTATATAGACAATGGAGATAAACGTTTACCACTGCCAATGTGCAGTATCCAAGTGGATTATGCGACGACTGTCATTTCTGCATCAGCACATTCACCATACACTTTCTATTAGGTGGTGAAAGGATGAGACAGATAGCCAGTTAGAGACAGGGAATGATTATTGGGCCAGAATTGTCAGGCCATGGTAGGCAGCTTAACCACACCAAGGGAACACCCTCCTCTTTCCAAAAGTTCCCCAGAGATCCTTTATGACCACAGAGAGACAGGACCTCATCTGAAGGACACTGCTAATTTTTACAGCACAGTGACCCTGTTAATGTACTGGGACAGGGTAAGCGCCCCTGATAGCTTCATTAACACCTCTTCCAGGAGCAACCCAAGCTTCCCTGGTTGGTCTCCCATCCAAGTACTGGCCAGGCCCAAACATGCATAGCTTCAGATGGATTACCTGTTCTAAAGTGCAGATGTTATAGCTGCTGACTGAGAGAGTGACAATTAGAGGTAAAAGGAAAAGTAATAAAATTAAAAAAAAACTATCACAATGTCAAGTTAAAACTACTGAGGGAAAAAAGACAATCATTACGATAAGAAATAAGCTAAGATGGAAGGAACCAGAGTACTCTCTGCCACGTGGATAGATTGATTAGGTACTGTGCACCAGATTAATAAAAATTACTATGAAGTTCACCTTTGTGCCTATTATGATATATATTTGATATATGTGAATGAGGTCCGTTGTGTTTTTTGTCTTCAAGAACTCATTTTCAACTTTTATAATGTCTTCATATGCTGATCCAATGCTGTGCCTTATGAGTAATTTTGACCCAATTCTGACACTTGTTTTCAGGTGCCTTGGAATCCAAACCTATTTTATATCAAATTGTCATCTAAACCTGTAGAACCAATGATCCTAATTTTTATGTGAACAAGCAAAGCACCCTCAAATGCAGAAAATCCATCACCTTGTGGCAGAATACTTTTCAAGACGATGTTCAAAACAGTTCAGTATATTTAACAGAATATGCCAGCAAGTTTCTGACATTCAGAGATTGTTTGTTAAAATAAAATGATATTGGTCTGAGAACATAATACCAACATGTGATGTTCCACAAAATACTTGACAAGGTCACTAAAGAAAGCTAAGCAAACTGTCTTTACTTTTTCTTCTTGAACAATTTTCAAAAATATATGGCTTATGCAATGCTGTTAAAAAAACGTGTCTGTTTTGCGTTCTTTTGTCCAAGATTATTACTTGGTCACCTTTCCACGATGAAGCAACCTTGAGTAAAATATATTTATAAGTTATATGAAGTTACAAATTCCAAATAAAGACAGACTTAGCTGAAATAAATTTAAAATAGTATGTCTGTGGTGAGCATAAAATGAAGTTGCCTCTTTGTTTAACTGTCGCAGGAACTTTACAAAGCTTTTCTGCACTCTCTTGTGTGAGCCAAATGTGCAATGTAAATACATCTTCTACTATTTCAGTGATTGTAACCGGCAAAAACAAAAAAATGTAGTTTAACATTTCTGTAGATATTATAACTGAAAATAACCCCAGAATATTTTGAAACTTTTTTGCAAAATGATTAATTTTATGAATGTAGTTTAAATTAAAGAACATCACTCAGTGTAGGTAGTCAACAATATTGACCCACAGACCTAAGATCCTGGATTTGAATTCCATACCCAGTTGCTGTCTCTGTGGTGTTTCAACTTTTGCCCCCTGCCTTAGGGGTGTAGCTCCAGGAACGTTGGTTTTCCTCCAATTTTCAGTTAAGCTAACATTCTGTGTATGTTTTGTTAGCTGACAATTCCCAACAGGCCCTGCATTATTATGTGCATACGTGGCAGATGGGATGGACTTGTACTTCATCCTGCATTGGGTGCTGCCTTGGGGGCCAACGTTTTCCAACTTGACTTTAGGGACTTCCAAAATTCCACTTGTGGATTGAGTGGATTGTGGATTGGACTAGCATGGTTTGTTGGGCCAAATTGCCTGTTCTTGTCTAAATTATTCTAATGTTCTAATCTGTGAAATGGATGCCTTATGACTAAATCTGCTAATTTCAGGGCTCAAACAATTTCCAGAGTCTTTTCAAATAACTAACTTTGCAAAATAAACAAATTTCCATGGTAGACTAAATGCATCTATATACTGTAGACATATATATATATATATATATATATATATATATCTATAATATATATATATATCTATCTATCTATCTATCTATCTATATAACTATTGCTTTATTGAAATTATCTCATATTTCTTAATATTGTTGTGATACATTTCATGTTTGACCTTGAACATTTTGGCTTTACTTACATGTGCCTTTGACCTGACAGTTTGCTCGTAAAATGTGACCCTGAGAAGTAGCAAGATTTTTGGTAAATAATAATACAAAGAAATTCTGTTTTTTATGATTGTGAACTACAATGGTTATCTTGATTAAGTGTACAGTACAGAAGGAATAATTCCAATTGTGTCACAGTGCCAGTACACTACTTGATATAGTCACAAATAATTAAAAATGAGACGGACACCTTAAATATCTTACCCTGTAAGATACTGAGCTTGTTCATTGAGTGGTAACTCATACCTAAAAGAAGAAACTGCCTTGAGTTTTTAAACATTAATATTAGAACTTGATTATTTTCCTATTGAAATATACTTTGTTGCATTAGTGAAAAGCTGGGAAAACAATTTTACCACGTTCCATTTCTTTGCATTATGTGAACAAGTTTTGCTTTACTGAGTTCAGTGTGCCCTGGCACTTAGAAGTGGCACATAACACAGCATAAACATCATGTGCATTATATCACAACATTTTATGCAGTAAAGAATATGAACTATAATGGTGTTGTGGCTTGGCAGAGGATGACCTGTTAGAAGTATATGTACGGTGAAATGCAACCAATGCAGAAATATGATCTTCTAATTACATTTCAGAAATATTTTACTTTGTCTTCATCCCAGCTACAATGCCATGATTTAGATAACTGACATTTATTCATACAGTATAGACATTAATATGTCTTCTACATTTTTAATTTTCCATTTTTAGAACTGGGTTTGTGTCACATAAGCTAGTACTATTGTCTCACAGTCCCAGAGTCCCAGTCCAAAAACTGTTGAGCCGGAATGCACTTTCTGTGACTGTTTGGGTTTTTCTCCAGGTTCTTTACTTTTTCTCCCACATCCCAAAGATGTGTACATCAGTTTATTTGTGGACTCTGAACCGGGCCACATGAGAAAGCATGTGTGTGTGTAAATGTGCCTGTAATGGACTGCTGTCTTGACCAGGCACGTTATTGATTAGTGCCCTAATATGAAGCAAAGGGTGCTAGCACCCATAGCCCAGAAAGAGATTAAGCAAATTTGGGAATAAATGAATAGACAGATAGCATTGTCAGAGGTCAGGCAGAAGAGTGCACCTATGTGCCACAATCAGCATTAACACAAGTATACACATCAAGCAAGAACTTTTTTATTTCACTCAAATTATCATCACATAACTGTGGAGAGATATGTTTTACATTATATTTTGCTAAATTAAAATAAGATAGTGTCAAGAAACTTTGAAAGATTAGCATACCACTGAAAACTGTTAATAATTTATTATTATTACAATGCAAGCTACAACATTAATCCATTCATTTTCACAGCCCACTTTATTCATTATAGTGCACCACTGAGACCAGATGCTAAATAAAAAAAAAGAAACTTACGTACTTCCTTTCAAGCTTGCAGTAATACGCCCCATATGTATTGTTTTGTTAAACATTCTGTTATGGATGCATAAAAGACTCTACGCAATACATAGGGGAATATTCGTTCTGCTGGAAATAAAAGCTTTCAAAGAATAATCAAACACACCCAAATATTTCAAAGATAACCCTACACCATTATATACATATGAATTAAAGGTATCCATTGAAAGCTTGAATACATTTCCAGGTTATGTGTGTGGAGAGTAAAGACAGATCTTGAAAAGGCAGATAGCTTACCCTACAACAGGTTTTCCTCCAAGGTTTTTTGTATGTTTTGCTGCCTCCATTTCATCTTCTACATTTGTAGATCTTACAGATCCTCACTAAGGAATGATATGCTGTGTTCCTCTAACACTAAAAACAGAACTCAGCATTTCAAAGTAGAATGCCAACTGTTTTTTTAGACCAGACACAGCATCTTCTCCCACTTTACCACACACATGTGTCGTGGGATTCTGAACTACAGACCTGATGGGAGCTTTTTCCAACACCACCACCATTTCTCAAATAATTGGTTTCTGTGGCAAGTCAAATGAACATTTAGAAATATCTCAAAATTAATTTCAGATATTTAGGATATTTTCAGTTCTCATTTCAAGATATTTTAAAATATGTTTGTGTATAGTTCAAGATATCTGCAATACATTTTGAGATATCTTAAAGTTATCTTGCATGTAATTTAAGATGTTTGAAATTATTTTAGGTATACAGTATCTCAAAATTAAATATTTCCTATTCTTTCAGTGGGAAGTCTGGTCTATTTTAAAATATCTTAATAGGCTTCAAAATGTACAGGAAGTTACAGGTGTTTTGAGATATCCTGAAATGGATTTCAGATATCTGAAAATGGACATGAAGCCTTTTTAGCTACCTGGAAATAAATTTGAGAGATCTTTAATTGTATTTCAAATATCTGAAAATCATATTAATCTTAAGATATCATGAAATTAATATGAGATTTCAAAAATATATTTTACACATGTGAATATCACTGAAATGCATTTACAGATATTCTAAAACATCCCCTAGTGCATTCTGAAATATCTCAAATATATTTCTAGATATCTTAAAATAACATTCTGGACAGTTCCAGACATTTCAAATACATTTTAAGAAATCTTTAAATAACAGGAGTATTCATTGAGACCCAGGCATATTTATAGGAAATCCTTGCACACACCTTAAAATTTATACAAACCTCTTTTAACACATCTCCAACGAAGAAGTAATTTTTAGCATACCTTGAATTAAATTTGAGATATTTTAAAATTAATTTCAGGTGTATGACAATAAACAGTGTATCATTTCAAGACACCTTGAAATAGATATATTTTTAGGTATCTGTAATTCATTTTATGACATCTTAAATGCATTTCCAGACATAAGTTAATGCTTTGGCGTGCAACAGTCACACACAAACTATAAGACTATAATTTCTTTATATTATGATAGTGAAGACTATCAAAAAGAAAGAAAGAAAGAAAGCTAAGCTTGAAAACGTGAAAATGTCAAAACCATAATGCTAAGCAAAAAGTTTAAAGTACAAAGCAAAAGATTTTGGTAAAGTGCATTTATGGGTTCGTGTCAATGTGTGACTTTTCAATTAAAGGCAGTGAGTTCAGGTCCCACGGGGGATTGGTTTGTAGGCTGCATAGCCGAATGGCCGTAGGGTGCCAATGAGAAGACTGGCTAGACATACATGTACATGCAGACAAGAAAGAAAGAGTTAGAGGTTAAAGGAAATGAAGAGAAGAAAGGAAGAGCTGGGTTGTGGCTGAGTCGGTGCTGCAGAATGGAGGTAAGAGGTTGAAACGTGGCCTGAGTGGCATGAGTGGATGGCGCTCAAGGGGAAGGGTCACACCTGCTGAGCACCCAAGGAGCAGGAATAGCCAACCTCTCTGAGCAACTCCTGCTGAAGGCCTAGAAATGGCAGCAGTAGAAGAGAGTGGGGCCCGCAGGGAGAGTGGCAAAAATTTATGCCAGAACGAAGTACTGTATAACTGCACTTGCCAGAGACCTTAAAGAGTAACAGAGAAGACGTTGTCTTAACTGGGTGTACCGAGGCATATACTGGATTTTATGGATTGATCCTGACTTTTGTTTAAACTTTGCCTTTTGATCAATTTATGAATTATTTATTTATTGAAATTTTAAACACAGAACTACATTTTTTATTTACTTATTTGATGAAGGACTGCACTTTTATTTTAGACATTTACTGAAAATAAAAGCACTGCACACTTTTACACCAACTCTTTCCATGTGTTTGTTAGGGATGCTCCGATCAATCGGCCACCATTCTAAATCAGCCAGTTTTCACTAAAAAGACTCAATCAGTGATTGGTAAATTAGCCAATCACCAAAAACGATCTTTTCAGCCTCTGCTTTTCTAAGCTTTATGGTAATTTAGTTGCGGTGCTCTTCTATGCCAAGTAATACGGTAGTTGAGCCTGCTTCTGTATTTTTTTGCTTTTTTTGCAGCAAACTTCCTGCAGGATATACAAAGAGTAGCAGTCAAGATGGTGAGAAGCAATTCGAATTTTAGCCTTTATATTAAAGAAAGTAGAGTATTAAACTGTGAAAAGGAATCAGAGGATTAGACACATTGCATAAAAAGCTTCTTTAATGAATTCAGACCTTTCTATTTTGTCCTTTAATCCTTTAATGTGTTAATAATACACATTAATATAGGGGGGCGGCACAGTGGTGCAGTGGTAGCACTGCTGCCTCGCAGTTAGGAGACCCGGGTTCGCTTCCTGCGTGGAGTTTGCATGTTCTCCCCATGTCTGCGTGGGTTTCCTCCGGGCGCTCCGGTTTCCTCCCACAGTCCAAAGACATGCAGGTTAGGTGGATTGGCGATTCCAAATTGGCCCTGGTGTGTGTGTTTGTGTGTGTCCTGTGGTGGGTTGGCACCCTGCCCGGGATTGGTTCCTGCCTTGTGCCCTGTGTTGGCTGGGATTGGCTCCAGCAGACACCCGTGACCCTGTGTTCGGATTCAGCAGGTTAGAAAATGGATGGATGGATGGACATTAATATAGGACATAAGACTTCTATGCATGGTTATGCAGGAACTTAGTGTAAAATTCTTTTTTAAACAGATAAAGGAAAAAAAAATCTGAATTAGTCGATCAAGTAACATGAAATCAATGATCTGTATCAGCCTTAAAAAACCTGATCGGAGCATCCCGTGTGTATGTCCTCATTGTCTAGTCCATCCACTGTTTACATCTATTGATGTCCTGGGTTCAAAGAGGTGACGTCAGCAGCGGACAACTGGGCATCACAGAGATAAAAACTAGAGAGGTATTTTTAGACAGACATTCCTTCCCTAAATGTTCATGTTATCCATAATCTTGGCTGAGGAAACAAAATTAATCGCAGTTATTTTAACATGTTGCATTATAACATCAGGATCATGACCTCTGTGGACATACCCCATAGAAATTGTGAGCTGGGTCCAAAATGACAAAAACACAAAATAGCAGTTCCCAATACCAAAACAAAATGGCATCAGACACAGCACAAAATAAAATAACAAAACTTTAAAAACTTGAATTCAGGGAAAACTAAAACCATAAATGGAATGCGTGACCTTGAAAACCTTAAATGGGTACAATAAATCAAACTCAAATTAAGTAAATAAATACACAGAGTGCCAGGTGTGATTTCAATATCAAAAAACAGAATGATGTTCATGTGTGTAACAGGATATGAAGCTGACACAAAGAAGAATATCTGAGAATGTAGATACAGTAGAAGCAGCACAAAAAGCCCTTTCACACATTTCATGTAACCCACAGACCTTCAGTTTCACAAGAATGGGTTAATCTAATTATCACAGTATTAAGAATCAGTTGCACAATCTCTAGCAAGCACATCAATGGTTTGCAGATGTAAATACAGGATACATTTTTTCTGCTTTACCCAATTGTCTGACAGTAATTCTCAGTGCCACTAAAACACATAATCAGAATAACTGATGCAGAAAATAACATCATTCTGAAAGGTGTGTTGAAGTGTGTTAAAGGATTCCATGGCAGCTACAGAGAACGTCAAAAATCATGACAGACAAGTACTCTAAAAAAAGGCAAGGTGAGGTAGGTATTGCTGCAGCTAGATGCTTTGGGAAAAACCGTTAGGGAGCTCCTGACTGCAATATTATTAGAATGGATAACTCACTGACACGTAGCTTTGTTGAGTTGTCATCTGAGTAGTTAAAAAGTGAAAAGGCACTGCAATAAAAATAATAACACTCTTGATCCATCTTAATCCAATTCAGGATCATGGGAGGTTAGAGGCTACCTCAAAAGCACAGGGCACAAGGCAGATATCAGCCCTGGATATGACACTAATCCACCACAGGGTCCACTCATACTCACACAGAGCCAATCTGGAATCACCAATTAACTTAACTTGCAAGACTTTGGGGGTGAGAGAGTAAAACCAGAGTAGCAGCAGAAAGACCCAGACAACCAGGAGGCAGCGGTGCAAATCACCAAATTTGTTATGGTGAAATATTGAATACATTCATTACATAAATTAAAGCAGACTATTTCTCCTCTTTAATGTGTTAGCTCATACACCGTTACTTATCTTTCCTGGCAATGTGTATTTGTAGTAAGGATAATGCAGAAGCAAATGCTCCTGCTAAGCCCAGTTAGTGATCCAAAACTTTGAAGGGGACAAACATTTAGAGTATTGTTTAGCAATGTGATTACTGTTGGGATCACAAATCTTTTCAGCAAAATGTTTTAATGCCTTTCAAATATTTTTTGTTATAATTTTTTTAATCCTTTTTTGAGGTCTGCACTCAGCAGCATTAGGCTCGAAGATGGCTGTGCTGCAGTGAAGTCACCTAAGCAATCATCGTTCTTCTATACTTGGAACACTGGAGAGCTTTTAGTTAAGGACTGAGAGGCATGTATGTGCTGGCATCTGATGTTACAGTAAGAGGCTGAGGCAGAATAACTTATGAAACCATCAGCTGTGGATCTGTAAGAAAGCCAGATGTTGTTTTAGCGACATTTTTCTCCATATGCTGTTGTTAGCCGTTTGCTTGATTTGTGCATTTTGTTCATTGTCTGTTAAAGACTTTTTATTTCTGGCTGCTTTGCTTCCTTTTGTTTGTGATTTCGTTTCTATTTTTCTATGGTTAAAGCCTTTTCTTGTGAATCTTGTTGATGCTGTAGTATTTTCAGCACTAAGGATTCTAAATTTAACACTTTTTTGTTAATTTAAACTTGTGTTCTATTAGTTAATGTTTTAAGAGTTGCATTGTTGGTGTTTTGTCACAATAGTAGTCACCATTTTGCCCACAGTTGCTATGATGAAAACGCAGGCTGCTAAGGGCATCAAATTATCTCATCAGTGTAACAGTTTATATGCCAACATCACGTGGCATTCTTCATATAAGTTTGTGAATATTTTGTAAAGGTTTACCTCTGGCAAACTAATACTAGATCTTTCTTTTTTGACTTCCTGGTTTTATCCTCTTCATGATTTAGACTTACTGTTTCACCAGACAGTCCTCTTTCTTCCATTCAGTCCAATTTTTCATGGATTTATAACACCGTTGTTTTTTGTGTTATTTTTCTTTTGTTCTTTATCTGCTTTGAGCACTGTTATTTGTATACTCAATAGAAGCCAGTTACATTGAGCAGGTGCTCTAATCTGGCTGAACCAGTTGAGAAAATTGAGGTCTTGCAGGCTCCACAAAAGAGCCTTTAAGATGCCCCCTTTATCAGGTGAGAACTAGGATTTGCAAAGATTTTACACCACATCCTCTTTTTGGTAGATCTCCCTATCATGTGTCTAATCCAAACAACTAAAATACACATTTTAACTACTCCTTATATATAAAATACTAAGCCTAAAAGTGCAACGATTTTATGTGACTTTTTTGTCACGCTTTAACTCTGGCTTATTTTAAAACCTACATATATATGGTTGGTATCATTCTTTCATAATTTGGGTGGGTTTATTGGCAAGTGAAGCGAGCAGAGGGGAACCCCGTGGTAAAATATAAATATAAAATACACAGCTTATGCTCCTCTGTAAAGTTTCTCTTTTGTGTGCTAGCAGAACCATGACGCTCAAACTATTTCAACGCTAATCTGTAGTGTCCAACAGAAAGGGATGAATATCAGGCAGGCTACAAATATCAATATCACACAGAAGTAACTACCAATCTTTTGCAAGTGCTCCGTAAATACTCTTCACACAGCCAGGCAATGCTGTAAAAACAAAGACAGTGAGCTTCAAATCACAAGTGGCAGAAGCTAATGACTTAGCAAACACTGCCCATTAGGCAGGGGTTTGGCTGGTCAAATACTGTCATTGCGACAGATGTGAAGGTGACAGGTCTCGTGTCAATGAGGCAGCACATGCTGGATGTGTTTGGATAGGCATTATAGTTGCAATTTTAAAACAATTTGGAACTTTTGCCTGTTTAAGTAAAAGTTTAAGTATATCTGTAAAAAAAAAAGGCAAGCTGACTATGAACATTTAAGGAAATCCATCCTAGGTTTCTCCAACTGACACTGCATCTGAAAGTTTATCCAGAGTTATTTATTTTGGACTTTTCTACATTAATATTTTATAGATTGCTTGCTAATCCTCCCAACAAACCAAATGAAAAACTAAAGAAGAAACTTAAATCTCTTCCTAAGTGTATCATTTTATCAGACATACCTAGCTAGAGGGAGCCCAGAACCTTTTCTGTTTTTCTGTTCTAGCACACCAATCACCCACATCAATTATACTCATAAAAACACCTCATATACAAAGAGCCTTTCTTTGTAGCCAGTTCTCCCCATATGTGATAGTATTGTATGTCCAGCTAGTTAGGTGAGCCCTCTTATTGCCTCTTTAGCATGTGTGATTACCAAGAAGTAATTCAACGTAAACACTTCAATCACTCTTAAATAATGCAGATTACTGCTTGCATGGGCACCACTTAAGTCTGCACTCTTGACAAGAATGGTGAGGACAGACCCTCACGCAGGCATTCATGTCTACATCTAAGCATCACTCTCATTCACATTAGTAAGTAAAAACATGAAACTGAAAACAAAAGCATAACACAGACAGAGTGGAATACATATGGAGGACACTTTCTTCAAGTAATAATCAAAAATGTAAAATACAGATAGACAGCATGTCCTAAATTTGTTCGTGTCTTACATGTCCCTTGGCAATTCCAATATGCACTGCTCAAAAAGTACCTAGATTATAGCAGTAACAGAATATACACATCAATTGACCACATCTGACTAGCAATTTTATTTTAAACAAAGACAGAAACAACTCTGACGCTGGATCTCATTGACTTCTGTTACAACTTTCAGCACTGCTGGCACTGTGCTTGGGATTCTTATGTGTGAATAACATGAACCGAGGAAATGAAAAAAAATATTTTAATAAACCCGAATGAGCAAATCAACCACAATTCTGGGATGGTTGTTATGTAATTATACCCATTTCTTTGCAGTTGCCAATTTTAAGTTGCTCTGAGTGAAATCATACAAGCCGAGTATCAAGCTGAGCAGATAAGATGATATACAGTATCTTCTTACCAATGACTTCAGCCTCATTTGAAATATGTGTGGCTGTGCAATGTTTTAATGATGGACAGAGACAAAAGGTAATTACATTTATTGCATCTTTTTTGTAAAAGACTGACATACGATGGTCAGCCACAACATTAAACCACTGACAGTTGAAGTGAATAACTGATTATCTCTTTACAATGGCATCTTGTCAAGAGGTGGGGTATATTAGACAGCAAGTGAACAAGTGAGCAAGTGAACAATCTCAAATGTGATGTGACGAAAGTAGGGAAAATGGGCAAATGTAAGGATCTAAGTGACTTTGTCAAGGGACATATTGTGAGGGCTAGACAATTGGGTCAGAGCATCTCCAAAACAGTAAGTCTTGTGGGGTGTTCCCAATATGCAGTGATTAGTACCAACTAAACGTGGTCCAAGGAAGGAAAACTGGTGAATCAACAACAGGATCATTGCAACCCATGGCTCAATGATGTGTGTGGAGAGACAAAAGGTAACCCGTCTGGTATAATTGCACAGAAAAGCTTTTCGTTTAGATCAGGCAGACGACTGGGTGCATGTGCATCATTTACCAGGGGAAGAGAGGACCCACCTTGCAATTTACAGAATGCAAAGGTGGCTTAGGCACTTATTAGCAGACAGAGGCAAAATACGTAATTATACATTTTTTTAATAGTAATAAATAATAATAATAATAATACATTTTATTTATATTGCACTTCATATTATAGAAATCTCAAAGTGCTACAGAATAAAAATAAAAATAATAAAACAAGAAAATCTATTTATACTTTAACAAAATATCTTTCTAAAAAGATGAGTTTTTAGATTCCGTTTAAAAACATCAGTCGACTGTGGGGCTCTCAGGTAGTCAGGGAGGGCGTTCCACAGTCTCGGTGCCACAAATGAAAAAGCCCTATCACCCATACTGCGAAGCTTGGTTCTAGGGACTTGGAGAGTGTTAGTGTGTACTGACGCTGATAACAATGATACTTTTGTACTGACGCTGATAACAATGATACTTTTGTAATATTTTATGTACCAAACAGACATTTGTAGTCATTAAGTATCCCTTTCACGTGTTTAATTTGTGTTTCACTTGAAAGAAGTGGAATGTTTTTGTTTGCTATACCTGGACCACAACTCCTGGCTTAAAAAGCTGCTGCCAGACACTCTTAATACCAGCTTCTTCTAGAGCGAAAATCTCTTTGGAATGCTGCCTCTGCACCTTATCTGTTAAATGATCAATCATAAGCCAAGTGACATCCCTGAGATGGCTCTTCGAAGCACTATCTAAATATCAGCGCTCAAACAAAGGGCCATAATTCAAACTACAATTTTACAGTGTGAAAACATATTTTTCTGATTATGACTGCAGGCATAAATGCATAGTAATAAATATTAATCCCATCAATCACAATAAGACACTTGCTACAAAAAAAGTTTGCATGTATTAGGCAGAAATATTGTGTAATTATTTTTTGTATTAAATTTGCTATAAAATTACCTTTATTATCAAATAGCAAAATGTAATAAAGCAGAGTTAAATGAAGCACATATTAAATGGAAATTAGTTAAGTAACGTTTCTTTTTAGCATCCTAAAATTCCATAATTAAATTAGTCAATGCCTTGGCCTTGCCTTTTATCACCTTAGGCAAAATTAATTATTGTTTATTAATGACTAAACTAATGATTATCATCTTTTTAGAAATAACAAAATGCAAATAATTGGAAGCCTGAATTAGAATTATTTTATTAATAAAAGAAATCCCCTGCATTAAGGGCTGTAACAAGTAACCGTCATAATCGATAGTAATCAAGTTGTTAACCATCACTTTCATCAATTAGTTGATTGTGTCATTAGGCTGAGTATGTGGGGCTGCGCAATTGCGTCACTACTTTGTTCAGTTGTGAACGTCTTTGAGTAAAGGCGGATGCTAAACAAGTGCCAGAAAAGACATTTCCAAGTTTGGGAGCACTTTCCTCTGAACACAGAAAAGAAAAAGGCTGTGAGTTTCAAAACGTGTAGGTCTGACCTCATATGACCACAAGAGCACATTGGAGATGCACAAACATTTGAAGAGGAAATATATTTTTACAGGCTCTGTGGAGGAAGAAGACTTGCCGTCATCCCATTAAGTTAAATTTTACATTAGCATTGTGTGAAACAGATATATGATCGCAATGTTTGCTAGCTTGTGCTTAATGACATGAGTTCTGGTTTGAAGTTAGGAATAATTTGAGTCATAACCCAACTCTCTTCAACGCGTGGCCAGACCCATACCACAGCTGAAAGCCCACAAGGCCAAAGGGGAGGTTAGAGAGCCAAAAAGCCAATAACTCTAAGGACCCTATCCACCACCTGTTCCCAGATATGGCCCACATAATAACAGCACACAAAGCCAAGGGAGAAGCCCCCGTAGCTTAGAGGCAGGGAAGATACTTCCCAGATGCTAACTCTAACTCAGGGCCTACCAGGCCAAAGGAGCCTTGAGGATGGGGATCAAGTGTAGCGTCCCCAGGCTGGAGAAAGACAGCAAACAAGCCAATAACTCTAAGGATCCTATCCACCACCTGTAACCAGATATGGCGCATACAATAATACCAAAAACTCCTGCTGGGATAAGGGGCGACGGCTCCAATTTTGGATAGACAGTGCTTTCCCCCCATTCCAGGGAATTTCCCGTGCATTCCAGAGTGACATTGGGAACAGATTTTGAGTTTAGCTCACAAAAAAACAACCCTCTTCAATGCGAATAAAACACTAGCATATGCGACAGAATTTCATGATAGGTGACTAAAAAATGTGTCATTAGCAACTTACCAATACAAGTTCAGATTTTCATTTGCCATATTTCAAAACTAATTTATAGGCTGATTTTCCCTAATTGTTTTTTTTTTTTTGATGTGGTCACCGCTGGGTTGCTGCATTACACACTTGCAAACACATGCAATGTTAGCGTGTGTGTGTTTACAAAAAAAGGTTGCGACTCTGTCTGAGCAGAAAACTTTTTTTACAGCCTCGTGTGCAAATGATATTAAAAACTCAGCGAGAGTGCAGCGTGAATCCCACAGCACATAAACCGCAAATGAAAGGCGTATCGCTCATTCTAATTCAAAAGATAGGAACTTGGTTGAAAAGCGATAGTTATAGACTAGATGGCTATCAGAATTTAAATGGATTTTATACAGTCTAGAGAAAGACAACAATAATGTTGAAGCACTACTGCAGCAAGCCTAGTTTAGCCGGCAAAACAGATTTTGTGGCAGGATTACACAGTTTCAAATAGGAAAATGTAAGAGCACACTCCAAATGGCTAATGACATACAGCATGCTGCGACAGTGTATTGGCTGCAATCAATTAATTGTGCCAGAGAATCTGTAATGGTAAAACGTTTCCAGACACAAAAAATGACTAATGATGATGCAAAAAGATATGAACCTTCAGATAAAATAAATTCAGCATATTACATACCAAAGGAGGAACTGAGTTTCGCCCAAATGAAACCACTTGTTTTGCTGCAAAAGGAAAATAACAAGGACATTTCCCCAATATTTGACAACGGCATTCATTCATATGTTACTGCAGACAAAATAAATAATAATAATAATAATAATAAAGTCACGATAGTGCAACAGATTTGCAAGCTTTCGAGGCAACTCGGGTCCCTTCTTCAGGCAAAATGAGTTGCCTCGAAAGCTTGCATATTGTAATCTTTTTAGTTAGTCAATAAAAGGTGTCATTTTGCTTGGCTTTTCTCTACATTCATAATGGCTAATACGGTACAGCACCCTAGTACTAAGAAAATAAAACATAAGAATTATGCTGGACAGCAGACATTTTCTAATAGCCAGACCTTTGATCGAACAAGGGTAAGGCTGATTACACCTTAGTGGTGGTACTTCTCTCTGATGTACAAATTCAGTTTAAGGAGTTTCCTGTATCCTGGATGTTTTAGTGGTAGGCTTAGTGAGAGTATAAAGCATCATGGGGTGCTAGTCTGTCACCTAGCTCTAGAATAACAGCAGCAGCAACATTCTTGTCAGCATCGTTCATAGAGGGTCTTGGACTTTGCATCTTATCTGTGTTCTGGATTGTGATCTTCTTTACAAAAATACAAATGTGGAGTGTATAGATAGTATCTGGTTTTGAAACTTGAATATGAATACTTGAGTGCTTGTTTGTAGATATTGTTAATTCTTTTGGCCTCATCTGTGTGCCACAATTATAAAAAAGATCCAGCAACTACAAATTTGAAGATATGATGCTTATTTTAAGTGATAAGTGAATGCAGGAAGGACAACGTAACATTTGCAGATACAGTATTGTGGATGCTAAAACTCATCATGGTGGCAAAGGGGGAGATTCAAGGGTGACTGGGAGTGAACAGAAAAGCTAGAATTCATTTGTGAAAATTGCTTCTAGAAAAGTGGAAAAATCTTTGGTACTTGCATAAACATGCAATGAGCTAACAAGCTATTAGAATACATAGAGTGTGACAGCTCAGCGATGATTCCACAAAGGGTTTCTGATTTTTAAATTTGCAGATCAAAGGGGAAAGCTGCCAAATCATCCACTTGACAGAAGCACCCATCTGGGGTTCGTCCTATATGCTTCATGGTCTACAGGCGCAAACAGGCAGTATACCTGGATACCTATTTTCTAAATGTATGGTTTTCAGAACCTTGAAAAGTGAAAATGTGTGCATGTGGATGTATTACTGCTGCCTGAGGCAATAAACAGAAGTGACTACATGGTAGCTTCAGGCCATTTAAGATATTCTCGACTTTAAGCATGTGACCAACCCATTTTACAACATGATTACTCATTGTATTGTGTTATTTAGTGTAAAAATCAATTGCTTTATCTTTATTGAACTTAAAATATAGATCATAATAATTCAGATTTTAGACATGAAGCATGTCATGTCATGAAAAGTAATTGCATAACTGTCTGCGTCCTGTTTATGTGTGTAGATGGTACCATGAACCTTTAAGCACATTTTGACTAATGAGAGTCCTGAACTGATTTCCTCGAATATTAACTGCTGTGAAAAAAATACAACGGTTTACAATAACAGGTGCAGGATGCTAACCCACATCACCTCCATTGTAGTTGATAAATGACCGGAATTTCTAGACAGACAGATGTGAATACCTTTTGGATTTCTTTTCTCATTGACGCAAAACACTTTGTCAATAAAAAACAGATCACAAAATATGGAAGCAGTTAATGAGTACAGAATACCTATGGAAGAAAATCCAATCTACAGTCAAGTCCACAAGCATTTGGACAGTGACACAATTTTCACAGTTTTGGCTCTGTATACCTCCATAATAGATTTGAAACAAAGCAATGAAGATGTAATTGAAGCACAGACTTTTACCTTTAATTCAAGTGGTTTAACAAAAATGTTGCATGAGCTGTTTAGATAGGACAGATATTTTTATGCATGGTCCCCTTGTTTTCAGGGGCTCAAAAGTATTTGGATAAACTAACATAATCATAAACATAATAAACATTTTCATACAGTAATCATAAATATAATAATCATTTTCAATATTTGGTTGAAAATCCTTTACAGTCAGTGACAGCCTGAAGTCTGGAACCCATGGCCTTCTCCATGTTCTGAGTTTCCACCCTATTGTTGCTTTGCCAGGCACTTACTGCAGCGTTCTTCAGGTGTTGCTTTTTTTTAAATTTTTGTTGATTTTATTGTAATCATTCCATACAGATAGATCAATTTATATAAAACAATAGGATTGAAAACAAAACAACCCAACCCCCTTCCCTGAGAAAGAGAGCATGGCAAACGGAATAAAAATGAAAAAAAGTAAAAACAAATACATTGATGAGTTTAATAGGTGGATACAAATAAATGGAGAAGAAAAAGAAAAGGGCAGATAATCTACTTCCTCAGTGCTTTAAGAGCTTATTCTAAAATATTATTGATTAGATCCTGCCAGGTTTTGAAAAGGTTCTGCATAGATCCTCTAAGTACCCACTGACTTAAAAGAGGAGAGTTAGGATTCTTCCAGCTTAGCAAAATAAGTCTGCATGCCAATAGTGTAGTGAAGGCAATCACAGTCTGTCCTTCTCCACTTTAAGCCTATCTAGAAGAACACCAAACACAGCTGTTAATGGATTAGGAGGAATTGTGACACCAAGGCTGTCTGAAAGGCACTTAAAAAGTTTTTTAAAAAGTCAGAATGATGTTAATTTGGTGCAGGCCCAAAACATGTGACCCAGTGAGGCTGGAGCTTGACTGCAGCGTTCACAAGTTGGATCTTGCTCTGGAAACATTTTGTTACTTGTTTGCTGGACTTTCTGCTATCAGTTTTGTCTTCTGCAAGTGAAATGCATATCCAATTTGGTTCAGATCAGTTAATTGACTTGGCCTTTGAAGAGTACTTCAGTACTTTGCATTAAAAAGCACTTGGTTTGCTTTCACAGTATGTTTTGTCTCATTGTTCATCTGTACTGTGATCTGTACTGTCATCCTATCAGTTTTGCAGCAATTGGCTGAATCTCAGCAGTTAGTATCACCCTAAACACTTCAGAAATTCACCCTGCTACTTTTGCCAGCAGTCATATCATCAATAAACACAAGTAACTGACTTCCATTACAAGGTTTTGTAATTCCATTCCATTCCATCATCCACCATGTACTACACATCATATGGTATGCTTTAGATCATGAGCCATTCCTTTTCTTCTCCATACTCTCCTTTTTCGATCAGTTTGGTACATATTGATCTTAGTTTTCTTTGTCCAATGAAATTTTTTCCAGAACTGGACAGGATTTTAAAAAATGTTTTCTATTAAAGTTCCTATACTTTAGGTTTACCAGTGGTTTGAACTTTGCGGTAAACCCTCAATGTTTACTTTCATGTAGTGTTCTCTTGATTGTAGACTTTGGCAATGATAGTTCAACAGGCATTCCTGGTATTTACTTGTGCTAAACGTACCATGGTGTGACATAAGGGTCCTAACTGACTTCACTGTAAAATAGGCAAGGAGAATATCCTTTGTGTATCGTCTCTTCCTCAAAACATTTTGAATGAAAAGGGAAAGACAGCAAAGGAACGGAAAAGTGTTTAAATAAAGAGCTAGGAAGGTGAATGGAAAGAAGCAGCCAGCGGTAAAGCAAGGAAGACTTTGTAATAAGAAGAAGGTGTAACAATAAGATTGTTAAGCCTTATGATAATGTTCTCACACAGAGGATTTATAGAGACACACTGGGAGAAGTATAATCTGAACCTCTCTACAGTTTTGTTTATTTTCGGGTTGTAATGTTCATCAAATTTACGTATCATCTGGTCCAGTGGCGGACCGTGCATCTCACACCTAGGCCTTCAGTAGTGCTCCGTCTGAATCAACCCGCCCCTAAAAACTAATTTATGGTTATAAAAACCATCTTAATATGCAGAAATACAGTATAAAGAGCCGCTGCATTGCAGATAGATAACTCCTGTAGCCACAATAAATGCCTTTATTGAATAGACAAACCAGGGGTGAACAAGTTCCTTTCTACTGCAGCCACAGCCGCGACACACATAAAAAACATCAATAATAACTCATAAACTTGCAATATTATTTAGGAAAAAACATTCGGATTATTTGTAAACAAAATCCATCCTCCTCTCTTTTCTCAAAAACAGTTCAATTACTCTGTTGTATGGATTATTCGTGCGCTTCAGTTCCATCAAAAAGTCCCTTTCTATCGCCATCGAAGCTAATGCTGAAAGTCGAACCTGCCCTGTCGTATTTCTGGCGTAAGTTTTAATTCATTTTAGGGCTCAAAATGTCCGCTCGACAGAAGCAGTGTACACGGAATGGTCACCACCAAATATACCAATGTGAACAGCTGCCCCATGCTCTCATTCAGATTTTTCTGATGAAGGAAGTCAAGGAGATCAGTGGGAGATTTTCCTGCAAAATCATCCATGGCATACATTACAGTCAGTTCTGTTTTTAGCCGAGACAGATCAAAAACTGCTCCGTGGCTCTTGTGTTAAACTGGAGAAGGCTGCATGCGGGAAATTTTTCTTGTACAGTAATCCCTCCTCAATCGCGGGGGTTGCATTCCAGAACCCCCCGCGATAGATGAAAATCCGCGAAGTAGAAACCATATGTTTGTATGGTTATTTTTATATATTTTAAGCCCTTATAAACTCTCCCACACTGTTAACATTATTAGAGCCCTCTAGACATGAAGTAACACCCTTTAGTCAAAAGTTTAAACTGTGCTCCATGACAAGACAGAGATGACAGTTCTTTCTCACAATTAAAAGAATGCAAACATATCTTCCTCTTCAAAGAATGCATGTCAGGCGAGAGAATGTCAGAGAGGGTGAGAGAGAGAGAAAGCAAACAATCAAGCACCGCACGGGAAGCATATCTTATATCATTGAGGAGTTTTAGTTAATATGTAATACATGCTCTGATTGGGTAGCTTCTAAGCCATCCGCCAATAGCGTCCCTTGTATGAAATCAACTGGGCAAACAAACTGAGGAAGCATGTACCATAAATTAAAAGACCCATTGTCCACAGAAATCCGCAAACCAGCGAAAAATCCGTGATATATATTTAGATATGCTTACATTTAAAATCCGCGATAGAGTGAAGCCGTAAAAGTCGAAGCGAGATAGAGAGAGTGATTACTGTATTCCCGAAACTTCTGGGTCTCGAGGAGCGTGACAAACATCAGGTTTTCGTGGTCTTGAAATCTGGTCTGTGTCTGGCAAATAATATTGTCCAGAATCCTGCAATGGAGTTGGCCGTAGTGCGCGCGAGGATCTTGCGCTCGGAGCGCTTGCGGTGCGTTCTGTGGCCTTGTAGAGTTCTACATATTGGCTTCTATCCAATCAATGGGTCTGAATACGGTGACGTTGCCGTACGCCTGCTAGAGGGCATTACTGACACCAACTCAAAATCTGATTGGTTGAAGCAACAGGTTAATTGACATTTATTCTGTGTTAGAGTGCCTGCACAACGGATTGTGAAGGCCTCTCTCCCTGGCAACAAATGATGGCTGAAATGTGATTGGTTAAATGCTTTAATATGAAAATACATGCCTGGAAGCAGCACAACCATCGGAAAAGCTATGAAAGGAAGCGGACAGACTATTTGGAATTATTTAATAAGTCTTCATGGACAAAATATACAGTAATTAACATCAGTTTGTGATTCAGATATTTTTTTAGGCCAGCAGAGAAGGCATGACTTCGTCAGGTCTTTAGCATCGAGGCTTTATACCTTGCGTCTTCTCATTAAAGTTGTATCTCGCAAATATCTTGTGCGATCTTGCGATGTCCACGGCTTTATTTAATTTTAGCTCAGACCCGGCACTTAAAAGTTTCTCTCACACTTTCGCTCAGGGAGGGTTTCCGCAGTAGCCACACTTATGAATATGCTAAGCACAGTCCTTCACCCGCGAATATTTACCTTATATAGGCAGGCACTCAATTACGTGGGAGGCGTGATAATGCGAGACGCAACTCCGTCTCACACGACCACCAAGCTGCAGTCTATTACAGTATATGGACAAAAGCAGATTCCAGTTATGACCATTACACGTAGAATTTCGAAATGAAACCTGCCCAACCTTTGTAAGTAAGCTGTAAGGAATGAGCCTGCCAAATTTCAGCCTTTTATCTACACAGGAAGTTGGAGAATTAGTGATAAGTGAGTCAGTGAGTGAGTGAGTGAGTGAGTCAGTCAGTGAGGGCTTTGCCTTTTATTAGTATAGATTAATTACCAACAAAACATGCCAAACTGTAAATTCCTTGTATTTAAAATTCTCCAATGCAGTCATATCACAGTTAAGGTAGCACAGAAACCACAGAATAAACTTTAGTATGTCATTCTTGAAAAGTAGAAAAGACAAGTCAGTGAATTATGCTGTTAGTCACCATTTAAACAATTTTTCTGCCTTAATGAATTTTAGATAATCGGAAAAATAGTTGGTATAAAACTAGACAATGCACTGATCAAGGAGGATGGATGTGGATGATTGTGACGATGCGGGTTTGGTTCCACGCTCCCATCACTGTTTGGAAGCCCTTCAACCCAACACCGTCGTTAATGTCACCAATGAGCTAGACACTTGAGGCAATAAACAATTAAGCAAGGGGATGGCATAAATGTGTAAAAAGGTGCATAGTGCTTTTATTTAAAAGACAATCAAAAACAGTGTTCAAATAAAGTGCAGTGCTTTCCAAATTCTTATACATAAATAATCCATAAAAAAAATGTGGAGGTTGAAAACATACAAAAAAACAACCCTTTTAAAATGAGGTTAAAACGTTCATTAGGAAGCAGTCTTCTAAAAGAAACAATAAGCCCGGTGCTTCTTCTGTGCTAGCGTCTCACCTGCTTCTCCCGACTAGGGTTTACAGCAGGCGAGACGCTCTCTGCAGCTGCCCTTTTCAACTCACACACAGGTCTGGAGACCTGGTTTCGGTCTGGCACTCATCCCAGGCCTGAGACTTGGAACCTTGATTTCCAGGACGCCCATATCAAGGTCTTCACCTCCAAGCCTCGCAACTCCCGCTGCCTTTCCAGCCTTCCGCGGCCAGTTGCCTTTACCTGGTCACTCCCGCTACCTGTTAGCTCAACAGGAGCGACGTCAACTACAACACCTGGGTGTCGGCCTAATACCCAGCTTCCTCGCAGCTGCCCATGAGCGCTCGTTCGCTCGCCCACACGCTCCGGGTGTCTGTCTTTTTTTTGCACCGCCTTGCTTCCTCGCTCCCTGTAACCTCTGTCCTCTCCTCTTTTTCTTTTCCTTCCTTTTCTCTCTCGTTCTTTCCTTTCCTGATCTTTTCCCAACTGACTTGCGCTTCTTTTATACAGCGAGGGGCCATAGCAGCTGCAGCACATTAACCATGAGAACAATCACGGATGTGGGCAGTTCCTCACCTGTGCACTTGGTGAGAAACGCCCACACCGCAGATCGCCCCGCGGCTTGCTACAACCACTATGCCACCTCACTAAGCTGCGAGCGCGGTGATTATTTATTTAAAAAACGGCCTTTGCTCAGCGAGCTGTGGACCCATAACACCACAATGATTAGCAACAAAATCTTTTTGGTAAGACAGAAGATCTGCAAAAAAGAAACAGCCATCCAATAGAAAAAAACCTTTCTTACAAAAATATTTTAAGCATGATTAATAAGCAAAGAAATATCCATTAAGTTAAAAAAACAACTCTTCATGTTATGTAAAAACATGTGGTACACATGTAACCGCACAACCATACTAGATAAATAAAAATGAAGTGTTTCTCTGAATATTATATATGTTATGTGTATTATGACTGAGGAAGCCATGAAGTGTCCAGTCATACAATATTATCAGAGAAAGGTGATTGTTTTTTTTTTCATTCAAGTAAACATAATCCAAGTCACTAACTTTACAGTAAATACACAATTACAACACTTATACTGGGCATCTGTCATATCTATGGAAGTGGTCTACAGGAGCAGTGTAAACCAGGAGCATTTGTAGGATTTGCAGGGATCAGGGTCTTAGACCCATCTTATACACATGGATCACAAATTGAAGAACGTGGTTTACATGATTCATACTTGTTTGGGTTTTTTCATGAGTTGTATATGTAAGTGTGATTAAACAGCAGGGATGTAGGTCCGTGTGGAGACATGCGTTTCTGAACCCTTAGCACAACAATGAACACTGGGCTCCTAGAAGTTTGTAAACTGCATAAAATCCAAGAGTAAGTGAGAGATGTACACAGAGACCTGAAAAAGGTGGAGACAGTACTCTCCTTTATTATAATAAAAAACACAATTAAAACCGGGGTCAAGCAAGTCAATAATTACTATGCCCAGCTCCTTGCCTCTCCATTGCTTCCATTTCGTTAGAAATTGGAAGTTCTCTTTAGCATACCTTCTCTCACTTACTGCTGGTTTTCACTCAGTTTACAAACTACTAGGAGCCCATACTCCCAGGATATGTTAAGTGTCCAGAAGCACAAGGCTCCACAGTCCCTGTTGGGTTTTGCATGAGTCATTTGTGTAGGTTAAATAAATGGCTTATTATTGATCAGGGGCTATATTACTGTATTCGGCGGGCAAAGACGATCAGCGGCTTGCCTCTATTTATCGAGTATATCTGGAACTGAAAGATTAGGAGCTGGACATCAGAGATCAGTAGCTTGAGCCCTTGATGGACCTCCTGCCTTCTGATGCCACTAGGATTCATGGAATTCATGGTCCTTTTATTTCGGCTATAAAAATCTAACTAGGATAAATGCTGTGACATTTGGTCTTCATACAATAAATGTGATGAGTATAGTATTAATTGTTTTCTTATATGAATGCTTTCATAATAAGCACTTTAACAAATTCAGATTTAGTTAGGAGGCAGAGAAAATTTTAAACATATAGTGCAATATTTTTTTTGAGCATGTCAATAACTTGTTAAATTTTAATTTGAATTCTAAAATAATCTTTTTTAAGCCCTCAGTGATCAGTGTTGTTGGGCTGAAATAGGTTTACATATTCTCCATATACCAATTTTATTTTTTCATGTTCACCCTATGTCTGTATGGATTTTCTTGTGTATTCCCTTGGATGGATGGATATTTTAAACCTTGAAGAATAATAATAATCACATTTTAACTGAGGTTTGCTTCAGCACATCGTCAGTCGTCCCGAAAGGTGCCTTAAAGTTAACATCAGAAAAGATGAAAGTGACAGAATGACAAAGTGAAGAGTAGTCAGTGTTTCCACAGCAGGGACACTAGGAATTAATAACTGGATCTTATTCTTGATGAACTGACATATGAATGAAGGGAAAAATCCTTTGATCCCAATATATACTACACATACTGTACACATATTTAGAATCTTACACTAAAGCAAGGAGCCAAGCAAATAAATCTACACAAGAATGTAAGAACATTCCACAGACAGTGGATTTAATGTATCTTAATGTTAAACAATAATATTTTTAATATTGTACTGATATACATTTTGGCTGAAATTTGCTATACTTGTTATAATGTGAGCATTAAGCTAAGTAAAACTTAAACAAAAAAAGAAAGAAACAAATACTTTATGCAACATTTACACAAGTATACACACCATTCCAGAGACACAGGTTCAATTCCTTGCACTACCACCTATTGCATGGAGCAGGGGTGCCTTATGATTCTGACCTAGTGGGCAAAAATGTAGTTCATTTCCTAGACTTAGGGCCAGATTAGGTAGGCAGGGATGGTTTCTGTTAGAGATCCAAAGATTTCATTGTTAAATTGTATGAAATTGTAAAAGAGTTAACCGAAAAATACATTGTGTCATTAGTAAGCATGCTATATTCAGTAAAACGCCTAAGTAAGTTGGGTAGTCAAACATCATAAGAGCTGAAGTGTAACAAAACACCTGTAGCTATCACTTTTATGCTCTGCTTTATCCCTTGTTCTTGTTTATTGCTCCTTCATGTCCTGTGTAGTATCACCAGTGTAGGAATATGTTAGCTCTATCAGAGAATGTAAAGTTAGCAGCCACTGATAGACACTCTTACTGTAAATGAACTCTTCGGTATCTCTCCCAACTTGTATTAATTATTGCGGTAATGTTATAGCTGGCACGTGTAACCGTATACTGTTTGTACAAAAATTTACCTAAGAACTAGAGTAAAGGACTTGATTCCTACAGCATGACCTCCTTTTTAAAAGGTGAAGAACAAACTCCAGACGAAAAATTAAGGTCAGAGAATGAGGACCACCAAGTAAAATAAGAAAGAAAGAAAGAAAGAAAGAACTCAAGACACTAAAAAGGATGCTTGTAAAACTGAAACATATTTAATAAAAGAGAGACAACATTTTCTTGGCTATAGTGTGAGTTATTTCCCTGTCTTCTGTGTGCCCCACTTTGTTATGATATATAATTTGATTTTTTTAATTTTCAAATTGTCTGGTACATTATTCATAATACCAAAGCTACAAGTCATACTGTTATCCTTTATCTGTGTTAATCAGGGCTGTGGAGTTGGATTGGGAATCAGAGTCATGGAGTCAGCTGCTGTATTTTTTGGTGGAGCTGGAGTTGTAAGGTTCTTACCTGAATCTGATTTGAGCACTTGAGACTAAAGTTCTTTAATAAACAGGCCTGTGTCTTCAACTGTGATTTTTTGAGTGGCTAACACACCAATAAATAACATCAATATGTGATCAGCTAATTTAATTTTCTTGATTCTTAAATGCTTTACAAGAATGTTGACATTTGCACCAAGCTTGGTGGATGTCTCTACAATGACTGTGCATACGATGTCATGTGATTTTAGTAATGCAGTGCAAGCAAGACAAGTAAATAAATTTATGGAGTGAAAGTGACTGTCAATACAGCTAGATGATATACGTTTAATGTCATTATGCTCCAAACTACTACAAGGTTTTGTAATCAACTTGGTCCAATCCCCCAGCAACACAATATACAAATAGTAATAAATGTAACTTAAAATATAAGATTTTTATTTTAATGAAAGCAAATCTGCCATATTTTATAGAGTATTTAGCATGTATTACAACCATGTGACGATGCAGGTTCGTTGCACGCTCCCATCGTTTTGAACCCTACTCCATCGGTAATATTAACGATGAGCTTAGCAGCGAGGCACAACAAAGCAAGGGGATGGTGCAAAAGTGTAAAGTGCTTTTATTAAAACAATCAACAAAAAAAAATGTTCAAATTAAATAAAGTGCAGTGCCTTCAATAAGTCAATAAATAAATAATCCATAAAACAAGTGTGAAACGTGGAGGTTAAAATACCATTAGAAAAATCTAAAAACAACGAGGTTAAAATAGCACAGGAAGCAATCCTTTAAAACAACAAAGCCCAGTGTCTTCTTTTACCTGGCGGCTCCCCTGCTTCACCCATCTGGGCTTCGCTGCAGGAGAGTCGCCTACCTGCAGGAACAGCTGCCTTTCACACGGGTCCGGTAGCCCTCAGATCCCTGGCTACATCGGGCTCCAATCTGGACCGAGACTTGGGTTTCTTCTCCAGCGGCCAGGATGCTCACACTGGGATTCAACACCCAAAACCTCCTGGACTCCCGCTCCTTTCAGCGGTCAGTCATCTCCTTTACAGGTCACCCCAGCTCCATAATCACTCAGCCCCTTCGAGTGTTAGCCAAACACTCCCCTCAAGGGCTCACCTCCAAGCAACCTGCTGTCTCTTGATCGAGTCTGCTCTTGCATGCTTGCGCTCCCGCACCGACTTTCTCTCTCCTGCCTCCTGCCTTCTCCTGCAACCTCCATTTCTTTCTTTCACTTTCCTTTCTTCCCCATAGCCAACTCACACTTCTATTTATCAAGAGGGCATGGCAGCTGTAGCAAATCAGTAGCCCCAGGAACAATCATGGATGCGGACAGTTTCCCACCTGTGCACTTAGGTGAGAAACACCCATACAGCAAATCGCCCCGAGAACCGCTTCAGCCACACTACCACATCCCCTCACTAAGCCACAAGCGCGGTAATTATATATTTAAAAGTGGCCCTTATTGTCGTGAGCTGTGGACCCACTACACCACAAACCACTTTTCAGCCACAGATCATAAGCGTGAACTTCTTCATAAACAACACAATTTCATATTTTGTCTTCTATATTGCTATGAGGTAGCTCATCATGTTTTTCTCCAAGAAATAATTTGATTTGTGCATTTAGCATTCCAACATAGCTCACAGAGTTGAGCTCCTTTCCATCTACATCTCTCTATATATAAAATCCTCCATCTGTCTGTATGTCTGTCCGCTTTTCACAAGAGAACCACTTAACAGATTTAGATCGAGATTTATTTCTAAAATTTGTTTGAACATTCTGGTTGATTTTGCCAACTTCTCTAATTGTGCTATGTATCATAGTTCGTTTGCTTTACTGATTTATTTGTGAGAATCTAAGAGACATGCAATGGGCCGAGGGGTGCGGGGCGGGACCCTCGTCAGTCACGCATCAGCCTCTGGCGTACCTTACCTCCAATTACCTACCAAACGATGGAAAACTACTTTATGGATTTAGATCAGGTTTTTTTTCTAGAATTTCCTTAAATATTCCAGTTGTTTTTGCAACTTCTCTCATTGTGCTAAGAATCATAGTTCGCTTGCAGGAGATATATTTGTGCTAATCCAAGACAGAGGCAGTGGGCCGTGGGGAGGGGCAAGCATGATGTCAGGAGTCGGTCTACCTTTGAGTTTTGCAGTGGAACTTGCCCCCACTTAGCTAGTGATACGTTTTTGTTTATTGCTTTTTAAAGTCTGTCCTGTTTCACTACTATGCGAGCGGAGCCGCAGGGGATGGCTAGTCTGAAATAAATAAAAGATTTCTCGAAATGTCTGACTTCTTCTTCTTTTGTGACTGGATTTCTAACACATTAACATGACAAGAGTATTTATAATGTTATGGTATTTGATCATATTCAAAGTAATAACATTTTTACTGGAGTTTTACTGCATATTACAGCCAATTTTTTGTGCCATATTTCAAAATGATGACCGCCAGTTCTTACTCGTATGTGAAAGAAAAGGCCCCACACCCACAATGTTTATGGTGAGTCTCACAGGATACATACCTCTAACACACATCTTTATTCAGTTACACCCTCCTTTGCATTATATTATATGAGATTAGAGTGAATATTATAATTTACTTTTCTATAAATCACTAATTACCCACCAGTCAAAAATGTAATGTCTCATATAAAAGCTACCATTAAATAATGCCTACTTTAAAGAGGTAAAGTTGAAGCTAAACTTTCTTTAATTATTGCAGCCACAATACAAAACTTCTTCGTAATGCTGGTGTTAACACAGCTCATACTTACAATAACTTCACGGCAGGATAGATAGATAGATAGATAGATAGATAGATAGATAGATAGATAGATAGATAGATAGATAGATACTTTATTAATCCCCAAGGAGAAATTCACACACTCCAGCAGCAGCATACTCATAAAAACAATATTAATTAAATAAAAATGCAGTGCAAGTTAAAAAATGCAAGGTGGAGAGTGTGAGGCAGGTATAACAGACTATAATCTTGTGTAGTGTTAACTTTTAACCCGCCCGGTGGAATTGAAGAGTCGCATAGTGTGGGGGTGGAACAATCTCCTTAGTCTGTCAGTGGAGCAGGACAGTGACAGCAGTCTGTTGCTGAAGCTGCTCCTCTGTCTGGAGATAATATTGTTCAATGGATGCAGTGGATTCTCCATTATTGGCAGGAGCCTGCTCAGTGCCCGTCGCTCTGCCACAGATGTCAAACTGTCCAGCTCCGTGCTTACAATAGAGCCTGCCTTCCTCATCAGTTTGTCCAGGCGTGAGGCATCCCTCTTCTTTATGCTGCCTCCCAGCACACCACTGCGTAGAAGAGGCGCTTGCTGCAACCGTCTGACAGAACATCTGCAGCATCTTACTGCAGATGTTAAAGGACGTCAGCCTTCTAAGGAAGTATAATCGGCTCTGTCCTTTCTTACACAGAGCATCAGTATTGGCAGTCCAGTCCAATTTATCATCCAGCTGCACTCCCAGGTATTTATAGGTCTGCACCCTCTGCACACAGTCACCTCTGATGATCATGACAGGCCTGGTCCTCCTAAAATCCATCACCAGCTTCTTGGTTTTGCTGGTGTTCAGTTGTAGGTGGTTTGAGTCGCACCATTTAACAAAGTCCTTAATTAGGTTCCTATACTCCTCCTCCTGCCCACTGCTGATGCAGCGCACGATAGTAGTGTCGTCAGCGAACTTTTGCACATGGCAGTACTCAAGAGTTGTATTGGAAGTCCAATGAATACAGGCTGAACAGGACTCGAGATAGCACAGTCCCCTGTAGCACTCCTGTGCTGCTCACCACAATGTCAGACCTGCAGTTCCTGAGACACACACACTGGGGTCTGTCTGTAAGATAGTTCACGATCCATGCCATCAGGTATGAACCTACTCCCATCTCTGTCAGCTTGTCCCTAAGGTGCAGAGGCTGGATGGTGCTGAAGGCGCTAGAGAAGCCCAGGAACATAATTTTTACTGCACCACTGCCTCTGTCCAAATAGGAGAGGGATCAGTGTAGTATGTAGATGATGGCATCCTCCGCTCCCACCTTCTCCTGGTATGCGAACTGCAGAGGGTCGAGGGCGTGGAGGACCTGTGGCCTCAGATGGTGAAGCAGCAGCCGCTCCGTGGTCTTCACTACATGTGATGTCAGGGCGACAGGCCTGAAGTCATTCAGCTCACCAGGATGTGATACCTTTGGGACTGGGGTGATACAAGATGTTTTCCAAAGCCTCAGGACTCTCCCTGTTCCAGGCTCAGGTAGAGGATGCGCTGTAGAGGACTCCCCAGCTCCGACGCACAGGCCTTCAACAGTCATGGCGATACTCCATCTGGACCTACTGCTTTGCTGGCATGAAGTCACCTCAGCTCTCTGCTTACCTGGGTTGCTGTAATTGTGGCTGGGTCTGCTATGCTGGTATCAGCAGGAGGATGGGTGGAGGATGTATTAGAGTCACACAAATCATGCTGTACTATTCTTATACCAATAATGAAAAAGAAAAAAAAAAGGGCACAAACCACTTATCATAAAGTCTAAATTTACTATACAAATTGCTCAGCATTGTTATTGATAAAAAGAACAATACGTATAAATTCCAAAAATAGAATTTAGAAGTGTTATTTCTTAGCTGGAGATGCTGGGCTAGCTGATTTTTCTGTCACTGTCTGAAGTTTTTGACAATTTACAAGTGCAAACTTGGGTATTTAGTAATATGGTAACTGATCAGTGTGCGTATTGATGTACAGTAGGCATGAGCATTGACATTTGAGCGATCTGATGATGAAGGGGAGTAAACATACTAGACTGCTGCATGGCACCATGTACAAAAACAGACACGATGCAATGTCTGAATAAGTTACTCACAGTGAGAAATTAATTACATCCTAAATGCAAGACATTTTAAAGAATAATTCAGCACATCTTCACCGGTTCTGGAAAATACAGGATATCTGGTCATTCTATCTTTAATCTATTAGATTTTCCTCTTTTGTGTTTTGAAATATGGTTAGCATATTAAGTGCTGCACTCTTTAAAGATGAACATGACTGTTTTGCAAATAAGATTCACTGATTTTTCTTTCACATTTTTAAAAGCATATTTTCACTGCTAATTTTATTTAAACTGGTTGTTTCCATCTGTTTGCTCCATTTTCTGTATTTATGATCTGTGTATTTGTGTGTTTTTTGATTACATAGAAAAACAAATTACAATTACTGTATTTTCCTGTGGTGAACTTTTAAGAGTATGGCATATGGTCATGCCATTAAATAATCGACAAGATTAATAATTATTAAAGGATGTCTTAAGGACTAGAACATTCCAAACAGGCTATTTTTCAGCAGTCCGGCATGCAGCTTGCACATTATTCCTGTATTGATTTTCTACTGGGTAGTCGAGCTTCCTTTCAGATCTCAAATATGTGCAGGTTTAGTCTGTCTGGTATTCGTAAATTATCACGGATTCGGTGAGTGTGTTGTTCCTTTTCTCCAAAGGCTCCTGCCTTCTTTTTGATGCATCTTGGAAAAGCTCCAGCTTCCTGCTGATCCCATTTTGCACAGATGGTTTGATGAATGGACTCAGTGCATCACCCTATGTTTGGACTAATGCATGTCAAGGTCATGTTGAAGAATTCTTTTGTTTATAAGTACACTTGAAAATAATTGGCCATTAAAGAATGTAAGTGATGAACCTCACCACTTCCACCTCTAATGTAAAAGGGAGATCAAGAGCTCTGTCACACTGAATGTTCCTGTTCAGCGCCTTTTATGACCTCGGGCTGGCATAGTAGCAGAGAACTGTAGAAAACTGAAAGAAATGTTCAGCAAATCTCTTTTACATTTTCATTTACACTAAACTTTATCCTGAATCAATGTCAGTTACCACTGATATAGTAGTTAACCTATGGGCTGGAGATATCAAGCTAACTGGATGTAGGGGTCCCTCATTAACCTTTTTTGAAAGTTAACCAAAAGAAAAGTACATGATTCAACAGTTAGCATCAATGATAATGCTGCTGTGCCCAGGATATTTCCCCATATTCAGCACACAATGACTGATAACTTACATTACAAAAGAAAAGAAAATGTATATCTGACATTGTCATAATATGAGTAGGTCACCAACATGATTCATTGCAGTCTTTTAAGACATACATGCTACAACTTTCCTTATGCACAGTCAAGGGCAGAGAGATGAATTTGAAATGTTAGTAGGTTTTTATTATACTACTTTCTCTCTCTAGCTGTTTTCCTATTTTTCTAATATTGTTATTTTGTGCATATGAGAACTTTATTATTAAATGTTCAATGTTATAGGAAATTTTTCCAAGAAATAAGATGAAAATATGTCAATGTCTGTTTCTTTTAGAGCAGAAAAGTCTTCTTTATATCTCTGGTGCTTTCATGTCTTTTTTATATTTATATTGAATGTGACATTTTATATAAGGCATGTAGATAGAAAATAACATTGGATATGGGGCTTAGAAGATACAGGTATGTATTTCCAATAAAACCTCATTTACATTCTTTTTTTCTCAATTAAGAAAATCTAGTTATTTGCTTTTTCTCCTGGATTCACATGTAAATGTTCTGTATCTATTGTCAGAAGCTTCTAATGGGCTCTCACCTGGGGAAACATAATTGGAAAGTGAAGAGCGTGACGCAGGAACTAACGACTCTTCCATTTTTCTCTTTCTGCCTTTAGAATGGTGGATCGCCCACTGGAAGACATATAATGTCACTTCCAAGAGACTTCCATTCACCCAGCCATATGAAGCCAAAATTGTCAGGAAGCTGACATTTAGTTTGAATCCAGCTGCTCAGGGTGTCACACCTCAAGACATCTAGTCCTGAACCTGGCAAAAACTCACCCATTTTCCTTAACTTTTCTTCAGTTTTCTTTTTGGAAATGAAACAGGTTATCCTCCAGTACTGCAGTATTTTATCATTTCTTGTCCCTTGAACATCACAATTATATATACAGTATATATAGAAATTGGCTAACTAAACAGTATGCAAGCTTGAGGCAACTCAGGCCCCTTCTTCAGGCAAGATGTAATACAGAAACTGAAGTTTCCTGTGTTTATATCCACACACTAGGACAAGAAACTTCAGTTTCTGTATTACATCTTGCCTGAAGAAGGGGCCTGAGTTGCCTCTATTTTATCATTTCTTGTCCCTTGAACATTCATAATGGATAACACGGTACAACAACCTAGTACTACAGTATATATATAAATTGCAACGCTGACTGATTGACAGACCCACTATATCATCAATAAAAACATTATTTACCGTTTAATTAAAAAGCAAAAATTTCGCAGGATGGTACATATAGTAGAGTAAAAATTAAAAGATCAAAATGATTGTTGACTTTGAATACACTGCTGAAGACTGATTTAATTGAAAGAATGGGCATACATTAAAACTTGGGTTACAACTCCATAAGTATCACCCTCAATTGTTCATCACCATCAAGGACTTGGTACTTATAGTCTTACACGTGTTTTTCAACTAGTGCACCTTGGAAATAATAGTTTAATGTCCTGAGAGAAATGCTCCTCAAGTGGTCAACCTGGAGAAGCTGACATAAAGGCAGCCTTGTGATCACGTTAACTTTAATTGCACTCTGGCTTGTCTAACCCCTCTATACCGTCTTCCACTTCAGTGTTACGGCCCAGAAGCACGCCACTCTTTCAGCCTTGCTTCCCTCTATTCACTCATTCACTCTGTGCTCTTCACGCATACTGCACTGCTTCTTGTCCTCTGCACCTGTGCCACAGCCTCCCCATGTGACTCCTGCACTCCATTATCAACGCTGACCAAAAGCGCTTTCATTCCAGCACCTTCCACACTCAAACCCATCTATTGCGCTCCTCCCACCCTTTTACCTGGGTCTTCCTTGTCTTGCTCAGATGTTTTGTATAATGCACTGCACCTTCTGAAACTACAGTGCTCAGTAGCTGTACAGCCACATGGCCCTCTGTATCTCTAGCCTGATCATTGCAGGATTATTTTTTCATAAAAAAAAAACAAAAAACAAAACATAAAAATGCTGCATTAGCCATTCACATTGTTAATGGCCCTGAAAGCAACAATACTTTTTAAGGTGTTAAACAGGCCATATTGATCGCAAAAAAAAAAAATATATATAGTGATACACAATCACAAACAGTCCCGGGTTCAAATAAAGAATAGTTTATTAACCAAAACACCTCCAAAAGTTACCAAGCACAAATGTATCTCTCTCTTCCACAATTCACCCTACACTACCTTTCCTCTCACCACTGCACTACCCTCCTCCAGTCAAGTGTTGCTCTCCATCCTCCTATCTCTGACTCACCGGTATGAGAGTGTGGTCCCTTTTATTGATGACCTGGGAGTATGCCCGATGCCTGGGCCACTACCTGATGGAAGTACAATAAAATCTTGCGAGAAACTTGGTCTGCCAGTGTTTAGCAAGACGAGCTAAAATTTTTAATAAATCTTAACTTTATAAACAAGCGAGGTCTTGCAATACGAGTAGTGTGTATACGCTTTGTCTGCTGAGCGTCACGTGATCACAACTGATCCGATGGTTCTTCTCTCTCTCTCTGCGGAATTGTGGGTAATCATTTCCCATGCTCGGTCTCAGTCAGCATACCCCACTTGTATAGTCAACATCCGTATGAGCGTATACTATTTACTACAGCATTTTGACCGTGTGTGTGTGTTGTAATGTGTGAGCCCCTGTCTTGCACCCCAAAACATGAAACTGAGTCTCAGTACTTTAGCAAAACCAGCTTTATTCAGCTTGAAACAGGAACAGCGTGGTTATTTATTGTAGCGGGATCTGCCACTCTACTCACACATAGACACAGTAGTCAGGCAGGGTCAGGGCCAGGTTAGTGCCCAGGTTATATACTGTTCCCTGCATTTCTAATGTTCCTTGTATCACCCATCATCGGCAGGCACAGGACCATGATCTTTTCGGATTCCTTTTTGCGGCGAACTGCTACAGCGATGGGATCCTGCGGTTGTTTCGGGACGCTCTTCTGCGTATCGTCTTGTTGGGGAGAGTCCCAAAAGAGTTTAGAAACCTTACAGTGCATAAAGAATTTTTTAATTGTGTGTCCAAGTATAGTGACTCTTCAGGCAAAAGCAACTGTCATTGGATATGTTCCTTGTTAAAGTCGCAAAAAAAAGAAAAAGATTCCAGTGAGCCAACAGATAGCAGGGATTCCGTTAGTTAGAGTGAAAGTCATCCTACACAATAACCCTCTTCCTCCTCCTCTCCTCTCTCTCATCTCCCTCACATCAGCAACGATTTTTTTCAAAGGTAAAGTGCAGATTAATTTGTTTGATGTATTTTTACTTTATATTTTGTATTAATCATTTTTATATGAATAGTTTTGGGTTGTGGAACGAATCTTCTGAGTTTCCATTATTTCTTAAGGGGAAATTGGCTTTGATATATGAGTGCTTTGGATTACACGCATGTTTCTAGAACGAATTACACTCGCAAACCAAGGCACCACTGTACTTCATATGGAAGTCCCATGATTTGGGAAGAGCATATCCCTGCAGCGCTCCCTTACAGCACCCATGGACTGCAGCAGGGCTATGTTGCCAGACTACAACTCCCAGCATGCCCAAGCTTTGTCCACCTCCACCTGACTCTGGCTCCCTTGCTGGGTCTTCAGCAGTCCTTTATGTAGTTCTTGACATGGAAGTCCTTCTGTTCTTCCTTCCACATGATTTGCCAGCTCTTCTGGGTCAGACAGAGAATTCAAGTTTTTCATCAGTCCAGAAGTACTTCTGGATTTCCGTCCTCATGACTCGACAGTATTTCCAGTCTATAAGGGAAGCACGATTCCCCTGGTCCTTCCATAGCACCTCGTGGTGACACCCACGGCACTCAATAGGGCTGAGATAGTAAACTCCAAGTCCTAGAATACCCTGTGGGAATCCGGGGAACTGCTATACTCCAGGGGAGCTGCCACCTAACATCTTGGAGAAGGCAGGCTCCAAAGGAAGCTGCCTTCTCCCATTCATTCATTTTATATATGTAAATGTGCTGTCAAATCTGTGGCGTGATGTACGTTTCTTCTGAACATTAATTAAAAAGTCCATCTTCTGAAGCTGTAGAACTATAGTACTAACAACTATGCCACTATAATGCCCTCAGATTACACTGTAGCTGTTATAAATACATACTATACTTGTTTTTTCTTATTTTAGGACAGTGATTCAATGCAACAGCTTGGCAGTTGTTAAATTAAACATACAGCACAATATATAAAGTAGAAACTAACTTGACCTTAGTGTTGCATTTTGAGAAAACATGAATAATAGATTACCATTAAGGTACTGCTCACAAGGTACACAATGGAATGTAGACTACTGAATTATTATTCAGCCTTGCAGCAATGCTCCCATAAAAATAAATTTTATACATAATATATGTAATAGATTAAGTTCCGATAAAACTTTGCATACAGAAGATAAAGAGGAGGAAAAGGGACATTCAAGGGTTTTCACATATTAATGTTATACAACTCTGAATCAGTGGATTTAGTTTGGCCTTTTTTGATACTGACCAACCAAAAAAGACTCTTAATGTCAAAGTGAAAACAGATCTCTGCAAAAGTGCTAGAAGTAAATTACAAATATAAAACATTAAATAATTTATTGCATAAGTACTCACCCTTTCAAATCAGTATTTAGTGGATGCCCCTTTGGCAGCCATGACATCTCTACATCGATGTGCACAGGTCTCTCTTTATCAACTTTGTACATCTGGACATTCCCCATTCTTCTTTGCAAAACTGATCTACCTTTCTCAGACTACATGTTGATCATCAGTGAACAGACTATTTCAAGTCCAGCCACAAATTCTCAATTGGATTCAGATCTGGACTTTGACACCACACCACAACACCAATGACTGCAGCACAGTCACATTTCCACAACACAATGCTGCCACCACAATGATTAATGGTGTGGTTGGTGTGTTTTTTCAGTAAGGTGCTGTTTCTCTATTCTGATAGCCAACAAGCTTAGTATTGGTCTCATCAGATACAGAATGTTATTCCAGTTGACTTCAGAATCTCCTATGTGCTTTCTGGCAAACTCCACACAAAAAGTCTTGTGTGTTTTTTAACAGTGTTTTTTCTGCCACTCTCCCAAAAAACTCAAACTGGTGAAGCACCTGGGTAACAGCTGATGTCTGCACAGTTACCAATTGTTTCAACTGTAGCTTTTAACTCCTTAAAAGTATTTAGAGGTCTCTTGATGGTTTTTCTCACTAGTCTTCTCCTTACATGATCACTAAAAAGTGCTCAGATATTTAGTTTACAGAAAACAAATCTCCACCCATTTGTAACATATCCTTTATAATTCTACTATTCTGCTACTTTGTATGAAGTTTCTTTTTAACTTATACAATTTATGTTATTTATATGTGTTGTTGTGTTCAATTATAACCAAGTCAAATTCCTGTACATTAAGTACTGGCAAATAAAAAAGTGATTCTTTTTATTTTATTTTATTGATTCTATTGTAATCATTCCATACAAATAGATCAGTTATTACAAAAAATAGGATTGAAAACAAATCAACCCTCACCACTGAGAAAGAGCATGGCCAACAGAATAAAACATAAAAAGAGTAAAAATAAATAAATTGATGAGTTTCATAGGCAGATATAGATAAATGGAGAAGGAAAAGAAAAGGGGAGAGCATTTACTTCCTCAGTGCTTTAAGGGCTAATTCTAAAATATCATTGATTAGATCCTGCCAGGTTTTGAAAAAGTTCTGTACAGATCCTCTAACTGAGAATTAGATTTTTTTTCCAATTTCAAATAATATAAAACCTCAGTTACCCACTGACTTAAAAGAGGAGAGTTAGGATTCTTCCAGTTGAGCAAAATAAGTCTGCATGCCAATAGTGTAGTAAAGGCAATCACAGTTTGTTTGTCCTTCTCCACTTTAAGCCCATCTGGAAGAACACCAAACACAGCTGTTAGTGGATTAGGAGGGATTGTGTCACCAAGGCTGTATGAAAGGCACTTAAAAAGTTTTGTCCAGAATGATGTTAATTTGGTGCAGGCCCAAAACATGTGTCCCATTGAGGCTGGACCTTGATTGCAGCGTTCATAGGTTGGATCTCGCCCTGAAAACATTTTGGACAGTTTTAAGCGAGATAGATGTGCTCGATATATAATTTTGAGTTGAATAATTGTATGCTTTGTGTATATGGAGCACCACTGAATTCTGTTTATTGGTACCTTCTACTCCTTTTCTGATATGTTGAGTGAGACATCCTTTTCCCATTGTTCTCCTGGATCTTTGAAAGGGAGGAACTGTAAAATATTTTTATATATTGCAGAAATGCTGTCTGAGTCCTCGAGACTGAACAATATTTTGTCCAGCATAGAGGAAGGTAGGAGATGGGGAAAATCAGGCAGGTTCTGCTTAACAAAGTTTCTAATTTGAAGATAGTGAAAGAAAAAAGTGATTCTGATTTATGATAGTTTCTAGGTTCTTCATATGAGGATGATTTGGACCATGTTAAGTTAAATTGCGTGGTGCTTTGATTAGTCAGTTTCCTTTTATCAGTTTATTGTACAATATCTATCTATCTATCTATTAATATACTGTATACACACATACACACAAACATTAAGTATACATGCATGCATTATTTATAAATCAGGGCTATAGGGATGGATAAAATTAATGAAGAGCATAGCCAGTACAAGATAATACATACACAAGCAAAATTGTTTATAACAAAGTCTGAAAATCTGATTTCAAGTTTGAAAGCTAATGGCTCTCTCTGGAGACTATATGATAAATTTCGGGATGTGGCTGTTATATGAGAATATATTAAAGAAAACAATTGTTGGATGGCTGCTGTGTTATGCTTAACAACATATTTCATATCACAAAATACCAAGGAGTTCTCTGGAGAAAGTTGCCCTCATCATAAACAGATCACAAATAACAAGGCACATTTACATGATGAAAAGTAAGGCCAATATCAATATGCAATTTTTTGTTGTTTAAATAACCTTTTTACTCTAGGCACACAAGAAAGTGGATATACAAAATGGTGGATGAATAGATAAGGCACCACTGTAAAGAATTAGAAAAAAAGGAGTGTTTAAAACAGGACTCTAATGCATATCGCCAGGTCAAATACTACACCATGTCAACTAATCAAAATCAACCTGCATTTATTAAGCTCAAGGTAAAACTCTGGTGCTGTTTATGTCTCTTTAAAATAAAAGTATTCTACTCTGTCAAGTTATTTTTTATTGGTAGAAATTGTTTACTGACCGAAATAATGTTTTTTAACATGAAACAGTATATTAAATCTCAAAAAATGTGTGAATAGATTGTCAAGAAGTGAGGATTTTTTACAATTAAATGGAAGCTGAATGCCTTGGCAGTGCACACTCTACATTGTATGTCAGCCTCATTGTACCATGTAGTATTTTTCAATGGCACACAGTTACTACACGCAGGCTTGGCTCCTAACACTGAATCGGAGGTATTGCCTTTTCACATATTTCAAACCATGCTTAGAAACTATCCAGCCTTCATTTTTTTTTTGACATTATGAAATTTTATGAATTAGTCACAAATCCCTCTGGATCATAACTAAGACAGCCTGAACAGCCTGAAATCTTTTTGGATACATCACTATTAACTTTGGGATGGAATAACATTTGCCCATTCTTCTTCACAAAATCAATTATGCAATGTGAAGCTGGTTGGGAAGCAGTGATATACAGTAATTCAAAAGCCTTTCTACCAATTTTGTTCATATGATTAATGTTAGGACTCTGACTGACCAGTCAAGGACATCCATTACTTTATTATTTATTACTTCTTTCTGATGTGCCCCATTAATCTTTACAAAAACATCCTCATAATAAAACTCTACCTCTGACCTGTTAGGAGTATATTAGTGCCTTGGCCCCATTTGTACTCTATTTTGCATTCATTGTTTTTGCTCCCAATTCCTTAATATTGTCTTGTTTGTGATTTCTGTTCCCCACAGTTCCTTACCTTCTACTGTGTTCTAAGCCTTTAGGGGAAGGGCTTCATTCTGGATTAGGACTCTTGGGAGATGCAGTCATTATTGCTGCAGTTACCTAAGAGGACTATAAAAGAATCTAGCCCATCATAGCACTTTACTGTGGCATCAGTTAGTTTATCAGTTTATTATTCTTCTTTCTCCCTTTCTCTCACAAGTCAAAAATGTCATTTAACATACATTTTGTCCAGTTTGGGTTTTGGTTTTTGTTTGGATACCTTTCTGGTTAGTGCTATTGTTTGGATTTTTGTGGTTTTTGTATAGATAGAGTTTAGAAATTTAGAACTGAATCAGTAAACGTAATACAGTAGCAGCAAAAGTCTGGAAACCCATCCTTAAAATGTCTGCTACTGTGAATAGTTAAGTGAGCAGAAGATGGAATAATCACCAAAAGATATACAGTTAAAGATTGACACAGTTCTTTTCAGTATTTTATGCAGCATTAGTGTATTATTTTTGTTTTGTACAATTGCTGAGTGAAAAATGGAAAAGAGCACCATGGAAAAGTTTGGGGACCCCATGATATCTGAGGTCTTAGATAACTTCTACAAGGTCTTAGATCTTAATTAGCTCGTTAGGGCGATGGCTTGCTCACAGTCATCATTAGGAAACCCCAGGTGATGCAAATTGCAAAGCTGTATAAATTTTTGGACTCCTCAAGAAGATAGCAAAGCAGTTTCAGGTAGGCGTTTCCTCAGTTTGTAACGTTATTAAGAAATGGCAGTTAACAGGAATGATGGTAGGTCAAGTTGAGTTCAGGAAGACCAAGAAAACTTTCTGAAAGAACTGCTCATTGGATTTCTAGAAAGGCAAGTAAAAGCCCCATGTTTTACTGCAAAAGACCTTCAGGAAGATTTAGCAGACTCTGGAGTGGCGGTGCACTGTCCTACTATGCAGCGACACCAGAAAAAAATATGACCTTCATTGTAGGGTCGGCAGAAGAAAACCTTTCCTTCATCCTGGCCACAAAATTCAGTACATGAAATTTGCAAATGAACATCTGAACAAGCCTGATGCATTTTGCGAATAAGTCTTATGGATTGATGAAGTCAAAATAGAACCTTTGGTTACAAATGCAAAGTTATGTTTGAAGAAAAAAAAGGTGCCAAATTCCAGCATTGCTTGTTTGACTGTTCTAAAAGATTTTAACATTAACTTTTTTACACTTTTTCTAACCCAAACACTCACATTAATTTGAAACACAGGACCTACAGATGCTTCAGTGCAAGTGTTTCTCTCTTTTAGGACCCAGGGACATTGAGAAAGATGTATCCCTTGTACATTTTATACTAAAGAGGAAACTTCTAACCAGGACACAGACAGCTTTAAATTCTGCTAAAATAACAACTGAACCAAATTACCTTTTTTCCTTTGAACTAGAAGAAACTAGTGACTTTAGTGCAGACTGGTTTACTACTTTGCAACTGGGTTTTTGGCTAACCCATTTACCTCTGGGTTCTTTTTCCTTCTCTTTGTGGCCTACTAATTTCGACACACAGTATTCTGGTAGAACACCTAAGACTTATGCTGCTTTATAATCAGATCTCAGACTTACTTAAAATTCTCTTTTCTCCTCATTTTGAAGCTTATTTTTGAAAGTCTCTATCAACCTGTGAGATCGGGTAGGATGATGGATTTTTTCTCAGATAGTTCAAAATCCAAATCGATTCCTCCTAAAACAGTCTACTGGCAATATACTGTTTCAGAGTAAATGGAGTCTTGTAGTTCCTGATTATTTCCATTTTAAATATTTTGTAATTTGTTTAATGTTCTTTGACATTTTCCATTTAATTTGATGTGGCACAAAAATCACTGTTATACCCTAAGGCCCTAATCCTAATTTAATATATTTTAAATTCACAATATGACACAGCCAAATCTTTACAAAGTGTACAGTTTATTTATGAAGAGTAAACTGCTTAAAAGTGTACAGCACAGTAATAATTGGGATCACTAGAAGGAGGCAACATACAGAAGCTTGAGCAAATGTTCAGATAACTCAGAAATAACTTAGACCTGGTTGACCTTAGAAGTCAAGCAGTCGAAAGCTAACAGCTTAATAAATGGAATTAATAAATGTATACATAATAATATATGTATATATTGTTTTACCATTTAAATGCATTACTAGAAGAAAACATAGTCTATATCAATTTATTTAGATTTCAATGCTCACATGTCGTGGTATTTTATATTTTCTTTGAACGCCGTATTTCTTAATTAATTACTGCATATTCATAAATGTGAACACTATTCTGGGCTTGAAAATGAGAAATGCATTTATAATTAAATTAATGTAAATGATTTAATCAATATGAAATATGCTGGTTAGTGAAAGGCAGGGTTTAGTTTGCTAGCAGGATTCCACTCCGATTCCTTTAGATTCTTTCAGTTCCTCTCAAGAATGTATAAACCAGGTGTCTAAATAAAGGAAAGCTGTGTATTCTTTAACTGTTTGTTAACTTGTTACCTGGTTAAGCCAATGGATATACTGACCCAACCTTGCGTATTACTGTTAAACAACAACTTTCTCTCTTCTGGACAACAAAAACACATCTTTCTAACTTTTGAAATATAAATTCTTGGCTATTCTGAAGGAATACGAAAAGAGACAAAAATAATGATGAGAGCAAAAAATTTGTGGCAAATATTTGATTCTGGGATTTTCCCACCTCAACTAATGCCTCAGGTTGAGGAAGACTGTCATTTTTTTAGCTCAAAATATACTTCAAGTAATATTCTGGCCATAAAAATTCTTAGGCCGTAAAACAAACATAGCATTTAAAAAAAAAAAAATTCTTTTGAAAAAGCGTTTTCCACTGAATCCGATCTCTAGTTTGCGGTTGAGAACTTCTAGTTTCAGAAACGGATTCAGCACACCTATAGCTATAAAGTACACCAGCTTTATTGAGCAGGAGGATTTTGGTGCAACACTGCGTAACTCTTTATCTCACCACTTCATTATTTCTTCATTTATTTAGAAATGTGTTCTCACTTCAGTTTTCATTCATTTTCATCAGCTGTTTCTTTTTTCAAAATTACTGTTTTTTCACACCACTGTTAGCTCACCACTTGTTCCATCTGTTTCTTCCCTTTCATTTATTCTGTCCATTTGCTGTTTTTGTTTTCAGAAATTCTGTCATATTTTTTTTTATTTGCACATGTTTATTGTCTTTGTTCTTTCATTTATTCACTCTGAAATCTCATAGGGGTAAAATCATCCATCTAATATATTTGGGGGAAATAGACTCCAGTAATTACTACTTACTTATATTGGATGTAGTACTAAGGTGTTGTACCGTGTTAGCCACTATGAATGTAGTGAGAAGTCAAGCAAAATGACACCTTTTATTGGCTAACTAAAAAGATTACAATATGCAAGCTTTCAAGGTAATTCAGACCCCTTCTTCATGTAAGATGTAAACATTATATTGGATGAAAATACTGATTCATTACATTTGGATACATTAAGCTTGCATTTTAGTGCTGTTGGGGTTGGTCTAGGTATGATGGTTTTGGGACAGATAAAAGAAATTAAGAAAAACTATGAGCGGCTGTCACAAGAGGGCAAAACATCGAGGTATAATGCATAAAAATTAGGAGATTCTAATATTATGAATCTTCAAAAGACTATTGCTACCACTGAGGAGTCTACTGGTGGTACTGAGTATGAGATCAAGAATAGACGTGCAATATTATCTTATGTTTATAATCAGCTCTTCTTTTTGCTTCAGAGCATATAAGAGATGTACCTTATTTTTTATGCTGCGTTCTTTGACTTAAAAAATAACGTCAACAAAGATTAAAGTTTTTCTCTTGGAAATAAGAATTTTTTTTTTTTATTAGAAATAAGCAGTTTCAGACAAAACTGTTCAATAACGTGCTTTCTTTTGTTTCATTTGGAGCTAATATTCAGTTGTCTAAATATGAACAAACCTCCATTTGTGAAATTTTCATAACAGGTACAGCTAGTTAAAACTGAAGATGTTTGCAGTTATTGTACTGATTTGCTTTTTACATAAAACTTCAAACGAAAAGCGCACTTAGCTGAATATTAGTGTTCCCTAAAGACAGATTGCATTAGTTTTATGAATTTGAATAAAGGATAAGCAGGCAGAATGACACACATGGGTCTAATTTGGGGAAGAAGCAATACACTAAATATGTTTTAGACATCTTTAAACACCAGCAAAATGGTTTTAAAAATAATATATAAGCCAGATAAATTAATTTGGAATTTAGCTACTTTTCTTCACGTCCCTGTTAATAGTTTGCAATACTGCATGTAATTTTTTAAAACACACCTTTTTGTCCCCGCTGATGTTTTAGAGTTTACAGACATGGTTTAATTGCCCTGGCAATACTATTCCACTGTGTAACAAGGAAATTAAGTATTTGAAAGAACACAAATTTGCTCAGGTGTGAAAAATGCTTCTGATTGTGTACGACTGCAGATATCATTCTTGTAACTGCTCATTTCTCCTTGGGGAAACATGTCTGGAGCATTCAAAAATAGGGTCAGGCTTTACAAGTTATGATGTAATTATTTTGACTTTAGATAAACACTGTTTTCAGAATAATTCCAAGTGTAAGAATAATGAGTTAAGACATGTAGTGGTTTCACACAAAAATGAATTACACCACATCAAAAAAAAAAAAATGACTGTATATATATAATTTTTTTTTTTTTTAATGAAAGAAAATGTTATGCTATTTAAATTAGGTGGCTTAGTGAGTGTGTCACCTGTTAGTAAATGTTTTCTTAAACCAGACAACACTAAGAAGGAGAACATTAAAGCACCACATAGTGTAGGATTAGTTCCTTCCCAATGCTGCTGAACTGTGCTCAGGCCCCTGGGACTCTAAATTATCATAAGTCGGTTCAGAAAGAAGTGGATGGCCAACTGAATGGGCACAAGGTGACAAAGGTGTCAGAGGGGTCAAGGATCCCTTAATTAAACCATTTGCACCCCCGTAAAGTTTGTAAAGCAAAATTGTAGGGCTCCCTAAAAGTAAATTTTAAAAATCTCTTATTGTGTCACAGTCCACATTAAAGGGTTGCGAGAACAGGTTCATGACATGCAACTACCTTAATCTGCATAATGAAACAGCCATATATGCATCGAACACACAGTGTCTAAGTATGCATAGCTCATTAAAAGCGGGTGTTCTGTGTGATGCTGGTCAAATGTACAAAGTTTCATAGTTTTTATTATGAGATATGATTCAGATAAAACTTTATTTTCTGTATATACATTTTGTTTCAAGGTCATTTTAACATATTAAAAAGTTTTGGACATCAGAGAATCTCCTTATTTGGTTATTTTTTATAAGTTACTGTCTCTAGGTTTTGTGATCACAAAAATAACACAACACAAAAACAACAATCACGATACAAACAAAGTCCAACACACTGTCCACGTGAATGGCAACCGATGAAGTTGAATGAAGGAGGAAATGTTAATCCAGGGGACAGCTTGCTGTCAGTAATGTATAAACAATCCTACTAGTAGTCCTGATACAATAAGGGGTAGTGCGATTTTGGAGCTCTCCCTCCCTCACACGACAGGCAGACACAAGGCAGTCCATCTACATCCATACAGGTGCGATAATCCAGAACAAAACGATAATCCACAGACAGTGATACTGCTGACAGACAGACAGGTGAACTCGGACACAAACTCCAGGCCACCTCTTACTGTCTAGTCCCGCCAGCTGATCTTGTCCCCAGCAGCCACTGCCCTCTCTGTAGATGTCCAATCAGGGCCACAGCAGTGACCACCAGAAGTTGTAGTTTGATAGTGCCGCTATAAGGTGACCTTTACCTGTACTCCAAGATAACTGAATTGCTATAGCTTTTCTGTCTGGCTACTAAAAGAATTTTTTACGTCCCCTTTTTTCCCCTTGGCAGAACACAGAGTGTGTCACAGTTCATCTCCTTATGATATGCACATCCCAAGTTACAGCATTTTCTGAAACTAATTGTTTATTCTATAGAGGTGCTGTAAGATTTCAGGGCTTAGTCAACACCAGAGCACTAACAAGACCTCCTTGTTACCCCCAAAGTATTCTGCACATTAGATGGAAGGATTAAAGTTAAAATATCATGATAAAACTATCAATATTAGGTAATGTAACAAAGAAGACTAGTTTAACACTGCTACCATAAACTTTACAATAATTTAATCAAATTTAATAAAACAGGAAACCAGCTTTAAATAGGCTACTTAACTTTTTCAAAGCTGCTTAATCCAGTTCAGAGTGAGAATTAGAGCCAATACTGACAGCACTGGATAAAAGGCAGTAACCAGGGGCCTCATGTATAAACCAGGAAATGTTGTAAGAACTTTTCCACGTAAATCGCGATGTATAAAACCTACACTTGGCGTAAAGCCCGCACTTTTCCACGGTACCTCATGCCTTGTCGTGCACTCCGCTCGGTTTTGCAAACTGGCGGCACCCAGCGTGCAATGGTACTGTTCTTGTGTGATTACTCATTATTTTCATGACGCGCTTTATAAATACACAGAAACTAACCGCATATTGTTTATTAGTGTAATGCATCTGATTGTAATTAACTCGTAACAATATAATGGTCAGGGAACAGCCATAGTATTCCAAATACCATAACTGCTTTAGCGTTGTTACTCTCACTTCTTCTTCTTCTTCTTCTTCTTTCAGCTCCTCCCGTTAGGAGTTGCCACAGCGGATCATCTTTTTCCATATTACTCTTACTGGACTCGCACTGTATCTGAGTGTGAATCACAGCAGCAGCTGATCGGAACGGTATCAGCTTAAGCACACGCTGTCTCAGCCACTGCAAAACGTTTTAAAGCCTTTCCTGTACAGACCTCGCGGTTCAGAAACAGTTTAATCCCAAGAACTTTAAATGCACTTAATCAATTGCTCCTTGTAGAAAGGTTTGTACTTATAAGTACAATCACCCCACTGTAAACTTGCACTACAGTTATAATATCTCACAACCTGGGCCACTTTATAAAGCATTTACATATGATGACGATATCATTTTTAAGGTGAAATGCAGCAAAATATGTTTGTTAAATTATACACATAAAACTTTAACTTCATTTAAATAATCTATATTCTTCACTGGGAGTGTCGTGAAGGATAGAATAATTAAACATGTACTACGAAGATATTTCAATGTTCTTTAACGTTTTGAAGAATCGGCTAAGCTTACAGATGGCTTAACTTCTATTACAGAGCTGATTGTGTGGCGATCGGTTACTTGGGGAAAGAAAAGCAAGGACTCTTGGGCGGCCACACATGTTTAATAATGTGCTTTAGCTCCTATCATCATGAAAATGACATCACGTATACATCTCAGTATTTTAGTTATTCAGAGAGCTGTAATATCACAAATGTAATGGACTCTGTGTCCAGTTGGAGGAAGAGAGCCAGTTTAAGAAGCAAGTAGTGATTCACACACATAGATCACATACAGTAGAAGATCAAATACAATACAAAGCATTTAACGTGCTACTTTAATTACGATGTAATTTTGAGAAACTGGTTAATTAAACGATTTTAAGATGAAGTTTATAATGTTCTACTAAATGACAAAATAAACTACGTGATTAAAGTGGAAAATTCGAGATTAAAGTTGACATTTCGTGCTTTTTCCCCACCGTGTGCCTTTTTCTCTGTACCCTAATAAGCTTTCATATGACACTCAGACAGTGGGCACAACTCTTCTTTTCACGGCAACTTTGATATGTGACTTCTTTTTATTTCCGGCACTGTGCGATTTTGTGAATGTGAGCTTTCAAGTTTCTCCAACACGCTATGTCACTCGATCAACTTCATTTTGTTGATTATACCACGGTTTATTTGAACAAATAGTATGTTTTTCCTTTGCCTCCACTTGGTATTCGCTGAAATTCTTATATTTTCCCGTGCTTTTCCCATTGTCTTTTCACAGAAGGCTGCGCTTAAGGGCGATTTATATTGATTTGCATATTCAAATAGGCGTAATTCTGGGAGGATTTGGGCGTTACATAATGCGGCACGGCGTTAGTTTTCACGCTGATCGGGATTTATGTAACGAAGAACGTGGAAGTTGGAGCGCACAGATTCCTGCATCTGGATTTTTCTGGTAAGCACATTTCGATACGCCATGTTATAGTGCAGTTCAATTATACATGAGGCCCCAGGCCTGTATAGGACCCATACATACACACACATGTACACACACACACACTGAGCCAGTTTGGATTTTCCAGTTAATCTAATACTTTTAACTCTTGGGCTATGAGGATAAGCCATGTGAACATCATGCAGACTTCACACGGTTAGCAAACAGGCCTGAAATTCAGACCCAGGACACAGCCTGGTGCCATGCCGCTAACGTGCTTTCTACATATAAAACAATCAAAAAGTAAATGATATAATTGGAGATGCTTCAATCAGGTTTTTTTAGGATTGATACCAATCATCAATTTCATGTTATTGAATTGGCTGATTGCAATATCATTTACAATTTTTTTTCTTTATCCATTTAAAACACTTTTTACAATAAGCTCCTGCATAACCAGACACCTAGAAGTATTATGTCCTATATTAAATTGTTAACTTTGGTATTTTCATAATTAAACTATGGACCATAAGCGTTATATAGGGTGACACAGAAAAATGGGAACTTTTGAAATACGTAATGGCAGGCATGTACAGTTGGTAGCACTGCGAAACAGGGACCTTGAGCTGTAAACAATCTTGCCATTTAGTAATCATGGATCAGTGGAACGGTCAACAGCGTGCTTTCGCCATAAAAATGTTTCACAAAAAACAAAGATAGTTTGGAAGGTGCGCAGAGGGAGTCCCGACGTTTTTTCATCTTAGGGCGTCATGGTCGGGTTCCCTCGAAACAAGCGATAAAAACTTGGATTAAAAACTTTGAAGAGACTGGATCTGCTCTAAAAAAGAAACTGACAGGACGAAATTCGTGGTATCCCAGCTGAGATGTTGCAGCGATCAATGGGGAACCTCAACAGGAGATTGGAAGAATGCAAACATACAGGAGGACGCCTTCTACGGGATATAATTTTCAGACATTGATAATTTGGATTACTGTCTCTTAAAAGGCAAGTTGTAGTGGTTCAATTGCGGTCAATAAAATTTTTTTGGTGGATTTCTTCTATTTTTATTGGGTTTTTCAAAAGTTCCTATTTTTATAATTACAAGTTGTCATATTGTTTAATTATTTCTATAATGTACTTATCTCTTGGGCGGTACGGGGGCGCAGTGGCAGCGCTGCTGATTGCAGTAAGGAGACCTGGGTCCTCCCTGCGTGGAGTTTGCATGTTTTCCCCGTGTCTGTGTGGGTTTCCTCCAGGTGCTCCGGTTTTCCGGTGCAGGTTAGGTGCATTGGCAATCCTAAATTGTACCTAGTGTGTGCTGTGTGGGTGTCCTGCGGTGGGTTGGCGCCCTGCCTGGGATTTGTTCCTGTGCCCTGTGCTGGCTGGGATTGGCTCCAGCAGACCCTTGTGACTCTGTGTTAGGATATAGCGGGTTGGATACTGACTGACTGACTGTTTCTTATGAAAACGTCTACTGTATGACACACACAAATAAGTAATAATCACAGTACAAACCTTTAAAAAGCTGCATATCTATCAAATATTCATAAAATGTTTACCAAGAAGATTCAAAGTTAACATGCTTACAAGTAAAACAGACAAATTTTGAGGTTAAGGTAACAAGTCTATTATTTGCTAAGTAACAATTACAAATTCTTCTTCATGTTTTCTTTTTGTAATTCAAAATATAAGCCGCTGCACTTATCACAAGCTTGCTTACTATCACAACTCAGACAAGCAGTATTTGTTTTAATCAAAGGACAAAATAAAACACACTGAATTCATCAAAGTAGCTTTCTTGTTGTTGGTCTAACAGCAGGGGATGACTCCTCCAATTCCTTTTTCTCAGTTTATTACTCCACTCTCTTTAATGTAAAGCCTAATATTTTCTTCTTCTACCTCTCTAGTAAAGTCTGCCATACTAACTCTCTATTTACAGGACGTTTGCAGCAAAAAAGCGTGAGTTAGCTCAACTATCGTATCAACTCATATAAATGAGCACTATACAACTAAAATACCATAAAGTTTAAAAAAGCAGATGCTGAAAAAAATATAGTTTTTTTGTGAATGGTAAATTTACTGATCAGTGATTGAGTCTTTGACATGAAAACTGGTCAATTTAGATCAGCGGCCAATCGAACAGGAAATCATTACCTCAAAATTTAGCTTAAATAATCACAAGAAATAATTCTACGGTGTTACACTATATACATTTAACATGTACATTAACACAAATTTTCTTTTGCTTAAGTGGTATAAGTTCACATTTAAAACACAGCAATCCTTTACCTTTTCTGCCAATGCTTTTTGCTATCATCAATATCAAGTTGCATTGTCAAATTTATCTTCATAAAAGGAAAAATATTGCTGATTAAGCAGAGAAAATCCAAGCAAAATGACACCTTTTATTGGCTAACTAAAATGATTACAATATGCAAGCTTTCAAGGCAACTCAGGCCCCTTCTTCAGGCAAGATGTAATGCAGAAACTGAAGTTCCCTGTGTTTATATCCACACACTAGGACAAGAAACAACATTGGTAAATCTTTAAATGAAAAATCTTAAATGTAAAAAATTAATAGATTCATTCGGGCTAAGATTAATTTAACAAGAGAGAGAAGAACAATGTATGGGCAAGATCTTTGGATAAAGAACAAATGATTAAGCAAAAATGTACAGTATTGGTATAAAACTTTAATTGTGTTAATTCCAAAATCAAAGTCAAAACCTAACTTGACAGACACTGCACATGCTGAACTCCATATCTGAAAAAATGTGACAAATGACTATAGGTCACAGTGTAAAAACTGTACAGTTTAGAAGACTGCAGTCAACCTGAAATCATCCTTGCAGGGCACTAAAACTCACAAATGAAAAGGAAAATCAAAACAACAACAGCTAGGATAAGGACTATGATATGGGTTTACTCATTTGATCAATAAAACAGATTTTATATAGAGTTATTATACTCTCAAATCATTGCAGTGAACAGTAACATTGTTGTGTATTGATTAGCACACAGATCTATAATATAATGACCCAATAAACCTATATGAAGACTAAATAAATATAAGTCAATTTTAACACCTATGTTTTCATAAGACATCAAACAATAACTTGCATCACGATTGGCAAATGTCTGCTAAAACAACACGGCTGAGCACCGTAGCTGGAGACTGAGTTGTGAATTTTTACAGAATTGCAGCAAATAAATAAAGCTATATGTATGCAATTTAAAGATTTTCCTCTTAAAACAGAATAACTGTCATCTAGCATTTTGTTTATTTAGCCACAAAAGTAGACAGTGTGCTTAATTAGTTATATCTTACATATGTAGCAGAGCTTTGTGAAGGTTTCTATATACTGTAGGTTCTTGGTATAGGATTGCTGTCTCTCTGCCTCTAACATGAGTGTTAATACTTCCGGCTGAGATAACTGTCATTGACTCTGTTATCATATGAGATCATATAACACAATTAAACAATTAATATCAATCATAATATTAACAAAATAGATTCCAGAAAACAGCTGATGGTTGCTAAATAAATTGTCAGTTATATTAAACATGTCTGTTGCATGTCTACTTCATACTGTAGAAATCTTTATCACCTTTTCCTGTTAATGTAAACAAGTTGTTTACCATTAAAAAACTGATCCAATATTGTGAATGTATTCTTTATATTACTACCACTTGTAATAACAATAATAATTATAATAAATAACCAGCCAATCGGTTGATTAATGGCAGAATAAATAATAAGCAACTTAATATCTACCAAGTCTATTAGTGTAACTATTATCTGTGATTTGATTAATGAAAACATTAATAAGTAAGCAATTATGCAATTATAACTGAATGACAGCAGTGCAGTTCTGATTGCTGCTATTAAAGTACATGTGGCCAAACCCAAAAAATGCCAAAGAGACCACAAATATAAAGAAATGGGTTTATTATAATAAAAAGAAAATAATACAAGCTGATACAGGGTCCAGGGTAAAAGAACAAAAATAAGTTAAAAAATAATAACTATTTCCCTTCTGCTTTTGTCTAATCCTTTCTTTCTTTCTTTCTTTCTTTTGCCAGGTAAAATGTCATCCACTCTTCTCACAACTTCAAGTTCAGCCAAGTCAGCAAGCTTTCATGGTGACAGAAATTTACGTGGCTCATCCTGACCAAACTTGCCCTATAGCAGCCTCAAGTACCCCTGCCTTTCCTGGCTGCCACCATTTCAGCAAGGGATCCAGCAACAATCATCCATCAATGTCCATTGTACTCAGGAAAAAAGGAGATACATTTTCGATAAAAAGTCTAACTTCACAGCGTACAACATGCATGCTTCCCATCCTCCCCCAGTCTCTTGAGCTTACACTTGTAAAATGCCTAATATTGGAATACATACACCGCATTGCACCCCATCAAAGGTGCTCTATTGTCACTGACAATCACAATACAGTATTTCCAGTGCAGATGCCACTAGAGCATATTACAGTCTGACTATCTGTAGTAGTGTCATAGCAATTGCAGTTCCTGTCTGGCCTCCTTCTGCATTTGATATATAAGGAAACCTTACATCTGCATGGAGCATACTGAACCTGGCCTTGATCTCAGTGTCTTTTGGAAATGCATCATGTTTAAAAAAGCCTCTTCTAGAAACAAGTAATAAAATGGTGCAGTGCTTTGTGTGGCTGCCTGCCATGACTGTTTTGATCTTTCTATACAAAAGATGAATTACGACAAGGTAGGAGCCATCATGCTCTAAAGCATTCTCCACCCTATCCCCAACTTTTTCACTTTTTTGCTTAAGTTCACTTCATGTTGCCTTTATTTGTTAATTATTTTCCAACGAATCTTCCTAAAATTTAAACATAAAAAGACAGAGCCTGTAATAAAGCAGGTAAGAACATGGCCAGATGGAGCTATTGAAGCCCTGCAGGACTGTTTTGAGTGCACAGAATGGAGTGTCTTCAGAGAAACAGCGACCACTGACCATCACATTGACATTAATGAATATGCCGAAGCAGTGACGGGATACATTGACAAATGCATTGGAGATGTCACCGTCATCAAATCTGTCTCAACACGCGCTAACCAGAAGCCATGGTTCACAGCAGAAGTTCACAAGCTGCTAAAAACAAGGGATGCTGCCTACAAAGCCAACGACGAAGTGGCACTCAGAGTAGCCAGAACCAACCTGTCCCGAGGCATCAAGCTAGCAAAGCAGGAGTACTCAAAGAAAATTAGTGATCACTTCGCCTGCTCAAGAGATTCTCGGCAAATGTGGCAGGGCATCCAAACCATCACGGATTATAAGGCCACACCGCGTATGTGTGTTAACGACCCAGACGCTCTTAACACCTTCTATGCCAGGTTTGAGACACAAAACAACAAACCAGCATGGAAGACCACCCCCTCGCCAGACAATCAAGTCCTGTCCCTGTCTGCAGCTAGTGTGAGAAGGACTCTCACCAAGGTCAACCCACACAAAGCGGCTGGACCAGATAACATACCTGGACGTGTGCTCAGAGTCTGTGCTGACCAGCTGACTGATGTCCTAGTGGACATCTTCAACATCTCCCTGAGCCAAGCTGTTGTGCCACAATGTTTTAAAAATACCATCATCAGACCTGTCCCAAAGACAGCCACAGCTTCGGAACTCAATGACTACCGCCCAGTGGCACTTACTTCAATCATTATGAAGTGCTTTGAGCGGTTAGTCTTGAGTCACATAAAGAACCAGCTGCCCCCCAAACTGGACCCTTCACAGTTTGCATATCAATCAAACCGATCAACTGACGATGCAATTTCAATGGCACTCCATCTGACTCTGTCACACCTGGATCACCGCAATGCACATGTAAGAATGCTGTTCATTGACTTCAGCTCAGCATTCAATACTATCATCCCCAGGCAGCTGATCAGTAAGCTGAATCTGCTTGGACTTAACACCTCCACCTGCAACTGGATTCTGGACTTTCTCACTGGAAGACCCCAAACAGTACAGATTGGGAATTTAAGATCTAACACCATCACACTGAGCACAGGTGCCCCCCAGGGTTGTGTGCTGAGCCCGCTACTCTTCACGCTGCTGACCCATGATTGCACTTCCAACTCTGACACAAACCACATTATCAAGTTCGCCGATGATACTACAGTAGTGGGACTCATCGAGAACGACGATGATGCGGCGTACAGAGAAGAGGTGGAACGGCTGGCACTTTGGTGCAAAGACAATAATCTGTCTCTTAATGTTGAAAAGACAAAAGAGTTGATTGTTGACTTCAGGAAGACCAAGGCTGACCATCTTCCACTGAGCACTGATGGCATCACAGTAGACAGAGTGAAGAGCACCAAGTTTCTCAGTGTTCACATCACAGAGGACCTGTCCTGGACCAAAACACCACCTATCTTACAAAAAGAGCCCAGCAGCGTCTCTACTTCCTGCGACGACTGAAGAAGGTGCACCTCCCCAAATCCATACTTACCACCTTCTACAGAGGCACCATAGAGAGCGTCCTGACCATCTGCATCACAGTCTGGTATGGAAACTGCCATGCCTCCGACCGCAAAGCCCTTCAGAGGATTGTGCAGAACGCTGAGCGCATTATTGGCAGTTCACTACCCAGTCTGCAGGAGATCTACACCTCACGCTGCCTTCATAAAGTCACTAGCATCATGGCTGATCCCCACCACCCCTCCCACCAACTGTTTACTCCTCTTCCATCTGGAAGACGACTCTGCAGCATCAGGAGCAGGTCTGCTAGATTGTGCAATAGTTTCTTTCCTCAGACAGTCCGGCTCCTAAACACCATGCTGCCCTCCTCCACACTGGACTCTTTGCTCCTTACCCTCTCTGGATTACATAGCACTACATAACACAGTATATTTCTTTTTATTATAGTTATATATATATATATATATATATATATATATATATATATATATATATATATATATATATATATATATCTTGTGTATTGCACCTTTTGACTCTGGAGGACGATATTTCGTCCTACTGTGTACTGCAAGTATATTGTTAGGATGACAATAAAGCTCTACTTGACTTGACTTGACTAATTATTGCTATCTATTAGGTATGCTGACAATTATGGCATCCTCCTGAAGACTAATAAAAGACTCTACTCAGTCCTCAGCTCCTTGATAACACATTGAAAGAGCTTATACTTTTTCTGTTGTGTTCTGTATTTTTCTTTGTTTAGCTTTTATGTGTAGTGTTCTGGTTTTGGATTTGGTATTGAATTTTGGACTTGTGCATAGGATTTGATTTAACATTTCATAAGTCACCAGTAAAAGTTCTCTCATTTATTAGTTGATGCTTGTCACATCATCAACCATCGATTCAATATGATAAAAAGAAACAAAAATAATAAAAAGTTGTATGCTTTTTCCACTGAACCTTGATACTGCCAGTTAAGTCATTGCTTTGCATAGTTTGACACACGGTTCCTGTGTTTGTGTAGTTTCCTCTGGGTTCTCCTGTTCAACTCTTACAAATTAAGACCTGGATTTTAAGTTACTGGGCTCTTATTTAGGGTTAAACTGGCTTATGCACCATGCCATAGAGTACATGTCATAGAGTATGACAGTTTCAATAAAAGGTGTGTAGACATTTTAAAGAAAATAGAAACCTGTGAATTTTTCTCACTTCTTGTAAAAAGTATACAAACTGGCATTACAATTTACATTAACATGTATTTGATTAGCAGAGATTTTTTATCCAAAGCAACATAATCAAATAAACATCAATCGGGGGACCATTTAGAAAAAAGTATTATAGGACAGGTTACAAAACTGATCGTCACAAGTGAAGAACTCAAAACACGTTACAAGCTAGTTATAATTCATAGTGTCACACGTGTGCGAGTAGGAGGAAGCTGAGTGGACCAAGGTAAGGTAACTACCCACAATGCCAGGGGGTGACACGGTGTACTAATCCCACTTCTGTTATCTTTGCAGGCCAGATACAGGAAAACCTAGCAGACGCGCCGACGCACCACCAATGACGTCACTTCCGGTTCTGGTGTGATGGGCAACCCCACTGCAGGCACGGATGATGTCACTTCTGGTTCCGTTGTCATGGGTGACGTCACTTCCAGTTCCGACCATGGAAGATGACACTTCCGATTTAGGCCTTCAAAGCTGCCATCATTTCATCATCACATCACTTCAATTCAGGACTCACATGAGTGCGCTATCAAAACCCATTTGCAGCCAGGGACAATACATGGGTGGTTGCCCCAAACCTTTTTGTGTGTGTTGAGGCTGTTTGTTTCACAATAGGTTATAAGAAGGCAACAGCTAATATCAGTTGGAGAAGAATTCACCATACAAGAGTCTTCAAAACTTTAAGGGACTCATTCCGCCAGCTAGGAGTTACAAATAAAAAGAGTCAGGACTGAGATATTTTTGTTAAGAGTGGGTAATTTTAGACTACTTGGGAGTTCATTTGGCACTTTTTTTAGTATTTTCTACTTTTCTTTTCTAGCAGTAGTTAATTTTTATCATTATGGGAATTTATTTTCACATCTTCATTTTAATTTATACAGGTAGCATTATTTTGTATTTTTCATGTATCCTGTTGGTTAGCTTGTTGTCAACTACACTCCTTTATTGCTAATGCATGATGCTGGGAAATCACAACACAAGATGTTATCATCGTGATAGTATTTCAAAATGGTCACACTATAGAAAGTATTTAGTATTTTGGATTAGCTGGAAAATCTTTACACAGTGCCTTTTGTGATAGTATCCTTTGATTTTCAGACTTCCAACTTTACATTTACATAAGATTTTTGATTACTGTTTTTATGTTGCTTTGAATTTTTCCCATTCATCTCATCATCCATTTACTTTTTCCTGCCATTTCCTTTAAGGATTGTGCATAGAGTGAGCATTGTTTCAGTGTGTGCACAACATGGTAATCAAAACCCTTGATGATAATGCATGTACTTACTCGAAACGCACTTTCAAAAATTTGTATTACTTTTAATTCCTCATCATCATGTCATTAGATCTCAGCCCAAAGTTTAAAAATGTACTTTCTCCAGTTTCCTCTGACCATGTTTTTTTTTTGTTTTTATTTTGCGTTCATGTGCAAGTTCCTTCCATTTATAAACCTTAGGAATAGTGTTCTTGGTGTCACTTTAGGTTTCTTTCCTTCTCATGTGCCCTCAAGTACTTTTCTCAGCAAAAGGCACACTGAACAACAGCAAAAAAGAAAATGCACTAATCTTGAGGCATTAGGTGAACAAGACAATGCTGATGTAATGCAGTGTAAAGAAAATAACATGAAACAGCTAAATGGGAAAAGAAAAAAATTGCTTGTACATTAAGGATAAAAACAGTGTGACACCAAGGGGCCCAGAAGACATCAAAGAGAGATGAACGGAATATATTGAGGACCTCTAAGAAGAAAGGAAAGCCTATAACAGACACCTGTGAACTGAAAAAGGCACTGACGTTAAAAAAAAAATCTTATCCATGCATACTATAGTATAAACTGATGAAACACACAGAAATAAAAATATTAATGGGTAAAGGTAGGAGTAGATCATGTCCTAGCAGAACTCAGTGTAACTTGGAGGTAAACACAGAGCACAGCTTGTAGAACTATGCAGAAAATTCTCCAAGAGAAGGAACTAACTCAACAACAGTGAAACTAAAAAGATGGCAAATGTGAAAAAATATGCAAATCACAGAATAATAGGTTTAATTTCACAAAATCTAAATTTAGTAGAATGCAAATGCTTCAAAATGCAGCATGAAATAAACAATAGCATGCCAGTCAATCAGTCTTTATTTTATCTTACTATGGCAAATGCATGACTGCAAGAATTGTAATCTACTGTATAATAAAAGGCAAGAATCGAACACAGAATGGTGTTGCCAGCCTATTTTCCTTTCAGTTTCTTCACTAAAGTGTAGAACATACAAATTGCACATAGAATTTGTTCAGTTTTGGAAGTTAACCAAGACCTATGAAGTTTTGAGGCTGCAGTGCTTGATGACATCCCATATTGTTTCCTATATGTCACTGGAGGGAATAACAATCCCTCTCTCTCCCTCTCGAGCTGTCCACCCTGATAAAACCAGAGGTGGGACAAGCTGGCAGTTTCACCTCATAACTGAAGGAAACCTCTGTCAGACAGTGGAAGATATGGCCATTTAGCGTGAACAGTGTCCCTCTGTCTCTCTCTACTGCTCATGTGTTTGCTGCTGGCAATTTATTCATTCATTTTGTAAACCCATTAATTCCCATACAGGGTTATACGGACAATTAACAACATTGCTGAAACCACACTAAATTAATTACACATTAGTATATAAATCCACAAATCTGTCTAGCTTAAGTTTAGCAAGACTAACTGTTAAAGATGTCCTGTATAACCCTGTTTAATGTACTATACTTAATATTTAGTTTATATTTACAATTTAGTCTCTGAAAGTACACTAATATATATACTCACTGTGTAAAATATGAGAAACACTATACTAATACTGGCTACAGCCTTTTATTGTTCTCAAAACAGCCTCAGTTCTTAGTGGAATGGATTCCACAAGATGCTGGAAACATTCCACTAAGATTCTGCTTCATGTTGACATGGTTGCATAGACTTGTGAGCTGCACGTTTATGCTGTAGATCTTCCATTCTACCACATTAGATTCAGATCCTTGTGAATGTGAAGGCCACTAAAGAATACGTAACTTATTGCAATGATCATGAAACCAGTTTGAGACGATCATTGAGATCACATTTTTTCCCATTCTGGTTTTTGATGTGAACAGTAACTAAAGTTGTTCTGCATCTGCATTTGTTTGCATTGTGCTACTGCCTCATGATTGGCTGATTATATATTTGCATTGATATTGAGGTGTACAGATTTTGCTAATAATTTGCTTACTTTTGAGTATAATTCAGTTCATTCTTATATATAACAGTTCACTAAGCTCTGTTTAAGAACACTTATACAGATTAATGCTTCAAAATGGCAACAATAAAGCACATAATTACACATTTACATTTCTAAACAAACATCCATCCATTTTCCAACCCGTTGAATCCGAACACAGGGGTCTGCTGGAGCCAATCCCAGCTCACATAGGGCACAAGGCAGAAACCAATCCCGGGCAGGGTGCAGGACACACACAAACACACCAAGCACACACTAGGGCCAATTTACAATCGCCAATCCACCTAACCTGCATGTCTTTGGACTGTGGGAGGAAAACCGGCGTACCCGGAGGAAACCCACGCAGGGAGGACCCGGGAAGCAAACCCAGGTCTCCTAACTGTGAGGCAGCAGCACTACCACTGCGTCACCGTGCCACTCTCTTAAACAAACATATTAAAGAAAATAAAAATACAAAGTACAAAGTACATATGGGGCGGCACAGTGGCACAGTGGTAGCGCTGCTGCCTCGCAGTTAGGAGACCCGGGTTCGCTTCCCGGGTCCTCCCTGCGTGGAGTTTGCATGTTCTCCCCGTGTCTGCGTGGGTTTCCTCCAGGCGCTCCAGTTTCCTCCCACAATCCAAAGACATGCGGGTTAGGTGGATTGGCGACTCTAAATTGGCCCTAGTGTGTACTTGGTGTGTGGGTGTGTTTGTGTGTGTCCTGCGGTGGGTTGGCACCCTGCCCAGGATTGGTTCCTGCCTTGTGCCCTGTGTTGGCTGGGATTGGCTCCAGCACAGCACCCTGTATTCGGATTCAGCGGGTTAGAAAATGGATGGATGGAAGTACATATGCTTGGCTAATATCCACCCATTGACCCATTTTAACCTGATTTGAATTATACACTTAGAGTGGACTTCAGCCTATCCTAGCAGCATCAAACACAAATTAGGAACCAAAAGTAGACGAGGCATCAAACCACTATAGGAAACACTCACAGATAACAGCAGAACTGGATTTTAACATTTTTGAATTGCCAGGTGACCTGACACATACATCTCTGGCATGTGAAAAAGAAATACAAAGTATCCAGAAAGAAATACAACAAGGACAATGCGAGAACATACAAACTCCTACAGACAATGAAATGGGTCTGGAGTCAAGCAAAAGCACAGCAAGCATGAAGTTGAATAATTAAAATAAAATCATACTTCCATTTGCATTTACTGTATAAAGTATAAAAAGAACCACTAGCAAAATAAGTGACCAATATTAGAATCTGTGTAGGAGATGAACAAGCACCTTCAATGAATGTAGTTCAGTGCCTTAGCCAATCTTCCACACTGACTGTATTCATGCATTCCAGTCTGGAGAGTAACTGGGAATGATTGCTGGACACAACGCTTTGCCTATACACAGCAAGCACTGGACAGTCATGAGCTAACTGGCCACTTACAATCACATACAATTGTGGTACTAAATTATGTCCATCCACAAAACAGCTGAAGCATTTTCAAAGCAATATAGTTTCACATGCTTTTGCATGCTTGGTTATGTTTACCAAATCAACACTAAAAGAAGACAGACAGACAGACAGACAGACAGACAGATAGAAGATAGATAGATAGATAGATAGATAGATAGATAGATAGAGTTTTCATGGACTTGACTAAACTCTTAAAGTTGGAAATTAATAAATGTCTTGCAGAAATAAGTTATTATTTTATGTAACTTTCATTCACTTTATACATCACCTTCACTTATTTTCTTAATAACTTGCCAGACCAGGATATTGCTTGATTAATGTTAGTCTACTTTTAATTAAGCTAAAGGAGTCACTGATACTGAAACCTAGACACTTTAAAATTTTGAATTTGTAGCTAAGAATTATAAAGGGCTGCATGAATTTAATAAGCATGTGTGTGTAGGAGGATGTAATTTTTGACTTGCCCAGCTGATTCTTTTTAGTAGGTTGATATAGCATTTGTACAAATAGATCTCTTTCTGTTTGTTACAACAAAATATTCATCCATTTCTTGATGCAATATCATTTACAGTACTGGGTGCAAAGCCCAGAAACCAGCATTGGACAAGATGCCAGACCATGGCAAGACATACACCCATACAGGTCTAGTAGTCATAGTAGTCATAGCTAGCTTGCGTAACACACATTTGCTTAAGTTTTGTAAGGAAAAGTGGAACAACTTTAGGCATGTATTGGAAGAATATCCACACCCCACAAAGCTAGAAATGAGACTGGAAATTGAACCTACAGTCCTGGAGCTACCCGGCAGACAATTAACCACTGCACCAGCATAATACTGCATAATAATAATAATCCTCATCTTTACACACTGATTTTGTTGTGGCAGTTGCATACGAACAGACCTCAATAGATATAATAAGTTTATCAGGAAGACAAGCTCTGTTCTGGACACACGCTTGGACTCTAAAAGGGCAGCAGCAGACAATAAAGATGTTGACTAACAAGCTAGCTATCATAAACAATGTCTGATAACCTCTGCATGACACCCTAGTCAACCTGCAGAGCCAAGAATTCTAATTCTTTGTCTGTGATTCAAGAAGAGCTACCAATAGTCTTCTTTACTTGCAGCCTTTAGATATTACAAAATAACCGCTCACTAGATTTAGTTATGTCAATTTTAATTAGACTGTATGCATTATCTATCTATCTATAGTATATTATTTAAAATAAGATTGGCATATATAACCTTTACTGTAGAGAAACATATTAAAGAGTAAACCATTACTTAATTTTAAATTGCTTCAGTTGTTTATTCTACCTTAAAAATATTTTTGCACCTGTAATTATGTAAATGTTTAATCTTTGATAACAAGAATGATCCCATTCATCCTTAATGAATATTTTATGGTAAATTTCCAATTTATAAACAATATTACTGAAAAATTAAACGCAAAGCCATCCTAAAAATTCCTCTTGGTAAATTTTCTGCAAAAAAAATATTTTTCCTAAAGATCAGCAAAATTGAGCATGAAAATAAGGAAGAAAAAAAAATCCTAGTCATGAAGGCAGCATGGTCTAGTAGCTAAACACAAGGTCAATGGTTATTTCAACACCAATATATCCTCTGTGACCCTAAACGCATCACTTAAACTGCCACAGCTTCGAATGTGTTGGCTGTGTATGCATGCGACAGGAGTGGACTTCATTGTGGTGCAATGTTATGCAGGTTTTGACAATATCTAACATACAGTCAAAAAAGAATAAGTTATTTTTTAATTATTTGACAATATAATGCTGGTATGTGCATTTAGACTATTGGTAGTAGGATTGGATTGTAACGCTTGCCTTTTAAACTGCCTACTTGTTGTGCAAGCTGTGAAAGGTTCATCTTCCATTATCAACCCCATTTGGTCTAATTAAGAGTTGACTACCCCAGAAGCACTGCAGTGAAGGCAGAAGCAAAGTCTGGAGTGGGTTTGCATCCATTATAAGCCACACTCATTTCCACTGGGGTCAATTTAATGTCATCAGTTAACATAAACAGCCTGTCTTGGGAAGAAAAAGTTACATGCACACTCTTAAAAATAGCGGTTCTGTAATAGCACTTTACTGGGTTGTTGGGTTTTTAGTTGAAACAATGCTTGATAATGCACCATTTCATTCTGTGAAGGGTTCTTGACAAATGAAATTGTTTGTTTAGGCTTTGAAAAGGTTCCTAATATGTGGACATAACAGAAATTCATCCATTTTCCAATCCGTTGAATCTGAACACAGGGTCACGGGGGTCTTCTGGAGCCAATCCCAGCCAACACAGGGTGCAAGGCTGGAACCAATCCTGGGCAGGGTGCCAACCCACCGCAGTACACACACACCCACACACCAAGCACACACTAGGGACAATTTAGAATCGCCAGTCCACCTAACCTGCATGTCTTCGGACTGTGGGAGGAAACCGGAGTACCCAGAGGAAACCCACGCAGACACAGGGAGAACAGGCAAACTCCACACAGGGAGGACCCGGGTAGTGAACCCGGGTCTCCTAACAGCGAGGCAGCAGTGCTACCACTGCGCCACTGTGCCATCCTCATAACAGAAATGTTTAATGTATAGCAGACTACCAGGCAGGATACTGGCAGATTAAGAAAACCCACATTTAGCCCTTGTTACTGTATGCATCAAGTGTCTCTTTATAATCAGGAACCCACTGGTATTTCACAAATCTTGTTATCTATTCTTTGTTACTTATGGAACCTGTTAGGGACCTAAATAAAGGTTACTCCTGGAACCTTCATATGGATGGTTCTTCTGGGAACCAATAATGATTACACTATGTCATTGCTCTGAAGTTAACCAGTTTGGCACTTGAGACTGAGGTGGGCTTTGAGTTCAGGACATTGGCACTTTGAGGCAACACAGCAACCATTGGGTCATTGAGCTGCCCTCTATGAAAAGTACTATATAAAGTAAACACTAAAGTAAAAATTATTCTCAGCAGACCTATGACAAACTGGTTTACTATGTAGATTCTACTTTACACAGCCACTATATATAAAAACAGAGTAGATTTGTTTTTCAAGTTAACTCGTAATAAACTTTTCTATGTTTCCTTTCGCTGGAAAGGGGTGTGTGGCACTCCTGATATCTATGCAAAAGGACGAAGGTCCAAGTGTTTAGAGTCCTGGTACTTCCTGTCTTGCTATAAGGTTGCAAGACATGGATGCTATCCAGTGACCTGAGACGAAGACTGGACTCCTTTGGTACTGTGTCTCTCTGGAAAATCCTTGGGTACCGTTGGTTTGACTTGTGTTGTGTTGAATGAGCAGTTCTTCATGGAGTCCCGAATGAGGCACATTTACCTGCATTGTGAAGGAGTGTCAGTTACGGCACTATGGCCATGTGGCTCGTTTTCCCGTGGGTGATCCAGCTCATAAGATCCTCATTGTTGGGGACCCGAGTAGCTGGACCAGGCCAAGGGGTCGCCCACGTAACACCTGGCTGCAGCAGATAGAAGGTCATTTCTGGAGGGTGGGACTGGACCGCGTGTCTGCCTTGGGGGTTGCCAACCGGGATCTCGAGTTGTTTCGTCGTCTAGCGGGTGCGGCAACGCGCTGTACCAGTGCATGCTCCCCAACTTGACTTGATCTGATTATATTTTTCCTATCTTTCATGAATGTTATTTTCCATCCAAGTCTGTAATTTTTATTTATAAGCTTATTAGCTTTCATTTTATGTGCCAATTTGTATAGTGATCTTTTCCACAAGCCTTTAAATACACTGAGCAAACTGAATCACACATATAGGTAGAAAATTATACAACAGTCTTTACAAATAAAAATATTAAAAGAGTTTTCACTGTGGCAAGAATAGAACTATACACCTGAAAGATATCACCACATAGCATAAATGTTGTTTTTATATCTTTTCAGTTTTCTGAAACAGCTTTATCCAGCTGAGGATAATGGAGAGTCTGAACTTTTTAAGGCAACACTGGATATAAAGAAAGAATGAGGCAAGGATGGAGCGCCTATCCACCACAAAGAACACACAGATACTTACCACACTAACTCAAACCTGGGAAATATTCAGTCAGAAATTAACCTACTTTGTCTTGAACTGGGGTAAAACCAAATACTTGGATGAAACCTACATGCACACAAGCAGAACATGCAGTCTTCACAGAAAAGCCACTAGAGCAAGAATTTGAATCAGACTTAAAGTGAGCTAAAACCCTGTCATGCAGCAAGTGTGAATATTAAAAAAAAATATATATATATCACTTCGTGCACCCTGCTCAGGATTGGTTCCTGCCTTGTGCCCTGTGTTGACTGGGATTGGCTCAGCCGACCCCGTGACCCTGTATTTGGATTCAGCGGGTTAGAAAATGGATGGATGGATATATCACTTCGACCCACAACACATACTCTGATTGAACTACTTCATCATCCACATAATTTGATTTCTTAAATTTTAAAGCAATTGTAATTACTAAAAATCATTTGAAAAATAAACACATTGTCTAACATTCATAGACATATAAAAGTAACATAGGGCAATTAAGCACATTACATGTTCAAATTATGTAAAAAGCAATTATTATTACCTGCTGACACCTTTATCCAAGGCTAATTACAACATTTGAAAGATGCAATTCTTCACTCTGAAGTAGAGAACAGGCAGGTGAAGTGACTGGCTCATGGTCACACAGTACCAGGAGTTGAACCCGTAACTGCAGGGTTTGAAATTCAAAGCCTTAACCACCACACCACACTACACAAGCAATGCAGATTACTACTTTCAACTCGGTCTTTTACACAACTTCTTGGAGAACGCATTTTCATCCAGTAACTGAGTACACTTTGTTTAGAATTTTTTAGAATTCCTTTTACAGGCCAACGTCCATGCAGTTTGAACGGACATCTCAAATTACTGGTGTTTTAGAGGCAGCACCAAAGCTAAGCTTATAAACAACTTGCCTAAGGTAAATCCAGAATGCGGCTCCTGCTCACAGCAACTCAAAATAAAATTAAGCAAAAAGGATAGATAAAAAAGCATGCTAACTGATGAAAATGAATATATATGGTATGTGGTTAGGATATACAGTATCCAAAATAATTACTGATACAGGGCTCGTTATGCACTGACTATTCTAAGATTCATTTTGAAAAGCCTTTGTGCACAAACTGTCATAATCCATCTATGTGTCAGTGAAACCCTTTGCAAAAACAAGGAGTACATTCACAATTAGAGAATCTGATTTTGATGCTGCAATTACTACGAAATTAATGTATATATGGATATGTGTCCGTATGTGTATCCTCAAAAATGGAAATTAGTAAATATAGTATTGTACTTATAGCCTACAGTTTAGTAATGTGCATACAGTATGTGATAGATAGATAGATAGATAGATAGATAGATAGATAGATAGATAGATAGATAGATAGATAGATTATACTTTTAATGCATATTGTAATTATTCTATTTTAAAAGGTTCACTGTTGCATTGCTGTATATAGCCGCAATACGCTATAACTTTATATTCACCGTATGGCTTGATTCGTTTTGTTTAGAAGTGGAATAAAGATAAATGACAATCTATGTCTGAGAGTAAAAGAAAGTTCATTCCTGCGAGTCACTCCTATCATTTTTTTAAATCTACAAATTAACGTTAGGTAGTTTTCAGGAAGATTGTGACGATTTTGAGGAAGCCCATTATCATTGCCATACCCAGATGAAACAGGACAGATGTAGAATATATAACTGAAAACATTAAGTAATACAGAGGTTATTAAACAAATAAAACATTATTCAAAATGACGATCGGTCTTCCCTTAAATAAATATAAAGTACCATCTCGTGTCATGAATGTTCGTTATTTAAATTCTTATATGCATCAAGTGCCTTTAAAGCACCGTTGTCAAGGCTGCAAAATAAGCAAAATATTGCTCTACAAACTATAGAACAAATGTACTCTACCTAATTGGAGGCATCAGGGAACAAATATACCTTATGTTGTATAATAATAATAATAATAATAATAATAATAATAATAGTAATAATAATAATAACTTACTACAAGAGCCGGGACGCCAGCCACCACAGAGAACAGCAGAGCTGGTGGGATGGCACTTTTTTCTTCTGGTCCAGGATAGGGCTTGGTGTACGCGCTGTCATAGCAGAAAAATCCTTGGACGTGAACGTTGAAAGTGTCCGTGTACTCGAAGTAATAAGCCAGCATGACAGTCCCTGCCATTATCACCAGCTGAAAATAAAGCATGATCGTGAAAGAATAAGGTAAGAACATTTAACAATGCAATCCACACTCATCAAAAGGCACCACTGTCTGTCTCTCTCCTCCTTTTCCCTAATACGACCGGGGCTTTGCTCCCTCCTGATTCGTGCCCGTTCTGCATCCAGCTTTAGGTTAGAAAATGCAATTCCATAAGAAAAAAGGGAAGGAAAAAAAGCAGTAGGACGCGTGCGAGCCAGCGAGCGCGCGCGCACTGTACGAACGAATGGGGAGTTTTTCTGTTGTCGCTCCCAGAGCTTCTCCAGCTGAACACAGTGGGAGGATTTAAAAGCATCAGACACGCGCGTGGGGAAGAGCTGAGCGCAGAGAGTGCACTCCGCCTTCAGCAACCCTTTGATTGACGTCCGCGCGCTCCCGCCCGGCACAGATTTGTACAACCGGACAAAATATAAATTGGCCGCGTGTCTAACAAGCTCCCGGTTTGACAGATGTCGATCAGTTGCTTCAGTCTGCAATGTAGCCTAAAATTCTGGCAGCCGACATTCCTTTGACGAGGAGCGGCGAGTTTAGGTGCTTCAGGAATCCAGTGACTCGATGTATCAAGAGTTTCCCTTCGAGGACGAGCGAATCCACAGTTCGTGGGATGACTTCGACTGCTGATCTAATCCAACAAAAAGCTGTAAAGCACATAGTTACGTTTTATTAAAAATAGTTTCATAATGGCAATATGTACTGCAGATGCAGACTAATTGTAAAGTCCTATGAGAGGTGCGCGGTTTTGCTTAGCGTCTGTTGAAACGATGGGACACGGACCAGACACAACGATGTCTGTGTAATTCATCTGAAATTTTCTGTAGTAATAAAAACCTATCAATCTCATTTTTCTTTTCATTTTTAATAAACAGCCGACATTACGTAAGCGATCTGAAAAGCAACGATATAGTGAGAAAGATGCTCCTGGTCAGTTGAAAAAAAGAGGAGACACCCGCCTGCAAAAAACTGCAGCTAGCCGAACAGTAAAGTAAAGTTGATGTCTCGGGGTTTTCATACTTCTTCCTTTCAAACTTTTACAATTAATAATTGTTTAGACGTATACCTGGAAATGATCAATCTGTTACTGTATGACACATTCAACTGAATCTTCTGTGGCACTGAAGACTGATAAGAATGGGCTGGCCAGTACATTAAGAAAATGTCAGCGGCTTTCAAACGTCTCACTGAGGTCAATTTTTACAAGAGATTAAACTTTCTTTTAATTGTCAGTACTGCTACTTAACCTTAGACAATTAAAGACTTTCTGAGATCTCTAACCGCATCATATACAATATTTTTACACAGCAATGTAATGTGTGCCTTTATAAAGCATGACAGCACACTGAGCCATATAGTAATTAAATTAATTAAAAAAAGAAAGAAGGCATGATGGCACAGTGGTTAGCACTACTGACTTTGTGTTCTAACATTGTGGGTTGAAGTCCAAGCTTTGATTTAAATACAGCTTAGGCTGAAAAATAACTGTGATTTGACACAGTAGTTATAACTATGGGCATGTGCATTTGTGTACTCAGTTACAGACAAGTACCCTCTCCAATGCTGTCCCCTGTCTTATGCTTTATGGTGCCAGGAGAGACTGAAGGCTCCTGCAACAAAGTACTGTAATAACTGGGTTTAGAAACTGAATAAATGAAATCTGGGATTAAAAAGTCAAATACAAATGTTTGACAAATCAACTTCTATAGTAAGGTACACAAGGTCAGTACACACCTGTGGGGTGTTGATCAGTGACCAGATGTCTTCTGGTCAACATGGTGCAGCTGTCAATTGATCTTGCTGATTCACTCAATACAACATCTGTAACATCAAACTGTACTTATGCAGCACAACTCCTGGTTCAGGCTTTGGTCTTGTCAAGTCTGGACTCTTGCAACTATTTGCTGGTAGGACAACTGCCATGTATCACCAAGCCAAGGCTGGCACACATCATTCCTTTTTTCAGATCACTACATTGGGTCTGTATATTAATTTCAAGTCCTTGATGGTTACCTATAGAGTATTTTACGGGTCAGCACCAATATATATGGAGACACTTGTGTTGTGAGGTCCTATGCTCCTTCTCAACCACTCAGGGCTGCTGATTAACGGTGTCTAGTGATGATACTGTACCTCTGTGGGTCATCAGAATTCAATCTAGACTTCTTTAATGTGTAACTCCTAGCCGGATGAAATAGTTGTTCACCTCCATTCACAATTATGTCTCCTATAATGGGTTTAAGAAGCATTTGAAGACTCTCTTGTTTGGTGGAATTATGTCTAACTAAGCTGATTTTTACTGATAGGCTTTTGTAACATGGGTTGTTGTAACTGCCTTGTATTTTGTTCTGAGCTCTTCACTCATGGTGATCAGTTTTATAACCGTGTCTTGTAACATTTGTTCCCAAGCATTTCTTCAGTTTGATGTTTCCTTGATTATGTTGACACGTTTTGTAAGTTGCGTGGAATAAAAGCTAAGCAAATAAATGTAAATGTAATTTTGTTATATTCACAATGATAAGAGCTCCTTGCTTACAGGAGCACAAGTTCATCTTCCATTTGAGTTATGCACAGGTTTTGCACATTTTTGACAAGTCAACTTGGGTCATTTCTGGATCTTCTTGATTCATCTCATAACCTGAAGCCATGTATGTTAGGTTTATTGGCAGATTTAAGTCACTTACAATCCCAATGAGTCTAGGAGTCTCCATCTTTATTTTCTACAATAAAGCAGTGCTCTGCCCAGGACTAAATTCTACTTTGCACGCAAAGCTTCCAAGGTAGGCTCAGCAACCTTGTAATAGATAAAGCTATTTACAAAGAATGGACTGATGAATGGATAGTTCTCAGTGGCAAGTATCTTATTTTAATTTACAGTATATTTGATTGTATTGATTACAGTATATTGTTACACAATTTTGTTACTGGTATTCTAGTTTAAACTCAAGAGGACAGACAGCCCACAGAAAGGTCTGGACATCAGTTACTTTAAAAACAGGTTAACACTCAGTAATGCAGTGGGACCCCAGAGCACCCGAGAGCACACTACAGAGAATTCCTGAGCACATCAGAAAGTGTTTAGAGAGCCTAGAAATGACAGCAAAGGTGAACCTCAAGTGTGGGGTAAACATGGCCACTTCCTGCTCAGGTTTATTAAATCTACAATCAGAAGGTGAACTGGAGTAAAGGCCCATTCACAAGAAGGTAGTACATTGAAAATGGAGGTGAGAAAGGTGTGTGTAATGCTGTGCACTATGAGACTAAATGAAATTTACTGCCCTTACTTTGATAAAGAAATAATACCCACTGCATATTGTAACAAATATCCATCTATTCAATGATTTTAAATCAGTTTAACTCAGACTAGGATGAGGGCAGCAGTGTCAAGCACAAGGCATGAACTACTTCTGGACAAGATGCTGCTCCTTTACAGTAAATATTCATGGCAAACCCACTCTCAATAACAACAGGTCCACTTAGCACTGGCAACTAACAGAGGAGATGGAGAAGTCCCCTCAGAAATACAGGAACAACATACAACTTTAATAAATTCAGGTCATTGATCAGGATTAAAACTCGGAGAGTCATGTTGTGAGGGCTCACAACTGCGACACCAGGGTACACCATGTTACTTCAGCATACAGAGTCACCTAACTACACTTTTCAATACTAATACAGGAGAGAGGAGATGCAATAGATTAAAGTGTAAGCCACATTACATAGAAAGCACACTGTACTTTGCTTCCACAATAACAAAGAGAATAGATATTCTTGATTATTCCAATGACCTTTTAACAAAAACTATTTTCTTTTGACAAAAGGTACATCCAGAAGAAACACTTCTGTTTGCATAAAACTGGCATGCACAACAGATAACATGCCTGACCAATAATTCATATACAGAGCAACTGCTCCTCCTGGTTAGCAATACTTTTCATATTGTTGGTGTCCTGGAATGTTCTACACATATTCTGTAGTAGACTAGGTGTTCAATTCACATTGGCATTCCCAGGAACTGCCTGCCATGTTTGGCTAGGTATTGTCCTGTTGAGAAATGACAAAAGGTACTTCATGCAAAGGATGTCAGTGTCTGTTCAGTGTATCAAGGTGATATGAAAAACATGTAACAAAATAGCAGACCCACATTAGGTACCATTAGTAGACGGATTGGGAGAGCATAGCGGGTCATGAGGTCATTGGAAAGGGGTGTGTAGCACTCCCGATACAAATACAAAATGATGAAGTCTTTAGAGTCCTGGTGCTTCCCATCTTGCTATATGGTTGTGAGATATGGATGCTATTTCAGTGACCTGAGATGAAGACTGGACTCCTTCAGTACTGTGACTCTTGGAGAATCCTTGGCTACCGCTGGTTTGACTTTGTGCGAATGAGCGGTTGCTCATGGAGTCCCGATTGAGGCACATTACCTTTATTGTGAGGGAGGCGTCAGTTATGGCACTGCGGCCATGTGGCTTGATTCCCTGAGGGTGATCTGGCTTGTGGGATCCTCATTACTGAGGATGCAAGTGGCTGGACAAGGCCAAGGGGCGCTCATGTGACACCTGGCTGAGACAGAAAGATGGTCATTTCCGAAGGGTGGGACTATAGCCGTGTCTGCCTGGGGGTTACCAACCAGGATTCAGCTCTGTTTTGTCATGTGGAGGTGTGGCAACATGCTGTACCAGTGCATGCTCCCAACCTGACCTGACCTGATTAGGTACCTGTGGTTTTGATGGTGTTGTATGGGCATTAGGATGCACACTGTAAATTGACTGTAACCTTTCTGATTCATGGGTTCATGAACTGAGCCATTAGCAGATCTTTAGATGGAGGAAAGCAATGATACAGGCACTTTGAAGACCTAGTTCCATGACTTGCTAGTTATGGTGTTTACCTGAACTTACTTTATCTTTCCTTACAAGTGTAAAATTCCTCCTGACACCAGAAACATCCCACTGTCCTATTTTAACACCAAACAAGTCCTGCAGTAAGTTGAAGCAGGTAGACCAACAAATTTCAGAAAGACAAGAAGACAAAAATCATCCAATATCAAACTGACTTACTCATACCAATGTGTAGAACACTGTTAAGGAACTGTTGGTGTGCAGCTGCATCAAAAAAATCCCAAGGTGATTATGATCTGACCCTGTTATTACCTTTTTATGGTAAAACTGATGTGAGGTCCTCTAGTGCAAGTTGTAAGTGTAGCGGCTATTCAAGTATCATATTACTTAAGATGCCAGACTGACAAGATGGCAGTAAGGAGTCTTAAGAAGAAAATACTGGTATTCTAGTTTAAACTCAAGAGGACAGACAGCCCACAGAAAGGTCTGGACATCAGTTACTTTAAAAACAGGTTAACACTCAGTAATGCAGTGGGACCCCAGAGCACCCGAGAGCACACTACAGAGAATTCCTGAGCACATCAGAAAGTGTTTAGAGAGCCTAGAAATGACAGCAAAGGTGAACCTCAAGTGTGGGGTAAACATGGCCACTTCCTGCTCAGGTTTATTAAATCTACAATCAGAAGGTGAACTGGAGTAAAGGCCCATTCACAAGAAGGTAGTACATTGAAAATGGAGGTGAGAAAGGTGTGTGTAATGCTGTGCACTATGAGACTAAATGAAATTTACTGCCCTTACTTTGATAATTTTCATTCTGTTTTTTGTTGGCAGCATGAAATACATTCTGTTAAAACTCTATTAGCTCCATGTCAGTACAATTTTTGTTACAGATAAAACTAAAGCTTTCACAAAATTTATTATCATTGTAATTTACGTACTATAATTTACATTAATTTTGATATTGGGCGATATGGCCCAAATTAAAACCCTTATGACTTCTATCTTTTTCCAAAAAATAAGGGAGGTCTTTCTAATCACTGCTGTTGTTCTAATGCAGAATTGAAAAGAGACTAGAGTTTAAATCCTGTGCCCAGTTGTTGTTTGCATTGTTTCCACAATTTAGTTTATTGGTCGTGAATAAGGCAAATAACATCAGTTAATAGAGTGTGGTTTGTGTCTGCCAGTGAATGGCACAAATGCCTTAATGAAGATTTTGCTCTCTTAGCTGCACTTGACTGCTCTATTTTAGTGTTTATCACACACATCCATACTTGTGTCTATGAAAGGATGTCATTACCATACAATGCATGTTTTGAAAACACAAAATGTTTCTATATAGTTGACAGCGTTTTACAAAAATGAAATATTTTTCCACTGCTCATGATATGCTATCAGTATGATTCCACTATTTGCAATGGCACACACTCAGAGTTGCTTGCCTTTTACCTTCTTTCTATATATCTGCTATAAATGCATGTATTTGTGAATATAATTCAAATATAGTAAAAATCATTTTATTATTTGCCTATAAGTATGTAACTGTTTTTCAGCTGCAATTCTGAATAGTTAAATTCAAATAATTTGTTTATTTTTTACATCATAAATCTTCAAATATATATAGAGTGGTCCAGATCTAATTATGCAGATCCAGATCGTGTGGATGACTTTGATTTATGCAGAGTCGATTCCAGTTCAGTATGAAGACGATTCTTCATGTCATCAGTTCGCTCACATCTTGATGGTCCGAGATTTTTTGGGTGATTTTCTATGTAATAAACTTAATAAGTTATAACGAAACTCATGGTACCATAAGAATATTTTGTTATAATGGAAATTTCATTATAATGAATATGGGGAAAATATGCATACTACTGTATTATGACCGGGGTTGCCATCTCTAACGGTAGCACCGCAAGGACAGCTCCGCAATTGCTCTGCTGCATCTGGTAAGTAATAAACAAAAGGCAAAGTAATTTGTTGTCCTCTGCAGTATCAGGCTTACTGCATAATATGCTTGTCGCACAATGTTTAGAACATCTAACATTGGGCTTTCAAGTGTTCTTCCTCGCACTCTCCTGATCTCTCATATCTAGACTGATTCTGTAACAACAGTAATCCCAAGCCGCTGGTGTTCATCTAATCTAAAGATGGACAATTTCCTGTGTTGCTGCTCCTAATAGCTCCTTATTTTGAATGAAGTATTGAGACTGTACCTGCCTTCTCTATACAATAATACAGTACCTGTACTCATCGTCCTATCTGTTGTGCAACTCTGACCCAAGCTTGACAATACCTGTATGAAAAAAGCATCACTTCTTAAACTGCAAAAATAATTTTATTTGAAAACAAGACATTAGATGTAACTTCTTTCTTAATAGAAATACAAGTATGAAACTACAGACTGAAAACAAGACTTTAGATGAAGATGAAGTCACAATTCTGAATGCTTTCGCCACACCATTTTTCTTCATTCTGGAATCAACTTTTTCTGGGATTGTAATTTTTCTTTCACCATAAACTGACTTTCTTTCTCACTTTTTTGTTCATCTCAAAGAAAACTTTGAGTAGTGCTATGAAACTTGAACATTACATTATCTGCCCATGACACAACTACACATGCAGAGGCTAGGTGGAATACTGACTCTAAATTCAGCTGTCTGTATGATGTCATGCCTACATTCTCACCAAGACTAAAAGATTGGTTTGTAAATATATACATTGGTTCAGATATACAGTATACAGTATATCGGTTCAGATACATTGGTTGAATATATACATTGGTTTTAATACATCCATTCAGATATATATTTCGGTTCAGATATATACATTGGTTTAGATACATTGGTTGAAATATATATAAATTGGTTTGCATAGATCCGTTCTGATATATATACATTGGTTGATATACATTGGTTTAAATATATATATTGGTTAAAATAGATTGGTTTAGATATATACAGTGGTGTGAAAAACTATTTGCCCCTTCCTGATTTCTTATTCTTTTGCATGTTTGTCACACAAAATGTTTCTGATCATCAAACACATTTAACCATTAGTCAAATATAACACAAGTAAACACAAAATGCAGTTTTCAATGATGGTTTTATTATTTAGGGAGAAAAAAAATCCAAACCTACATGGCCCTGTGTGAAAAAGTAATTGCCCCCTGAACCTAATAACTGGTTGGGCCACCCTTAGCAGCAATAACTGCAATCAAGCGTTTGCGATAACTTGCAATGAGTCTTTACAGCGCTCTGGAGGAATTTTGGCCCGCTCATCTTTGCAGAATTGTTGTAATTCAGCTTTATTTGAGGGTTTTCTAGCATGAACCGCGTTTTTAAGGTTATGCCATAGCATCTCAATTGGATTCAGGTCAGGACTTTGACTAGGCCACTCCAAAGTCTTCATTTTGTTTTTCTTCAGCCATTCAGAGGTGCATTTGCTGGTGTGTTTTGGGTCATTGTCCTGTTGCAGCACCCAAGATCGCTTCAGCTTGAGTTGACGAACAGATGGCCGGACATTCTCCTTCAGGATTTTTTGGTAGACAGTAGAATTCATGGTTCCATCTATCACAGCAAGCCTTCCAGGTCCTGAAGCAGCAAAACAACCCCAGACCATCACACTACCACCACCATATTTTACTGTTGGTATGATGTTCTTTTTCTGAAATGCTGTGTTCCTTTTACGCCAGATGTAACGGGACATTTGCCTTCCAAAAGTTCAACTTTTGTCTCATCAGTCCACAAGGTATTTTCCCAAAAGTCTTGGCAATCATTGAGATGTTTCTTAGCAAAATTCAGACGAGCCCTAATGTTCTTTTTGCTTAACAGTGGTTTGTGTCTTGGAAATCTGCCATGCAGGCCGTTTTTGCCCAGTCTCTTTCTTATGGTGGAGTCGTGAACACTGACCTTAATTGAGGCAAGTGAGGCCTGCAGTTCTTTAGACGTTGTCCTGGGGTCTTTTGTGACCTCTCGGATGAGTCGTCTCTGCGCTCTTGGGGTAATTTTGGTCGGCTGGCCACTCCTGGGAAGGTTCACCACTGTTCCATGTTTTTCCATTTGTGGATAATGGCTCTCACTGTGGTTCGCTGGAGTCCCAAAGCTTTAGAAATGGCTTTACAACCTTTACCAGACTGATAGATCTTAAATTACTTCTGTTCTCATTTGTTCCTGAATTTCTTTGGATCTTGGCATGATGTCTAGCTTTTGAGGTGCTTTTGGTCTACTTCTCTGTGTCAGGCAGCTCCTATTTAAGTGATTTCCTGATTGAAACAGGTGTGGCAGTAATCAGGCCTGGGGTGGCTACGGAAATTGAACTCAGGTGTGATACACCACAGTTAGGTTATTTTTTAACAAGGGGGCAATTACTTTTTCACACAGGGCCATGTAGGTTTGGATGTTTTTTCTCCCTAAATAATAAAAACCATCATTTAGAAAACTGCATTTTGTGTTTACTTGTGTTATATTTGACTAATGGTTAAATGTGTTTGATGATCAGAAACATTTTGTGTGACAAACATACAAAAGAAGAAGAAATCAGGAAGGGGGCAAATAGTTATTCACATCACACTGTACATCGGTTCAGATACATCCGTTCTGATATATATGTTGGTTCAGATAGATCCGTTCAGATATATACATTGGTTGGGATTTACGGGCAGGCACAACGCGGCCACCCATGTTTAGCATTTCCCTTTGCTTCATCATTGCTTCAACACTGTTGTAATTATTGTGCACATTTTATACAAGTAGCATATGCCTGCCTGTCGCGTTTTGTTTTGTAAGCCCTCTTGGTTGGGGGTCCTCGATTTCAAAGCCCTTTTTTTCCTTTCATTATTTAAAACACTCGCACAGATACCTCTTAACCTCGCCCGTCCGCCTCGCTCATTGTACCCGCCTCACTCGCTCCCTCTTGTCCCACCCATGACAGATTCTTCTCAAAAGCAGAGTTACCAGAAAGCATTAATCGCAACCACAGCACGTCCCATTTTTTCACCTCATGAGACGCTGGTTTATCATTGTTGGAAAGCCGCCCGGTGATTTCTGTTATTCCGTATTGGCAGCATTTCAATAAAGGGCAATCTGCTTCAGCAAGGAACTTAGTCCTGTTTGCTGAAAGGATGTTATGGAGGAAAACACTGGAGTTGCTCTCTTTCTTTAAATGTTGATCAGGGATCAAAATGACCAGAATATTCCCGCTTCACAAATAACTGATGTTTAACTGTTTTTATAGTAAAACTAACAAAACCAAAAACAAGCAGGTACACGCTCACACACACACTGAAACTCACAAATCGTGGGTCGCACGTACTACTGATTAAGCGTATCTATCAAGGCGGATTATTTTTTCACCCTATAAAACAGATTATTCTCAAAAGCTGAGTTACCAGGAAGCATTGATAGCAACTGCAGTACCTCACATTTTTTCAGCTCAACAGACGCTGGTTTATCATTGACCGAAAGCCGCCTGGTGATTTCTGTTATTCCGTATTGGCAGCATTTCATTAAAGGGCGATCTGTTTCAGCAAGGAACTTAGTCCTGTTTGCTGAAAGGATGTTATGGAGGAAAACACTGGAATAGCGCTGTTTCTTCTGAATGTTTATCAGTGATCAGGGACCAAAATGATCAAAATATTCCTGCTTCACAAATAACTGAGGTCTGTTTTTATTGTAAAACTGAGAAAACCAAACACACACGCGTACACAACACAAACACTCAAACTCACAAATCGTGGGTCGCACACACTACTGATTAAGTGTATCTGTCACGGACGATTTTTTTTCACCCAATAAAACTTTAGTTCGTCAAAGTTAGAAAGCAGCTGTGATTTCTATTATTCCTTATTGGCAGCATTTAATTTAAAGATGATTCACGTCAACAAGGTGAAAGAGTCTCTTATTTTGACAGGACGATCTTTTTAGGCTTAAGCATTTTGATTGACTTACAAAAGAAAATAGTTATTACTTACCCTCTTTGCTTCAAATTGGCTTTTTAAAAAAACTTTTTGATATAATTTGTTTATGACAGTATAAAATAACAAAAGTAGTGCTCAAAATTATAATGCACGTATCAGGAAGAGGTGGTGGTAAGATTGCTGACTCGCAGTTAAATGATCACTGGTGTGTGTCCGGGGGGCTTCCTTTCTGTTATTTTATTTATTTACTTATTTATTTTTACAAATTGCTTTGAGTAGTAAGGAAGGCTATAAAAACGTAAGGAATTAATAACAATAATAATAATTGTATTATTATTATTATTATTATTTATTTATTTATTTATTATACGTGTGAATGCATGATCAAATTCAGCCGCTGCGTAGTGGGGTAAGAATAGGGACAATACCACGAGTTCATTGAAATAATTACACAGCAAGGTGCACACGCAATGCAAACATAATGTGTATATGTTTCCTTGCTGAAACAGATCGCCCTTTAATGAAATGCTGCCAATACGGAATAACAGAAATCACCAGGCGGCTTTCGGTCAATGATAAACCAGCGTCTGTTGAGCTGAAAAAATGGGAGGTACTGCAGTTGCTATCAATGCTTCCTGGTAACTCAGCTTTTGAGAATAATCTGTTTTATAGGGTGAAAAAATAATCGCCCTCGACAGATACGCTTAATCAGTAGTACGTGTGACCCACGATTTGTGAGTTTGAGTGTGTGTGTGAGCGTGTACCAACTTGTTTTTGGTTTTGTTAGTTTTACTATAAAAACAGTTAAACATCCGTTATTTGTGAAGCGGGAATATTCTGGTCATTTTGATCCCTGATCAACATTTAAAGAAAGAGAGCAACTCCAGTGTTTTCATCCATAACATCCTATCAGCAAACAGGACTAAGTTCCTTGCTGAAGCAGAACGCCATTTATTGAAATGCTGCCAATACGGAATAACAGAAATCACCGGGCGGCTTTCCACCAATGATAAACCAGCGTCTCATGAGATGAAAAAATGGGACGTGCTGTGGTTGCGATTAATGCTTTCTGGTAACTCTGCTTTTGAGAAGAATCTGTCATGGGTGGGACAAGAGGGAGCGAGTGAGGCGGGTACAATGAGCCGAGGCGGGACGGAGCGAGGTTAAGAGGCGGGTATCTGTGCAAGTGTTTTAAATAATGAAAGGAAAAAAGTGCTTTGAAATCGAGGACCCCCAACCAAGAGGGCTTACGAAACAAAACGCGACAGGCAGGCTTATGCTACTTGTATAAAATGTGCACAATAATTACAACAGTGTTGAAGCAATGATGAAGCGAAAGGGAAATGCTAAACATGGGTGGCTGCGTTGTGCCTGCCCGTAAATCCCAACCAATGTATATATCTGAGCGGATCTTTCTGAACTGATGTATATATCTAAACCAATCTATTTTAACCAATATATATATTTAAACCAATGTATATCAACCAATATATATATCTCAACCAATGTATATATTTGACCGGATGTATTAAAACCAATGTATATATCTCAACCAATATATCCCAACCAATGTATATATCTGAACCGAAATATATATCTGAAAAGATGTATTAAAACCAATGTATATATTCAAACCAATGTATCTGAACCGATGTATATATCTGAACCAATGTATATATTTACAAACCAATCTTTTTTTCCTGAACAGCCCCTCATAATATATATATATATATATATATATATATATATATATATATATATATATATATATATATATATATATATATACATACATACATGGAAGCAAATGAGCGATTACACAGCTGAGGAATTCACCCTTGTCATGGATCATGCACCTTTACAGTGTATGGCCTTGCCCAAGGAGTCAAATCCGTGGGTCACCAGGTGGTTTCTTGTACAGTCGTACAAGTTTTTGCACATTTATCATCAAGGTTCTCTTCATGCCAATACTGATGCCCTTTCTCTGGTTCATGACCTCTTGGTCAGGAATGCCTGACCTAATGGGTCTTACTTCTCTGCAGACCAATTACGCGAAATTCTGCCTGGCCCTGATGACATCATTTCCGGTTCCGACCCTGATCACATCACTTTCTTAACTTGTTTTTAAAATCACCATTTTGTTCATTTCAAATCAATTCTGTTCTGGAATCCAGAAGTATAACAATTCTTCAGTATTTTACAACCAGGAAAATAATATATGGGTGGCTGCCCCAAACCTTTTTGTGGCATATTGTTTTGTCAAGTTTGTGTTGTTTTTCAGGGATTGGGCTTGGCCTCTTAGTTCCAGTGAAAGAAACTCTTAATGCTTCAGCATACAAAGCCATTGTAGAAAATTTCTTGCTCCCAACTTGTGGGAACAGTTTGGGGATAGCACCATCCTGTTCCAACATGACTGCACACCACTGCATAAAGCAAGGTATATAAAGAAATGGATGAGCGAGTGTGGTGTGGAGGAACTTAACTGGCCTGCACAGAGCCCCGACCACAAACTGGTAGAACACCTTTGGGATGAATTAGAGCGGAGACTGCGGGTGAGCCAGGCCTTCTCGCCTAACATTAGTGCCTGACCTCATAATTGCTCTCATGGAAGAATGGTCAAATGCTGGATTGGAAAACAGAGAGCAGCTGTTGTCAATAACAGGACTGTAGTTGGCAGTAAGATGAGATATGACATGCTCAGATTGTACCACAGTTTTATATTTAAAGTCATTAATATTTGAAAATTTATCTCAATGCGGAAAGTTTGGTTTATAGAAAACCTCAAGAAACATTATAAAAATGACTTCTATAACTTCCTCTAAATACACACTATAATTACTAAAAAGTAGAAAACTTTTGAGTTGGTTTAAAGATAACAGGGCAGTCATAGTGAGTTATTAAAAAGCCATACTGTCATTGGCATGCAGGAGTCCCAGTAGTGTTCCTTCTGTTGAGTAATTCATTGGCTAAAAGTCCTCAATACTAGTGCAACACAGAGAGGATGTGCCGCATTGTTCATAAAGGCCATAAGTTCTGTCTTCATTCTCTTCTCCACTACAACTTCCAGCAGGTTGATTGTGTGTAGAAAAATAGTTAATCCTTTCAGTTTGTGCTACCTCCATGGGACGTTGTATAAGACATTATGAATCTTATATATAAACGTCTACGCGTGGAAGTGTGCGTGTCTGTCTGGCCTGGAAGTGACAGGTGGAGTCGGAGTAAGGACTTCACCTCCAAGGAAACAGAAAACTCACTTAGCTGCTAATAACACAAGCGAGGCCAGCACATCAGCAACACAAAACCTCAGAATAAAGACAATTAGCTGCTAATATTGGCAAAATAGTATCCCTTTTACTTTTCCTCCCACCGCTAATGAACAAGCGAAGCAAGCACATTGGTAAAACAAATCCTCCTAGGAGACAGATGCCTAGAGTTGTTCCTTTCAATTACCTGACATCTCTACACTTCAATTTTTTTTCTGACGATTTCAATAGTTTCTAGGATCTTACACAGCTAGTTATTATATAATGCCATATAGGTTGGCTATTGGACCAGTGGTTTTCCAGTTATTTGTTACTGACAATTTTTGAGACTTACTGGATACTTACTATACATGTTAGTGTGTATTGATGACATTTTAGTTTTTTTTCCAAAATTTTAAACAATATGTTCTTTCTAGTCTTAAAATGAATAAATTATTCACTAAACTAGAAAAATGTGAATCCTGTGTTACTCTGTGATGTTTATAAGTTTTGTAATTACTAGAAATACATTAAGAATGGATGAATTTAATCACTAAGATTTATTAAAACTCCATAGGTACAAAAGACATTTAACTTATTCACTATACCACCTTCTGTACATCACCCTGATATAATTCTTCTGTTCCAATTACAGATGAATGTATCGAGTACTCATAAGCACCATACTTCCTCAGTGATTGCCAGTCTCTGGGAGGCTCCATCCATGTGTTTTTTACACTAAGAAATTATCTGCTACTGAGATTATAATATAGGAAATTCAGAAATAACTTTTTATAAATTGGTTTTGGAGGAATGGTGCCAATGGCAGAAAAATACAGAGATTCCATTTGTGATCATCACAGATCATATGAACTTGATGTACAATCTTTGAAATCTGCCAAAAGAATGAATATGAGACAAATTCTATTCTCTAGCCATTTTTAATTGTGTCATTTAATGTACAGATGGAGATAAAAACTTAAAAGCTGATGCCTTCTCATGTGAACAAAGTAATTCATATAGAACCTGAGAATATTCTCCCTGGAGATACATTTTTGACTGGTATTGTTTTAAACTCTCCTGTAGGCATTATTGAAATTAAGAGATCAGCCTGCTAATGTACCAGAGGATGAACTTTATGTACCGCCCTCTGTTAGAGGTGAGGTTTTAGCTCAGGGATATTTTTCCGTTATACACGGTCACCCTGTTATAGTAGGATTTCAGAACTAATTAAGTGTTGTTTCCAGTGAGAGAATTTTCTTTGGGAGAAGAGTTTGCACAGGCTTGTGAGGTTTGCAGCTTGACTAGATTTCCATAACATTTTCCTGCGGGACTTTTCACCTCAGGCTAAACCATGTAAAGATATTACAATGGATATTATTTTATATCTTCTTCTGTCACAGGGATATGCTACGACTTTGGTAAAGGTAGACAGACTTTCAAAGAGTGCAGAGTTTGTACTTTTTTAAAATGCTTTCTGCTTTAAAAGTACTAACTGGCATTTTTATTTGCAAAATTTTCAGACTACATGGTTTCTCCATGTAGAATTTTCCAGTTTTGCTCGTCACTCCAGGAATTGTTTGGAGACAACAGCTAGGGAGAAGTCTCTGTTATGAATATAAATCTTATCTACTGCAGCACCAGTTTCTTGATCTTTTACAACGTGAGGTATCTTAAGATTGTTTTGTTCACACTGTTTTCTGCCATTTTATTTATTAGTTGTGTCTGTTGGCATCACTATTTTGGGATTCTTTGCTGTTTGTAGCAAATGGCAATGGTGCTTGGTTTCCATCAAGGGACAAGCTCCCTCTTCTCTTTTGCAGCATTTCTACCCATAAGAACAGACCTTTGCAGTGTGTGCAGTTAGCAATAAACACTACGATTCTTACATCTATTTTGCAACTGCACATTTGGTTTTGTGTCTTGGACTTTGATATTTTTTGATTTCAGAAGTTTAACCTTAGCCCATTTTTTTACTTTGATATCTCTCATTTTTTGTGGTTGTATTGTTTCTGTCTGCCATTTCTCTCTTGTAGAACACTGGGTCTTAATGGCATACTTAAATTTCATTCCCATTTATGAATAACTTCTTTCCATATTTCTCCCAGTTCAAATCCATTAGCTTTAGATTATACTTGGAATGCAGGATGTTTGGATGCTTAACACCAACAACAGCAACATTTACTTCTATTTTCATACAAAGGATGCAGCTCAAAGTGCTTTACCATATGTCAAAGAAATAGCTACAAGTGAACAACAAAAGTAAATAAAATTAGATGAAAATAATAATGAATAATTAGTATATTAAAAAGTAAATAATGCATACTTACATAAGATAGATATATACTGTAATTGAGAGAAGTAGATTGCTTAAAATATATCATTGGTTTCTAGGTCTCTAAATGCAAGTTCAATGTTAAGCATGTTCAATGTTCAATGGCCAGAGTGGACAAAAGAAATAAAAAAATACTCCAGTTTTAATTCAGGAGTCAACATTATTATGTATGCAGCAAAACAGCTAGAAAGGAGTATAGTGACCACTATAGTGACCACAACATGAAAACCGTGAAGGTGAGCCAATCCTAAACAAAGCCACAAATTGTGATAAAAAAGATGGCACAAAACAATGTTTGAATTCTTTCTACCAGAGAATCAAACATGAAAGGCACACACCAGCAAAGAAATTTTGTGTTTTTATCCAAATTCTGGTACCAGAAAATATACGGTGCTGACCTTAAACTGTTGACCTGATGGCATAGCAAGATGTGGTCTCCAGTTATCTCATGCAGTCAACCACCCCAGCAATAGTAAACAAAGATTCTAGAAAATGGTGACTCTCTTGACAAACAAAATGGTATCAGAAAAGATGCAAGCAAAAATCAACATTGACAACTAATATTACAAGTGCAGAAATTAATTCTGTGGTGTTCAAAACCCCTAATAGGAAAAAGAAAATCTTTAAGAAGAAACATAACAAAGTCGGAAAAGACTTAAATATGCATCTCAATATTGATGAACATTATCCATAGCCATAGTGCACAAACCTTGTATACATTTAATGGTTTTAATGACTCTAAACTAACCACTACGGTGTCTGCTGTCTAATTTAATATCACTAAGTGTGTTTACATGAAAAACTGGGATGAGGTGAGTAACTTTGTTGAGGCAGAAACTTGTTTTTTTAAAATAAAAACATTTACATGCTGTTATGCATGCACATCAGTGGGTGGCTTTTCAGGCTCATCTGAAGTATGTAGTACCACCCCCAAAGAGAGAGGTGGTGCTGTTGCTAATCTTATCACCTGTTTCTGCCTCCAAAGCTCAGGGAAAGCGGCCAGTGAGTACAAATGACTCCACCCCATCTGGGCTAGGTCTTATAAAGCCGGGCACCCCCGGAGGGAGGTGTCTCACTTTGAGTTGCGCTAACCTGAAAGACAGAGCTCCATGAAAACTAAGGACCTGCTCAATTGAGCAACAGTATTGCTACAGAAAAGGCAACCAGCTATATTTTCTGTTTTGCAGCACCATCATGCATTTTATTAGGTTTTCTGTTAAAAGAGTTAAATGGGACAACCCATTTGGTGTCTTAACATTTCATACTTGAATCTGGGTTTCACTACCATTTGACCACAAGGTGCAAGTCCACTTATGGAGTTCTATTTTGGAAAAATGCTGAAATGTCATAAAAATGCTCTAGAGAAAAGACTGAATATCATCAATGACCATCATTAACTTGAAAACAAGCATGGAGCCTACGTCACCAGAGATTGCGCTGGTGAACCCAGAACTGTATGTTTAGATCATCAACATTGATGCAGTGATTTCTGAAATACAATGGTACCTCGGTATACGTCCTTAATCCATTCCAGATCCTTTGACTTATACCAAACAGGATGTATACCAAACAAATTTTTTCCATAAGAAATTAAGGGAAAATGATTAATCATTTCCCATGAAAAAGAATCCTATTGTCATTGGCATATTATACATTGATGGGGTTGTATACAATAATTTAAACACTACTTAATACTAAAATACATAAATACAAAAGCAATTAGATGAAGTAAATGAAAATTTAACCTCAATTTACTTTTTAATAATGTCTTTGTTTTTCATAATCGTAATTACCGTCGTTCTCGGCATACGGTATGCAGCAGTCATGTCCTGGATACGCATGCCACCTTCAAACTTTTCAACAATCAATTCAAATTTATGCGAAAAAACACAAAATTACGTGAAAATTAAGAGTTATAGCGCGGGTTGTTCACTGAATGCTAGCAACTGCCGTACTGATGCTCATGGGCAGTCATGGCTTTGTCTCGAGAGAGGTAAACAAGGGTAGTGTAGTGTTCTCTAGACTGAAGTTGCTACACACTCAGAATAATGTTTCAAATGCTGTTTATTTTGAACCATGTTTAACCAACACTCCATACAGCGGCCTTCTAAACCACATCCCTCCCTCCAGCAGTCATACCATACCATACCATACCAGACCATAGCAATCAACATCCGAACATAAAGCAATGGACAAAAGCATCAATGAACAATCATATACAACAGGTAGCACGCGGGTTGTTCACTGAATGCTAGCAACTGCTATACTGACGCTCGTGGACAGTCGTGGCTTTGTCTCGAGAGAGAGGTAAACAAAGTTAGCATGCGAGTCGTATTCCAAACAAAGGTTGTATACAAAGCAAAATTTCTCATGTCCAAACAGGACGTATACCAAGTTTTACTTATTCCAAAGTGAACGTATACCAAGGTATCACTGTACTGAGACAGATTTTTTCAACTAGGAGAAGGAATAATGCAATCACCTCAGCATTTGCTTCAGGAAATTTATCTTTGTGGATGTTTTCACTATTTTCTAACCCTGGATGCTGGATGCATGTGCAAAGCAAAACGTGCAGACTAGGGAATCCTTAGCTGCCAACAGTTAAAGGGTTCAAATGGCTATATAACCAGGTTACTCATGGAGAAATCTACAAGTGTTAACCTGGTTTCTCAGAGAACTTTCTCCCTGTTACTCTAACCATAATAAGGGTATACATGGCATTTAGGAACCCGGGTCTCCGTACATAACTAAGTTAATAAAGTGCATGTACAGTGCATCCGGAAAGTATTCACAGCGCATCACTTTTTCCAAATTTTGTTATATTACAGCCTTAGTCCAAAATGGATTAAATTAATTTTTTCCTCCGAATTCTACACACAACACCCCATAATGACAACATGAAAAAAGTTTATTTGAGGTTTTTACAAATTTATTAAAAATAAAAAAAATCAGAAATTACATGTACATAAGTATTCATAGCCTTTGCCATGAAGCTCAAAATTGATCTCAGGTGCATCCTGTTTCCCCTGATCATCTTTGAAATGTTTCTGCATCTTAATTGGAGTCCACCTGTGGTAAATTCAGTTGATTGGACATTAGACACACACCTGTCTATAGAAGGTCCCACAGTTGACACTTCATGTCAGAGCACAAACCAAGCATGAAGTCAAAGGAATTGTCTGTAGACCTCCGAGACAGGATTGTCTCGAGGCACAAATCTGGGGAAGGTTACAGAAATATTTCTGCTGCTTTGAAGGTCCCAATGAGCATAGTGGCCTCCATCATCCGTAAGTGGAAGAAGTTCGAAACCACCAGGACTCTTCCTAGAGCTGGCCGGCCATCTAAACTGAGCGATAGGGGGAGAAGGGCCTTAGTCAGGGAGGTGACCAAGAACCCGATGGTCACTCTGTCAGAGCTCCAGAGGTCCTCTGTGGAGAGAGGAGAACCTTCCAGAAGGACTACCATCTCTGCAGCAATCCACCAATCAGGCCTATATGGTAGAGTGGCCAGATGGAAGCCATTCCTTAGTAAAAGGCACATGGCAGCCCGCCTGGAGTTTGCCAAAAGGCACCTGGAGGACTCTCAGACCATAAGAAACAAAATTCTCTGGTCTGATGAGACAAAGATTGAACTCTTTGGTGTGAATGCCAGGCATCACGTTTGGAGGAAACCAGGCACCGCTCATTACCAGGCCAATATCATCCCTACAGTGAAGCATGGTGGTGGCAGCATCATGCTGTGGGGATGTTTTTCAGCGGCAGGAACTGGGAGACTAGTCAGGATAAAGGGAAAGATGACTGTAGCAATGTACAGAGACATCCTAGATGAAAACCTGCTCTAGAGCGCTCTTGACCTCAGACTGGGGCGACGGTTCATCTTTCAGCAGGACAACAACCCTAAGCACACAGCCAAGATATCAAAGGAGTAGCTTCAGGACAACTCTGTGAATGTCCTTGAGTGGCCCAGCCAGAGCCCAGACTTGAATCCGATTGAACATCTCTGGAGAGATCTTAAAATGGCTGTGCACCGAATGCTTCCCATCCAACCTGATGGAGCTTGAGAGGTGCTGCAAAGAGGAATGGGCGAAACTGGCCAAGGATAGATGCCAAGCTTGTGGCATCATATTCAAAAAGACTTGAGGCTATAAATGCTGCCAAAGGTGCATCGACAAAGTATTGAGCAAAGGCTGTGAATACTTATGTACATGTGATTTCTCAGTTTTTTTATTTTTAATAAATTTGTAAAAACCTCAAGTATACTTTTTTCACGTTGTCATGGGGTGTTGTGTGTAGAATTCTGAGGAAAAAAATGAATTTAATCCAGTTTGGAATAATGCTGTAACATAACAAAATGAGTAAAAAGTGATGTGCTGTGAATACTTTCCGGATGCACTGTAAATGTTTGATCCTTCATTACGATTTACTCCCAAGATGGCAGTACATTATTTTCTTTTGGTGTGAGTGTCATAGTGCAGCCAGAACCTGATCATCTTTGAGAGATTTGCAATGACATCATTTTGAATGTCCGTTGTTTGACTGTGGCATTAGAAAGTTACTGGACCTAGTGTTAGTTGACAGGAAATAATGAATCTCAAAATACATATTACTCTATAGCGTTAGAAATTCAATAATTTAGTTTTGTAGTTTGGCATTCCTTACCTACCCTTACCTCTGCTGTTTCTTTTCTCAGTACTCAATTGTGGGACTTAGTGCCGCTGCTCACTTGCCACGTTGTTTTGCCTGCCTAAGGTAAAGCCATTTCTGATGGAGGATTGCAGGAATCATCGGGTAAAGGAGTCCTTTCATCGGATTGGTTGGACCAGCACTGACTCAGCTGTAGATTGGCCAATAGGAACAAATCCAAATCGTACTGTGTGATATCATCTACTGTTGAATTCTACTCTGCACTTGCAATATTTCTAATGAACTATTATATTGTATTGAGGATTACTTGTGTTCTGTTTTGTGTATTGTATGTATTTACCCCCATTATTTGACACCATCTTTGAGCTGTCTTTCCCAAGGTTTCTTCCATTTTTTCCCTACAAGGGTTTTTTTTTTGGGAGTTTTTCCTTGTCTTCTTAGAGAGTTAAGGCTAGGTGGCTGTCAAAAGGCAGGGCCTGTTTGAAGCCCATTGTGGCACTTCTTGTATGATTTTGGGCTATACAAAAATAACTTGTACTGTATTGTATTGTATAATAACTTGGTGCTGAAACAAAAAAACAGATACACTTCATGGAACCTCTGGTAAAAGTATACAAAACATGTTGACACTTTCAGACTTAGTACACATCCAGTAGCAAAGCAGCTGTGCATCAAGCATGCATAATGTGAAGTCCTGTATGAATATTTCATACGCTTGCAGCAACAGTGGGAGACGTCCATCTCTCTGAAGAAATGTGGCCAGAATGTAGTTAAACTATTTAGTCCAAGCTGTAACTACAAAGCTTAAAAGCATAATGGAATGGGTAACACTGGGCACAAAAGACACTGACAGTTCTTCTTTAACAACACAAAGCTTTCATGTCCTCTCCTCACCACAAGTTCATGACTCCTAGCAGCATCTGCATTCTGATGCAGACTCTTTCCACAAACAGTTCTCCATCACTAGACTTGAAGCCAACACATCACTTGCTCTTTGGGGCTTGAATGATGAGGAGCTGTGTGAGTGAAGTGCAATCAATGTGGGACTTGAAGTGGCCAACACACACAGACAGATATAAGCTAAACACTGAAAATCTCATTGTTTGTTTAGTAGAACTGAGGGACAGTGGAAAACAGAAAACATGAATTTAAACTGGAATTTAAGATAAGAAACACTTTATTTACCCACAAAGGAAAATTTGTTTTGAACACTTGACAGTGCTTTACAAAGAATCTATTATACTATCATGATTGAATGGAGTGGTTTATAATTATTTTCTCTGCCTGTGGTCAAATTTCTTTAGCCATATCTTATCAAACCTTAGTCTGTGAGAACAATCCTTGGGTTTTACAAATACATTTTTCATTGAACATAAAATGCTTCAAGGCTACAAATTTAATTTCTAAAGACTTTCATCATTTCTGTTTCTGCAGTTTGGCATGTTTTTGAAAACCTGCAAACCAAAGAAACTACTCTAAATCTCCGAGGATAGGTAGATGGGGGAAATGAACCACCAATCTCATCCACATTTGGTGAGATTTGTGAACCACCAAAGATCTAAACATTGACCTGGAGAAAAATCCAATGAGAGTTTTCATTATCTAAAGGGCATAAAATCGGAAAGCATTATAAATGTAAGAGCCAATCTTAGAAAGTTAATGTTTGATGTTAAATTTATGTAAGTGTTTTCTTAATTTCTATAGAATGTCAGTTTGTCATAGCTACGTAGAATATGAAATAGCCTTTTACCCCCTGTAAGTTAACATGAGATAGAACTTTCTTGTTCTGTAAAACAGAGAGTTAATTAAGACAGCCTGGAAATAGTTTCATTGCTAGCATGGACTGTTAGATATATTTGCAGTTTGCAAATAGGATATTGGAATAAAGTTTTCTGACTGTTTTTCTCTATTTTTGTGTGAACTGTTTTGCTTTGAATTTTTCTGAAACTTTTAAAACAAAGACATTTGGTCTGTGGAATTATTTGAACATGCATCACACTATTGCCTGAAGCATTCTGTGAAGCAAACTAAAAGCTGTAGAACCTTTGGTAATTTTGGATAAAGACAGCTACAATAAAGTTAGAGGCCCAGAAAGGATTGCATTCACAAAAGAGACAGATCCTTTGCAAATTGTAATGCACTTAAACAAAAGATAAGCCTTTATGGAAAAAAATGTTGTGTGGATAGATTAAAGAAAATTAGAACTGCTTGGAAGTGCAAATCAGTCATTTGTTTCCAGATGACAAAATGAGCTTCAGTAATGCTGAAGAGTTCCTCTGGTAGCATCATTAGATCTAAAGATGATCAAGGTCATTTGGAGTGCAATAACCAAACTAATTTCTTGAAACTGGATCTCTGACAAAGGCATTAGGCTTACTAGTAGAATAATAATCCTAAAGGGGCAAAAGTACCTAGAGAAAAAAGGATGGACTGTGCTGGAGTGATTACCTGTGGCACGCAAGAAGTATTTACAGTCAATTACCCTTCCTGTGATACTAATTTTGCCCCATTTTTTTACATAAAAATGCTATGCTTTTTTTATTATTACATTCTAAGCAAGTCTAATTAAAGAATTCAAGTGAGAAAGCAATCACTTTTGGTTTTCTGTTAAGGTTAAATTTCAATGAAGTCAATACATTTGACCACAACTTCACAGTGCATTTGTATTTTTTCTGATACTCAGTATATTATGCAATCTTTTAATAGATTTGTTCTGTCATCGACTAAGGACAATAATATTAAACAATCCACCTATTTCCCAATCTATAATCCCATATAAAATAACCTACCCATTTCCCAATTTATATATGCATTTCCGACTCACTGAGAGCTACTGCCTTTCCAGGTGGCCTAACACACAAGATGAGAATCACCCAAGACAGGTCACCAGTCAGAAGAAAGGCATTCTCACTCATGCTAAGCCAATTTACAGTTGCTGATTAAAATAACATAGACATAAGAGGGACGTTTTCATTGGAAACGCTGTAGGTGGGAGGAGTAGTAATTTGGCATTAAAAAGTTGGTACGATGCTGGAAAAATTGTATCGCAAATGAAGGTGACTTTGTAGAAAAGTGATGTAATTTGTTTTTGAAATTCTTAATAAATAGAGTTAACAAAAGTGCAGAAACGTTTTGAACATCCCTCATATTTGGGATGTGACAGGAAAACTAGAGCAGCAAGAGAAAATGATATGGGGACAAAGTGCAAGCCTCACATACAGTAGAGAGCACATGATTCAGGATTCAAACCCAGGACTCTGGAGCTGTCAGACAGCCCATTAACCACCAAGCTATTATGCTCTTCAAATAGTATAAGGAATACAATTCTTTTTTGGTAACTTCATAAAATTCATCAGCAAAATGTTTCTTAATGACACTCTTTAAATCTATTACAAGCTTCAACATTGAAATTAACGGTTGCACTGTCTCTCCTTCCTCAGAAGTCAGGAACTTTGGGGTTGTTTTAGATTCCAATCTGTCATTTGAGCCTCTAGTTTAACAATGTTACCATATCTGTTTTCTTTCAGCTAAAGAACATTTCACAAATGAGATCTTATCTCCCTGATCATGCCACTCAAGTACTTATTCATGCTTTTGTCACCTCTTGGCTTGACTATTGTAATGCTCTGCTATTTGGTGCTTCAGGCAAAGTGCTAAATAGACTGTAACCTGTGCAGAATTCAGCATCCAGAATTTAAACACACACTAAACACTGGGAACATAGAAGTACTTCACTGATTTCCCAGCACTGCCTACCTGTTATATGTCTGATCTCTTAAAAGTTTATTCTGTTAGCATATATGGCTCTTCATGTCAATGGGAAAGGTACAATATAAATAAAACATATTATTATTTTTATCATTATTGGTCCTATCTATATTTCAAGAAGATTATATACCAGGTTGCAATTTAAAATCATCTGATGTTGAACTTCTTGTTGTCCCACTCACTGAATGTAACTCACTGGTTGAGCAAACTTTTAGTTCTGCGGCCCCGGATTATGGAAACTCCCTTTCTTTATATCTTAGGCAGTCTTTCTCAGTTGCTGCTTTTAAAAACCAATCTAAAGACATATTTTTAAAAAATAAGCTTTTATGTGCTGAGGGGATTTTTTAATCTCAATTGTCTTATTTTTATGTTTTTGTTTTAACTTAACTTATTCAGGTTGTAAATGTGGAGGTGGTGCACTGTGTTATACATGTGCATATGGGCTCAAAAGGTGTTATTTCACAGTAAGACCAGGGATTGGCACTTGTCATCTGATCCTTTCTCTGTTTGTCCCTCTGCAGACCAGCCAAAGAACATGCCTCCCAGTGACATCACCACTGGCACATTAAATTTGCTGATGACACTACAGTCATTGGATTGATTACTTGGGGGGTGGAGGCAGAATATAGGGCAGAGGTGGCAGGACTCGTGGCCTGGTGTCAGGAAAACAACCTCTCCCTGAATTCAGATAAAACCAAGGAGATGATTATCAACCCAAGAAAGAGGAACCTGCAACACACCCCCATTTACATTGGTGTGGCTGATGTGGAGAGAGTAAAAATCTTCAAATTCCTTGGAACCCACATCAGCGAGGACCCGACTTGGTCTTAAAATACACAATAACTCATTAACCGAGCACAAAAAAAGACTGTTCTTTCTGAGAAAGTTGAAGAAAATTGGCATGCCAACCAAAATTCTCACTGCTCCTTGCAGGAAAAGAAGGCATTCCAGCATGTAATTAAAACTGCACAGCACATTTCTGGAGCAACCTTCGCCTCCCTACAGGACACCTACCCTAGTAGGGTCATCAGGAGAGCGGGCAACATAATTAAAGACAATATTCATCCTCAACACACGCTTTCATGCTGCAATGAGGCGCTACAGGAGTGTGAAATCAATCACCACAAGACTGAAACATAGTTTTTTTCCCACAAACAATCAGACTCCACAACAATGCTAAAAGTTAAAGTCAATACAAACCACAACTCATAGCCTCATAAATGGTACCGACTTCTTTGGTATGTCATCAGGCACTGTGCACCTTATTTTGTAATCTTACAATTGTAATTGCTATTTGTTTTTATACTTCTTTTGTCTTTCTGTCTTTGTATATGAAGGTGAGCAAGCAAAGTAAGAATTTCATTACATGGTTTTAACATGTGGTTTTACTGTGTATAAGACAAAAAACTTCTTGTATCTTGTATATATATTGTCAAACATGTGCGTTTAGGATGCAATCAAAAAGCCTAAAGATGAGTGAAACAACGCGAGACAAGAGGTTGTCACAAAGTACTAACCTAAATCTCTCTTTCTTCTTAGCAGGAAAACCGAGGTAAAATAAAGAACCTATTTCTGGGTTCCTAAATGGCCGCAAAGACATCACATCCAGCACCAGACAAGATGACATTTCCGACACCCCTGATGACATCACTTCAGGTTTTTCGTTAAATGACTACGCTTCCGTCCCACAGCATCGACGTCACTTCCTGCTCTCCAACTTCCCATGTAGGTAGAAGACTGAAATTTGGCAGGCTTATTCCTTACAGCTTACTTACAAAAGTTCAGCAGGTGTCATTTCGAATTTCTACGAGTAACAGTCATTACTGTCGGTAACGGTCGACAACATCCGCCATGTTGAACTTTCTTATTTATGGCCCCATCTTCACGAAATTTGGTAGGCGGCTTAATTGCGCTAACCGAAACCGATGTACATACTTATTTCGATGGTATGATGCCACTGTCGGCCACCATATTGAACTTTCCAACGTCACCAATTTTCAAACTTCCCGTGTAGGTAGAAGGCTAACCCCATCTTCACGAAATTTGGTAGGTGGCTTCCCTGCGCTAACCAAAACCGATGTATGCGTACTTATTTCGGTGGTATGACGCCACTGTCGGCCGCCATATTGAATTTTCCAAACGTCACTAATTCTCCAACTTCCCGTGTAGGTAGAAGGCTAAAATTTGGCAGGCCTTTTCCTTACAGCTTTGTTACAAAAGTTAAGCAGGTTTCATTTCGAAATTCTATGCGTAACGGTCATAACGGTCAACAACGTCCGCCATATTGAACTTTCTTATTCATGGCCCCATCTTCACGAAATTTGGTAGGCGGCTTCCTTGCACTAACTGAAACCAATGTACATACTTATTTCGGTGGTATGACGCCACTGTCAGCCGTCATATTGAACTTTCTAACATCACTAATTCTCCAACTTCCCGTGTAGGTAGAAGGCTGAAATTTTGTACTTATTTCGGTGGTATGATGCCACTGTCGGCCGCCATATTGAACTTTTAACGGAAACCGATATCCGTACTTATTTGGTTGGTATGACACCACTGTCGGCCGCCATATTGAACTTTCTAACGTCACTAATTCTCCAACTTCCCGTATAGGTAAAAGGCTGAAATTTGGCAGGCTCATTCCTTACAGCTTACTTACAACAGTTAACACTAGAATTACCAGAGCCTACGAAAAAACTCATAATTCCGTCCCCACCTTAAATCGCTTCTTAAATCCCTTCACACCTCTCCGCCAGCGTCCTTTGTCTTCTAAATGTGCTGATAAAGAGAAGCTAGAAGCAGCCGGCTATTCCATCCCCCACCAATTTAGAACGTGCACGAACTTCTCTCAGCTCATGCCTTGATTGAGTATCTGGGAGTGAAGTGAAGTTTTAGAGTGGAAATAATAGATCGTTATTTAGAACACACGGAGTTCATGTCTGTTCTGTTTCTACAGTAATCTGTGTCAACACATTGTTAAAACAGAAACGTTTTTTATATTCTAGTAGTAGATGACAAAATGTAGGCATAAACTATATAATGTACGAAGCCTGAAGTCCAAATATAAAAGAAACATTTTCACAAGAATAACACAACAATTGCGCTTTTATTCAAAAATATAACTGCAGAAACAAAAAGCCGCCTTAACATGCAACATTGACAGGTGTTTATTGTATCTGCTTCTGTGGTTCAATAGAATCAGCCCCCGCTTGGGAATCAAAAGGTCATGAGTTCGATTCTGCGTCACTCCATTTTGAGAAGTAAACTGCTCTTAGTCTTACTATTTTAGAATAAAAGCATACATTTGATTTCGGTCAGTGACAGCCGGTGCAATTTATGATCCTTGTAAAGGTTAGCTTTTTTTTTATTCACTTTTCATTCCCTCAGTCGCATTCAGAATCAATCCATACAACCCCATCTGACATGGCTGTTTTCACATAAAGACGCGCTATAGCTCTGCAGTGTACCACGATGCATACTAAAGCCATCCCCGATGCGAATTGTCACTTACCGAGTGGTTTCCATGCCCGGAGATGGCACCTACCTTTTCCATTCTCTTTGTTACATATTGCACGCCCATATCAGGCTCACTCTTGATATCCGGAGGAACATTGTGTCTTATGTATTGAATGACTGGGACAGGTTCAAGGTGTGGACTGATAACGGTACAGGATAATTTTACTACACAAGAGCACTATAAGAGTGAAATGCTTAAGCCCTTCAACTATGGTTTTGCATGTGAGTTGATGGCTGCCGCTGAATTGTTCGGTTGTCGCTTTCAAGTGTACCGAAATGGCCAAATATTTTACACCTTTCGAAACTGCCAATGCCTCTTAAACATCTTAGATTCACAGGTGACGATTTCAGTAGTGGACACTTTGATGTTTATGAATGTTTAAACTCTCAAAAGCTGGATGTGAAGTTATCAATGAAACCGGTTGTATACTTACAACGCATGACAGATGCCGAATGTCTCTTCAACATAAGTCCTACAAATACTGTCGTAATTGAAACAAACCATGAAACTCAAACCGATTATGACAGCAGCAATCCAAGCTGTGAGATTTGAGACAAGATTACTGTTTACATGGCCAACTGTAAGTTACATGCTCAAGAGTAAGCTCAGCGCACAGCTTGGTCATATTACAACTGGAGGGCCGAACTGACAACATGGTATACAAAGAGATCCTTAACAAACAATTATTGGCATATTTTCCCTCAGTTTAAAAAGGTTTAATTTTCTTCTTAATAAAAATTTTAATGCAGTACTTCGCTGCTGTGAAGCGCGGGTATTTTGCTAGTGTATATATATATATATATATATATATATATATATATATATATATATATATATATATATATATATATATATATATATATATACTGCTTAAAAGAATTAAAGGAACACTTTTAATCAGAGTATAGCATAAAGCCAATGAAACATATGGGATATTAATCTGGTCAGTTAAGTAGCAGAGGGGGTTGTTAATCAGTTTCAGCTGCTGTGGTGTTAATGAAATTAACAACAGATGCACTAGAGGGGCAACAATGAGATGACCTCAAAACAGGAATGGTTTAACAAGTGGAGGCCACTGACATTTTTCCCCCCTCATCTTTTCTGACTGTTTCTTCACTAGTTTTGCATTTGGCTACAGTCAGTGTCACTACTGGTAGCATGAGGCGATACCTGGACCCTACAGAGGTTGCACAGGTAGTCCAACTTCTCCAGGATGGCAAAAGCAATCACTTTTGGTTTTCTGTTAAAGGTTAAATTTCAATGAAGTCAATACATTTGACCACAACTTCACAGTGCATTTGTATTTTTTCTGATACTCAGTATATTATGCAATCTTTTAATAGATTTGTTCTGTCATCGACTAAGGACAATAATATTAAACAATCCACCTATTTCCCAATCTATAATCCCATATAAAATAACCTACCCATTTCCCAATTTATATATGCATTTCCGACTCACTGAGAGCTACTGCCTTTCCAGGTGGCCTAACACACAAGATGAGAATCACCCAAGACAGGTCACCAGTCAGAAGAAAGGCATTCTCACTCATGCTAAGCCAATTTACAGTTGCTGATTAAAATAACATAGACATAAGAGGGACGTTTTCATTGGAAACGCTGTAGTAATTTGGCATTAAAAAGTTGGTACGATGCTGGAAAAATTGTATCGCAAATGAAGGTGACTTTGTAGAAAAGTGATGTAATTTGTTTTTGAAATTCTTAATAAATAGAGTTAACAAAAGTGCAGAAACGTTTTGAACATCCCTCATATTTGGGATGTGACAGGAAAACTAGAGCAGCAAGAGAAAATGATATGGGGACAAAGTGCAAGCCTCACATACAGTAGAGAGCACATGATTCAGGATTCAAACCCAGGACTCTGGAGCTGTCAGACAGCCCATTAACCACCAAGCTATTATGCTCTTTAAATAGTATAAGGAATACGATTCTTTTTGGTAACTTCATAAAATTCATCAGCAAAATGTTTCTTAATGACACTCTTTAAATCTATTACAAGCTTCAACATTGAAATAACGGTTGCACTGTCTCTCCTTCCTCAGAAGTCAGGAACTTTGGGGTTGTTTTAGATTCCAATCTGTCATTTGAGCCTCTAGTTTAACAATGTTACCATATCTGTTTTCTTTCAGCTAAAGAACATTTCACGAATGAGATCTTATCTCCCTGATCATGCCACTCAAGTACTTATTCATGCTTTTGTCACCTCTTGGCTTGACTATTGTAATGCTCTGCTATTTGGTGCTTCAGGCAAAGTGCTAAATAGACTGCAACCTGTGCAGAATTCAGCATCCAGAATTTAAACACACACTAAACACTGGGAACATATAAGTACTTCACTGATTTCCCAGCACTGCCTACCTGTTATATGTCGGATCTCTTAAAAGTTTATTCTGTTAGCATATATGGCTCTTCATGTCAATGGGAAAGGTACAATATAAATAAAACATATTATTATTTTTATCATTATTGGTCCTATCTATATTTCAAGAAGGCTAAAGATTATATACCAGGTTGCAATTTAAACTCATCTGATGTTGAACTTCTTGTTGTCCCTCTCACTGAATGTAACTCACTGGGTGAGCAAACTTTTAGTTCTGCGGCCCCAGATTATGGAAACTCCTTTCTTTATGTCTTAGGCAGTCTTTCTCAGTTGCTGCTTTTAAAACCAATCTAAAACATATTTTTAAAAAATAAGCTTTTATGTGCTGAGGGTTTTTTATCAGTTTTAATCTCAATTGTCTTTTTTTATGTTTTGTTTTAACTTAACTTATTCAGGTTGTAGAACGTGGAGGTGGTGCACTGTGTTATACATGTGCATATGGGCTCAAAAGGTGTTATTTCACAGTAAGACCAGGGATTGGCACTTGTCATCTGATCCTTTCTCCGTTTGTCCCTCTGCAGACCAGCCAAAGAACATGCCTCCCAGTGACATCACCACTGGCACATTAAATTTGCTGATGACACTACAGTCATTGGATTGATTACTTGGGGGGTGGAGGCAGAATATAGGGCAGAGGTGGCAGGACTCGTGGCCTGGTGTCAGGAAAACAACCTCTCCCTGAATTCAGATAAAACCAAGGAGATGATTATCAACCCAAGAAAGAGGAACCTGCAACACACCCCCATTTACATTGGTGTGGCTGATGTGGAGAGAGTAAAAATCTTCAAATTCCTTGGAACCCACATCAGCGAGGACCCGACTTGGTCTTAAAATACACAATAACTCATTAACCGAGCACAAAAAAAGACTGTTCTTTCTGAGGAAGTTGAAGAAAATTAGCATGCCTACCAAAATTCTCACTGCTCCTTGCAGGAAAAGAAGGCATTCCAGCATGTAATTAAAACTGCACAGCACATCTCTGGAGCAACCTTCGCCTCCCTACAGGACACCTACCTAATAGGGTCATCAGGAGAGCGGGCAACATAATTAAAGACAATATTCATCCTCAACACACACTTTTCATGCTGCATCCCTCAGTGAGGAGTGTGAAATCAATCACCACAAGACTGAAACATAGTTTTTTTCCCACAAACAATCAGACTCCACAACAATGCTAAAAGTTAAAGTCAATCCAAACCACAACTCATAGCCTCATAAATGGTACCGACTTCTGTGGTATGTCATCAGGCACTGTGCACCTTATTTTGTAATATTACAATTGTAATTGCTATTTGTTTTATACTTCTTTTGTCTTTCTGTCTTTGTATATGAAGGTGAGCAAGCAAAGTAAGAATTTCATTACATGGTTTTAACATGTGGTTTTACTGTGTACAAGACAAAAACTTCTTGTATCTTGTAAATATATTGTCAAACGTGCTTTAGGAGGCAATCAAAAACCTAAAGGTGAGTGAGACATTGCGAGGTTGTCACACGGTACTAACCTAAATCTCTCATTCTTCTTAGCAGGAAAACCGAGGTAAAATAAAGAACCTATTTCCGGGTTCCAAAATGGCGCAAAGACATCACATACAGCACCAGACAAGATGACATTTCCGACACCCCTGATGACATCACTTCAGGTTTTTCGTTAAATGACTATGCTTCCGTCCCACAGCATCAACGTCACTTCCTGCCAACCATTTCCTGTTTCCATTTTGGTTTTCTGTATAAAACGCCATTTTGTCATGTAACCTCATCAACTGCTATATACATTTTGCTTTTAATCACCCAAACGTTTTCTTTTGTGGTTTTTCCTTGTCCTTTGGACAATATATGGCTAAGGTCCCCAAAACTTTGTTTTGTGGACGCTTCTTTTATTTTGGAAGAATAATTATCACTATATCTATAATAATAAAAGGCAAAGCCCTCACTGACTGACTGACTGACTGACTGACTCATCACTAATTCTCCAACTTCCCATGTAGGTAGAAGACTGAAATTTGGCAGGCTTATTCCTTACAGCTTACTTACAAAAGTTAAGCAGGTTTCATTTGAAATTCTACGCGTCCCGGTCATAACGGTCGATAACGCCATGTTGAACTTTCTTATTTATGGCCCCATCTTCACGAAATTTGGTAGGTGGCTTAATTGCGCTAACGAAACCGATATGCGATACTTATTTCGATGGTATGACGCCACTGTCGGCCACCAAATTGAACTTTCCAACGTCACCAATTTTCAAACTTCCCGTGTAGGTAGAAGGCTGACCCCATCTTCACAAAATTTGGTAGGTGGCTTCCCTGCGCTAACCAAAACCGATGTAATGCATTTTATTTCGGTGGTATGACGCCACTGTCGGCCACCATAGTGAATTTTCAAACGTGAATAATTCTCCAACTTCCCATGTAGGTAGAAGGCTAAAATTTGGCAGGCCCATTCCTTACAGCTTACTTACAAAAGTTAAGCAGGTGTCATTTCGAAATTCTATGCGTACGGTCATAACGGTCAACAACGTCCGCCATATTGAACTTTCTTATTCATGGCCCCATCTTCACGAAATTTGGTAGGCTTCCTTGCGCTAACGAAACCAATGTACATACTTATTTTGGTGGTATGACGCCACTGTCAGCCGCCATATTGAACTTTCCAATATCACTAATTCTCCAACTTCCCATGTAGGTGGAAGGCTGAAATTGTGTACTTATTTCGGTGGTATGATGCCACTGTCGGCCGCCATATTGAACTTTTAGCGAAACCGATATCCGTACTTATTTCGTTGGTATGACACCACTGTCGGCTGCCATATTGAACTTTCCAACGTCACTAATTCTCCAACTTCCGTGTAGGTAAAAGGCTGAAATTTGGCAGGCTCATTCCTTACAGCTTACTTACAACAATTAAGCAGGTTTCATTTGAAATTCTACGCGAACGGTCATAACGGTCAACAACGTCCGCCATGTTGAACTTTCTTATTTACGGCCCCATCTTCATGAAATTTGGTAGGTGGCTTCCCTGAGCTAACCGAAACCAATGTACGTACTTATTTCGTTGGTATGACACCACTGTCGGCTGCCATATTGAACTTTCCAACGTCACTAATTCTCCAACTTCCCGTGTAGGTAAAAGGCTGAAATTTGGCAGGCTCATTCCTTACAGCTTACTTACAACAGTTAAGCAGGTTTCATTCGAAATTCTACGCGGAACGGTCATAACGGTCAACAACGTCCGCCATGTTGAACTTTCTTATTTACGGCCCCATCTTCACGAAATTTGGTAGGTGGCTTCCCTGAGCTAACCGAAACCAATGTACGTACTTATTTCGGTGGTATGACGCCACTGTCAGCAGCCATATTGAACTTTCCAACATCACTGATTCTCCAACTTCCCGTGTAGGTAGAAGGCTGAAATTTGGCAGGCCATTCCTTACAGCTTACTTACAAAAGTTAAGCAGGTTTCATTTCGAAATTCTATGTGTAATGGTCATAGCGGTCAACAACGTCCGCCATGTTGAACTTTCTTATTTATGGCCCCATCTTCTCGAAATTTGGTAGGCTTCCCTGAACTAACCAAACCAATGTGCGTACTTATTTCGGTGGTATGACGCCACTGTCAGCAGCCATATTGAACTCTCCAACAGTCTTTGTTACTTATGGGCCCATCTTCAAGAAATTTGGTACACGGGTTCCCAACGCTAACTGAATCCTACTTACGCATATATATCGTCCATAGCCTGCACCTCGGTCACCGTGTGAGGTGGCGTTGGTCCCCATCCCAACGCCTCCCGTTGTTGGCTGGCTGCCTGCCTATATAAGGCTGTCCGTCGCTCCGGTCTCTACATTCCCTTCCTTGCTTCGCCACGGGATTCACGTCTCCCTGCTGATAACTACAGCCTTTTTGTTTAATCCACGGCTTCTCCGCTGTTTTATTGTTTGTTTATTACAATTATAGTTATTGTGTAGGTATTTTAGACTTACTTTACATTGCTCAGGTACCCATTTCCTTTATCATTCCAACCCCCATTACCATGTCTATCGAGATGATCACTATCGATCAAAGAACTGTCACTTACAGTGGTTTCCATGCCGGAGATGGCACCTACCTTTTCCATTCTCTTTGTTACATATTGCACGCCATATCAGGCTCACTCTTGATATCCGGAGGAACATTCTGTCTTATGTATTGAATGACTGGGACAGGTTCAAGGTGTGGACTGATGACGGTACAGGAGATAATTATACTACACAGGAGCACCATAAGAGTGAAATGCTTAAGCCCTTCACCTATGGTTCTGCATGTGAGTTGATGGCTGCCGCTGAATTGTTTGGTTGTCGCTTTCAAGTGTACGAAATGGCCAAATATTTTCCACCTTTCCACCAATGCCTCTTAAACATCTTAGATTGACAGGTGACGATTTGAGTAGTGGACACTTTGATGTTTATGAATGTTTAAACTCTCAAAAGCTGGATGCGAAGTTATCAATGAAACTGGTTGTATGCTTACAATGCTTGACAGATGCCGAATGTCTCTTCAACACAAGTCCTACAAATACTGTCGTAATTGAAACAAACCATGAAACTCAAACCGATTATGACAGCAGCAATCCAAGCTGTGAGATTTGAGACAAGATTACTGTTCACATGGCCAACTGTAAGTTACATGCTCAAGAGTAAGCGCACAGCTTGGTCATATTACAACCGGAGGGCCAAACTGACAACATGGTATACAAAGAGATCCTTAACAAATAATTATTGGCATATTTTCCCTCAGTTTAAAAAGGTTTAATTTTCTTCTTAATAAAAATTTTAATGAAGTACTTCGCTTCAGCTAATATATATATATATATATATATATATATATATATGATACCATATTTGTCAAATAATTCAAAGAGTACATGACATCTGTCTCTCCCTTATTGGGGCTTGTCAGGTGCACTTTTGCATCCCCTTACAGGGATTGGACCTCGGACGTCAGTGCCTAAGGCGAAGCCTCTGATGTTGCACCACTGCAGGGGATTCAGAGTGCAATTCAGAACTAGGAATGTAATATTGTACTCTAATCTTCACCCTGTCAAATAAACGAACCAAATAAAACAAAAAAAAAATTTTTTGAGCATCTGTAAAATTTTCATTTCCCATTGGGAATAAAGTATCTATCTATCTGTCTATCTATCTATCTATCATCTATCAGCAATACACAATACTTAAATGCTTTAAGTTTTTACACTTTGCAAAATGTTAAAGAAATGTTTAATTCTTTTTTACGAGTGCTGGTGTTCTGATAGTTAAATATGACAGTTTCAAATTACCAGCTATTATACACATATAAAGTATGACCTGCCCAGGTTACATGAAAACTGGCACAGCATAGTGTACTATTTAAAGTGCTGCATAAAAGACAGACAGCGCAAGAGAGAGACAAACATGCTTTGACCTTTACATATTCATATAATTGAAACATTAAATTACTGCAGTTTATTTTATAAAACAAAATACATTAGACTCTCTGCTCAAAGAAAGACATCTCACTGCATTTAATCATATTATAAAGTTAGACGTGTATGAAACAGTGCTAGACAAAGAAGAACTAATTGTAGATGTGATAACAGCTAAGTTCAGATGTTGGTGGAAAAGCACACTGAAGCAGAATTTAACATTCCGTTTATGAATGCTATGGATGGAAGCTTTACAAAAGGGGAGAAAATTATAATTGGAATATGAAAACTGAGTGATTAAACCAAAAGAAAACTGTAAAACATGAAAGTTCTAACAAGGTGAACATTACAAAGCCAAAAGAGAAAGTGTCTGTTGAGAGGGGTGCATCAAGGTCTCCATCTACAACAGGCCACTGTATTAGTTCACAGGCGTGGATGGTTATAAAAGGACAGGCAGACACTCTGGATTAGTGTATAGAGCAGTTGCAGAGAATATTATGTGAAGTACAACCCCTTAATAAGCAAATATTTTACTTAAGTAAAAACTGAAAAACATTTAAAATTACTGATTAAGTCAGTCTGGTTTTCCAGACACATTTTTACCAGCTTACATAATTCTTTTTATTTTACACAGTTTCCATGTATAAAAGTCTGTTTGCAAGACTGTAATGGTTATACGTTTTTAAAGACTGATAAAACACTTTATATTTTTTTCAGCTATCTATTTTCCTACCATCCTCTGACTTACTAAACCTTGGGTACTAGTACTATATATTACAAAGCAAGTGCACCAAAAACTAATATATTTCTACATTAGATTAACAGAACAATTTTGATGAGAGCAGGATATTCAGCATTGTACAGCAAAAGTTTTGCAAAATAATAGTGATCTGATTGTTGAATGTTGCAAAAATAATACGCATTACTTGGTAACTTATTTAACATATCAATAGTTCTCTGTGTGAAGAAAAAGGTTTCCATGAATTGTATTCTTAACCACTTAATGTCTGTATCCTAGTGTTCTTGTTGAAGAAGCAATTCTTAAATAACAGCTAGGAACCACCATAATAATTCTGAAAGTTTTAATCACATTGTCTCATAACTGGTTTGATTGAAGATGAAGGGGTTGAACTTCTACAGTCTTCCCTCACAGCTCACACCTTACAGTCGCAGAATTAGCCTAGTCAATCTTCTCTGTACCTTTTCTAGCACTAATGGTATCTTTTTGTTAATATAGAAACTTCAGTTATAGCTTACGCCTGTCCTCTCTTGACTTGTACATTGGGCTATATTACCTTATATCCTACCAGCCCTCTTAATCACTTTTGTAGACAGATGGATAAAATTTCATTTGTTCCCACTAGCAAATGAAAATTTGACACAAGCTCAAAAATATATAGTATATATTTATCTTATATATGAACATCTTTGCATGGAAGTGTGTGTGTGTCTGTGTAGCCCGGAAGTGACAGGTGGAGTCGGAGTAAGGGCTCCACCTCCAAGGAAACAGAAAACTCACTTATCCGCTAATAACACAAGCGAGGCCAGCACGTCAGCAAAACGAAACCTCAGAAGAAAGACAATTAGCTGCTAACATTGGCAAAACGGTATCCCTTTTACTTTTCCTCTCGCCGCTAATGCACAAGCGATGTGAGCACATCGGTAAAACGAATCCTCCTAGGAGAGAGATGCCCAGAGTACTTCCTTTCAATTACCTGACATCTCTACATTTCAATTTTTTATCTGACGATTTCAATACTTTCTAGGAACCCGGGCTTTTTACAGCACAGGCCTACACAGCTAGTAATTATATAGTTAAATATATATGTTTACAAAATAAAAGCAAACAACAACCCACCTCAACACACATAAGAAAATTTGACTTGGATAATAGAGAGCTACTACTGTCAACAACAGGATTGTACATGGCAGTAAGATGAGGTCAGACCTGCTCAGATTGTACCAAGGATTTAAATTTAAAGTCAATAATATTTGAATACAGCAGGTCCGTAGCATCAATGATAGGAACATGCTGACATACATTTGTTCCCTTGTTTGAAGCCACCTTAAGTTTTTGCTACTTCTGACAATGACGACATAAGTTCTGACTTGAAATTGTAAATGGCTTAGAGAGTCAGAAGTTAAATAAAAAGGTAGCAGCCCTTCATAACAAAAGGAAAGTTGTGCATGCTCAGATCTTGCAGTTAACACTCATGATTCAACAATCTTTGGTTAAATTAGACACTTTGCAACAGAATGTGGGTGATGCAGGTGTTGCTGCTGCTAATAATACTCCATTGCTAGAAATAATTATTAAACAGCTTCAAATTCTGAACCCGGAACACTACTTGGTGGACTTATTTGAATTGCTACCTAGCAATTTTGAAATAGTGTTCAAAATGTAGATTATATGGTCAGTGATGATATGGGAGAAGAAGTAATTAGTCTGGCTCTAAAATCAGGAACAAGACTGTCAGAAAGAAATCATAAAAGTAAGTCAGGTTCCAAGGGTGTGTATTTCTAGCACCTAGTCAGACAATGGAGCTGAATATCTAATGAAAAAAATATATAGATCCAAGTTTTATTTGACTCTGGTGCCATAGAAAATGTTGTTAATTCTGCCTTCATGCATGATTATAGTTTCCTACAAAATCCAACAAATATATACAGACTACAGACTATACAGACTATAGATGGAGGACCGATGGGTTCAGGTTTTATTGAATATGTTGTCATAACAATGTGAATAATTATCATTTAGACTCATCATTTAATTATCTCACTTTTAGTAATTAAAAGATTTCCCGTGGCTGACAGAACACATCCCCAATATCAATTTGAAAACAAATAAACTAGAATCATGGGAAGAGAAATGGTTTCATCACTGGATTTCAACAAATTAAGTTCCCATACAATATGCTTTTTAGATAGCACTTTGCCATTTTGCTGACAAACAAATATCATTAGTGTTGTATCTTCATCGAAAATTATGGCTGCCCTATAGTGTTATTATAAGAAGATAATATGCAGTATCACCATTTAAGAACAATACAGGAGATGGATTTTCTTCCTTTTTGCAAAGAAAAGACGGAACCCTTTGTCTGGTATAAATAATATGGAAGTAAATAAGATTACTGTGAAGATTAATTCCACCTAATTTCTCTCAGAGATGTGCACAGAGAGGTGGCTACATTGGCTCAACCCGCTTACTTTTACCCTCTTTGGACCAAGTGCCATTTTCACCTCATTTATTGTTTATGAGGAACAGTTGTGTGTACCTCCCATTTGTTATAAGAAAGAGGAAAAAAGCAGCCATGAGTAACATGCCTTGTTAAAGCTAGACAGGCTGTTTACTGTCTCTTATGGAAACAATGCTCTAATCTATGTTTAGCTATAGCTGTAAATGCTTAACGCTATTTTATTGTTTTCCTATTATTTTGTTCTTTGTCTGTGTAGTTTGCTCCATTCATTGTATCCTAATAATGACAGAAAAAAACACGAAGAGCAGTCACCCAGGCAAACAACACCAAATGATGAAAAACTACTTCAGCGACAGGCCAACTAATTAGTAAATAATGGATTAAATCAGGACACCTAGAAAAGTAGAGTGTAAATCAGGATGAAAATATAATTAAAATGTATAACAAAAACCTAAATTATCCCCATACAACTACTTAGTATAGTTTAATAATAGGATAGGCTTGTATTTTCCCCAAAACACAGTAAATGGTTTGGTCAGGGTGGATTGTGAACTAGTTAGGCCAATATCACAGAATCACTGCCTTCCAGGAATAAAGGGCATGTCCTACTCCAGTAGGCTAAGTGAATTCAGCCTCTAGAGCAAAGAGGGATACTTGGATATCTACTAATGGTCTTTCATTTTCTTATAGATGTCATTAAAATCTATCAGCATTCTTTCATTTAATTAGTTAATCAAACTTTTGAAAATATTGGTGGAAATTAAAAGTAAGCATACTTACGATAGACGTCAGGTAGCACTTCTTCACACTAAAGGTCATGATATTCTTCAGCAAATTACCAACTCATAAGTTAAAGCTGAAACTCTGATAACTTATAACGTATCTGTATGAGATCCTGGGACAAATTTGAATCTAGCTAATTAAATAAGCTTGCTGGACTAAATGGGGTCCTCTTATTTGTCGAACCTACAGTATTTTGTTCTTATATTATTATAGAAGAGAACAGTCTCAACTGAGAATGGTGGTTCCTCAGACAGGTCTTGGGTATAAACTAGATAGTATTTTTTGGCTCCTTCTTCTCCAGAAAATGTATGTTTCATTGTCTCAAACATCTGTTTCCACTACCAAAATCTAATAAGTGTGGATCACTCCCACATACAGTATGCTTGTCTCCACTGTCTCCTGCATCACACCCGACATTTATCTTCTGTCTGGTGGGTGATGAACTCACATGTTGGTTCCATATGGCTTTTGCCGTCTTAGGCAGCACGAGCATCTTTGATTATATTTATTTAGAACTATCACTTGAGTTAAATGTTTCACCTGACTCCTCCCCATACACCAATTTACCAGCCAATCTTATTAGGAACACACGCTGTATCTTGAGACAATATGTCTCTAACAATCACTGAGCTCCCTCCACCACAACAAGGTCAAATTCCTGAAAGTTCTCTAGCTATTATTCTCTAAAATAGATGGAATCTGCCAATGTCTCCTATAATGATTAATCAGTGTTCAGCCATTTTGTATTAAATGAGAACATAAAGATTTCAAATTATTTTCCCAAAACCTACTGAGCTAAAAACAACTTCATTCATTCAATTATCTCCTATCATTCAAGTTGTACTGTACATCTGTGGTTCAGTCAATAAAAATTGCTTAAAACATGCAAAGAGGGACTCTGAGGAACCCATTATGGTTCTTACAGCTGTTTGCCACCATCCCATATAAATTCAGGATCCCTCACAGAGCTATGAAAAAATGCCAAAGATGCATACAACACAAAAAAATGGCACTTGCAGATAGTGATTAGGAGGCTGTCAATCATACTTATGTTTTTCTTGACAGTATGAGAAGGTAATTGGTCAGACATTGGTATGAATTGGTGCAATGTTCCTTTCCAAGAAGCAAGATAGAAGAAAAAAAAAAAAAAGCAGCTGGTAAGTTTGGAAAAACAGTGCCGACCTCTTATAACATGAAACCTTCTTTGATAATTGATATTCTCAGCTGCAGTAATAATAATTGTCCGCTTTTTCTAATTACACAGCTGCTGTTTTTAGTTGCCTGTATATTTCAATTCTTTAGAAATGTCTTCTTTTCACAGCATTGGGATTTTGTAAAAGACTTAACAGTAATTCAATTACCTTTAATTTTTTTTTTTACTTCTAACTTTGCTTATTAGTAAACATGCTTTTCACCTGAATTAAAAATGCCGCATTTTCGAATAAAGTATAATTAATTAACTTTAACTATAATTATGTAAGTTACACTAATTTTCTTGCTGCAGTTCAATGGTATTTTGTAATACAAATTTGTTATTACAATCTATTGATGCAATGGATGTACATGTAAAAAATGATAAAAACTCAAAAAAATAAAGGTTAAAGGGCAACGTACAATGTAATATAATTTTTATCAAGCTTACATTAGGCTTTATGATAATTCTGACTGATTTAATTTGATATTTGTAAATGGGTAATAACAAGAAGAAGAAATTGCATTTATATAGCACTTTTCAAGACACTCAAAGCACTTTATGTAGATAGGGAGAAGTGACTTCACTCATTAACAATGTGCAGCACCCACCTGGATGATGCAAAGACAGCCATTTTGCACCAGTATGCTCACTACACATTCGATAGATAGATAGATACTTTATTAATCCCAAGGGGAAATTCACATACTCCAGCAGCAGCACACTGATAAAAATAAACAATATTAAATTAAAGAGTGATAAAAATGCAGGTAAAACAGACAATAACTTTGTATAATGTTAATGTTTCTAACCCCCGGTGGAACTGAGGAGTCGCATAGTGTGGGGGAGGAACGATCTCCTCAGTCTGTCAGTGGACCAGGACAGTGACTGCAGTCTGTCGCTGAAGCTGCTCCTCTGTCTGGAGATGATACTGTTCAGTGGATGCAGTGGTTTCTCCATGACTGACAGGAGCCTGCTCAGTGCCCGTCACTCTGCCACGGATGTCAAACTGTCCAGCTCCATGCCTACAATAGAGCCTGCCTTCCTCACCAGTTTGTCCAGGCATGAAGCGTCCTTCTTCTTTATACTGCCCCAGCACACCACCGCGTAGAAGAGGGCACTTGCCACAACCATCTGATAGAACATCTGCAGCATCTTACTGCAGATGTTGAAGGATGCCAGTCTTTTAAGGAAGTATAGTCGACTCTGTCCTCTCTTGCACAGAACATCATTATTGGAAGTCCAGTCCAATTTATCATCCAGCTGCACACCCAGGTATTTATAGGTCTGTACCCTCTGCACACAGTCGCCTCTGATAATCACAGGTTCCAGGAGGGGCCTGGGCCTCCTAAAATCCACCACCAGCTCCTTGGCTTTGCTGGAATTCAGGTGTAAGTGGTTTGAGTCACACCATTTCAAAAAGTCCTTGATTAGATTCCTATACTCCTTAAACTAGTTAGTAGGTGATGAAGTGTGAGAGAGACAGTTAACCAATTACAGACAGGGAATGATTAGGAAGGCAGAATGACGAGGTTATGATGAGAAGTTTAGCCTGGACATCAGGTAACACTCTAATCTTTATTAAAGATGTCCTTTAATGACGGCAGGAAGTCAGGACTTCGGTTTAACTTCTCATCCGAAAGAGGGCTTTACTGCATTAGGGCATTGGGATCCACACGCAGTCCATAGTGTAAGCTCCCCTAATGAGCTCACCAACACCTCTTCCAGCAGCAACCCAAGTTTTCCTGGTTAGCCTTCCATCCAAGTACTGGCCATGCCCAAACATGCTTAACTTCTGGTGGATTACCTGGTCTGAAGCATGTGGTATGGCTGCTGGTGATGTATTTTTACACAATAAGATGGGCAAACTGAAGCTCTGCCTTTCTCACAAATTTATTGTTCAAGGGTCCTGACTGCAAAACCAAAACTCAGTCCCTTGAAAATTGTGGTTTCTGTTTATGATATTTCTTGATTTTTCCAGAAGTATTACGATATTTTACCAAGAAATGTACATTTTTTATGTTGTGAACAAACAGCTGGATAAATCACATTATGTTCTGATTCACTGTTGTTTTTAATTTCTTCTGAAAAGAATACATTTTTCTTTGTAAAGTTAAGGCTCCCCATATATATTTCTGAACATCAGGAATCTCTGGGATTAGTTATTTTTTCTATGGAAAGCTGTCTTGAAAAAAATTTAAATTATTGTAGTTGTTTCCTGAATTTCCTGTTATGCCATGTTTTTCTATTTACATCAGCACACAGGATTTAGTTTGCCATACAGTTAGTAGGTGACCCCCTGGCAGTTGCTCTTATTATGTCATTCTGTGACTGTATAAATGGCTTCTGGAGAAGTCACTTAAATGTCCAACTTTCAACTATCCATCCATCCATCCATCCATCCATTCTCTTCCACTTATCCGAGGTCGGGTCGCGGGGGCAGCAGCTTAAGCAGAGAGGCCCAGACTTCCTCTCCCGGCCACTTCTTCCAGCTCTTCCGGGAGAATCCCATGGCGTTCCCAGGCCAGCCGGGAGACATAGTCCCTCCAGCGTGTCCTGGGTCTTCCCCGGGCCTCCTCCCGTTGGACGTGCCCGGAACACCTCACCAGGGAGGCGTCCAGGAGGCATCCTGATCAGATGCCCGAGCCACCTCATCTGACTCCTCTCGATGCGGAGGAGCAGCGGCTCTACTCTGAGCCCCTCCCGGATGACTGAGCTTCTCACCCTATCTTTAAGGGAAAGCCCAGACACCCTGCGGAGGAAACTCATTTCAGCCGCTTGTATTCGCGATCTCGTTCTTTCGGTCACTACCCATAGCTCATGACCATAGGTGAGGGTAGGAAGGTAGATCGACTGGTAAATTGAGAGCTTTGCCTTACGGCTCAGCTCCTTTTTCACCACGACAGACCGATGCAGAGCCCGCATCACTGCGGATGCCGCACCGATCCACCTGTCGATCTCACGCTCAATTCTTCCCTCACTCGTGAACAAGACCCCGAGATACTTGAACTCCTCCACTTGGGGCAGGATCTCTCCCCAACCCTGAGAGGGCACTCCACCCTTTTCCGCTGAGGACCATGCTCGGATTTGGAGGTGCTGATTCTCATCCCAGCCGCTTCACACTCAGCTGCGAACCGATCCAGAGAGAGCTGAAGATCACGGCCTGATGAAGCAAACAGGACAACATCATCTGCAAAAGCAGTGACCCAATCCTGAGTCCACCAAACCGACCCCTTCAACACCCTGGTTGCGCTTAGAAATTCTGTCCATAAAAGTTATGAACAGAATCGGTGACAAAGGGCAGCCCTGGCGGAGTCCAACTCTCACTGGAAACGGGCTCGACTTACTGCCGCAATGCGGACCAAGCTCTGACACCGTTGTACAGAGACCAACAGCTCTTATCAGGGGTCCGTACCCCATACTCCCGAGCACCCCCACAGGATTCCCGAGGGACACGGTCAATGCCTTTTCCAAGTCCACAAAACACATGTAGACCGGTCGGGCAAACTCCCATGCACCCTCCAGGACTCTGCTAAGGGTGAAGAGCTGGTCCACTGTTCCGCCACCAGGACTAAAACCACACTGTTCCTCCTGAATCCGAGGTTCACTATCCGACGGACCCTCCTCTCCAGAACCCCTAATAGACTTTTCCAGGGAGGCTGAGGAGTGTGATCCCTCTATAGTTGGAACACACCCTCCGTCCCCTTTTAAAGAGGGGACCACCACCCCGGTCTGCCAATCCAGAGGCACTGTCCCGATGTCCATGCGATGTTGCAGAGACGTGTCAACCAAGACAGTCCTACAACATCCAGAGCCTTAAGGAACTCCGGCGATCTCATCCACCCCGGGCCCTGCCACCAAGGAGTTTTTGACCACCTCGGTGACTTCAGTCCCAGAGATGGGAGAGCCCACCTCAGAGTCCCCAGGCTCTGCTTCCTCATTGGAAGGCATGTTAGTGGGATTGAGGAGGTCTTGAAGTACTCCTCCCACCGACCACAACGCCCGAGTCGAGGTCAGCAGCGCACCATCCCCACTATATACGGTGTTGACACTGCACTGCTTCCCTCCTGAGACGCCGGACGGTGGACCAGAATCTCCTCGGCCGTCCAAAGTCGCTCTCCATGGCCTCCAAACTCCTCCCATGCCCGAAGTTTTGCCTCAGCAACAACCGGCCGCTCCGCTTGGCCTGCCGGTACCTATCAGCTGCCTCCAGAGACCCACAGGACAAAAAGTCCTATAGGACTCCTTCTTCAGCTTGACGGCATCCCTCACCGCCGTGTCCACCAACGGGTTCGGGATTGCCGCCACGACAGGCACCACCACCTTGCGCCACAGCTCCGTCAGCCGCCTCAACAATAGAGGCACGGAACATGGCCCATTCGACTCAATGTCCCCACCTCCCTCGGGGCGGGTTGAAGTTCTGCCGGAGGTGGGAGTTGAAGCTACTTCTGACAGGGGACTCTGCCAGCCGCTCCCAGCAGACCCTCACAACACGCTTGGGCCTACCAGGTCTGACCGCATCTTCCCCACCATCGCCAACTCACCACCAGGTGGTGATCAGTTGACAGCTCCGCCCTCTCTTCACCCGAAAGTGTCCAAGACATATGGCCGCAAGTCCGGCGACACGACCACAAAGTCGATCATCGACCTGAGGCCTAGGGTGTCCTGGTGCCAAGTGCACATATGAACACCCTTATGCTTGAACATGGTGTTCGTTATGGACAATCCGTGGCGAGCACAGAAGTCCAATAACAAAACACCACTCGGGTTCAGATCGGGGGGGCCATTCCTCCCAATCACGCCCTTCCAGGTCTCACTGTCATTGCCCACGTGAGCATTGAAGTCTCCCAGCAAAACGAGGGAATCCCCAGAAGGTATGCCCTCTAGCAACCCCTCCAGAGACTCCAAAAAGGGTGGATATTCCAAACTGCTGTTCGGCGCATACGCACAAACAACAGTCAGGACCCTTCCCCACCCGGCGGAGGGAGGCCACCCTCTCGCCCACCGGGTAAACCCCAATGCACAGGCTCCGAGTCGGGGCAATAAGTATGCCCACACCTGCTCGGCGCCTCTCACCGGGGGCAACTCCAGAGTGGTAGAGAGTCCAGCCCCTCTCAAGGAGATTGGTTCCAGAGTCCAAGCTGTGCGTCGAGGTGAGTCCGACTATATCTAGCCGAACCTCTCACCTCGCACACTAGCTCAGGCTCCTTCCCTTCAGAGAGGTGACATTCCACGTCCCAAGAGCCAGTTTCTGTAGCCGAGGATCAGACCGCCAAGGTCCCCGCCTTCGGCCACCACCCAACTCACATTGCACCCAACCTCCTTGGCCCCTCCCATAGGTGGTGAGCCCATGGAGAGCCAACTTTCAACTACCTTTTCATAATGTTTCGCTGTTCTTTGTTGTTGTGTTTCTAATGGTTCTGGCCTGATCTTTGATTGTTTGCCGTTCTACAGCATTGGTCACCATTAGCTTCTATTATATTATAAACTTTTTTTAAATCTCTTTTCACCATGAAAACATTAGATTAAATTTTTTCATGGTCAACATTACAAGCTACAAGTGGTGAATACATGGCCAAAATTTGATGGGAGACCAGGGGAGCATGGCCACCCCCAATGGATGCATTATGCTACTAAAATAAGTCAAGTAAATGGTATTTTTCTTCATTCTTTAAAGCCACAGTTAAAGTAAATGTATTAATAATCAATGGATTAGGCACATGGTGACATGGCGTTTGCACTGCTGTCTTGTAGTGTGGTAGGCTGTGGGTCACACCTCAAGTGCTTCCTGCATGGTGTTTGCTCATGGGGTGTTCCCCTGGGTACTTTGGTTTCCTCCCATAATCCAAAGACATGCAGGTTAAGAGAACTGATGATGCTAAATTGTTTGTTCAATGTGTGTGTATGTCCATGGGCTGTTCCTGTCTGTGCCCATTGCTGGTCAGATCTGCCCCCAGCCCTGGATAAGTGACTTTAAACAATAAATAGAGCAATTAATACTATAATCCGCCCTGCCCAAAGTAACTCTCTTTTGCACTCTGCCTATCACTAAAACAGACAAATACTCTGTACAGTTTCAATTACAGATTAGTTTATTGCTTCAGATTTTACTTGAGAGAGCTTATTTCAACGTGCATATTTTGTCGATAGTATTTTTCTCTATTACACGTCCATTAAGCACACCTGTTGACAAAACAGATCCTCAGTATTCAGCACGAGGAACTGAAACTGCATCAGAACTTCTGCCCGCATGTGTCTCCCGTAGAAACAGCAGTCTGGTAGTCTGAGAAAATCTACACCACATCTTCCACTAACCCCCAGACAAAATATTTAAAAAACAAAAAAGTGATATCAGTCTCCTTCATAAAGCTAATAAATAACAGAAAATGCTCCAACTTTCAAATCAAGCTGCACATGAATGTTACACTACTATACATACCTTATCTAACTTATTCAAATAAGAAACTGCTTATTTTACCACAAGTTAAACATGTAGACAAACAAATTTAAAAAAGCAACATGTTTTCTATCATTTAAATATAGGTATCAGTATTTGTGGACTTTTTGTAATTTTGAAGTTTTAAATATGTTTATATAAGTGGGATTTATTTCATACTGTAAATTTATATTTGACAGGAGATGTGATGTAAATATGTAGCAGTACAGCAGACTCTAAAAAATGCAGTTATATTTTAACAGTAGGACTGCAAAAGGGGCCAGTTTAGACCCAGGAATTAACTTAAAAAGCATATCTGACTTCTTGATCTTAAAATCTTTAAATGCTGAGCACATGCTTCTGTCTGAGGCAATCAATTAATTTCTTCTTTTGAGAATACCTAGGCAAAGCATTTATTTAATTTGTTTCCTATTTGTGTGTTATTTTCAATGATTTTCCCCTGAATGAATCTAACAGCATGAAAACCTTGTGACTAAAATCTCTTAAAGGACATGAGACCAACATGTAGCATTGCCCTCTCGTGTGCCTGACCATTACTGAAAATAAATTTGTATTTAAGTAATACTGCTCAATTTCTATTTTGGCATCAATTTTTTTATTAGATAAAAAAAAAAATGACAAGAGATATCGACTATAAATAACCATAAGATAGAAACAATTCAGATTTCCCAGCCTAAGACAACGGATCAACACAGTACTTGTACTTTGGGAAAATCCCAGTTACCAAGTCCCTATCCAGTTTAAGGACACAGGGTTCACAATGGTATAAGGAACTAAACCTCTATAATATGCCAATCCATTGTGATTTCTCTACTGTAGACTTGGCATTTCCATTTAAACAGATATCCACATAATCCCCAGTGCTAATACACATACCATTGTAGGGTACACTGGCATTGTCCATTGTGTTTTTGCTTAAGTGGCAGCTGCCAGACACTCTGAACTTTACCTGAAATGCTAGTTCTCCTTACAGGGTGTCTTTTTGGAATGCAACTTCTTGTTCTTATCTGATAAGACTGATCAATCATATGCAAAGACATGGCACACCATTTCAATATTTGGTCAGTGAAAAAAGAGCCATAACTCAATCACTGGCAACCAAGATGGACAAACCTTAGTGTAACCCACTGCAAGCACTAAATTTAGGCTCTCTGTATATTCAGCACTCTCAGCTTGGCCGAAATTCTGATCCATAATAGGAACCCTGTTGCCCAGGGTGTGGTTGCAACAAGGGCTGGAGCGATCCCTTTTACCTTAAAAGGCAATCTGATGCTTGACTGGAAGAGTGAACGACTGTAATGGAGTTTAAACCTTGCTACTGTTAAGCAAGGTATACAAACAGGAGAGACTATACATAAAGCCACACGTTCAACTTGATAAAGACAGGAATGAACTGATCAGTGACTACCCAGAGGACATAAAATTTATGGAAGTAAATGAGAACCATAGTGGGTAAAAACCTCAGAGAAAACTGTAGTACCAGCCACAACAACAAGTTTCGACCACAGCAAAGAAGGGGAAGACCTCCTGAGCAAAGAAAGAAGAACCATGCTGAATATCCTTCAATGTGTGCCACAGAAACCACTGCTGACTAACTGTGATGAAATTGACATAACTGAGATTACTGCAGATGCAAAAAATGTACAGTAATAACTAGTTAAAGAACTCATCTATCGTGACCATATTAATTGAAAGATCAGAATTCATAAGTTTTGTCCCTTTATTGATGGGAGAGAGAAAAGTATCAAGCTATGCTGAGAAATAGAATTGATAAGGTATGTGTCATTTTCTATAAGAGAGAAAAAGATCAAACTAAGGTAGTCCAGATTTACGTTTTTGTGTTATTTATTGTCTTTTGTCTGTAAATACTAGCACAAATCCATCTTCTATTATCCTTATATGAATAAAATGTATTATTTGGATTATTGTGGCAAGTGTGTTTGGTTATTTGTTGAAAAATAGTGTTTCAACAAACCTGAACCACTTTATAAATTTATAAATTGTACAGATCTCTTCATAGATCTGCCTTTAAACGGAGATTCCTCACATATACCACACAATCATTTCTGGCCTTCACTTAATTTCAATTCAAGTTGCAGATGTTATAAGCTATCCTGGCAGCATCAGGTACAAACAGGCCCTAACCTTGGATTGGCTGTATTGTGACACCAGTAATAAAGAAAAGCAAATATGAAAGCTTCTCAATGAGAAACTGAGAATAACTGAGTGAGCATGGTGGACCAAGAGAGCACATCAGCTTATTATGAATGCCCAATGCTCCAATGACACATTTGCTTTTCCCAAACTCAGGAGCTCACAGTTCGCTGAACAAAGTACACCATCAAAAATGTCCAAACAAAATATTCCATTAACAGAAGATTTATGTTTTCCTTATATTAATTCTATGTCTTCTTATTATGCTCATAATACGATATTTTATCTACTGTATTCTACATATGGTTGATATGGCTTATGACTTTGAAATTGAGTGGGTGGCAGTGTTGCTTAAATTATACTGACAGAATGTGTATAATATATTTTGAAATTAGGATCTGTAAAAGCAAAGCGATTTAAAAAGACTGCAGACGCCTGTTAATGGTATTTAAGGACAATATTGCCTGAATTATCCAAGCATTAATTTGAATTCGAATAACAAAACTACAATATATTAATCAAAATAATTATATAAACTCTTATTTAAAGCCCTCAAATAGGATGATTGAGGAAAGTTTTTCTTTTCTTCGTCATAGATGGATGGGAAGCCAATTTTCAATTGAAACATACCAACATTAACCCTGCATTGCCAAAAAATGTCTCTCATTCTCTCATAATCTGAAGATAAATAAAAAATTTAAAAAACTCCTTTATCTTTTTGATTTTCAGTAGCCACTTTATTCTGGAGAACTTCCTCATTGGTAGTGTGGCTTGTCCAGCTGATGTTCACAATGCACCTTAGGAGCCACAACTCTGCTAACATGATTCTCACTTCCATACTTGGTCCAACACTCAGGTCCATATGTGAAAACAGGGAAGATGTAGTACTCTAGAACCCTGATCTTAGTCTTAATACCGATTTTATTATTGCAAAAAACTTCTTCAGCTTAATAGATGCATGTTTAGCCACACTGCTACTCCATTTTATTTCACAATTGCATATACCATCAGATACTGCCATTCTTCCCAAGTAATTAAAACTATTTACTTGTCTGACATTCTCACCAGAAACTCAGATGGTGCATAAAGGAGAGTCTTTATTCTTGGACACAAGTATACATGCAGTCTTCTTGTAACTGATCCTCAGGCCTCTTTTTTGCCACTTTCACTAGCTCTTTTATCAACAAATTTCTGCAGCTTTTCCTCTGATTAAGCAATCAGAATCATATCATCTGTATATCTCAAGTTATTTAGGTGCAATCACCAGTGCTGGTAATTTTTCAGTCTCTCTTAAGATCTTCTCACTGTACAAATTAAATAAGTGTGAAGAAAAAGACACATACTTATATAACTTTCTTCTTAAATGGAATAAAAATACCAACCATATTTTCAATTCTGACTGCAGTAGACTGATTCCTTAGAGGTTACTGACTACTCTCAGATCTTTACCATCAATATCCAGTTCTTCAAGCATGTCTATTGGGTCCTTATGTTTCACACTGTCAAAATCCTTTGTATAGTCAATAAAACAGAGGTGGAGATCATTTTCATTTCAATTGCTATTTCTGAGATAATTCTTACAATAAAAAGGCATTTTGGGTTCCACTATCTTTAATAAAACCATATTGAACTTGAGAAATCTTAGGACATATTCTACTTTGAACTATTATTTTACATCTGTTTATTATATTTATGTATTTCTGTAACCAATTTTCTTTTTTTTATTATTTTCTATCTGTGTATTCCATGTTATCCTGTGTCCTTGCGCTTTGTGGTTGGAACACCATGAGGCATGCCCAAACTGCTGACACTACTGACGCACTTCCCTCAGCATATTTATTGTGAGGCTGGCAGTGAACTCTTCGGGGATTCATCAACTGACATTTGAGGAGTGAGCATCATTGCATTTTTTGAATTGTGGACTTTTTTTTTACATTTGTGGATTGAAATTTGGCATTGGGGCTTGTTTGGCTTGGATCACCTTTGAGATAAATCCTTTTTGAATTTTTAGTGTTCTTTTTACATTTTTTTCTTATCCTTTTGATTATAATAAAAAAATATCAGTATTTACAAGATTTTGTATTGGATTTGTCTAATTTTTGTAATTGTTTTGGTATTTTCTTGGGACATTTATAATATTTTAATCTTTTTAAGTCAGATCTTCTTTTTTGGGCCTGCATAGGCCAAAGCCTGGCAGTTGAGTTTGGGGTCTGTCTGCCTTGGGTGAGGCCAATTTCTGGGTCTGGTTACAGAAGGTCTTGGCATGGTTTAGTTGGTCCTTTAGAGCGATTACTGCACTCAAATCATAGCAATAAGTTTGTATCACTGCCACATTTGTTGCATGATGAATATGACAAGAGTTGGCACATTTAACTGAGATATGAAAGAATACAATGAAGAATGTGTAAAAAAAAAAAAAAACACAGACGCTGCCCAGCCTACGACTCAAACCCAGGCTCCTAGAAATGTGAAGAAGCAGCACTAACTTCTATGCCAGCTCTAAAATGTCAAGAATGAAATTTAACACTACCATAAATTAATCTTTAAACAATTTTCATTAATTATTTATTTTGATAGAACACAAAATGCTGTAGTTGCAAGTAATACAATGCACAGTGTAATTAGAGACAGTGAATTAACCAATTTATTTACTTTCACTCTCATGTCTGTTGCTTTAACCACTCTCTTTGGCATAATTCTAGAAGCATACATATTAAAGAGATAACATTTTTAGACCGATGCAGCAGTGTGGCCTTAGTGGTTATGGTGCTGGAGTATAGCACATCATTACTTGTTCAATTATTCAGGCTATAATGAATTATATAAAATAATTTCACCATTATGAGTTGTAAGATGCTGTGATAAAAGCAACACTTAAAGAAATAAATACACATGTTTATTGTAGGCTATGTACATAACACCGGGCAGCACACTGGCACAGCAAAAGTGCTGTTGCCTCAAAGATGCTGGATTATAGTGGGATGATTGGAGCTCACAAAGTTCAGTACTGGAATGGTCTACTCTCACACCCTAATATTAGGACACATATAAAGACACTCATACACAGACTCTGTACACTTGAGCACAGTTTATTGGTGATGCCAGTACTTCACACTGGAATTGGGTCTTTGGCATTAACAACATACTGGTGTCCCTGGATATGACCCAAACCCTTTATGTTACTTTGTTCTCCAAGAATATCGTAGACCAGGATTTCTTAAAGTCTTTTTTCTCATGACCCAATCTTGCCTTTCTTAATATTTTCAAGACCCATTCCATGATGGTTGGTAGGGGGGTTCCCCCTGGAAAAATAGCCCCCAATCATCATGAAGTAAGCTCCCATTGTATAATGCCACTTACCAACCAACAATGTGTTACTCAGCCTGACAGCAATGTAGGAAAAGAATTGTGACAGTGTCCCCTACACCAGGTTCACTGTATTTATTTCATTACTTCAATCACTCCAGATATAAAGACAAATATAGAAATTTAAAAGCAATGTGATGTTCATTAAAATAAAATAATACCAGTAGAAGAAAACAGATAGCAATGTCGGCATGTATATAAATATACTATAAAAAGCTTACAAAGGATTAGCAGCAATGTCAAAATAGAATGTTGTCCTGGGCAGATTTTAGATTTAGCAGTAAGGTTAATGTATGAGTTGCATTCTCTGACGTCCAGGTGAAATGGTATCTCTTCCTCTTACATATGTCTGTATCTGATGTTGCTCTCTGCTCTCTTAGAATAAAAAAAAATATATGTGGGTTCCGGACCTCGTGATATTATACACATATGATTGACTAGCTATCCTTGTAATGGATGGCTGTGCCTAAAAGCTTTTGATCATTGTACTTTCAACCTGTACAATCTTTTGCTGTCTCCAGTTCTTTTACTTTTACTACTAAGTTGTAAATTGTTTGATCATTTTAAGAATTACTAAAACACCCTACTCTGATCACATCACACCCGTTATTCAGCAGCTTCATTGGCTGCCAATGAAGTTTAGGGTCAACTACAAAATTTTAGTCCTTACATATAAGGCCATTCATAATCTTGCCCCCACATATCTCTCTGAGCTCCTACAAGTCACTAAACCATCTCTCATGCTCAGATACTCTTCTTCCATCAACTTAAATAATCCACCAGCACGTCTTGTCACGATGGGATACCGAGCATTTAGCAGATTGGCACCTTCCTTATGGAACTCATTACCTGCTTACCTTAGGAACATGACTACCCTTCACCAATTCCAGGCTAATCTCAAAACTCATCTGTTCAAATTTGCTTATTCACTGTAACTGTTATTGGTGTTTTATCTGATGTTTTATTTGGGTTTTAAATTTTCTAGTCATTGAATGTTTTTATTTTTTTAACCTGATTGTACAGTGACCTTGAGTTTTTTGAAAGGCGCTCTAAATAAAATGTATTATTATTAGTTTTATTATTATTATTATTATTTAAATATCAATAAAAAAGGAATGTACAAGTTGTAGTTAGGTAAGCAAGAAAGAAAGAATGCACACATGCATTCACTGGATATAAGAAATAAAGGATGCGGATGTACGAGGGACGTCAAAAAGTTTCTGCACCTTTTTTATGTATTAAGAATTTCAAAAATAAATGACATCACTTTTTTACATAGTCACTTTCCTTTGCGATGCAATTTTCCCAGCGTCGTACTAACTTTTTAATGCCCGTTTCCAACGAAAATATGAATGTTTGTAAAGTTTTTGAATGTCCTTCATACTTAGCTAAATTACCTCCCAGAGTCGTTTATAGTTCATTGCAGTCTGATTAAACAAAACTTGTAATTGAGGTAGATTGCAGCTTTTTAACATAGTTTTAATATCATGTCTAGTGCTCGAAAATTTGAATTTTATTTCTCTATCACAGATGCAAAGATATAGCTTCGATAACAGTCATATAACATTTGGACATACTCTTCATGCCCAAATAGGACTTCTCTGAATGCACTGATTTCCTCCAACATCTCAGAAACATGCCTGTTAGGTTAACTGGCCCAGTCAGTACAAGTGAGTGCTGATGTGTGTGTGCGTACTGCCTTGACTCCAGGATAGGCTCAGGAAGAAGTGGGTTTAATAAAAGGACAGACAGCAGGTAACATCTAAAAAATGCAGTATTTAAGCAATTAGTAGCTAAAGGAAACAAAGAACTAGACTAACTGTATACAGAAAGTCTGTCAAATGTTTAAAACAAACACATACACATTAAAGATTTTAAAAATAATAAATTGAAAGCCTTTAAATATTTCAGAATAATAGTAAAATGTGTTTAGCCGTATAAATGCACTTGAGTAGTGAATTTAAAAATGACAATAAACATTTCAAATCTACAAAAGTCTGTGTAATGTAAAGTAAAATGCCTTTCTAAGTGGACAAGAGGAGCTAATCTGATTGCTGACAAATGAGTATGAATTACATTTTAGGCCAAAATATTCATAACAAAAGATAGCTAAGGAGTTAAATTAAACATATCGTGTACTGAATAGATGACTCTGATTAGTACAAGCATGCTTCATTTAAAACAATATACAATTAAGTGAATCATCTTCTTGACTTGTGTTTGTGTCTGAGTGTGCATGAATGTTGAACATTAATCCAATTTCCTAAAAACATCTGAGAAAAGTCAGAAGCAATGCAATGCACATGAAAGGAAATTCCCATGACATACAGCAACACCATGGAACTACTCATGTGCATAATCCACTGCTATCCAATTACATGAATGTCTGACTAGAAATAATTGAATTTTTCTATGGTGAACCTTCAATGATCCTTATTAGATGCCATCTGCTAAATTTAAGCTCTCCATTTTTTACTTTCTATATGGCAATTACTGGATGTTTCAAAGCAGCATGCTACAGTTCCTTCTGCGGACCCAATCAATTTATTAAACCTGTGAGAGATCATGCTTCTCACCAGCCACACTAAGAAACAGCACTTGTTATCTAACTGAACTTAATTTCTTATTCATGGAAACAAGTAAAAGAAAAGAAGGGTCATAAAAAAAATGCATTGCACTTAAATCGCAGGCCCCAGATAAGTAGAAATATGTGTATAAATATACAGTATATATAAAATAAGTGATGCGCTGTGAATACTTTCGCACTGCAAATTGCAGGCCCAGATAAGTATATATATATATATATATATATATATATATATATATATATATATATATATACGTATTTCTACTTATCTGCCTCAAAAGTGCAATGCATTTTTAAGACCCTTCTTTTATTTTACTTGTTTCCATGAAGAAGAAATTAAGTTCTGTTAGATAACAAATGCTGTTTGTGGAAAAAGTGATGCTGTGAATACTTTCCGGATGCACTGTATATATATATATATATATATATATATATATATACTGATTATGCTGGGATGAATATTAGAATTATCACAAAGATTACAATTTTTTCCTTATATCAATCAATTCATTTTTCCTAAAACTTCGATTGTAATGGCACAGCACTTTGTAAAGCAACCAAAGTGAGAAAAATACTAGGCTGCACAGAACAAAGACGGTGGCTCAGTGGGTATTGCTACTGCCTCACAGATCCCAGGTCCCAATCTAGCATCTGATTATGGTTTGTGTGGATTTTGCATGTTTTCCCTGAGTATGTGGTGGTTTTACTGCCACATTCCCAGAATGCGTTGAATCAGTTGAATGGTGGTTCCAAATTAATACTGTGTGTGTGTGTGTGTGTGGACTGTGTGGTGAGCTGATGCCCTGTCCATTTCTGTTTTCTGCCTTGTGCTCAATGCTTCTTACCCCATTGACACTGGCAGAAGTTTTTCTTGTTATCCTTCCAACATCTATAAACCCTTAGATATATGTCTAAAACACCAATTTAAATTAGTGTGACATTTCTTCAGATTATTCTGTGGTTTATTTAAAATGTCCCACTCCTACTGCAGAGCCATGTAACAATTAATTATTTATCAAGTATGCAACTTGTGTCGATCGGTGTCAATCAATTGGCTCTTACTGAATTTCTTGTGGTGAATAAAGAATCAACAGTTATAATGAGAGAGGCAAGTGCAACAAGGCTGAAATGGGGAGTGACTGCTGCAAAAATGATAAAGTCTTGCAGTCAAAAGTCACTTAGTTACTCAAAAGGGAGGTTACCAAATGGAGAACTACATGAGGAAATTTTTAACTGGAAATAGTAACAAGCATTCATATGTTTAAAAAATTCAAATGTTTAAAAAATTTGCTTTGTGTCACACACGTGCGAATAGGGGGCAGCCAATGGGCCAGATAGATCGCGAAAAAACAAAAGAAAAGGGCATTTAAAATAAAGTACTAATGCATGTCTCCCTTTTTCAGCAGAAAAAAAGAGGACTAAAAACCGCACCTTTTCGACGTCTACTAGAGTAACGTTTATTCTGGCTCTCACAAACGACATCACTTCTGGGTTCCTTTCAACTGGTGTTGCTTCCGTCCCAACATGATGACTATATTTTGTATTAATCATTTTTATATGAATAGTTTTGGGTTGTGGAGCAAATCATCTGAGTGTCCATTATTGCTTATGGGGAAATTTGCTTTAATATACAAGTGCTTTGGATTACAAGCATGTTTCCGGAACAAATTATGCTTGCAATCCAAGGTTCCACTGTATATATACAGTACACTAAGCAATTAAGTATACAAGTTACATGTGTACATAGAAGCATGCGAGTTGTTTATCCATTTTCTCATTGTTCTTTTACACTTACACCCATTAAGCTGAGTACTCATCCAATATTACACCCTTCTTTCTGTGGATGGTAGGATGTGCTGTTATGTCTAGTCTACTTATATAATTTCATGTTTTAGTATATATATTGACAGTAGCTAACCCTGTGTCCTCACTGATTTAGGTTTCCAAGTCTAAATCCCATAGCCGGTCTCTGTCCTTTTGGGGTTTAATCCATCCCCTGACATCTGCATGGGTTTTTCCCTGTATATTCTGGTTTATTATCTCACAACTCAAACATGAGAAAATTAGGTTCAATAAAACACCCTGGCCCACTGCCTTGTTTATTATGCTGCCAAGATGGGCTCCTGCCCAAAACCACACTTATGATGGTTTGAAAATGTTGTGCACATTACTTAATATACACCCTGAAATGCCTAATAAAAGTAAATTAAAAACCATTTTAAAGAAGAAGTAATAATATAATTGAATTACTGTTTAGTGACCTGGGTCCATGTTTTATTATTGTTTTCCATCCATTTCTTGAGCCATTCCTTTACATGCAGAACTGCCAAGCACTGAAGCCTGAAGCACAGTTCACACCAGACAGACCAACCCTGGATGGCATGGAAGTCAGGAGAAGAACATACAAACATCAAGTGATTTGAACCCAATCAGCTGAGCCTTGAGGTAGCGACGCTATCGTCTAAGCTAAGTGGCATGCTGGCACAGTGGGTAGTAATGCAACTTCATAGCTCCAGGAAATTTCATATATTAACTATATTCAAAAAATATTTTGGTGTCATGCAAAAGCCTGCAATTTCGTAAAAATATAATCAAGGTAATGTCTTATCAAAATATTTTGGAACTCATTTTACTTCTAAAGTAGTAGTAACAACTTGTAGTAACAACTTTCATTTAAATACAAAACAAAAGCAGAATGAAAGCAAAAAAAAGCAGTCTGTATTATAGACACAAATAAAACAGGCTTTTATTTAATAAGGCATCCGCTTGTCTTTAAACTTCCAGCAGGGGTACAATCTCATCTAAACACACCAGTCACTCTGCTCTTGATCACAACATTTTCCGCACCTTCAAAGCAGTCTTTGAACTTGGCAGAGTCTCTTCCTTAAAGTTAGAAACAAACGTGGACAGCATGTTGAGCTGAGCACTTTCACAAGCGAACTGCAGTTGTTTGTGATAGCTCAGAGTTTCCATACTTATGGAAGCAGTTTTTTTATAGATACATAGTATAGAGTGCTGTTGAGGGAAAATGAAGGTATCCAATTTAAAAGAAAAGGATGCATAAACTAACCTGTTTCAAAGGAAAACTTCCCAGCTAAAAATAATTTTTGAAATATCTTAAAAGCAAATGTAGTTGACGAGGACCCAACACCTTATTTATTATTTATTATTATAAACTACATTGATGGTTTAAAGGCAAGAAGTCCACATGACCGTCATCATTAAGTTCTTCCATGAGAACCCTGAATACAATGAGGACTGATTGAGGTCATTTATGTTAGGTAGAATACCTAGAGGGGGCTGGGTGGTCTCGTGGCCGGGAACTCCTACAGATTTTATTTTTTACCTTTTTTTATTTTCTGTCCTCCTTGGCCGTCGGACCTTACTTTTATTCTATGTTAATTAGTGTTCTCTTATTTTAATTCTTATTTATTTTGTCATAAATATTTTTGGCAATTTAACTTTCTTCATCATGTAAAGCACTTTGAGCTGCATTATTTTATGAAAATGTACTATATAAATAAATGTTGTTGTTGCTGTTGTTAAAAGAAATAGGGATTTCCTCTTTGTATTATCTTCAAGAATCACAAATGACAAAGGGACACCAACAACGTTTATTTTTGCAAGAGCTCCACCAACAAACCAATCTCCAAACTGTGTGCCAACCCCGAACTTATGCCACATTATAAGTACATACAGAACATAGTCTGCTGTTACGCCTACACTTGATTTTCCCCCTAGTGATAACCCTTGTGAACTGGGACCCGGACACAGGCAGACGGACAACATAGTTCCACCACACTCCGTTTATTATACAATATTTACAGTTTGTGCTCACGTGCACCCCCAGTGCCTCTCGCACCGTTTCCCCAAATGTCCAGGCCACACAAGTCCTATGCCTTTCTCCTGGCGCCTCCGTCCTCTCTCCAGTTCTGTCCTCTTCCACCCGACATCCACTGCTGACTGGAGGGAGACGGCCCCTTATATGAGAACTCGGATGGGCTCCAGCTGTTTCCCGGCAATCAGTCATAGCCACACCCCAGTGTGGCGGAAGTGCCGGATGCACCCGGAAGCCATCCGGTGTCCCCTGTCTTCTTCCCCAGCACTTCCTGGTGTGGCGGAAGTGCTGGGCTCCAGGGATATGCAGGCATTGGGGCGCCGCCTGGCAGTGGCCACGGGTCCCTACAGGGCTGGGCTTCCAAGCCCTTTACCCGAGGCCCCCTACATAACCAGGACGGACGCCCCCTCACGGTCTGGAGGAGGCACAAGCCCTCCTCCGGTCCTCCTAAGCGTCCCGCCCTCCAGGCCGGGGACCACACCCTTTAAAGTCTTCCTTAATAATATTACACTCTTCACATTCTTACCATGTAAACAATGCTCTCTTACCATTAAATAAACCTTCTTTTATAGTGCCATGTGAATAAAATATTCCATCAGCTGTTGAGACTACACCAAAGAGCAGTTGTTTTGCCCTCTTCCAGTAACTGAACCCCGGTTCATATCTCAATTAAGGGGTCTCCGGTTTCTTGTTGTGTGTTTCCCCCATAATTAAGAGATAGTTTGCTTCCACCTCTAAAACATGACTAGGTTCAATGTTGGAAACCTCATATTGTAAATGTCATTCTGACTGCAACACCAAAACAACCAAAAAAAAAACAATCACATCACAGTTAATGATTTTATATTATGTTAATAAAAATTACATATTAACAAATAACTTCCGTTTTTTTATTTTGTATGGGGGCTCCTGACTCACCAGTAGAAGAAAATCCCCACATATGATATACTGTTCGACAAGCTGTTTGGGGTTCCTCACTATTTTTGGCCCTCTAAACCCTAAAAAAGCCCTCATTGTTAGGCCACTTTAATCTGTTTTGTGCTGGAAATTATACCCTCATGATAAAGAATAAACCAATGGGGGTCTTCAGCAAAAAAATAATCCAAAGGATTAGACGTTACTGGGTATCGGTAATATAGGCATGTGGATTGATGCTTTATACTATTTTTATGCTATACTATATACTATACTATACTAAGGAATTGTATTTTTGAGTGTGCTCCACCATAAAAACCAACTTCCAAACTGTTAAATGAAAAATTTCAAACAATTTCAATGTCAGTGATTACAAATATGATGCTGTTTTTGACTTTTTGTCCTTTACTAGGAACCGTATCCTCTATGTACCTCTCTCAAATGGTGAGAAATTACAAATTTCTATTAGAATCAAGAATATTTAGATTTAAAAAATTGAAACTGAAGCACATACAGTATTCCAATACTTTAAATATATGATGCAACTATTCTTGTTTATTATGTACTTCTATCTTATGAAGTAAATCATTACATTTCTTATGAATTTACCCACACACTACGTAGGTTACGCTAATTCAGACTTTTTAAACTTGTATTAAAGAACTTTTTTTTTTTATTATACAATCCACTTCGGAGACTGCTGTGAGAACCCTACTGCATAATGACGTCACTCTCAGTCAACACGCTCCAGATTTATGAGCTGTTGTCTTGACTAGATGCTGTCACAGCATATAGGAAAGTCTGGAGGATGACAGGTTATAGAAGGCCACAATTCAAAATTCACAGTGTTGAGCAGGTCAACAGTGGTAGTGCTTCTGCTGTTGTGAGGTTTTCAAATACCAGGTTGTGCAAATAGTTTTATTAAATTTCAGATAATAATGATTTGGTATAATAAAAGGGTCACTGTCTAAATAGGAGCTTCATCATTCCTTTGTTAGAAATCTCTGAAACAAAAAACCTACTCTGTGTTTCTCCTAGCAAAGCCCAAGAAATACTTCCTACATGACTTATATAACACAATAATGAAAACACAACCAAGCAGTGCAGAAGAACACGGAAAAGTAAGCAATTTAAAGTAGCTAAAGTAAGTAAAAATAAAATATATATATATTGTATATGAAAAAATAATACTTCATAAGCAGGTGTCAGGATTTCTTTTAAATAAATGTTCCAAAGTCACTCTGCAAAGGTTTCATTGTATATATAACTATTTTTGTATTCAATAGATCTATTGAAGAGAAGCAAGTTCTACTTTAGATTTCTAAACTTATATAGACATTGATAAGAAAGACAGCTAAGAAGTACTCAGTGGTCATTGGACTGAGGAAAGTTACAAGGAAAGTCAGAAACTTAAAATACACAAGTTATCATGACCCAAGGCACTCAATGTTTTAGCTAGTATATAAAGATATAGAAGAATAAATGGAAAAAAATACATAAAAAGATCATTTTCTTCAATGTAGGCTATTTTACGTGATCAAAAAACTGGACAGGGATCCGCAGATTGATTAGATTAGGAGTCATTTGTTTATACTGTATATATACTGAGTATATATATTGTCACACACGTGTGCATGGGAGGAAGTTAAAGGGCTTCAGTAAGGGCAGTTCCGAGTCATACCCTGGATGTGGAAGAGTGCACTGACTCTTTTTCTCCCTTTTCTGTAGACCATTCACGGGAGATTCCACCTGGCCCTTTTGACGTCACTTCCGGGACAGGGCCTATGGAAGGCTTGCCACCTCTGGCCACTGTTATGTCATGTCCGGGCTCGAACCAATGGCTAAAGACCTTCAGGAGCCCGACCCCTTTGATCTCACTTCCTGTCTTCCCCTTTAAAAGCCTCCACATTTTCCCTATTCCCTCAGTTCTGTTTTGGACTCGGTTTTGTGCACATCAGTGCTGTATCTACAACGATTGACAAACACGGAATGTAACGACTTTGCAGCCAGGAATTCAATTATACAGGTGGCTGCCCCAAACCTTTCTATGACTCTGAGTCGAGTTTGTGAAAACTTACAATATGTTCTCCGCTGTTTCATATTACAGTATATATATATATATATATATATATTTATATATATATATATATATATATAAATGGAATCCCAATGTAATGAAATTCAATTTTGATATAATTAATATGGGGAAAATCCATCTCTAATGGCAGCGGTGCAAGGACTGCTCCGTAGCTACTCTACTGTGTCTGGTAAACAGTAAACCAAGGACAAAGTAATTGGTTGTCCTCTGTAGGATCAGGCTTACCATGTATCATGCTCATCGCTTGATGTTTAGAACATTTAACACTTTGATCTGCTCTTCCTCACATTCTCCTGTTCTGCCACAGCAGTGATTTCGAGCTGCTGGTGTTCTTCTAATCTGAAGATGGGAGCTAAAGTAGGACAATTGCCCGTATCATGGCTCCTATCACATGTACTTGAGTACTGAAGTAACAGCTCCTATTTATGAATTCTTGAGACTGTATCTGCCTTCTCTATGCAGTAATAAAGTACTTGTATTTTCCTTGGAACCCTGGACTCACCTTCCGGTCTCTCATGCAACTCTGCAACCCAAGCTTGACAATACCTCTGTAAAAAAAAACAGTGCTTTTTAAACTGCAAAAAATATTTTATTTGTAAATGAGAGGTTAGATGTAACTCTTTTATAGAAATATAAGTATGAATACAGAATGAAAATGAAACATTAGATGTAATTTTTTTTTCAGTGTAAACTGATGCCGTTTCTCACTTTTTTTGTTCATCGATAAGAAAATTTTGAGAAGTGCTATGAAACTAAAACAATACAATACCCACACACAACAAAGCTACCCACGTGGACACTCAGTTGAGTACTGACTCAGAATTTGCTATGTACATGATATCGCCACAGACAGTCACTATCTTTTGGTCTAACTAGAAAGACGCAGCCTGTTGCATTGTTCCCGAGACTCTGCAAAAGTATATGTGCATCATTAAGTATTTTTTGCATCTCATTATTATCTTTGGTGACCATATTTAGTCAAAAAAACATTTGTTACGTTGAAATTTACACTTGTTAAAATGAAACCCATTAAATATGATGTATGAATGTTTGTCCAGGACAACAAAAAGTATTTGTTATTCTGAAGATTTGATTACTTTGGTATTTGTTATAATGGGATTTGACCATTTGCTTTGCTCAAATGAATCCTGTCAAATGCTAAAGTTTAACAGTAAAAGTAAATGATCAATCAGTGTAATCAATAGTCCTTTCTCAAATAAAGGCACTGTTCTAAAAGCAATAGTCTGGAAAAGTAAGTATTGTTTAAAATTGTGTAAAATTACCAATTAAAGCTTAAGCCAAAAAAGGAATCTATTCAGTTTCAAATGTGAAATTTGTTTATTGTTTAAATAAAGGAATAATGCTTGTGATGAAGGATGGCAAATCAAATCTTAGCCTGTCTGACAGTATGGTGTACACTTATACATCACAAGCATACACAGAACAGTTTAGACAAGACCGGCCACTTACTTAGTTTACGGTTATGGAATGCCTCGACACATGCAGGATCAAATTCTGGATATGACATTTGTAATTCATGATGAATAAGCAAACAGACCCACACAGGAGTAATATTGACATGGTTAATGGCCTTAGAGAATGCCAGTGGATTATGGCAGAAGGCAGGAATCCCAAAGGGAAACCAGCACCAGCATGTAAACAGCATGCCAACCATATACAGAGTTTAATCGAAAGTAGGAGCTCAAACAGTACTGCCCTGGAGTGTTTGATATTCAAAATGGATTAATATGCTTTAAAATCAAACATACAAATGTACCGTATGTATAAGTAAGTACATAAACACATACAATGCAGGTTGCCTGTCCCTGATTATTTCAATATTGTTATAAGGAAACATTTAGCAAGATGATGGCTCCAAATAGACTTTTGGAATTTTATTCACACAAAATGAAAATTTTTCCAAAGATAAACCAAGAGGGAAGTCAAACATCAGTCTAATGTCATAGGAAAAGTTTGGTATTTTTCCATCTTAAAGGTATTTCTTCCAAATCTTGGTATATATTAATTTGCCACATAAAAACGTGCTCTAAAGTGAAGTGTTTTACATACATTTTAAAAATATCTCCTCTTTTCTTCCAGCTTACAACAGAATGTAATGGAACAGAAGTATAGGTCAATAAAGCCTTAAATTGACCAAACATGTCAGTTTTACAAGCCATGAATGTTATTAAGCATTTATCCACATGTATCTGCATCTTGAGATTATACATACAGTATATTACAAATCTGTGTATGCATGTTGTTTTAAGAATTTAAATAAGCAAAAAAGTAAACCATTGCTGTGTGATTCAGCCATTTTAAAAGGAGACCTCGTTCATCTTACTCTGCTTGGATTTACCTTGGAAAACCATTAATAAGCACCAGTTACTGACATTATTGAATATTGATGTGTAGATGTGACCTGCTGAGTCTGTTCAGTATAAAACTACAAAAAATACCTGTTAAAGAGACACTTATGATTATTTTTATTCTTTCACTATTTGGAAAGTTATTCCTTTATGCCACAAAAACTCTACTGCTGCTAGAATGATAATCCATGCATGTGCTTCAGTAAGAGTGCAGGCTGGAAGAACAGGAGTAGAAAAAAACAGATGAAGCAAGGGGCTGAACGAGGACAGCAAAAATCCACTAATTACCAAAGCCAAAAACCATGAGACAAGAATAAGAGCTAAAAGGATTGCTGACATCAAAATCAGTAAAGAATCAAACACAAATTGACAAAATTAAAGTGCAAGAGGGGTTTTGGAATGGAGTAGTCAGACAAGGAAATTAGCCTAGAACAGTGCTTCCCAAACTCGGTCCTAGGAACCCCCTGTGGCTGCAGGTTTTTTGCTCCATTCATTTAACCCTAATAGTAACAATTAACAGCCAGCACAGCAGACAACTACGATGATGAAAGCAGCAACAACTTTAGTGTCAGACTCACTAATTAGTAAATAATCAATTAAATAACCAGAACACCTGGAAAAGCAGAATGAAAAATAGGTTGAAAATACTGTTAGTGACTTTAAAAAATGGCAATATTCCCCATATAACTGCTTATTACATTTTAATAAAAATCTACCTTAGTTTATAATTTCTACATTGACTTAACAAGGCAAAACACAGAAACTGGAAAATAACATTAGAACACTCCAGACGAGAACAGGCCATTCAGCCCAACAAAGCTTGCCAGTCCTATCCACTTGTTTACTCCAAGAAAACATCAAGTCGAGTTTTGAAAGTCCCTAACGTCTTACTGTCTACCACACTACTTTGTAGCTTATTCCAAGTGTCTATCGTTCTTTGTGTAAAGAAAAACTTCCTAATGTTTGTGCGAAATTTACCCTTAACAAGTTTCCAACTGTGTCCCCGTGTTCTTGATGAGCTAATTTTAAAATACAAGTCTCGATCCACTGTACTAATTCCCTTCATAATTTTAAACATTTCAATCATGTCATCTCTTAATCTTCTTTTGCTTAAACTGTAAAGGCTCAGCTCTTTTAATCTTTCCTCATAATTCAACCCCTGTAGACCTGGAATCAGCCTAGTCGCTCTTCTCTGGACCTTTTCTAGTGCTGCTATGTCCTTTTTGTAGCCTGGAGACCAAAACTGCACACAGTACTCAAGATGAGGCCTCACCAGTGCATTATAAAGGTTGAGCATAACCTCCTTGGACTTGTACTCCACAGATCGTGCTATATAACCTAACATTCTGTTAGCCTTCTTAATGGCTTCTGAACACTGTTGGGAAGTTAATAGCTTAGAGTCCACTACGACTCCTAAATCCTTCTCATAAGGTGTACTCTCTTTTCCGACCGCCCATTGTGTATTCAAACCTAATATTTTTCTTCCTATGTGTAATACTTTACATTTACTGACATTAAATTTCATCTGCCACAAATCTGCCCAAGCCTGTATGCTATCCAAGTCCTTCTGTAATGATATAACCATTCCAAATTATCTGCTAATCCACCTATCTTGGTATCATCTGCAAACTTAACCAGCTTGTTAAAATATCATCGGCCCTAGCACTGACCCCTGTGGAACACCACTCTTAACATCGCCAGTTCTGATGAGGTTCCTCGCACCATCACCCTCTGCTTCCTGTGTCTGAGCCAATTCTGCACCCATCTAAAAACATCACCCTGAACTCCCACTTCTTTTAACTTGATGCCCAACCTCTCATGTGGCACCTTATCAAATGCTTTCTGAAAGTCCAGATAAATAATATCATAAGCTCCACTTTGATCAGATCCTTTTGTTGCCTCCTCATAGAATTCCAACATGTTAGTAAAACACGACCTCCCTCTTCTGAACCCATGCTGACTGTTCAGAATAACTCCTGTCCTTGCCATGTGTTGCTCAATCTTATCCTTAATAATTCCTTCCATTAATTTTCCTGTGATGCATGTTAAGCTTACTGGCCTATAGTTGCTTGGATCTGCCCTGTCACCCTTTTTATATAATGGGATAATATTTGCCATTTTCCAGTCCGGAATCTCTCCAGTGCTCAGTGACTTCCTAAAAATATGTGTCAAGGGTTTATATATGTACTCACTAGCCTCCTTAAGAACACGAGGATAAATATTATCTGGGCCTGGTGATTTGTTTGATTTCATCTTATTTAATCTGAGCAGCACTTCTCCCTCTACAATTTCCAAATCCCTCAGTACCTCCTTAGTAGTCGTGTTTACCTCTGGCAGGTTATCCACTTGCTCACTTGTAAACACCTCAGAAAAATGTAAGTTTAGGGCATCTGCTATTTCATTGTCTGTATCTTTTAATTCCCCTTTACTATTCCTGATGAACTTGACCTCCTCCTTAACTGTTCTTTTACTACTAAAATACTGAAAGAATCTCTTGGGGTCTTCTTTCACCTTATCTGCTATATTCCTCTCCAACTGTCTTTTAGCCTCTCTGATATCCTTCTTAATGGTTGCCCTCATGTTCTCATACGCTCTACAATTCACTTTGCAGTCATTAGTCTTATATGCCTTATACAGCAGTTTTTTCCTTTGCAACTTCTTTTTTAAATCTTTATTAATCCATCGTGGAGTTTTTTTAGTTTCCTATTAATTCCAAATTTAGGTATGTATCTGTCCTGCATTACATGTAAAACATTTTAAACCTGTTAAATCCACTGCTCCTCGACTGTCTCCACATTTAAAAGCTTATCCCAGTCTATCCTACTTAGACTTTGTCGCATCTGCTCAAAATTAGCCCTACCAAAGTTCAACTTAACAATTTTAGTCTTTGCATCTGTACTCTTACAAAATACTGAGAATTGTATTACATTATGGTCACTTGACCCTAGTGGTTCAATCACCTCTACACCCTCAATTCTATCCTGATTATTACAGAATACTAAATCCAGACAGGCTTCACCCCGTGTTGGTGCTTTAACATGCTGTGTTAAAAAACAGTCGCTGATTACTTCTAAAAACTCCTGCTCTTGTGCTGCTCCATCTGCAAGGTTATCCCAGTTAATATTTGGATATTTAAAGTATGTAAAAAGTGATTATACTATACTATCCCCATGTAAACTTGCCTTTTTTGACTTTCGACTCACTTAATTAGGCTAAGAGTCCGATGAAAAACCAAAGTTGGTTGGAACAAAAACCTGCAGCCACAGGGGGTCCCCAGGACCGAATTTGGGAATCACTGGCCTAGAATGACCCTTTTATCCTGTTGAGTAATGACTGACAGCACCACGACCTCTGAAACCACAACACTACCGGGCGAAATCTGGCAATTTACCACAACTAAAAAAAAAAACCAAAATGGACATGGAAAATGACCCAAATCAAACATAAACTTTGGAACAAACCACTGAATCAAAAAACAAACAATTTCACCACATCATCTGTGTCAAAAGCCCCAATGGCCATAGGTAGCTCAATACTAGAGCCAGAAAATAATCTGTAAACAAGTCCCAGGATCCTGATGCATTCTAATAAAATAATTTGTTTCTTCTTCCATAAATTTTTGCTATTCCTTTGCTGTGTATTAGTATAAGGATTTTATTTTCAAGAACTATATTATATGTGTTTCAAATATATTTTCTAGTTTAAGGAAGATAGTTTTGTCAGTTTATTTTTCGGTGTGTCACAACACTATTTTCGAGAGTCACCATTTTGTTAACATGTTGCTAGGCTGCACATAACCGTCTGTTTAGAAACCCATTTATTTTAGCTTCTGTCTTGCTCTGTTGCTAATAACATCTAGCAGTTGCTCCCTCAGATTTTGTCAACAGGCTATTGAAAGATGGAGGCTGCAAATTAAATGACAAGTGGAGAGCTTCTGTACTATAGCCCAGTTGAGGCACTTTGAGTATCTGTGTTTTGCATAACAAGATAAGTTTCATTTTATACATTTTTATATGTGTCACTTTTATCAAAAAAGACAAAAAGTAAGAAATTTTGTGAAAATTGCATTTATTGGACAGTAAGTATAGAGAGTGTGTGGTTCCAGTACAGAGACAAAAGTGAACCATAAAGTGAACCATAAAGTACTTGAAATAGAGTAATTAATAAACTGTGCACCTACTGTATAAAATTATTTTATTATCAATGTGATTATGACAGCTGGCCTGAATCTTTTGCATGAAGAAAATTTCATTCATTCATTTTAGCTACATTCACAGTCAGACTCTATCAGCAAACCACATCAATGGCTAAACAAAGTGGTATTGCTTCATTTTGAAGTTTTTCAGCATCTACAATTTTTGTTAAGGGCAAGCAAAAAATAGTCAAGCAAAACAGGGGATTACTATAGTAAGCAAAATCAGCAACCAGAAACACGGCAAAACAAACATGTAATCAGAAAACTGGAAAGAAACAAAACCCTACAAAATAAGAAAATCCATTGCTTAAGAATCTAGAATTCTTGCTCTAGGTTAACTCTTTTATTGATAAAGTTTGGAGGCCAAAATAATGTACATGAGGCGCATCCTTATAAAGATGGTAGCCATGATGTAGCATGCATATAGATATCAAGTCAAGTCAAGTGGGTTTATTGTCATACAAGCCATACACAGTATAGCATACAGCTAAATGAAATAATGCACCCCAGGACCACCACAGTGAACCATTGCACATAAACACAGGACAAGTGTAAGACATGTGAAGAACTATATTAGGCAATAAATAAATAACAAGTAAGTGAAGTGATAGTAGTAATTTGAAATAGACAGTAAAAAATAAAGAATAATAACTAAATAATAAACTAATAACATAAAAACAACAGTAGTAACAAGTTTAAAAAATGTACTGCATATAAATAAGCTACTAGAAGCAGATGAGAGAGGCAGCACAGAGTTCAGTTCAGACAGCCAGGGCATAGAAGCTGTTGCAGAACCTGGCAGAACTGGTTTGGACGCTACTGTACCTTCTGTCAGATGGAAGTTGTGACAAAGAGGGGGGTTGCAGTCCTTCGCAATTTTATAGGCTTTGTGGATGTGACACTTTATAAAGTTTAAAATTTACTGGAGGGCAGATAGGTTCCAATTATGGTTTCTGATGTTTGCACTATGTGTTGTAAGACCTCACGGCCTGAGATATAGCAGTTTTCAAACCAGACAGTGATGCAGCAGGTCAGAATGCTCTTGAATGCCTCCATACAATGTGATGAGAATGGAAGGTAAGTAGGCTTGCCTTATTTAGCTGCCACCATGCACATGTGACCACAACCTACATTAGTGGAAATGTTTCTTACAGAAGAGCAGTGATTATGGCACTGAAGTAAATATTCCCGGTCAGTATTTATTTTTGTCCACACCCATGTCTACATTGTTTCTTGCTGATTGGCAGCATATAACTCATTTATTGTGGGGCTATTATAAGGTCATTATTGACACATGTGCAGAGTACAGTGAAATCCTTACTTGCACATACTAATCAGCATAAAATACGCCATGACTTTCTGGCACCATGATTAGTGAGTATAACCTTGAAACCTATGTGTTCCTTATCTGATAAATCTCAAAACATATTTCTCAATGCACATTAACTAAAATTCCACCTACTGCTGTTTATTTTTTCTTTTTCATTAACACACAATACATTGTTCATAGACCTAAATATCCTGAACAGCTGTAATTTGTGCCTATGATTTCTGATGAAAAGGTTATGTTAAAAGAACTTATCTAAAGAATATTCAGAATGTAAAGTTTTAAATGAAAAACACAAATATTTCTGCATTTCTTAGAATAAGAAAACATGAAAGGTAATTGAAAACATGACCATAATTCAAAGTAAGAATGACTCAGTGATTGTGAAATTAGTTGGAATAAAAACCTTGAGGCTTAGGGGCTCCTGGGGATCTGATCTTGAGAGCCACACTCTTACACACATGCAGTCAAGTCTTCTGCGACATGTGGCATCATAACAACAAACAAAATTGTACTGACAAAAGCGAGCCAGAAAAAATGTAATTTCATTAAATTTCTGACCATTATGACCATTTATTTCCTATATTTTCGCAACACCTATAATAAAGTGCTGATGGAGATTTTTTTCTTTGTACAAAGAAGCATTACAAAGAGTGACACAACGTGCCATTTCACTATACACTGTCCTAGTATAAAGAGACAAGATGGCTGCTCTATGTGTTTTTAAAGCTCTAAATATCAAGACCCCTGCTCTTCTTATCTACACCTCTATCTTTCTTTCTCTGTTTTTGACACTTGTCATTTACACTTACTTTTTCCTATATCTCCTACCATATGCAATTGGATGGATTCTACCATTTGAAACTGGCCTTTATTCACCCTAAAGCCAACTGTCTACCAAGTTGTGTTACCTTCTGTGGTCCTGTCGTTGCCTGCTACTCTACTGAAGAAAAACAAGCAGAAACACAAGTTCTTCACTTCCTGCCAAACTCAAGCATTTCACCATGTGACACCTGTGCTATGACCTTTGACTTCTGTACCTATGTGAACTCTGCCACCTACTGTTCAAAAATGTGAAAAGGATTTACTTTGACAAAACATTCTCCTTATCTAAGCAATGTACAAAATAAGTATTGTGTACAGTTCTGGTCACCACACTACAAAAAAGACATAGCATCACTTGAAGCTGTGTACAGAAGAACAGCCTGGTTTATATGCCGACAAGCTCAGAAAATGAAACCTGTTCTGTCTTGAAAAGAAGTGAATGCATTGGGAACTAATCCAGGTCTTCAAAATTCTCACCAGGATTGACAAAGTAGATCCAGACAAATTATTTTGAGTAAATGGAAAATCAGGACACCAGTACAAATTACAGGAAATGCGTTTAAGACTGAAGCCAGGAAGCACTTCTTTACTCATAATCTTGTGGGAATCTGAAACAAAATATCGGGTCATTTAGTTGAAACAGAAACCTTGACAACATTTATGAAATACCTAGATGGGATATTGGGAGAGTTTAGTTACAGTAGTAGATTAACAAATGTGTGTAAAGGACTGAATGGTCTCCTCTCATTTGTCACATTTCTTATGTTCTAAGAATTCTGTGCTTCCCTAGCCATAGTCCCAGTCACCAATGCTTGCTTCACCACCTAATGAACTCTGTCCTGGAGTCCCATCTAAGCTTAATGGGGACATCTTCCACTGCTCTAAGAAGTACCACACTGGCACATTCTGTTCTTTGGATTGAGAACTCTCAATCTCTCTTTCATTGTATATCTAAGACACTGAATTACGAGGTACATTCTGGAATACAGAGTTATATATAGAACAATGGGAGGTCATTAGACCGTTTCACTATCAGATGTAATTAAAATAATGACAATGTCTGAGGCTCTAATTGCATTTGGCATCAATTTTTCAAAAAACCTTCACATTAAATGAGCAATATCAATGGCAAGGTGAAACTGTCAAAGCTGCCCATTAACAGAAATTCAAAGTCATCTGCTTCTAAACTGCTAGCTATAAGATAAAAAGTTTGTATTACAGTTAGTAAGTTTAATTACAGAGAGTGCAGAATTGTGAAAAAACATATAGAAGGTTTTTAAGAACTCTTAAGACTTTAACATACATAAGAACAGTTATGCATTTCTGGGTCAGTGATAGACAGAGCTAGGTTTATAACATTTGTGGACTCGACTTAGTGGTTCACACTCTACTAAGAGAAAGTGAAATGTGCTTAACGTGATGTCAGCACAGTCTGCTAATATGCTGTGATATAGAAACATCAGATGGTGATTTAAACTTTTAGAATACATCATTAGAATTATTTTATTAAAGTGAAAAAGTCTTAACTCTGTATATTCCAATATGCCTTAATCTGTAATTAATTTTGAACTTGCTGTCTGTCCTGGGAGGATTACTTTGTTATGACAGTTGCTGCAGGAATAGGCTCCAGTGTTTGGAACACCCAACCAGACCAAAGTGACTTTAGAAAATGAATGGAGAATTTAACTGTGTCATACCTGTTAAAGACATGCCAATAAATTCAAAGTAGTTACTGTACCTTTTCAAAAACCAAATAATCTTGAGCCTTGTATACAGAAACATGATGTCCTCCTTGAGACTTTATCCTAAATAAGGTTAATTGAACGGCACATTTTCAGTTAGAAAGATTTCAATTAAATATTTCACTTATGAACACCTGCAGTTCAATCCTTTCTTATTAAATTTATAGTGGGTAGGGTACTGGGAATTTGAACAAAGGCATGGCTGAAAAAAGGGTTCTAGCATTATAATCCAATGCCCTATATCCACTCTATTACAATTCTGCAATCCATTATTAAGATTTAAAATTTCCTTGATTATACAGTGTCTGTAAAAGTTATTAACCACTTGGAAGCTTCCACGTTTTAATTTAATTTCTATCCATTTTTTTTACATTGATTAACAGAAAAATACTCCTTAACAGTAAAGTGAAAACAGATTTCTGCAATGTGTTTTAAAATAATTGCAAGTAAAAAACACAAAATAATTGATCACATAAGTATTCACCTTCATTAATATGACACACCTAAATCTTCATTGGTGTAGTCAATTGATTGTAGAAGTCACAGAATTAGCTCAATGGAGATAACCTGTCTGAGGTTTCAATTGATTGCAGAATAAATGCACCTTATCTAGAAGGTCTAACTTGTGGTAAGTCCGTATGGTGGGCTCACCAACACAATGAAGACTAAAGAACACATCAAACAATTCCTAGAAAAGGAGCCCCAAATGCACATGCCAGGGGGTGAACACAAGGAAATATCCCAGTCACTGAATATCCTTTGGAGTTCAGTTAAATCAGTCATTAGAAAATGTAAAGAGAATGGCACAGCTGGAAATACGTCGAGTGATCCACAGTGATCATACAAGAAGAAGACTAGTGAGGGAGGCCACCAAGAGATCCATGAGAGTTCTGAATGAGTTACAAGCTACCGTGAATAGGATTGGAGAGGCTGTGCAGACAACAACTGTCTAGTCGTTCACTAGTCGCAGCTTTACAGGAGAGTGGCAAAGAGAAAGCCACTGTAAAGAAACACACAGCGAGTTTGCCTAAAAGGAAATGGTAGACTGAAGTAAGTTAAGAAAATGTTCTATAGCCTGATCGATCCAAGACTGAGCTTTTTGTTGTAACACTGCATATTATCAAAAACACATCCTCTCATGAAGCATGGCAGTGGCAGCTTCAGGCTATGGGGATGCTTCTCTGCAGCAGGGCCTGGAGGGTTAAAATAAATGCAGCAAAATACACAGAAATCCTGCAGAAAAACTTGATGCAACCTGCACGAAACCTGTGCCTTGGGGGAAGATTTGTTGTTCAGGAAAACAACAATCTTAAGCATAAAGCAAAAGCAACACAGGAATAGCTTCAAAACAGAGTCAATGTCCTGGAGTGGTCATGTCAGTGTCCAGATCTCAATCCAAGTGAGAATTTATGGCTGGACTTGAAAAAGGCTGTTTACTCACAGTCTCCATGCAACCTGACAGAACTTGAGCAGTTTTGCAAAGAAGAATGAAGAAAATTGCAGTGTCCAGATGTGCAAAGCTGATTGAAAGAGAAACACCTGAGCACACACTCAGCTGTCATGGCTGCCAAAGGGGCATCTACTAAATTCTGACTTGAAAACTTGTGCAATCATTTATTTTGTGTTTTATATTTGTAATTAATTTAGACCACTCCGCAGAGATCTGATTTCACTTTGACAATAGTCTTTTTCTGTTGATCAGTTTTAAAAAGGCCAAATTAAATCTATTGTCATCCAATGCTATATTATAATAAAAGACTTTTACTGTATTGCTGGGATGAAATTGTAGGATAGGTGTGCTTCTACGTTCTGATCCATTTTTAGTAATATTTTAAATATAACACATAAAGAGTACATTTACATATACATAAAAAAACATTGAATACAACCCAATTTCCATTCAAATAAATAACCCATGCAGTTCTCAGTTCTTACTACAGTCAGGGCAATATGCAAGACTGGATACTTCTACAGCTTACCAATTCTCTCTGCCATGGGAACAAATCCTGTTCCTAATGATCTCCAACATCTTCAAGTACAGTAATGCCAACTTGTCTGATGTCGAGTAATATACCCATTCCCAAAGGTAGATGCAGGTTTACTGGTGTATACTGTAGAGGGGTCCTTTCATCGGATTGGCTGGCCTAGCACTGTTTCAGCCATGGAATGGCCAAATGGGGGAGGTAGCTTGATGGATGAGGTCTCCAGGACTCTAAAAATATCCAAATCTTATTATGTGATATCATCTACTGTTAAATTGTGCTCCATACTTCTAAAATTTTTATTTTTATGCTGTATTGAGGATTTGTTCTGTTCTGTGTATTGTATTGTATTATATTGACCCCCTTCTTTTGACACCCACTGCACGCCCAACCTATCTGGAAAGGGGTCTCTCTTTGAACTGCCTTTCCCACGGTTTCTTCCATTTTTCCCTACAAGGTTTTTTTTTGGGAGTTTTTCCTTGTCTTCTTAGGGAGTCAAGGCTGGGGGGCTGTCAAGAGGGCCTGTTAAAGCCCATTGCGGCACTTCCTGTGTGATTTTGGGCTATATAAAAATAAATTGTATTGTATCCTGTTTTTTTTTTTATATCAACGCCAGTCTCTTGTTTTTTCTCTCTTACCCTGTGTTGTCTACATTTTCTTTTTTTAAAACAGGCAGAAAACCCGCTTAAACATCTTACATATTAGACTTTTCCTTTTTTTAACAGGAACCACTGGAGAAAACAAACTAATGTATGTAGTTCAACCCACTGTTAAATTTCTGAATCAAGTATTGTTTAACTAAGAAAGTGGGGAAATTCTGAGGGAATAAAATATAAAGTAACTCAGTTTTTCTTGACTGCGAAAATGTAACTTGAAAATCTTTATTCAAATCATTTATGACACCCACTTACTCTATTTGACAGTCAAGAAGAATCAGAGCCTATACTAACAGGTTCAGGTGCAAAGTCAAAACCAATCACATGGGGTTTAAATGCTCCTCTAGGCACAATCACCCTTTGATTTCAATGTAGTTGAATTGTAACATGCATTTGTTTGTTTTTCAGATTTGTTTTTAGAGAATGCCAAAGCACAAATGATCAGATCTTTTCAGCATGAAAAAAAAAACAAAATAAAATGGCAAAGATGAGATGAATCCATCAGTCCACCACACTACAAAGTCACTAATGTAGCACCAACACAGAGCCTGGAATTCACCAAATATGCGGCACCTGGGATAATGGGCGGTGTGTGAGGGAAGCCACACATATAAGGAGAAGTAAATAATATACACACAGAGTGCTCATGGGCTGCCAAGGATAGCAGGAGCACATAGATGGCACAAATCTACAAGAGAGGAAGACCCCACATTTAAGAATAAAAAGCTGTTCTGAAATTACTGCAAAAGTGTCTCCCTATTTATATTTAAGAAGTTAAGTCTGCCTCAACAGTCAAATCCCAACTGAACACCACCCTTTTCATGCAGTCTTTTAATCCCTGCACCTTTGTCTAAGTTTTCTATGGTCTCTGCTATCTTTGTGAATTTATTGTCACTTCCTCCATACAATTCTTACTCAGTCTGCTAGCCTTGAAAGTTCAATTCAGGATGTTTCAGTTCATCTGCTTCTTTTGTTTCTTTGCCCTCTTCTGTAGTTTAATCCAGCAGCTGTGCTTGATCTCTACAGCTCCTTCATGTTGCTTTTTCTATCACTATGACTGGTACTTTTTCACCATAGCTGTCCTATATTTCTGTAGCTTATAATGACACTTGCTGCAAAAATCTGTCAGGTATTCTTTAAAGGTTCTCCTGACATCTGCCAGAGCTATACTTCTTGCATTTTTCATGTGTTTATTTTAATTTTATACCTTTTAACTGTTAAATGTATTATATTGTAATCATTTGGGACTAATTCTGCATGGCATTACTAACTTTTGGTGAATTAAAAAAGAAAAATCATCAATAACTTGGTCTTTTAGTTAAATTTTATTATAGCACAAAAATAAAGCTTCTTTTATAACATTTACATGTATAGCATGTAATAATAAATATCTTAATTTTTATCAAATCTTATCGTCTTATATAATACGCTACCGTGGCTGTCCATTTGTCTGTCCAGGATTTTAAATCACCTGTAGCTTGCAAACCGTTTGACCTATTGATCTGAAATTTGGTTCACATATACTATGTGACATCTACTATCTGCTTTCGGAGGTGATGATTGACCTCCAAGGTTATTGCTCTTTTTATTTTTTTATTCTATTTTATTGTAGAATCAACTCTTGGCAGCGGCAGCAGGGCGGCCATGCAGTGCACGTACGGGTGCCATTCTCATCCCTACCACCTTCGCTGTCACTTCCCCTACCTCTTCATATCTCAATTCATTCTTGAGGCAGATTGAAGACTTAAGTGCCAGCTTAAATGAAAGATTAAGGAAAAGTATTAAGTAATTGCAACACAAACACTGACTTAATCATTTTTAACGTGAAAAGATGCCGACAAAAGAAGCGAAGAAGCGGGCCACTAGGGTGGAGATAAGAAGAGCTGATCAGGAAGCAGCAAGCGCATCAACCTCTCAGCAAATGAATGCTAAACGTACAGAGAAAGAGTAGGAAAACTAGGAATGCTCAAGTTACTGGTGTACCTATAATACTGTTACCTCTAACTTCCAAAAAGAAATGTAAATGATTGAATTTCAAATGCTGTAAGTCACATTTAATATAGGCAACAGCCAAATAATAAGTTATAAATAATAATAATAATAATAATAAAGATTTTGAATGCTCCACTGAAGATCTGAAATTATTTTTGTGCAATGTATAGTTTCTGATGATGCATTTGAGTTGCTCATATCTTGTTTTCAACATGCCTGGTTGATGTAGCTGTGGCATTTCAATGGTCTCCTTATATGTACAAAGGTTCTTCTTTAAGTATTCAGGCTCTCCTCCCACAGCCCAAAGGTGTGAGTGTTGTTATGTATATAAGTATGCCCTGTGTTGGACAGGCACTCCATGTAGGGTTTGTTCCTACCTTGTGCCCAAATGAGACCCTAATTAGTTTAGATGAATTTGAGAATGTTCATTTGTTATATTTTCTGGTGTATCCTTGTATTCCTTGTACTCTGTAAAACACCTAGCATTAACAGCAAAGGCACACTGAAACAGAAGACCCTGATTCTAGGAGCAGTAGTGATATCAATATAATTAACCTTAAACTAGTAAAAGTTGCAGATAATTGCACAAAGAGTGGTTATGTGTTACATCTTAGTTAGAGAGGTAAGAATTTCAATTTACACACAGAAATGAACTTTATAGAGCTCACTAAACAGACAGAACATAAAAAGGAGTTCATTGAACATTCAAAAATTCTCTTTTACTTATTCTTCTCAAAACAAACATTATTTCAACTTTTCTAAGGTTTTTGTACTCGAGGCGGCCACATTTAATTATTTGGTTTTGAAAATACTAACCTCAGTTTATGCCTTTGTGATCTTGTTTATATGCCTAAGGTAGGTATGATTGCAGATTTCTGCCACTGAAATTGCGTATGAGTGCAAGCCACAAAGATTATGTGGTAATTAAAAACAGACAGATAAAGACTCTCATGTCAGGATCTATCTTTAAATTAATTTTACAGTCATGATAAAGTTAGAATTTAATGATTATTTACATTCATCCATTTTATGAATCAAATTAATCCAGTACTGGGTGTGTTCAAATGCAGAAGCAATCTGCTCCAGTCCGCTGGAAGACAGACACTCACACCGTACAAATCTTTGGACTGTGGACAATGGCTAGAATCCCTGGAGGAAGGTCACTTGAACATGGAAAACATGCAAACTGCACATAGAGCTGAACAGGGTCCCTAACACTGGCATACTTCAAATGTTCTAAGCATATATAATATAGCAGTTGGCGCAGTGGTAAACACTGCAGCCTCCTCGGTCATTTTCTGTGCGGTGCCATGTTCTCCCTGTGCCTTTGTAGATTTCCTCCCACATCACTCAGACATGCATAACAGGTGAAGTGGCCCGAATGTAAGGGTGTGTGCCCAGCAATGGACTGCCACCTTACCAGTGCTTTGTCCCTAGTGTTGCCAGAAAAGACTCTGGACTCTCATGATTCTGAACTGGTTTAGAAGAAAAATGTATGTCTATGATATACTGTAATAGTAATGAAAATAATATTTGCAATAATAGTCCTTCAGAATTAAAAAGGTTAAGATACTAGCTTATTTTTAACAAGGTAATCAACATGCAAAACATAAAAAATGTATATAAACAATATAAGTGTAATGCTCATGTAAAGAGGTATGAAAATCTGTATTTTACAGGGCACTTTTACATTATTTCCCAATAACCAATATCCACTTGTGTGATGTTAGGATATGAGGCATGGTCTTCTTATGGCTGCATATACCCTGTGCAAGTGTTCATTTATATTTAAACAACAGACAGAAATGAAAGGCAGCTGGACAATGGGGAGGCTAAATAGCACTGCCAGTCTCACAATTCCCCACTTTAACCTAGTCACCTCGGCTTACAATTAATTTCAGGTGATCGATGTCGGCTCTGCGGCTGTAAATAACAGCTCCTCTTCTGTGAGAGCCACAAAGCTTTAGGAGATTGATCTTTGATGGTCTTTAACTTACTGTTCTGCTAAAGCATTAAAAGCAAACTAAAGCCCCAAATGGAAGCCTATTCATTTCTGAAACGTTTGATAGCACAGTTTGTTTATTAATGTTCTATATTTACGAAAACAGTTCATTCAATTGAGAGATGAAAATGGGCCAAACACAATACTTGTTAAAATAAAACTTTAGGAAAATATAAAATATACTTGCTTTGTTTAATGTAAACTTCTGGTTTCAATTGAAATTTTTTTGTATTGTTCAAAATAAATAAATGTATGTAATTATAGATGAAAATGAACAGAACAGCTTCAAAGAAGCCAGACAGTGAGCAACAAAGACTGTTCCACTGTAGCAAGCTTCATGAGGAATTCATGCACTGTGTTCTTTGTACCCCTTAAGATTTCAAACAGTCCTGTTAGTGTGTGGAATGGATATGACGGTAGATCAGTTAAAACAAAAAAAAAATTAAAAATCTGAGCTTTCACCAGGCAAAAAATAAGAAATTATGTGTTTTATTATTGAACAAGTGTTGTATTCATGTGCATTGTGCATATCATGGCCTAAAATACAAGAGAATACAAACTATCCTCAAAATGAGCATTAAACAAGCACACTGTTTAAAATTATTATCAATCAAATCTATAATTATAAAAAAAGGTTTCTGCTGCAGTGTTGCATTTTTAACTATAAATCAGTGTTAAGGGTAGCATTTCTATGGCCTCTTAGGCACACCATAAAAAAGATGCACAACATATCATGTAGAAGGACCCATTCATGTGTCAAGATGGGGAGTGTGGGTGCTTTTGTGCAGACAGCCATGTTTGATCTCTGAACCAGAGATTGTTACTTATTAGAGAAGACCTCTGGCCAAGGAAATCCACAAAGTGTATACAGCTTACCTATCCCAAAAGCTATTATCACAAGTAAACAGAGCAAACTGCCTTACTGCCTCACAACATTTAATGAGTTTCGGGGTTTTGATGCCAGAGAAATCCACACTTCACTGAGTGCAGGTGCAGAGCGTAGTGACAAGTTCTCAGGTAAAAATGCAAATACAAACTTTACAAATTACTAATGACACAATGAGAACACATTTGAGAACACATAAACACACAGATTTGTTTAATCAGACAGGAAAACAAAGTTGCATAGTAGTTGCATTGAGCATCTTGAACCATAGTAGTCATCCAAGAAGAACTTAGAATTGAACGGCTGTCTAAACAATAAATTTTAAGGACAGCTTTAAAATCTGGACGCAAACTGCCTGTGTACCATCTAAGAATTAGCAAGATCACCAAAGAAACAAATGACAGGCTACATACAATTAAAACTACATTAAATATACCAAACTGAAAATGTAAAATATTTGATCACCAAGACTTCTAATCTTTATAGTTTGAGCTTATCAACTTCCATAATTATTGGGGTCTGATAAATTATTAACAATGCAAAGGTCCATCAAAACTGTAATGTTTTTCATGCTACAATCATTAATTTATCCAGGTTTCAACATCATCTTGACCTTCAGGCTGATTCATTCTGGGATCACCACTTCTTTAGGGCAAACATTGTAAATTATTATAAAACAGGTGCATCGACTTTTCAAGTAAAATATACAGCCTTCATAAAATATAAATAACACCGATTGTCATTTAACACTTACGCTGAACTTGTGACACCGTTGCTCTCTGGTTTAAAAAGCAGATCTTTGAAGCAGGTTTTTTAACACACTGCTACTTACTACATATACTACTGAGGCTTTTAATGAACAAGCACATCAATCGCCGCAAATTACTTTATATTAGTGTATCAGTCATTAACTCCTTAAAGTTTTTAAATTTTACATGCTGCTGTTAAAACACATCTCACAAAAACTATCACCTAGTTATACCACCCCTTGCTTGGGCAGAGTTCAACTCCACTCATTGCATGCAAAGTTTTTCTATTTGGACATTGCTGAAATTGCATTTTAAGTCTATTAATCAAATAGCCTTATAAAAATGGTTTGGAAAGATTTTATTCCAGACCTTATTTACACAATGTGTCTAAAGTTCTTCACATCAGTTTCACATCAGTACAGTACAAAGAATGGCTGAAATCAATTAAAAAAAATCACAGAATAATTTAATCTAATTTTTTTGCTGTTCCATCAATTGCAATTCCAATTCTAATTTAACATGCCAAGATTCTATATTACATTCTATAGTACATTAAATGTGAAAACATTCAAATGGAGCAAATATTTGTCATAGCCAGTCTTATCCATGTGCACTCACCCATCATGCTAAGCATATTTGTCTTGTATATTCACTGTTGTTAGCGTTTTGGGGGTATGTTATCAAAATTATTTTTTTGTTGTTTTTTTTTATTAATTTTATTACAATCAATACATAGCAATCACATTTTGCTAAGAACAGATCGATCCCCACCCTTGATTTTTGTTGTGGTGTGTTGCTAACAAGCAAGAGCACCTTTTAAAATATTATTTTTGGGGGCTTTTGTCTAACACACTTTGGGGTCCACATCACTGAGGTTCAGACATGGCCTATCAGTACCACCTGACTATTTAAGAAAGCTCAACAGTGCTTCCTTTTTTTGAGGAAGTCAATCTGCCCCCAAAAGATCTTCACTAACTTTAAGAGACAGGCAGGTGACAGTTTCCACACTAGCTGGTGTAGACTCTGAATTGTGGTAAAAGTTAAGGCATTGCAACATGTGGCACAAACAGCCCCAGCTCATCACCGGACTCATGCTGACATCCATTCAGGACATCTATAACAAAAATAAGAATGCATACACAACAACAGCAAAATATTTGCTTTCCTCTACATATTATCCAGAAAGTGATCATGTAACACACCACACCATATTAACACACTCAGAAACTGTTTTTTCCCAGGTCATTACACTGTTAACCCTTTTATGATCATCTGCTTAACACTTGACCAAATGTCTGCATTCTCAGTTTGCCCTACTGGCTTAATGATACTGACTATTCTGCCTCTCCATTATGCATACTCTCTGCTACATACTATTTGTTTATATCTAATATTTATATTACATTTTTTATGACTGATTGCAAACATTAACAAAAGATAAAGTACCACTTCGGGTTAGTGGACATAGCCCAAAAGTTGATAGAAATCTATGTTTTGTTCCTAATACTTTATGCAAAATTTGGTTGACCTAAGGGAATTCATAAACAAGTTATTATGTTTACATATATACAAAAATGGTATTTTCGGACTCAGGGAGGTCTAAAATGTTGAGATTCATCAAAATTTCTAAATGGAATTTTTGGATTTCAATACTTTCCCTATACAGTATTTCGTATACCAGAAAGTCAGGGATGTCTAAAACATCGAGATTCATCAAAATCTCGACATCGAATTTTTGGACAATTACAATACTTTCCCTATACTTCGTATACGAGAAAGTAAAAAACATGTTAAAACACATCAATGCAGTACAGATACATCACCTCATCACCACATCCTAAGGTTGAGTATAAGACATTGAGCATCTATATAGGTAATCAGAAGGAGGGAACATCAGAATACAGGAAAGTAAGAAAGTCTCAGGGAACAAAGCCAAATAAAAATCATCAGTCTTAGATGTCTTAAAGGACTGCCCTGTTGACACAAGATGAAGAGAGATTTGGGTGATATCATTGATGGAGTCCATCAGCATGTCTTCAGACGTCCCTTTGGATGACAAAATTCAATGAGCCATCTACGCCAATAAGCTTTTTTCATTCAACAGCACCTCCCTGATCCAGTGTAACCATCTTTCACACTCCTCGCCTGTGACAGCAGCCATTTCTAACACATTAGTCACAGATTTGTGCATCACGTAGTCCCATCTTACTGTGTTGAGCAACCATCACCGTATTGACCAAAATTTGGAGCCATACATAATGGCAGACTACAACTGATTGTAAAAGGTAATTAATCATTCATTCCCCATGACAGGTTTAGGTGTCTTTCAGCATGAAGTAAGATGAAGTTTGATGACAGGACTCAGTAGAGAGAAAGGTTTCTACTGGCGTCACCTAAGATGCAGGGTACAAGGAAAGGTATCCAAAAGTCAAGAAGGAGAAAACACGGAACAGAGCCAGAACATAAGAAACAAGGTGTTTGGATACCCAGAGGTCACAATGGCATACTATTCTATTTAATTTCATAATATTTAATATTTAATTATATTTACTGCTAATGTGCCTTGTCATTGCCATTGCTGTGTTTAGTGATCGGTGCCTGCTGCACTATCACTGTACTGTGTACTCATCGTTATCACTGCATTTTTTATGTTTCTGTACCAACAACAATAGAATCAAATGATTTTCGTTATATTTTAAGACATAAAGACAATGTATGAAATGTAATTAAATAGTCATGTATTTCATGAACCCACTAAATTCAATTTAGTGCCGCAAGGGGACAGAGAATATCCTGGAAATTTTGGCTGCAAGGCTGAAACAAATTGTGGACTGAATGCCAGTTCTCTATTAATCAGTAAATGAAAGAGCAGATGGCTAGTGTGGATTCCCATTTCCTGTCAGCATATTTGCTTTTGGAAAACACTTGAATTCTGAGTCATTTTTGTTCCTGCAGTAGGCACATCTACTACTATAGCATTTAAACCTCTACTTTCTATCCTTCTTTCTCACATTATGGGATTAAGAGAAGTAATATACATAGGTACCTAGCAGATACTGGGCAGGATGCCATTACAATACTCATTTTCAACTTGAAATCAAAAGGCAACCAGCACTAAAAATAACTCAAAAACTATGACAATGGTCAGAATTAGACTTCTGAGGAGCAGGCATATGATGACCACTGACCACTCCCTGTCAGCACTCAAAATATTCTTTTCTATGTAAGTCTTACTAGCAGCAAGGAAAGCTCATTGATGATGGGTAAAGAAAACTTACGCCTTTGGGTATTTAAAGAGCCCTGGGATGATGCTCTACCAGGAATCAAACCTCAGTGATCTGTCTCATTACAGTGCTACACATAAAACACGTTCATTAACTGATACACTGGGGAGACCTGCACATGAAGAAAAAAGAGGAGTTTCATTAACTAGAAATCCAATTACCCAGAGCAGTCTGATCTTTCTCTGTTTTTGATTATGAATACCCAGCTCTATAAAAGCCCCTGAACTGACATTAACCACAGTAGTAAAATGAGGTAATACACTAGCACCATGGTTAGTGCTGCTGCTGCCACGCAGATCAAGCTCCCAGAATTCACATCTCATATGCAGTGTTTTCCTGTTTCTACAGAAGAGCCCGGATCTCAATCCCATTGAGCACGCCTGGGACCTGTTGGATCGCAGGGTGAGGGCAAGGGCCATTCCCCAGAAATGTCCAGGAACTTGCAGGTGCCTTGGTGGAAGAGTGGGGTAACATCTCGCAGCAACAACTAACAAATCTGGTCCAGTCCATGAGGAGGAGATGCACTGCAGTACTTCAAGCAGCTGGTGGCCACACCAGATACTGACTGGTACTTTTGATTTTGAGCCTCCCTTCATTCAGGGACACATTGTGAAACATTTTAGTTTATGTCTTATGGTGTTGACTCTTTAGTGTTCATACAAATATTTACACATTAAGTTTACTGAAAGTAAAACCAGTTGAAAGTCAGAGGACGTTTCTTTTTGCTGAGTATATTCTTTTCTATGTAAGTCTTACTAGCAGCAAGGAAAGCTCATTGATGATGGGTAAAGAAAACTTACGCCTTTGGGTATTTAAAGAGCCCTGGGATGATGCTCTACCAGGAATCAAACCTCAGTGATCTGTCTCATTACAGTGCTACACATAAAACACGTTCATTAACTGATACACTGGGGAGACCTGCACATGAAGAAAAAAGAGGAGTTTCATTAACTAGAAATCCAATTACCCAGAGCAGTCTGATCTTTCTCTGTTTTTGATTATGAATACCCAGCTCTATAAAAGCCCCTGAACTGACATTAACCACAGTAGTAAAATGAACGACACACTAGCACCATGGTTAGTGCTGCTGCTGCCACGCAGATCAAGCTCCCAGAATTCACATCTCATATGCAGTGTTTTCCTGTTTCTACAGAAGAGTGATGCGTAGCACAGGATGATTGGCAGGTCCAAACGAGTCTAAGGAGAATGAATTTATGCAAGTGTTATTATTAACATGTCTTTGAAAGTTGACCTTGCATCTTGCAGCTATGCTATTGGGGCAGGCTGCAATTCCCTTCAAATCTGTAATGGAAAATGTGGGTTCAAAAATACACAGATGGATACAATATAAAGACTGCATTAAAAGGTTACTTATTTGATGTGGGAAAAAAATAACTGAAAGAATTTTAGCACAAACCTTCAACAAAGCAAAATGTGAAAAAAGTGATGGGTTCTGAATACTTTCTAAAAGCACTGTAAATGTCTATGATTCAGCGAAGTGCTCAGTATGTCCACAATGTAGCCACATCACACAGCAGTGTGCTTAAGGGTTCTACACTCAGCATTATGGCAAAGTTTGGACACAAATGGAGAATGTGACTTGCAGTTATGATTTTTTGCTTATAGAATGTCACTGTCCTTGATACATGAAGTTGCTGTTTTACACGTATGTTGTCTCTCGTTGTGGCAGTAGATGGGAACAAAGTAAAGTCCCTAGTTGTGCAATGGGAAAATTTAAACTAGTTTTAGGCTGGTATTAAAATTTTGACTTCAGTATTGAAACCTGCTTCTGGACCTCAGTGCCAGTACCAAAATGGTTCAAAAGCAAATAAAGGGTAATTACAAAAACTGCTGTCTTACTCCTGGCTCCCTGAACTATTTCCTTCTTTTTTTTTTTTTTTTTTTTTATTAATTTTATTACAATCAATACATAGCAATCAAGTTTTTACAAAAAAAAAAGAATTATGCTAAGAACAGATCGATCCCCACCCTTGAGAGAGAGAGCAAGCCAAACGGTGTAAAATTTAAGGCTTTTAAAAATACCTAAATCAACAAATTCTCTGTGCTTTATAAAATCATTTCAAAATATTACTGATTAGATCCTGCCATGTTTTGAAAAAAGTCTGCACAGATCCTCTAACTGAGTATTTGATTTTTTCCAATTTTAAATAATATAACACATCAGTTTCCCACTGACTTAAAAGAGGAGAGTTTGGGTTCTTCCAGTTTATCAGAATAAGTCTGCGTGCCAACAGTGTAGTGAATGCAATCACAGTTTGTTTGTCTTTCTCCACTTTAAGACCCTCTGGAAGAACCCCAAACACAGCTGTTAATGGGTTAGGAGGGATTGTGAGTCCAAGACTGTCTGAGAGGTAATTAAAAATTTTTGTCCAGAATAATGTTAATTTGGTGCTGGCTCAGAACATGTGACCTAAAACTATTTCCTTCTTGATAGCTGTGAAGTCTACATTGCCCCAAAGTGTGTAGTTTCATGAAGTCTACAAAATGGATGTTTTTCCATAGCTGCAAATGCGAATGTCAAGGGAAGGAGAGAGTGGGGATTAAGAAGAAAACTAACATTTAATTCAAGTACCAAAAATACCGAAATTCTAGTGCCACACCTTTCTAAAATTTGTGGTTTTCAGTAGTTTTCTTAATTCAGACATAGCTAAAAACTAATACAAGCAGCGTACAAAAATAAAAATTTTTCACTTGATTTCAGACTTACCATTTAACTTATACTTCAATAATGAACTAATTTTGAGCACGGTGGACTTTTGACTGTGATATACTTCTTGAGGAAGTAGTGCACACATTCTATATATAAAATGCTAAGGGTTGTTTATCTGTCACGTAAAAACTCACAAACTACTGGGCCTTAAACCTTAATTTTGGTCTTAATTGAAAATGTATGACATGTTACATGCAAAACAACCTAATAAATGCTGGTGTGTGCTACCTCAACCACATAATTGGGCCTCGAGTCCTTCTCATGGCAAGTGGTGGCATGGCCACACACCACAGTTAACAGGAAACAAACAGCGTTGCATGCATTTCTGACATGAAAAGTGGCGTAGTGAAATCTACTGACAGTGCAACATATTGCACAGGCTGACTGATTGTTTTCATTGTAAATGCAAGTCAGGCACACAGGGCATGAGAAGGGTGGTGGTACCCATGACAGAGTAACCTCGGGTGCTGTGTTTCATAAGAAACATGTGAACCACCTTTCTTTGACAGCTAGAGGTCTGAGTGTTTTCTAGTGTTAAAAATTTCACCACAATGAGAGAAAGTCCACTTTGTACTAACATTGGATTGGTTGAATACATAAAATATTTTTCTGGATTATATATTGTGTAGAATATTCACAGCCCAGTAGCATTTTATAAGACACTCAGCATTTATCTTTTTTAGATTTTCAAATTCAAGGCTTACATGATCAAAGGAAATAAAACATAAAGGCTGTCTGAACTGATTAAGTGACAGAGTATTATGAGTACATCTTTGATAGCTGTAGCTGTACATTAGAATAGACTAAATAACATGTTGTAGAGTTTAACTTATCTTTGCTTAAAATGGGGTCTTGTCTCAGCACAGATAGTCAGACAGACAGACAGACAGACAGACAGATAGATAGAGAGATAGATAGATAGATAGATAGATAGATAGATAGATAGATAGATAGATAGATAATTTGTAGACAGTTACAATGCAACCCTAACCAAGTGAATTTTTTTGAGAAAGTGGATGGAAGGATAATACATTGACATTCATGTATTTCACTTTTTACAAGAAAAGTTTAAATGAGGAAGAGTACTGCTGCCTCATCAACCCATTGACTTAAGTTTCAAACCCTGAACTTAGTAATTATATGTGTGGAGTTTGCATGTTCTGCCACATGTCTGCATATTTTTTCTAACTGTATTCCAGGTTTTTTTTTCACACATTCACCAAAGGCATGCATGTTACGTAGATTAGTAATTCTAAGATGGATCCACTTGGGGTATACACACCCTGCAATAGACTATAACCTCCTTAAGAATTTCTTCCTGTCTTGCATTCAATGTTGCCTAGAAAGGCTCAGGCTTCATGACACCCTGGAATGGTTTACGCAGGTATGTGACAGTTATGTCAAAATCTATCTACATTAGCTGAACAGCAGCTTTGTTCAGATGATTTGCACTTAGTGTTAAAACGACATGACTAAAGCCCTATATGTGCTTGTATGAAAATGAATTTTACAGTTACAGGCGTTTGAGTTCATTTACTTCTTCTAAAAATAAAAAAGTTTTATGCATATTCCTGAAAATTCTAAGTTCAAATCTAAAAAAAACCCAGACACACTCAGTTCAAAACAAAACTTATATCAGCAACTTACATTATTATCGTAACATCAGTTGCATAGAATTTAATTTGGTGAAATTGTCAAAAAAATATAATTTGGCCAGCATATGACTTTCTCCATTTTTACAACATGAGTACAATACATAGTATGAATTCAGCAAAATATATTGTATCTAAGATAGAATACCACTACTGTGAATGAAAATGTTGAGCTTTGCCCTGAACTGGAAAGCTACAAACGTCTTCCATTCAAAGCCCTAAATGCATATGCCAAATTTTGTAAACTCCTATGTACAGGTTCGCCTATTGGTGGTATTGGTTTAAAAAAAAAAATTAACTCTAAAAGCTCAAAGCCATAAACTTTAAATTCACCCAAAATCGAACTGTAACAGGTGTATGACAAAACAATGGGTGTGAAGAGTCCAACAAATGACAACATGAGCTAACAACATGTGGGGCAGAACAGACATTATGCATACTCAGTGCACAGTGTTATGAGAAGTGGAGTCAACACAAAGCAATTGTTTTTGGGCTGCCTGCCCCAATAATTGTATATACTGTATATCTGCTTTAGGAGCTCCTCATATTACTCCTTTCACTGCTCAATGATATTCACATTGAAGGTCAACATTTCCACAACCTTTAGCATTTGCTAGAAATCATTCTTCACGGCTGAACCTTTCCCACATACAAGGCTTTGTTTTAGCTACTAGCACAAATGCCACTTTCTTGTCTTACTAGTACTTGTTATGACGCCTGAAACTTTACATAAAAGTCCACAAAGAACAATTTTCTTTAATCAAGTGGCTGGTATTAAAAGGGCATTTAGTAGGAAGGTCAGTTTAATTAAGGACAAATGATCGCTCACTCACATATTGCTCACCTACTCACTTCGGGGGAAATGCTAATTGCAAAATTGTAAACAAAACTAAGGTCATAACCAGAATTCAGAGGATGAACTTCTCACGAATTACATCAGTTCTTAATTTTTTCAAGTGTGGATGAGTTTTTGTGCTTCAATCATACATAAAATGGCTGCTTGACATCTTGTATCTGACAGGTATATGCTAGCTTGCTGAACCAATTGGGGTGAACAGACACACACATAGTGCTGCCCTGAGGTGGGTGCCCTGCACTTCAGTATGCCAGTATGCAAGAGCTGTCTAAAGGAGTGCTGTGTGACATGCCACTCTGATAAACAGCAGATCTGGGCAAGGCACAAAAGAAGCAAATATACTGATAAAATTATTCAAGCTTAATTACATTATTCCATGATACGAAAAGCACATGTCAAGATGAAGCAAGCAAGTAGGTCATACATAGAAAAATAGATAAGATTCATAGTCAAATCCAAAAATCAGGGAAGAGATCAAAACACTGGAAAAAAACTAAAAGGTGAAACTTCATTTACTTTTAATTCTTTCATGAGGGAGATAATCTTAATTTATTTCAGAGAGAGACACTGTCTTTTTAAGATCAGATATTTCAGGCTCTTTAATAAATCACCCAATAGATTGACCCTTGCTGCTGTTAAGATTTTGTTTTTATTGTTTTTGCTTTTATATTGAACCTTTTCCACTCGGAAAAATAAAGTAATTCACATTGATTTACAAAAATTTTGAACAGAAGTTAATGCAGCCTCTCACCCTTGAACATCAAACTCTGAGGTGGGCTTAAAGTGGATAAGGTCAAATTGACTGTAATAGCCTAAAACACACTACTAGAATGTAGACTTATCTTGCTTAATTGGAAGAATCTCAACCCACCATTTATAAGTCAGTGTATTATTTGAAATTGAAAGAAATCTCATTCTCACTAATAGGATCAGTTTAAAACTTAAAAAAATGTTAAGACATGATAAAAAAAATTAGAATTAGCATTCATACAGAAGGAAACAGATTTTTCTTTCCTCTACCCTTGGCATTCCCCTCTTTCTCTCGCACGATGGCGTTTTTTATAGATAGACTTTGAAGTTATTTGTATAAGTTTTATCTGCCTGATTGTATTCTGTGTTACTTTCTTGAAATAAAATAACAAAACAATAACATGGCATCTAAGATCAAAAAGTTAGTGGATAGTGACAGCAGCTTCACTCTGATAGGAGGTGTTTATAGCAACCTATGAGATGCAACATTGGCTGACAATGGATGAAAAAAGATTGTGAAACATAAAACTAAAATGTGACCCAACATTGGTGAGATAGAAATATGAGCGCCGACAAAATAGCACCGATTAAAACGTGGCGTCAAAATCGTGCCGACAAAATCGTGCAGACAAAATTGCTCCGACAAAATCACGAAAGTTTCATTAAATATGAATTACTAGTTCAAAGCATATATAATAATGTTTATTTTAGAAGTCAATATTATGAGACATGGCACGCAGATAGTCCTTAAGATCACGCCCTGCATATGTAGGAAGAATTGCAGCAAGACGTCTTGATAGTTGAGCGTATTTAGACTTGCTGGCTGCCTGACTGCTGGTAATTTCGCTTTGTATATGACGTGTTATGCCAACCCTCGACTGAGTTATTTGTTCGCGGCATGCCATCAGCAGTTAACAGTTATAACCTAGCACATAATGTGTACATAATGCGCACGTACGCGTCCCACTCTCTTGGCCTCTCTCGCGATTTTGTCGTGGCGATTTTGTCGGCGTGCATTTGTCAAAAACCAGTTAGCAGGTTTGTCGGCACTCAGTTGTCCGTCGTGGTTTTGTCGGCGCTCATATGTCTATCGCATTTTTGTCGGTGAACCAACTAAAATTAAGAAAAGAAACAAAAATGACAATGCTAAATATATCCCAAACACTCCAAATAGAATCAAAATGACTCAAGATTATGACATGAGTGCACTTCAGATCTTACAAAATGGGTGTAATATTTAGAAGGGGATTCAAATAAAAATAGTGGACAATTTTTTAAGACTTAGTGCCTCGGAAGTGTACTTGATATCTTATGGAAATTTTCTGACTCTCCTATATAAAAAAAGTAAAATATGTGCACTTACATTGTCACACAAAGAAGAATAAATGAGTAATTACCAGTTAATGACTATTGAACTTACACTTAACTAAATTCTCTTTTCTGGATATTCTTTTTTACTTTCAAATATATACATTGTAAATAGATATTTCTTGCAATATTATTTACTTTCCCAAAAAATACCAAGTTAAATTTCTTTTAAAAACTAGCATGAATTATTAAAAATGATTTTGCCATAGTTCATGAAACAGCCACCTTAATGCTTTCCACTACACACACTGCTTTTTGTTGGGAAACCAACCTTTTTGGGTTGCTGTTGTTATAAAAATGTTATACGTGAATGGTGGCATTTTTGAGATAAACTACAAGTAGGGGGAAGCACAGTGGCGCAATGGTCGCTCTGCTGCCTCGCAATAAGGAGCCCTGGGTTCGCTTCCTGGGTCCTCCCTGAGTGGAGTTTGCATGTTCTCCCTGTGTCTACGTGGGTTTCCTTCAGGTGCTCCGGTTTCCTCCCACAGTCCAAAGACATGCAGGTTAGGTTAATTGGCGATCCTAAATTGTCCGTAGTGTGTGTTTTGTGTGTGGGTGTATGTGCCCTGCGGTGGGCTGGTGCCCTGCCCGGGGATTTGTTTCTGCCTTGCACCCTTTGTTGGCTGGGATTAGCTCCAGCAGACCCCCGTGACCCTGTGTTAGAATATAGTGGGCTGACTGACTGAGAACAGGTAGGCTTTCTTTCATTAAAAATATATCCCAATGAAGCAAAGGAAGTTGTTGAAGCAGATACAATATTCAAATGAAGACTCTTAAGTGTAACCAAAGAAGCTTTTTGTTTGTCTCCTTTATAATTTTAGCTCTTTTGATAATTTCCCATTGCTATGGGAACTTCAGTCTGTAACTATTTAGATTGTTGCCTAATTGATGCAAATGTTTACTTTCTGAAGTTTACCTTTTTATAAAATTTCACTTGCATAATGTCAACAAGCATACAACAAAATGAGTTTATTTTTATATGTTGGAAGATGCGATGGAACCACTAGAGGCTGAAGTAAATACAAAAATTTAAGAAAAGTGCCAATGAAATGAACGTACAAAGCAGAAAATCTGAATTTAAACCCACAGCCTCAGGGTTTGAAGTCCAAAGCCTTAGTAACTACACACTTTACTGATAAGAAATGTAAGGTTTTGTGAAATCACCAGGTACAACTGTTAACAAGATGTTCTGTGTTAGCTTAGCTTATACATCCACTATAATAAATAAATACTATACTTAGTACAGCAGTCATATCGTGGCCTATGATGAGGCAGGCAGTCTGGTGTAGTGGGCAAAGCTTTGGACTGAATTTGTGGGTTTAAAGCCCACTACTGATGCTGTGTGACCCTGAGCAAGTCATCTGCCTGTGCTCTAACTGGAAAATTAAAAGAAATGTAACCAATTGTATCATAAATGTTATAAATCACCTCGGATAAAGGCATTAGTCAAATATGTAATCTGTGGGCAGTCTTTTTCTTTACCTACTGTGACAATCTGGAACACAAGCATTGAGGGAGAATGTGAACACACATTATGTTGCTGTTCTGATTGCTATAATCAAACAGAATGTGTGCAAATATGGTTCAATTAGCATTGTTCCAAAATATATATTACTAATAGTTCACACATTAGAAATAATCAGGCACAGACGAGTAAATTTTTAGGATTTGGTTTTCTATGTTCCTCAGCACTATCAGAGTGCACATATTCATATCAGCGAGTCAACAAAGACTAATTTTAAGGTTCATCAAATACTTTTTATTTCAGTAGTAGAGCACATGTAAAATAAAATCATGAAGCAAACATGTGGCTCACTTCCTCCATTAGTGGTCTCTTACTTTTTTGCCAGAAGCTACCTATTTCATTCTTTGGGATGCTCCTATTAGAGTACCAAGTCCTAGTTCTCTCAGGGCTGCTTTTAGTAATGCAGATCATTGGCCTCATTCAAAGCTGTCTTTACCCTTCTACACTAAAATTGAAATTTCTGGCAAGTCCTAGACAGTATGGAAATGTTTGATGCTACCATTTATTTTATTTATTTATTTTTAGCATTTTTTGAATGTATTAAAAGCAAATAACATTCCATACAAGCAAGTCAAATTTTACACAACTAAGTTCAAGTCAAATCAACCTCACCGATTTGAAAGAGAGCTAGGCCAACTGAGTAAAGCTTTAATAGTAGGAAAAATAAGTAAATAAAAAGACAGATTAATAAAAAGACAAAATAAAATAAGATAAAAAGGGAAGATAATCTGCTTCCTCAATTTAAATGCTTATTCTCAAATGTTATTAGTTAGATCCTTCCATCCATCCATTATCCAACCCGCAATATCCTAACTACAGGGTCACAGGGGTCTGCCAGGTTTTAAAAAGGCTTTGAACAGATCCTCTAAGTGAGAATTAAATTTTTTCCTCTTTCAAATGATATCTAACATCAGTTACCCATTGACTTAAAAGAGGTGGGTTAGGATTCTTCCAGTTGAGCAAGATAAGTCTGCGTGCCAATAGTGAAGTCAAGGCAATTACAGTTTGTTTGTCCTTCACCACTTTAAACACATCTGGAAGTCCACCAAACACAGCCGTTAATGGATTGGGAGGGATTGTGAAACCAAGACTGTCTGACAGGCACTCAAAGATTTTTGTCCAAAATATTGTTAATTTGGTGCACGCCCAAAACATATGGCCCAATAAGGCTGGAACTTGATTGTGACGATCCCAGGTTGGATCTTGCCCTGGTAACATTTTGGACAATTTTAAACAAGACAGATGTGCTTGATAGGTAATTTTAAGTTGAATAACTGTATGCATTGAGCATTTGGTGCTAGAGTGAATTCTGTGGATTGGTGCCTTCCACTTCCTTCCTCAGATGCTGAATGAGAGATTATTTTCCCACTGTACTCTGGGATCTTTGAAAGGGAGGGACTTTAAAATGTGTATATATATATATATATATATATATATATATATATATATATATATATATATATATATATATATATATATATATATATATATATACGGAATAGACGTAGGTGGGAAGTGAGGAAAATTAAAATCTAAATCTGTGATTTAATCCTCAATGTTTTCTAAGTCTTAAAAACCGTGTATATTTGAGAGGGTGGAAAAAGGTGGTTATCATGCAGAGGTGCCACAGAATAAAAGCTTCTCTATCTTGAAGTATTTCCTACATTGGTTCCATATTCTGAGTGAATGAGGCACAATTGGGTTGTAAGTGTATTGATTGATTGATAACTTGTATTTACTTGAGTACAAAGCAAGGCATATAAGGAAGTACTGCAGGATTTTATTTCTATTGCAGACCAAGCCTGTGTATGTTCATGTATTTGTGTCAAAGTCCAGGTTTTTATAGCTTGTATATTTGCCGGCCAGTAATAAAATTGAAAGTTAGGTAGATCCATGCCACCTTCCGCCTTAGGTCTTTGTAGGGTCGCCCTTTGGATACATGGATGTTTTGACTTCCAAGTAAATGAGGTTATGATTGAATCTAACTTCTTAAAAAATGATTTTTTGATGTATATCGGGATGCTTTGAAATAGAAAAAGACGCTTAGGAAGGATATTCATTTTGACAATGTTAATTATTCCAGCTAAAGTGAGATGAAGGGTAGACCATCTTTGCAAGTCTTGCTTAAGTTTTTCCATACAGACAGCAAAATTTTGTTGATAAAGAGATTTATGTTTACTTGTGATGTTTATCCCTAGGTATTTAAACTGATCTGCGATGATAAAAATAAAGGTGTCTAATCAAATATTGTGTGCTCTGGAAAGAGAACACTTTTATTTAAATAATTCTGAGACCAGAAATCTTTTGAAATTCTGTTAGTGCTATTAGGACTGCAGACACAGTATTTTGTGGATCTGATATATATAGTACCATATCATCTGCATATAGAGAAATTTTCTGTTCATGTCATTATCTGATAATTCCCTTAATCTCATAAGAATTTCGACAGTGACCTGCCAGTGGCTCAATGGTGACTGCAAAAACCAGTGGTGACATAGGGCATCCTTATCTACTACCACGTTCTAGTTTGAAGTAGTCAGAAATAATGTTGTTAATACAAACTGAAGCTTCTGGACTGGTAAACAGTAGTTTGATCCATGCACATATGTTCAGGCCAAACCCAAATTTCTCCAGTGTAGTGAAAAGGTAGTTCCATTCAACCATATCAAATGCTTTTTCTGCATTCACCAATAATAATATTTCCGGAGTGTTAGACTTTGTGGGTGAATATATTACATTAAACAGGCATTGAAGACTGGAAAATACTGTAAGTCTCTCCCTTTAATAAATCCAATTTGGTCTTGTAATATTACCGAAGGAAGCATTTTTTCAATCCTTCTAGTTAGGACTTTGGAGAGTATCAACATCATTATTCAAAAGTGAGATTGATCTGTATGATGCACATTTGAATAAGTCCTTATTTCGCTTAGGAAAGTTGGCAATTAATGCGTGGCAAAAAGTTTGAGGTAGAATGCTATTGTCTCTAACTTTTGTAAATGTTGATAATAAAAGGGGAGCTAACTTAATTGAGAATTTTTTTATAAAATTCAGCAGGGCAGCATTCAGGGCCTGCTGCTTTCCCACTCTGAAGTGAGTTAATAGCATCTAGTAATTCTGACAGTGCCAGAGGTTTATTCAATTCCTCTATACTGAGAGTATCTAGTTGTGGTATCTATAATGCATCAAAAAACACATTAGGTTGAGTTTTGTCTTCTTTAAACTCAATAGAATATAACGACTTATAGTAGTCTCAAAATATGTGCATTATATTTTTATGGACAATGATTTTGTCTCTGTCTTTGTTGGTAATTACTGGTATGGCATTGCAAAAATCCTGCCTGTGGATTTGTTGAGATAAAATCTTATTAGCCTTATCTCCATGTTCATAGTAATGATGTCTTGATTTAAAAATGAGTTGTTCTGTTTCTTTAGGTGTCAAGAGGTTGAGTTCTGTATGCAAAGTCTGTCTTTACCTATGAAGTGCCTCATTTAGACACCTGACATGTTCTTTATCTATTCTGGTAATTTCGCTGATTAACTCTGATACCTTCTTGCTTTCTAATTAATTTTTGTAGAAAAGATATGAAATAGTCTGTCCTCTTAAGAAAGCCTTCAGTTTTTCCCAGAGAATTCCTGCAGAGACCTCTGAGAATGTATTTGTCTCTAAGAAATTGATTTGCTTTTATATAAGATGCTGCCATTTATTATTCCAGAAAATCTACAATATTGAAAAATATTAATGGGTCACACAGGGTAAGTCCCTTTAGCCATATAATTTAATTTAGCTCAAATTCCTCACTTTTGCTTTGATATAAAAATAATTAACTATACATATTATTAGAAAATGAACAGTAAATAGAACATAGGTTGCAAGCTAAGAGATGGTTAAAGCAAAACAAACTGATGTCATTAATAAAGGAATTTCAAATAAAAAAGCTAAAAATTTCCCTGGATATTTTACTCAGTTTCAAAAACTAAATCTTTGAAATTGTTTACACTGAGTGGAGCCGACAGACATTTTCAGAGTTTTCTGCAGTGTCTGTGTGCTTTCTGAGTCATTCCTGAAATTTTGTATATTTTTAAGTGATATGGCCATGCATTTTACTTTCATGTTCAAAATACTTTGAAACTGTCAGCTTTCCAGCTTCTTAGGTTAGAAAGCACAAATTTCTCATTTCTTTGTACAAAACCATTGCAGTCATTTGCATAGCATTCATCTGACAGTAAAAGTTACTTTATTGCTGTTCACAAAGAAAGCTAAGGCAACAAAACAGACCAAGAAAATTCATGCTCCATGCAAAGACTAGCTGAAATAAACCTAATTTTCTTGTAAAATACAGAAGTCTGACTATCTTTGCCAAATACACAAAGATATATGCTAGACATCTGGAACTGAAAGCAAAGACATAGTGCTTTCAGAGTTAAAATCATTTAAAATATGACAAAGCACTTAGCACATCACAGCAAAGTAAATGTCACCTGGTCAAAGAGTCCTTGGTGGTGAACACCACTAAATGAAAGTGTAGTAAAACGTGAGTAGGCTATTCATAATGATGAAAGTGATTGTGAGGAGAAATGGGGTTTGCACTTCAAGGAAATCCAACTGACTAGCACCACTGATCACGAACAGAAAATGAGGCTGGTGGCAATTGATTAAGGCAACAAAAAGAAACTAGGTGGCACGGTTGAAAGAAAAAATCTCAAAAATACATTAGCTGATTTGATTGAAATTTGGAGACATTATAAAAAAGAAAATTATCTGACCTGTGCTTTTTTATTTGTCCATAATAATGCTGTCTTAACAACCCAGCCACAGGGGATGTACAAACCAGTGCGTTTCTTCGTGCCGGTCCCAAGCCCAAATAAATTGGGAAGGTTACGTCAGGAAGGGCATCCGGTATAATATTTTGCCAGATCAACATGCAGAGAACAATTCAGATTTCCATACCGGATCAGTCGAGTTCTGGATAACAACAAACACCACAAGTACTGTTAGCCAACAGGGCGCTGGCAGAAATTGGGCTACTGTTGGCTGAAGAAGGAGAAGAAGGGGGAGAGAACTGTCTGGAGGAAAGAGGAGAGGAGGAAGGTAAAGAGAGTGGAACTGAGGGTAGGAACTTTGAATGCTGGCAATATGACTGGTAACGGGAGAGAGTTAGCCAATATGATAGAGAGAAGGAAGGTTGATGTAGTGTGCATGCAATAGACTAAATGGAAGGGGAGTAAAGCCAGGTGGATTGGAGGTCAATTCAAATTGTTCTATCATGGTGTGGGTGGGAGGATAAATGGGGTAGGGGTTATTCTGAAGGAACAGTATGTCAAGAGTTTTTTGTAAGTGAAAAGAGTAATGATTATGAGCCTCAAAATTGGAGGTGTAATGATGAATGTTGTTAGTGCATGTGCCCCGCAAATTGAGCGTGCAATGAATGAGAAAGAAGATTTCTGGAGTGAGTTTGATGAAGTGATGAACAGTGTACCCAAGGAATAGAAAGTGGTGATTGCAGCAGATTTCAATGGGCATGTTAGTGAAGGGAACAGAGGAGATGAGGTGGTCATGGGTACTTATGGTGTCAAGGAGAGGAACAAAGAAGGTCAGATGACTTGCCCAGAGTGGATTTTGCAAAAAGGATGGGCATGACTGTGGTGAATATGTTTAGGATAGATGGCAGTGGAGTTTTTAACCAGATTGTTTAATGGAATCTTGGAAAGTAAGAGGATGCCTGAGGAGTGGAAAAGAAGCGTACTGGTACTGATTTCTAAGAATAGTAGTAGTAGTAGTAACTACAGGGGGATAAAACTGATGAGCCACAGCATGAAGTTATGGGAAAGACCAGTGGAAGCTAGGTTAAGAAGGGAGGTGATGATTAGTGAGCAGCAGTATGGTTTCATGCCAAGAAAGAGCACAGCAGATTCAATGTTTGCTCTGAGTGTGTTAAAGGAGAAGTATAGAGAAGGCCAGAAGGAGTTGCATTGTGTCTTTGTGGACCTGGAAAAAGCATATGACAGGGTGCCTCGATAAGGTTGTGATATTGCATGAGAAAGTTGGGAGTGTCAGAGAAGTATGTAAGAGTAGTACAGAATATGTGATTGATGCATTCAATGTGGAGGAGGAATTACATCAGGGATCGGCACTGAGCCCTTTCTTATTTTTAATTGTTGACAGATAAGATTAGAGAGGAGTCCCCATGGACTATGATGTTTGCTGATAACATTGTGATCTGTAGCGAGAGTAGGGAGCAGGTTGAGGAGACCCTGGAGAGGTGGAGATATGCTCTAGAGAGGAGAGGAATGAAGGTCAGTAGGAACAAGACAGAATACATGTGTGTAAATGAGAGGGAGGTCAGTGGAATGGTGAGGATGTGGGAGTAGAGTTGGCAAAGGTGGATGGGTTTAAATACTTGGGATCAACAGTGCAGAGTAACAGGGATTGTGGAAGAGAAGTGTAAAAGAGAGTAAAGGCAGGATGAAATGGGTGGAGAAGAGTTTCAGGAGTAATTTATGACAGCCGGTTATCAGAAAGAGTGAAAGGGGAGATCTACAGGACGATAGTGAGACCAGCTTTGTTATATGGGTTGGAGACGGTGGCACTGACCAGAAAACAGGAGACAGAGCTGGAGGTGACTAAAGATGCTAAGATCTGCATTGGGTGTGACGAGGATGGACAGGATTAGAAATGAGTACATTAGAGGGTGAGCTCTGGTTGGAAGGTTGGGAGATGAAGTCAGAGAAGCAAGATTGCATTGGTTTGGACATGTGCAGAGGAGAGATGCTGCATATATTGTGAAAAAGATATTAGATAGAGCTGCCAGCCAAGAGGAAAAGAGGAAGGCCTAAGAGAAGGTTTATGGATGTGGCGAGAGGGGACATGCAGGGGTGGGTGTGACAAAGCAAGATGCAGAAGACAGGAAGATATGGAAAAAGATGATCCGCTGTGGTAACCCCTAACAGGAGCTGCTGAAAGGAGAAGAAGAATGCTGTTATAACGAGGCTACTGTAATATGCCAAGTCCTCTTTTCGGCTCCTGGCTGAAAACTAATGGTGAAAATAAATGGGGCTGATGGTGAGGGAAGAAAATGAGGTGTCCTGCACAAGAAACAGAGGATGGACAATGTACTGTGTGGAAAATGATCTGTGAATGAAGAGAAGTTTAAGCTCAACTAAAATGTTGTTTCCAATAGTATTTTAACTCTTGGCTGTGTACTAGCTGATCTGGCTGTCATTAGGTGTTGCTGCACTAGCAGTAAAAGTTTAAATGCTTCTTAGCCTCAGTTAACGAGGCTGAACAATGTACATAGTTCACAATATTATTTCTTTATACTTGTTCCCTTCTGTACAATCATTACTTCTCTCCTGTTTTAAACCTCACACTTCATAAAGTGACAGCCATATCACTGGAGAAAGTAGGGTGAAATGACACCTTTTATTGGCTAACTAAATAGATTACAAATGTAAGCTTTCGAGCCAACTAAGGCCCCTTCATCAGGCAAGGTGTAAGAAAGAAACTGAAAAATACTCTAGCTTATATTGGGACAATAAAGTGTTCTTTTTCTTTCATCTTAACAACCTTTTTGTTCAAATGTTAGCAAAATTAATAAATCTTAGATGAATTAACCCTGAAAGAAGAGAACAATGAACTAATAAAATGTAGAGATAAGATAACCATCACTAGAGAAAGTCCTGTAAGGTTTTTTTGAAGTGCATTGTCTATAAGATAGGCCACTGATGTAGTCAGCTGGTCAAGCAGTCTGTTAGTCCACAAAGAATTTTACCCACAACCCCGTATCTCTTATACCCAAAGTGCATTAAAGTATACCATTTTGTCAGATTTGGTTTGGTGGCTTTCACACCAGACGAACCGTACCAAAGTAGAGCGGATAAAGCGGTCCGAGACCACCCCTTCAGGCAGGTCTCAGATCGATTGATTTGGTGCGCACCAAAGTACCGAGATTGCATTCACATCAATGCAAACAAACCGAACCAAGGGATCAAACACGTTTGGTGCGCACCAAATGCTGTAGGTGTGAAAGCACCCTTAATGATCTAGTTAGCCTTCCAATTTATATCGACTAAAGAAGGGATTTAAAAAAAAATTGCTTTTTATGGGCTGGATGTGGAACTGGAAGAGGATTTTTTTCTCTCACAATGTCACAATCGAAGTGCGTTTGTCTAATCTGTCAATCTATCATTGGTATTCCAAAGAAGGAAAATGTGGAAAGGCACTTTCGAACTGTTTATAAAAACTACGAAACTGACTTCCTTCCAGCGATCTGAGAAAGAGAAAGGAGAGGGAACTAAAATCGCAGTTAATCGGACAGCCGTCTTTTTTCACTCGGCTGAATTCAAAAGCAAAGGCAGACACACTGAAGCATCTTTCCGGGTGAGCCACTCGATCATTAAGCATAAGAAGTCCTTCCAAGATGAAGAGATGATAAAAGTTGCCTTTGTTCAGGCAGATGGCTAGGAAGAAATTCCTGCTGAGATTTCAAGACCCCTGGCCGGAGAAAAAGGAGTTTCTCCTTGTCATTAAACATGGAGAATACAAGCAACTTAATAATGATCAATGGCCGCTAGACTTGACATTTTTTTTTCCAATCTGACCAACATGTCGAATGAGCTTAATTTACGGCTGCAAGGAAAAGAGAAAACCATGATCAATATGCTTATTTCAGTTAATGATTTCAAACGAAAAATGCAACATCTGTCCTCAAAGCTACAGCGCCTTGATTTGGGGAATGTCCAAAACCTCGCATCAGAGCTGGAAACACAATGGAAGGCGTGTGCGCAACTTGACAGCATACGCTACAGAGCAGATTGAAAATTGTCTGTCAGACTTCATCTAATGGAAAAAAAGTAAAGTGCAGTAAAACTACCGTTAGAAGTGCAATTTTTTTAAAAAGTTACTCAAGTAAATTTAACGGAGTAAATGTAACTTGTTACTACCCACCTCTGATACTCAGTATATATATATATATATATACACTAGCAAAATACCCACGCTTCTCAGCGGAGTAGTGTGTTAAAGAAGTTATGAAAAAGAAAAGGAAACATTTTAAAAATAACGTAACATGATTGTCAATGTAATTGTTTTGTCACTGTTATAAGTGTTGCTGTCATATATATATACACACACACACAGACACACACACACATATAAACATATATACATATACTTTGTACATATATACATATCTACATATACACATATACACATATCTACACATACACATATCTATATATATACGCATATACACATCTACATATTGTGAAGGACAGCCGGGTCCCATGCCCGGTAGGGACGCCTCTGTTGCTTATGCTCCGGGGGAGCCGCCATGGGAAGTCCAATACCTCCCGGGACGCTTGGTGGCAGCCTCCCTGGCCGTCAGTGACTCCCCAACCACCCGCAGGGCTCCATGGGAGATGGAGTCCTCCACAGCTTGGTTGGGGCCCGCGTGGCCGCTAGGGGGAGCTGCCTGCTTCCCACAGCCCGGCTGGACGAGCTTTCAGCCCCACCCGGAGGTGCAATCGGGACCAGGTGGTTAATCACCTGGAATGCTTCCGGGTGGGCTATAAAAGGGCCCAGCCACCACCACTCGGGGAGCCAGAGTTGGGAGGAAGAAGGAGACGAAGCTTGCCTGGGAGGAGTGGTGGAGAATTGTAAGATTGTGTTTTGGGACTGTGTTTGGGACTGTGTTGGGCCTGTGGGACACGGGGAAGGCGTGTGCCCACGGCTGAAGAAAATAAAACCTGTGTGTTTTGTACACGTTGCCTCTGCGTGGTCTGTGCGGGTCGGGCGCTATATAGCGCCTTTACATCTGGCGTAGCGGCAGGATTCCGGCCGTCCATTTGGACGGGACCTGCATAAAATTGTGTGTAACGGCCCGGCACAACACCTGGGGGCACGTGTAGCTCAGCGCAGGAGCGCACACCGCACCGCAGTGCCGAGCGCGCTCCCGAGGCAGAGAGCGTGCTCTATTGTGAGTACAGCGCTGAGAGCGGCCTTTGGACTGCAGCAGGGCACGCTCCCGACGAGAGCGCGCCACCGAGGCCGGCGCGAGGCACGCGCCTGCGACTTGCCGGGCGGACACGCGCAGCACAGCGCTGAGAGAACGCTCGCAGCTGCAAGCAAGCCAGCCAGCGCAGCACAGCACAGCAGCAACTGAGGCCGCAAAACCCACCTACAGGCACCGCGCCATGGGGAAAAAAAGCCGGGCGGACACAGAAGCCAGCCTCCAGACGCCGGCATGCCGCCCGCTCCACGGGTCACAACCGGAGGTAGGTGACGGGCTCAAGAGGGAAGGGCCACGGGAAGGGTTTTCAGCGTTTGCGTCAGCCTACCTCCTGGACCCCGAGGGACGAACCACCTGTTGGTGGGCAGATGGCCTTGTTCGTGGCGTGACGGCGCAGAGAGCGACGGGGAGAGCGAGGCTGGGCTGTGTCTTCCCTTTGGGCCGGCCAGTGAGCCGGAGGAGGAGAACCCGGAGGAGTTTCCCGATCGGTGGCTCAGCTAGAGGAGCAGGAGCTCCTCTCCAAACAGGTAAAGGGGAGTGTGTCAGCCGCCCGCCGAGGACAGTTCGCAGGCGGGGTGACGGACCTTCTCCCGGAGCCTCTCGGACTCCCAAACGGACCTGCGGAGGGTCCGCAGGGTCTTGTTGGCTCGCGGTCGGTGGGAGGAAACAAGGGGACTTCAAGTCCAGCGCCGACCGAACGCATTAACTTTTCTTGGGCTGTAGAGGAGTTGAAACATGTTCTCCTTCCTCTGCAGTCCTTAGTTAAGGTTTTTCAGGTCCTGCAGGAGACGAAGGAGGACTTGGACAGGAAGATCGGCGCCCCGATGGCGGCCGTTGTTAAATGGCTGGAGGACGGGGCGTCAACCTCCTGCCTGCAGGACACAGCGTTCAGGTAGGTGAAGCCTGGGCCGTAGAGGAAAGGGGCGGAGCGCAACGGCTGCGGATATGATCAGTGCTGCTTGCCAGGTCGCCCGCCCACTACACAAGGCGCGCCGTGTGGACCGATACGGTGGCAGAGGAACGTGTGGAGAGGCAGCTGGTGGATGTTGGCTGCCAAACAACCCCGTCCCCTCTGCCTGCACCGGTCTCGCGGTCGTCTAAAGGGGTGCAGGCGGCACAGGGTCTCTTCTTCCCATAAGGGGACCCAGACCGTCCGTGCACCCCAGAGGAAGAGGAGGACCCGGACAAAGAGGTCGGGACTCCTGACAAGGTGCAGCGTAAGCCCGCTCGTGTGGCACTGCAGGAGGGCTACGCTGCGGAGGCTTAACACGTCACCAGCCCTCCCCGAGTGGGGCGAGGGGCAGGAGTTTCCTGCCTGCTTCCGCTCCCGCAAGGGTCGAGCTGGAGGGTCGGTTGTGCTTTTCTTGTGGTCACGCTGGTCATGTCTGGAGGGTTTGTCCAAGGAGGACGTCCGAGTGGCAGGGACGTCGGGGCAGCACCCCCAGACCTGTTCATTATGTTTTTACAGGGCGCAGCCGTGGAGCCAAGGATGCCGACTCCCTGTCCTGGAGGACCGGCCCTCGGGCAGGCCGATGATCCCCACAAGCCTCATCTGAGGGAGGGGAACTGTGAAGGACAGCCGGGTCCCATGCCGGTAGGGACGCCTCTGTTGCTTATGTTCCGGGGGAGCCGCCATGGGAAGTCCAATACCTCCCCCGGGACGCTTGGTGGCAGCCTCCTGGCCGTCAGTGACTCCCCAACCACCCGCAGGGCTCCATGGGAGATGGAGTCCTCCACAGCTTGGTTGGGGCCCGGCGTGGCCGCTAGGGGGAGCTGCCTGCTTCCCACAGCCCGGCTGGACGAGCTTTCAGCCCCACCCGGAGGTGCAATCGGGACCAGGTGGTTAATCACCTGGAATGCTTCCGGGTGGGCTATAAAAGGGCCCAGCCACCACCACTCGGGAGCCAGAGTTGGGAGGAAGAAGGAGACGAAGCTTGCCTGGGAGGAGTGGTGGAGAATTGTAAGATTGTGTTTTGGGACTGTGTTTGGGACTGTGTTGGGCCTGTGGGACACGGGGAAGGCGTGTGCCCACGGCTGAAGAAAATAAACCTGTGTGTTTTTGTACACGTTGCCTCTGCGTGGTCTGTGCCGGGTCGGGCGCTATATAGCGCCTTTTACAATATATACACATATATACACATATCAACATATATATACACATACATATACATACATACATACATGTATATATATATCTACATCTATATATACTGTACTAGCAAAATACCCGCGCTTCGCAGCAGCGAAGTACTGCCTTAAAATTTTTATTAAGAAGAAAATTAAACCTTTTTAAACTGAGGGAAAATATACCAATAATTATTTGTTAAGGATCTCTTTGTATACCACATTGTGAGTTCGGCCCTCTGGTTGTAATATGACCAAGCTGTGCGCTGAGCTGACTCTTGAGCATGCAACGTACAGTTGGCCATGTGAACAGTAATCTTGTTTCAGATCTCACAGCTTGGATTGTTGCTGTCATAATCGGTTTGAGTTTCATGGTTAGTTTCAATTACGACAGTATTTGTAGGACTTGTGTTGAAGAGACATTCGGCATCTGTGAAGCACTGTAAGTATACAACCGGTTTCATCAATAACTTCACATCCAGCTTTTAAGAGTTTAAACATTCATAAACATCAAAGTGTCCACTACTGAAATCATCACCTGTGAATCTAAGATGTTTAAGAGGCATTGGCGGTTGTCGAAAGGTGTAAAATATTTGGCCATTTCGGTACACTTGAAAGCCACAACCGAACAATTCAGCAGCAGCCATCAACCCACATGCAGATCCATAGGTGAAGGGCTTAAGCATTTCACTCTTATAGTGACTCCTGTGTAGTATAATTATCTCCTGTACCGTCATCAGTCCACACCTTGAACCTGTCCCAGTCATTCAATACATAAGACACAATGTTCCTCCGAATATCAAGAGTAAGCCTGATATGGCCGTACAATATGTAACAAAGAGAATGGAAAAGGTAGGTGCCATCTCCGGGCATGGAAATCACTCGGTAAGTGACAGTTCTTTGATCGATGGTGATCACCTCGATAGACATGTTAATGGGGGTACGGTTGGAATGATAAAGGAAATGGGTACCTGAACAATGTAAAGTAAGTCTAAAATACCTACACAATAACTACAATCGTAATAAATGAACAATAAAACAGCGGAGAAGCTGTGGATTAAATAAAAAGGCTGTAGTTATCAGCAGGGAGACATGAATCCCGTGGCGAAGCAAGGAAGGGAATGTAGAGACAGGAGCGACGGACGGCCTTATATAGGCAGGCAGCCAACAACATGGGAGGCATTGGGATGGGGACCCAACGGCGCCTCACACGGTGACCGAGCTGCAGGCTATGGTAGGATTCGTTATATATGTATGTAAGTAGGATTCAGTTAGCGTTGGGAACCCGTGTACCAAATTTCTTGAAGATGGGCCCATAAATAACAAAGACAGTTAAAAAGTTCAATATGGCGTCCGACAGTGGCATCATACCACCGAAATAAGTACATACATTAGTTTTGGTTAGCACAGGGAAGCCACCTAGCAAATTTCGTGATGATGGGGCCATAAATAAGAAAGCTCAACTTGGCGAACATTGTCAACCATTATGACCGTTACGCGTAGAATTTCGAAATGAAACCTGCTTAACTTTTGTAAGTAAGCTGCCTAAAAAATGAGCCTGCCAAATTTCAGCCTTCTATCTACATGGGAAGTTGGAGAATTAGTGACGTTGGAAAGTTCAATATGGCGGCTGACAGTGGCATCATACCACCGAAATAATAACGTACATTGGTTTCAGTTACCGCAGTGAAGCCTCCTACCAAATTTCGTGAAGATGGGACCATAAATAAAAAAGTTCAACATGGCGGATGTTGTTAACCGTGTTTTTGTATGACTGCCAAATTTCAGCCTTCTACCTACACAGGAAGTTGGAGAATTAGTGATGAGTGAGTGAGTGAGTGAGTGAGTGAGTGAGTGAGTGAGTGAGTGAGTGAGTGAGGGCATAGAATTTATATATATAGCATTTTTAATGTAAATGAAACCTGCTTAACTTTATGTAAGTAAGCTGTGATAAAAAATATCCAAAGGAATGAGCCTGCCAAGATCATTTTGTAGAGTATTGAATTTAAGCATAAGTTTGTATTCCTTCTCTTACCTACCTACCTGATCTGTCATGTAGATATGTGCACAGGTGCCACACTTGTTCTGCAGGCAGAGAGATGTGCCACTTGCTGCTGAGCCACAAATAGAATTTCGGACAATCAGTTGTTTGAGGTTTGGTGGTTGTCTGTTTGCAAGGAGGGGAGGTTCTGGGAATATATCCTTCACTTTATTGTCTTTCTGTACCATGGGTTGAAGCTCTTTCATAATTTTGCAAAGTGTTTCCAGAAGTGGATGATAAGATACAACTAGTGTCAATGTCAATGTAAAATTTATTTATATAGCACATTTAAAACAACATAGGAATGCTGTGGCCAAAGTGCTTTACAATAATAGAATAAAAGAAAAACATACGATTAACATGAATAACATAAATAGAAATAAAATAAATGAACATAAATAAAATAAATAATAAATAGAAGTAATGTTACATAATCACAATGAGGAAACCATCAGTATTACTGAAGGTCACGGAATGCAAGTGAATAGAAATGAGTCTTTAATCTTGTTTTGAACAGTTCAACTGTAGATGATTCCTTTATGTAATGAGGTAGAGAGTTCCACAGGCGAGGAGCAGCAGCTGCAAAAGCCCTGTCCCCCTTAGTTTTATACTTGGTATGAGGGACAACAAGAGACAACTGACCAGAAGATCTAGGCACTCTAGATGGCTGGTGTAAAACACACAATTCAGATAAATAGGTAGGAGCAAGCCCATGTAAAGATTTAAAAACTAGCAACAAAATTTTAAATCAATTTTAAAACTGACAAGCAGCCAGCATAAAGAAGCTAATATTGGAGAATCAGAATCAGACTTTCTTGCCCCAAGCAGAAAGTGAGCGGCAGCATTCTGGCCCAACTGTAACTTGTGTATCAGGGATTTGCTAATCCCAGAATACAGCGAGTTGCAGTAATCAAGGCGAGAAAAGATAAAAGTATGAGTAGCTTTCTCAAGATCCCTAGAAGATAAAAAAGACTTGATCTTACCTAATAGACGAACCCGGTTCTTGGTTTCTGCACATTTGTGTTCCAGGAGGTTTTCTCTGGGTATAGCCGTAGCTCTCCTGATTTGTAGGTCTGTTGATTTGGGAGGGTATCCTTGTTTGATGAAGTCTGTCCTGAGTTTTTGCAGTTATGTGTCCCGATCCATTGGTTCTGAGCAAATACGATTGTAATGTATTGCCTGGTTGTAGATGATGAAGTTCAGTATATGCTTTGGGTAGATGATGGAGTTCCGTATCTAACAGACAATGCACTTTAAAAAAATGTTACAGGACTTTCTCTAGTGATGGTTATCTTATTTCTACATTTTATTAGTTCATTGTTCTCTTCTTTCAGGGTTAATTCGTCTAAGGTTTATTAATTTTGCTAACATTGGAACAAAAAGGTTGTTAAGATAAAAGAAAAAAATTACTTTGCTGTCCCAATATAAGCTAGAGCATTTTTCAGTTTCTTTGTTACACCTTGGGTAATGAAGGGGCCTTGGCTGCCTCAAAAGCTTGCATTTGTAATCTATTTAGTTAGCCAATAAAAGGTGTCATTTCACCCTAATTTCTAATGTATCAATCTATGGCTAACACGGTACAACACTCTACAGCCATGTTACTACAATACATTTATAGGGAGAAAAACCAAACACAGAGCAGATATCTGCTCCTTCTAGCCCTCAGAGTACTGCCACTTCTCACAAAGCCCCCCATTCCAAAACTCTTTCATAAATTCTCACCTTCAGATTTAGAAGGGGAAATGGTTTATATCTACAAATGTGTCTGCGGGCTTTAATCCAAAACAGTTGTTAATGTAGCTTTCTGACAGGAATTATTCGGTTTCAGGCAACTACAGTACACATTTTGCTGCAACGTAAAGTTTGTTATGTGCGTGTTATTCTAATTCAGTGTTTATTTCCACAGTATACAGGAATGCATTAATAAAGATAAAATAAATACATTCATTCTTCTCTTGACCCTGATTTGGATAATTAACACAGCTCACCTAGAAAATATTATAGCCATATAAATATTCAACTAATTCTGTTTTCAAAAAGAGCATTAATGTGACAACTATTTGAACATGCATACAATGAATAAATAATTATGCATATAATTATATATAATTTAGCTATATTTCTTAATGGCAACTCTGAAATAAACAAAGTAGCAAAGCAATAAACAATAAAAAGAAACTCCTTCCTGCCTCAGTGGGCTTGTTGGCTGGCTTCCACACTTGCCCACCTCCAAAACACTTTAATCCCCTTCCAATCTCCATTTTCTGTTTAAAAATCATTTGGTATGTAAGTAACCTCTGGAACTACTGCACTTCTTAATCTACTAATAAATTTAAAGGAGCAGAAGCCAATATAAAGTTTGGCTTACTTGTCCTCTAATGGACAAGAGGTCAATAGGGTGTTATTGGACCTGCTAGTATGGTGGACCTTGAACCTTTTCAAGCACCTTCTTGTTCCAGTTACCCTCTCAGAGTAAATTTCCATGACATCCTCTGAAGATACTAGTGCCTCCAGGAGGCTTTTGTTTGCCAACACTGGCCTGCAGAAAGGTTTTAATCAATGTTGTTTTTGCATCTTTAAATTGCCCCTTTCCTGCCAAAACAATTCTTTGTCAATTGGACAGTGCATGTTTATGTATCTATAAAAATCAATCAAAATCAATATAAAATTCAATACTACAAATCACTGATATGTGCAAAGTATCAATGTGCCTGCAATGGTTTTATGCACATGGTTTGTGAATCACCACAGCTTTCAGATGTGTACAAGCAAGGCTTAGCTTTAATCTGAATACATTCAATCAGTAAAGAGTTTAGCCTTCTTTACAATCTCTTCTAGCAATAAATCACAACAAATGAGTAGCACAAAACTAAAAGAGAATTTAAATAAGAAATAGCCGATTCAGCACATGCACATATTGTTAAATGTACAGCATTGTGGGAACTGCATGTGCCCTGTGCTTTGGTCCTGAGCCTCTGCTCTGTGGCTAAGGGCTTTGCCTGAGTTGCTGAGTCACATTGTTATGTTACTTGTGCAAGGTTATTGTTCACATTATATCATTAGAGCAACAGTAATATCAAATCTGATGGAAATAATACAAAATGATCCATTCATAATCAAAATAAAATAATAAACTAATAAAATAAAAGTACTTTTAGAAGTCATTGATGAAGTTTAATTTTGTTTTTCTTTGCAAGAGTGGCTATAATATTGAAAGGCTATAATTATTACTAGTTTTAGCCTCCTGGACACCTAAGGACAAGCAACATCTCCAAGCCACAGGACACAACTTCACAGCAGATGGCATGAGCAGCATCAGTACAGTTTGACCCCCACTGCTGAATCAACATCCAGATGGCACTCTTCACATGACACCACCTCAGTCTTTATTCCTGAGCTATCAGAATGATCAGGGATGGCTTGGGAGTTCCAACTGGTTTGAGTTCCCTGGAGTTTTACTTTGTATTTTCTACTTTATCCTTTTTTAGCACTTTCATCACACTGGAATTTCTATTTGTCTCTTTTGTATTGCCATGTAGCTTTAACATATTCTACACATTTGTGAGGTCTAATTGATCATATATCCATAATAAGAGACACTTAATCCTATTCAGAGTCAAATGCGGCAGAAGTCTACTCCAGCAGCAGCAAATACAAGGCAGGAACAATCCTCAAACACTCTCAAAAACAATCAGTCATACTACCATATTTGCTAGGAGGAAAAAAGAAGACATTTAAGAAGCTGAACCTTTTTAAATTTAGACTCACTCTGCATGTCTCCAGGATAAACTGAAATATGAGGAGAATGGTTGAGAAAGGGACTAATGTGAAAGCAAGCAGGTGTAACCATTCCACCACCAGGCTACCCTTGATCATGGATGAATTTCTTTTCCCATTTTTATAATTTCTACAGCACTGGCAGCAAACATGCTGAAGATTTAAAACAATTTTTACAACTGAACTAACACTTGATTAATTATATTTAATACACTTTTGTATAATGAAAAGTTCAAGTGACTTTTAATCTCAGTATATCTTACTGTTTCTTTAACTGGCTTTACTTAAATGTTTAAAACATCTGAAATTTCACCACAGATCTGCAATTCCATGCCTTTTTCATTTTTTTTTTTGTTTTTTGCTTGCACCATGTATGGCTTTTGACCAACGATGTCAAATAATATTGCTTCACGCTTTGTGACTTCATTTACTATTATATGTGGCCTCTCTGATGAAAAATGATGTTTTCTCTATTTTTCTCCTTGAAGGCATTTTCTAACATTTTTGCAGTGTGCAGTTCTAACTGAACGAGTATATGAACTCCTTGCGTCTATTTATAGTACTAAAAATACATCATGTGCAGCATTAGCCACAGAGAAATGGATCATGGTTTTGGTCAGTGACCTAAATGAAGATACATTAGCAGTCTAATTTATTTACTGCTTTAGCCATCACTCTGTTTAATAAGTAACTCAAACTTGGCTTGGCTATACAAAACAAGGGCAACCAGGCATTTCCACAACATGAAATCATAAATTCCACTTCTAGCAGTTAGCCCTACTGATTGGTAACTGTTCAGCTCATCTTCTTCATTCAATCCAAACCAGTAAATTTGTGTAGTCCTGTGAATCTGCTTACTTTGTAACTAGCATCTCATATTATCATTTTATATCTATATAAGAATATAAGAAATCTGACAAACAAGAGGAGACCATTCAGTTCATCAAGCTTGTTTATTTAGCTAATAGCTAAGCTTCCCCAATATTTCATTTAGTGTAGATACTTCTTAAAGGTTATGGTAATAATAAGAATTCTTTACACAAATATACATTGCTTTTCTCTTTACTCAAAGCACTTTACATAGTGAGAGAGGAGCTCCTTCAACCAACAATGTGTACCATCCATCTAAATGATGCAATGGCAGCCATTTTGTGCCACTACACTCACCACGCATTAGCTATTAGGTGGTAAAGGAGGAGAAAGACAACCAATTATAGACAGGGGATGATTAGGGGGCCAAAATGAACAAGGCCAAGCAGGGGAATTTAGCTTGGACATCGGGATACACCCTGCATTTTACAGAGGATGCCCAGAAATAAATGACCACAGAGAGTCAAAACCTCTGTTTGTCGTTCTCAGCTGAAGGACAGAGCCATTTTTGCAGCACAGTGTTTCCATTACTGCACTGGGGCATTGAGATCAACACACAGAAAACAGGGTACGTGCCTCACAGTGGCCTCACCAATATCTCTTCCAGCAGCATCCCAAGCTTTTCCTGGGTGGTTTCCCATCCAATTACTGGCCAGGCCAGAACCTGCTTAGCTTCAGGTGTTCCTAAAAGTGCATGTTTTATGTCAAGGTTTCTGTTTCTACTACATGTCCCACATAGTTTGCTCCAGATTCTCAAAACTCTTTGAGTAAAGAACTGCTTCCTGGCTTCAATAACAACAAAGTATGGCATTGTGCGGATACAGCTTAAGTACAAGCTCAAAATACTGTATTGTGTCCATAGTACAATATAAATTGTACTTGCATATCTCTCACAGACTAGCAACAGTGATTCAAGACAAACAACTGAAAATGAATACAACACTATTCATTCAACACAGCATAAGAGGATAAAAGTATGTAAGAAATATAAAACAGGTCTACTCATGCAGCTTTCAGTTTGAGTGACCACTCAATCTGCAATAATATGATGCTAATTGGGTCTTTAGGCAAGAAACCATTGTTCAGTACATGAGACTGACAATACGATGCAGTACCAGACAGTCTGCTGGCAAAGATAACACATGCCTTTGAAATTGGGCTGCCACCACCAGGGGGCATTATGTCTCATAATTACAAAGCTTACTACTTAGAGTATGGTATGTTTTCCTTGGATTCTACAAAGTTGGCTGACATTCTATTATTAGGTTATATGCAGTTAGAGGAGACTGTGATAACTTCAGCAGTAAATACTTCTGAGTTCGGTCAAAACAGAATGATACTGAGGGGCATAGTAACGCAGGGCAGAAGTTCCTCTAGTTGGGTAGATGCCGCAAGGTGGCCCTCTAAGCAATATGTAGCAAATTGATAAATATCATGGTGTGTAGGAGATTTGGGAGTTTCTAGATTAATTAGGTTTAGCATTACCAGAGTACCTTAGACCATTATGGGGAAGTTCTAGAAGGATAGTCACATAGGTTCCTAAAAGTACTCCTGGGACAAGTCTTTATCTGCCAAATATACCTGAATGTGATTCAGTTCTAATAATGAGATGTTCCCCAAGCCTAGTTTTGGGGTCTTTTCCTAAATATCCTTATATACCCACTGGCAGGACTCTTCAAAGCAATACCATCCAAACTAGGTATATGTCAGTGAGGGTGTGCTTATTGCTGTTAACTGTTAAATGATTCATTGTTTTTTCAATGAAACAAGTGTCCACCAAATAAGGTCAGATATTTCTTACAATAATAAAATATGATAGGTGTATTTTTTTCATATCAATCTTTTCACATTTTCTTGTGATTAAAGTAATTAACTGTAATGTTTTTTTCTGAAATATTATTACTGATCAATCATAAAAACTGAAAAAAACGATAGCAAAATTATGCTTCTAAATTGAGTATAAATAGAAAATAATTTTGTCCATTGGTAATAAGACCAATTTGCAGAGTGAAAAGTAAAAGGTCGCCTTCAAAATAATATGAAAGTTCATTACTTACTTAAGCACAGAAGTGTAGTAAAGAAAATAAAAAATGTTGTCAAAAAAATCAATAAAAGTCAAAATACCAATGTAAAATTCTTTTCAAAAATAACTTACAAAATTAAACCACAACATACCAGAAATAAAACATAAAAGCCAAGTCATCAAACAAGTAAAATTTCTTTAACAAAAGATTGCATATGAAAAACAAAACCTCAAAATGAATTCCAAATCCCAGTACTGAAACAAAACTTGTTTTAATTAGAAAAACTAAAGTATAACAAACTCTTGTCACAAATTCACATCTAGAGAAGACGTCAGACCAACTAAGGTAAGGAGAGCCAAAGACAAAGGAGTAGAGCTGAAATTATAAGTCATTAGGTTAGGGTCATCGAGTAATACAACCTCAAGTTACTGCTCTTACGGCAGCACACCTCCAATATCTATGAGTGAAAATATGAAACAGTGAAGCAATGCCTAAGAATTAATAGACAAATTAAATAATTTCTAAAGCAATCAACAAAAAATACAATTAATAACAAATATTTAAGCTCTAAAAGAAAGTGGATAACGTTAAACTCAAGTACACACTTAATACAGAAAACAAAAAATAACCCAGGGACAGAGCTCCAATGTGACCATGACACTACTGAACCAAATATTTGGTAGTGATGGCCCTGGAGGAAATGACAGACTTTTTTGCATAAGTCTCCATGTGCAGTGGGTATCTGGCCAGTGCTGTTCCACTTAAACTGATTAAAACAATTTCATGTTGGACAGAGGAGTTTTAGTAGCTGATAATATCCTACTATCTTTTCACTGATGGGTAACTTCAGTAACGTCAGCTTGATTTTCAGTTAATGTTACTTTTTTTTTGTGACACGCCAATGAATTGCAGGACATATCAATATGAATCCTGAAGTACTGTAACATCTTAATTGTATGCTGGAAGATTATTACTTATTATAAGTCCCTCGACTTATAAAAATGCTTGCTTGCTAAAGAGCCTTTTCAGTCAGTCAAACAGACTTGTGTGTACAATCAAGTAGGTGAAAGAAACAGAAAAGCATTCTGGGAAGCACTATTCATATACAGCAAGATTTCTAATAAGTAAAATTAACCTTTTTTGTTTTCTTTTTTCATCAAAGTGCCCTTAATAAGTGAAGTCTTAATCTAAAAAGGTGGACCTTTATTCAGAATTCTGGTTTTCTTAATAAAATATGAATAACTATATGTTATAGTAGCTCTCTAATGAAGCAACTGTGTAAGAAATGTGCTTTATAATTCTGAGTTATAATAAAGCATCAAAGCTCTTTTCACTATTGTGGAGGTGTTTTGGCCTCATTTAGTAAATGTCTCCTCTTTCATAGCTCAATCATATACCTGCCTGCAGGACGACAAACTCCCAAATGATATCTTTCTGTCTGATAATATTTTAATGAAACCATGGCTAATCCAATCTGCACCTTTAAAGAATTCTGAATGAAGCTCTTCCAGCTTTCCTCCAAACAGCCATATCTGAGAAACTCAGTGTGGGTATTAAGTACTAGGATGTCAAATATAGAAAGTATTAATTATGTGATATGAACCTCAATGGTCCAAACATGACAACATTTTTGCAGTCACTATTACATGCAAATCTGACTTACACAGGAGCAGTGGGGGTGAGTGCAGATTCACAATATCATCATCATCATCATCATCATCGCTATAATACTCCTATAGCTTGTAGTTGTAACGTTCTAAATCAAGAATCTTAAGCTGGCAATATTAACTCTCTCCTCAACCTCCACATTGATAAGATTTTAAAAGAACATTTCAGAACATTTTCTTGCTCCATTATACTGGAGAGGAAACTATAATCCTTAATACATCCATCCATCCATTATCCATCCATCCATCCATTATCCAACCCACTACATCCTAACTACAGGGTCACGGGGGTCTGCTGGAGCCAATCCCAGCCAACACAGGGCACAAGGCAGGAAACAAACCCGGGGCAGGGTGCCAGCCGACCGCAGATGCTTAATACAATATCCCCAATATTCCCATTTTCAGCTACAGAGTCCTCAGTTTATTCTTATGCTGATTTAAATGTGTTATCATGCTTTGTGTATGGAAATAAGAAAAAGGCATATCAAATATATTAAATATAAGTATTAATAATAATAATATATATGTATATATAAAATCGAGGCTGGGGGGCAGTTAAAGCTCATTGCGGCACTTCTTGTGTTATTTTGGGCTATACAAAAATTCATTGTATTGTATTGTAATGATAAAACATATCACAAATATATATATTATATATCAGAATAATGTATGAATAATAAATACAGTATTTGTGAAGTGATCAGATGGGACCCAGAGAGACTGGGAATGATTAAAAATGAATCATAAAGAATCAATTCACTTAAAGGGGTAGTTCAAAAGAACTGACTCAGTAAAGTGAATTGAAATGCTTATCACCAGAAGAGCCGCCATGAGTGGAGGATAAGTGGATTTTCTTGTACCATGATGAGTGGCCTCTGGCTTTTTGATTAGAACCACAGGCAATACCCAAATAAAGAAGCTCTGTGTGAATGACAACAATGTTGGGCTAGTGGCTAATTTACAGTAAAATAATGAGCAATCTTAAGATGACGTTGGTTAACAAAGTGTCTGTGTTACAGTGCACTTGTATATAAATATTTCCTCTACATAGTTTATTGGCCCCATTGCCATTACTGTAAGTTCAATTATTATATAATATTCAACAAATTATTGCACAAATAATATATAGGGGATACTGCTGCAAGCATTGAAAAAAAAATGAAAAATGAATTTATTCATTTTGTTCTGAATCTTGTAGTACTTCAGTGCTAATAAATTATTCATCCTCTTTGAAGCTTCACACACCTAATTTTAAATTGTTTGTGATTTATTAACAAGATGATATTATTATTATTATTTCTGTGATCAATTGCTCTTCCAAAGAAACTCCATTAGTAATTAAAACTTACCACAAGTTTTCCATACTGTACGACAGCCACAGATAGTCTATAAGTGTCATTCCCCAATTCAAGAAAGTTGCTTTGACTGTAAATTAGCCACATTCTGTTCCAGATTAAATAACCTTCAGCCAAGCATAAAACTATTCATTATACAGTATATTTCACAAAATGCTCCAAGCATGAGTTTATTATATTTGTGGCCTTCATATGCAATGTCATATCCTAACTAAGATGGTAAAATTAGAACAATCAGTGTAACAGCTAAATGAAGAATGTTAATGTTAAATTAAATTCACATCTGATTTCAACAGAAGATCAGTTTCTGTTAGTTGCTTAGATTATGGTGTAGTCTTTTACCTCCTGTAAGTTAACATGAAATAAAACTTTCTTAGCTATATCTTTAAAAGTGAGTGTTAATTAAGCCAATTAGGAAATAGTCTCACTTCTAGCACGGACTGTTAGATAAGTTTACAAACAGGAGATCTGCATACAGTTTTCTGACTGTACTATATGTTTTAATGTAAACATTTGAAAGCATGACTGTATGACCAAACTTAGAGAGAAATGAAACAAGATAAACAAGCCTTACACTGGACTTCTTTAAAATAAGAACTTTCCTTTCTTTGTAATATCAATGTTTTTCTCTATTTATGTGTGAACAGTTTTGCCTTAAATTTTACCAAAACTTTTAAAATGAAAATATTTGGTTTCTGGAATTATTTGAACACACATCACACTATTGCCTGAACCATCCAATGAAGCAAGCTTTGGTAATTTTGGACAAAGCCACAGTCACAATATGCTATAAAAATCAATCACACTATGCAGACGCCAAAGCTACAATCCGGTATTGATTTTTCTTTATTAATAAACTAGCAATGGTACCTGTCAAAGACAGGTAATAGAATAATTCAAAAATAGTTCCTATCTCTTGCCCTACGTGTACCTTCAGCACTTTCCCTCTGTACTTGTGTATGTGAATGTCTCTTCACCGGCACTCCCTTTCTCCATTGTGTTACCATAAAGCCTGCTTCTCAGACTCTGTTGTCCTTTGACAATGTCTGCATTTTATAGACAGTATATTAAGTTACAGCCAAATGATTGGCTGTTTTAAGGGGCAGGCCATTTGAGTTAAATAGCAGGTTAACCTCATACACTGGCTATTGAATATACATACTAAACAATCGAGAGGGGTGCATTCCTCACATGTGTCTTAGATGGCTTAACTGTTTCATAAATTCAGTCTCTTGAACAGAATGTTGATAGATTTGTTGATATAATAGGCCCCCAGATTTTCAACCTTAAAAAGCAGCTAAATCCACAAAGAAAAAGATGCCTTTTACACAGATGCTATGTCTTAAAAGTTCAATGTTTGTTATCCATGACTTCAAAACAGATACAGTTTTTATAGCTACTTATAATATCTTCTTTTTGCTCTATTTTATAACTGTTTGCTTTGAGTATTAAGAGCTTTTTTTCTGAAACCCATCTGATACTTCAGTTTTTTCACATGTAGCCATAAAAGGAATCTTTTCACCAAATCTTTCACATTAGCACCAGAGTACTAGGGTGTTGTACCATGTTAGTCCTCATGTATGCAATGAGAAGTCAAGCAAAATGACACCTTTGATTGGCTAACTAAAAAGATTACAATATGCAAGCTTTCGAGGCAATTCAGATTCCAACTGTCTACATTACTATCCCGGAAGAAATGCAGTGGAGACCTTGCAAAGGCCTGGAAGGCAAAGCACACATCCAGCCTCAGCTACTGACAAGCCAGCATGAATTTGGACTGAAAGAAAAGACTAACGTACTCATGAGGAGAACATCTAAACTCCACATGGGGAAGGGAACAGGAGCCTGAACAATGTAAGGAAGCTCATACTGAAATCTGAGCTCTACGAAAATAAATGCATGATCTATAAACACTGCCCTCAAGCTGCTTTCATAAAAATTCAGCAATGTCCCAATTCCCTGTTCTGCTCCTTATTAATTCTAAAAGCAAACTACGGTGGATCTAAAAGCAGCACGTTCTTATTAAATTCTTCATAAGATTTCAGAATTTAGGCTGTAAAGGCCAATAGCCTAATCTCATTAAAAGCTGCTCTTCAGTCAGTCTTCACCACTAGAAATACAGTGGAAAAAAAAAACAAAAGAGTGGAATTAATTGTTCATTATACTGTAAAACTGCAGAAAACTGCCATAATTGCTACGTGAATTGAAGGGTTTCAGAAATCATAAATGAATGGAAAGATATCCAAAGCCCAGTCCAACAAACACTACTAGAGTTACTTAATGAAAGGTGAATTTTCCTCATGTGGATTCTGGTTAGGCTCTCAACAAATAGGCTAAACAAACATGTGCCTGGAGACTACAGATACCAATTATAGCAAACCATTATTTCACAGAAAGAAAAGGCGGCAAAATGAATAAGACAGCGCTTGTGTTCAGATGTAATCTGAATGTTTGTATCAGCTGGTGAAGACAATGGCCACATTCAGCTGTGAGGTAGTCAATGTCATATTCTAAATAAAACTGCTAGTCCCAAAGTGGATACAAAGCCTAGGTCAGTCACCAGAAGCTGTTTTTCCATTCTAAAATTATTAAAAGCAACAGAGTGAATTTTTTATATTTTTCTATTGTTATTCAAGTATTACCAATGTTCTACAATTAAAATGAACTGCAAAGCTAAGCAGAATGCAAGGTGACAAAGTGAAGAACTGGCTCTGTCTTTTCTAATTATCATGCTTTCCGATGCTGTCTAAGAAGTGGCTGGCTCTTGCTGTCAAATGAGCTTACATTCAATCTGTTGCAGAGCCTTTACCCTGTGGTTAAAGAAGTCACATGCTTTGGGGCAGACTTTAAGCGCACACAACTGGCTGGATTTACATGCTGAACTGAGAAAGCTGATCGCCGCTGACAAAACAAAGCCAGCTGACTCTTTAGAACTGTCTGTTATGGCCTTGCAACTGCATACCTTAAATCCACCATTTTTTTACTTCAGATAAAAAATGCTTGTGACATAAAAGCTTTCCATTTTATTATTTAATTAATTATTAATTGTCAGATATTGGTCAGACCTGCATCTGCAGGACAATAGAATTATACAGTAGAATAATGAACTTATCAGGTGTTGAAGAAAAAGAGGCCCAGAAGGACTAAAAGTGGATTTACTCTAACCTGTCAAACTAAAGGCCTTGTCACTTTAAGCCAACATCACTTTAAGCAACTTTTATTTGTGGGGCATGTCAGAGATGCCGACTGCTGTTGCTGATCTCTTCACCAGTCCATGCCAGTTTAAACAACTAAAAATCACTGGGCACGTCTAGTTTACCAACTGCATGCCGAAGACTCCAGCACAGTTGTGTGTTCTTCTTTTTATGACTGCCACTAACATGCTCTCTGACAGAGCACATGCTGTATGAAGGGTTAACAGCTACACTGACTTCAGACACAATCTTGGCCCTTTTTTCTTTTTTCCATTCTGCTGCAGTACATAAAATATAAGACATCAGAAAGATTTGCCTCTCTTCTCCTTGTAGGGATCAAAACACCTGCATTCCTTAATCCTTGGTGCTGAATTATATGCATTGTACTTCTGGATGCGTATTTATTTGTTGCCAGCTCTCATGCACACACATAACCAGGATAAAGTGAGTAACCTGGTGTTCTTGTTTTTTATAAATATGCTTATTTCTTCATGTGCATTCAAGTAATTAACATTCAGGCATCCGGCTGGATGTGGAGCCCAGCCGGGACGCCCAGGAGGACCGGAGGAGGGCTTGTACCTCCTCCAGACCACGAGGGGGCGACCGCCCTGGTTGTATTGGGGGCCACGGGTATAGGGCTTGGAAGCCCAACCCTGTAGGGGCCCGTGACCACCGCCAGGCAGTGCCCCGGTGCCTGAACAACCCTGGAGCCCAACACTTCCGCCACACCAGAAAGTGCTGGGTGGAAGAAGACAGAGGGCTTCCGGGTGCGCAGCCGGCACTTCCGCCACACTGGGGCGTGTCTGCGGAGGAATGCCGGGAAGCAGCTGGAGCCCATCCGGGTTCCTATATAAGGGGCCGCCTCCCTTCATTCAGGAGTGGAAGTCGGGTGGAAGAAGGACGGAGCTGGAAAGAGGACTGTGAGGCCTGGACTTTGGGGGATCGGTGCTGGAGGCACTGGGGGTGCACGTAACGTAAATATTGTAAATAAAAGTGTGTTGGGTGAAGAAATGATGTCCGTCTGTCTGTGTCCGGGCCGTCTTCCACAAACATCCATTCACTTTTTACATCCTGGACCCAAAACCCCAAAGATTTGATGTATGAACAGTGACCAATGCATCACCCGATCACAGTGTTTCGACATATCCATAGCAAATAGCTGGATTATGACTAAACTGACTATTGATGTATGGTCCTGTTGCTGGTTTGTGCGCAGCATAGTTTTTTCTGCTTGGTTTTGTGATTGAGCCCTGCAAAGGAACCAGCATACCTGTATGTGTGCTTCTTGCATTATAACCAGTACTGGTAGGATAATAATAATACAAATATTTTTACTTCAATAAAATAAGTACAGTATTGTGTTAGGTTACTTGTTACTTTAAAAAGGAACTGGACTTCTTGATGCAAGTTACTTTTAATGCGTTACCCTACAGCTCTTGAGATTCTGCTGTTGAGGTTAGCATTGTTCGTTCTGCTCATCAACATAAGTTTAGCAATTTATTCAATTTTGAGACAGATTACTTGAACTAGGAGAAAGAATAATGCAATCACCTGACCATTTGCCTTAGGAAATTTATCTTATAGACAGTTCTGCCTGTCACTACTGAAAGTGTGTGTCAAGCTAAAAGACGAACAGAGTGCAAAACCATACACAGAAAACAAAATCCTTAACTGTAAGGATATACATGGCCAAATAACCAGGTTACTCACAGAGAAATCTACATTTACTAGCCTGGTTTCTTAACGACCAATAACCTAATTTCTCTAACCCATGTACATTTTATGTGTACATTTTAGAAACCAAGTTTCTGTTAATGATTGGGTTATTACAAGCACATGTAAACACTGAATGTCATCTAGCACCAGACTTGCTAGGTCCTTTGTTTTGGTATTGTCATAAATTAATATCATTGTGGGGAAACACATTCACTTTTCTACCAGGTAGTGTCAAATTTACTTTGCAAATAATCCTTGTTGTGTTTAGCACCAGATGGATAAGATTATAACAGTAATAAAGTCACTGATTTACTACACTGCAATAACAGTGCCTCAGCTGATTTTGGAGTTGGAAGAATTCTAATGTACCTTCTGTAATCCAATGGGAAATTAACTTCTTGTATTATCCAGAACTGAAGAAAGCATGGCATTTATTTGCATAAATATAACAATACTTTAGCATTCCCTAAAAAGGACCTGTGCAACAGACTATAAAAATCTGAAAACAAGCAAAGCAAAAAATGTAAAAAATGAAAGTTGTGTCTATTTTGGCTACTACCATGGGAGTATGGTTAATGAACAGAGCTCCCAGAAAGCCAGGACCTTCACTTTGGACCTGTGCTTATGCTTTAACTCATTCTGGTCCCTGACACAAATACACTCCACTTGACTGTTTTTTATGTCACCTGATTCCCACGCAAATGCTTCTCTCATGCCAATACATGGAGAATATGCAAGGTCCACTTAATGAACAAGCCAAATATCAACCCCAAGTTTATGAAGCAGGTGTACTGACCACTACAACACTGTTTAATCCAAAACTATTGAATGGTTAAAAATGCAGGCAAGTATTTTGTAAAAGTATTAATTTCCTTCTCAATATTTACACATTGTGGTGGGCTGGCACCCTGCCCAGGGTTTGTTTCCTGCCTTGCACCCTGTGTTGGCTGGGATTGGCTCCTACCGGACCCTTTTGTCCTGTGGGACACTGGAGGCAGCTAAAAGGTACCGACAGGCCAAGCAGAATGCGGCTTTGGTGGTTGCTGAGGCAAAAACACAGGCATGGGAGGAGTATGGGGAGGCCATGGAGAATGACTTTCAGAAGCCCTTGAGGAGATTCTGGTCCACCGTCCGGCGTCTCAGGAGGGGGAAGCAGTGCAGTGTCAGCACCTTATATGGTGGGGATGGTGCGCTGCTGACCTCAACTCGGGACGTTGTGGGTCGGTGGAGGGAGTACTTTGAAGACCTCCTCAATCCCACTAACATGTCTTCCAATGAGGAAGCAGAGCCTGGGGACTCGGAGGTGGGCTCCCCATCTCTGGGGCTGAGGTCACCGAGGTGGTCAAAAAAATCCTTGGTGGCAGGGCCCCAGGGGTGGATGAGATACACCCAGAGTTCCTTAATGCTCCAGAGGTTGTAGGACTGTCTTGGTTGACACGTCTCTGCAATATCACATGGACATCGGGGACAGTGTCTCTGGATTGGCAGACAGGGTGGTGGTCCCCTCTTTAAAAAGGGGACCGGAGGGTGTGTTCCAACTACAGAGGGATCACACTCCTCAGCCTCCCTGGAAAAGTCTATTCGGGGGTTCTGGAGAGGAGGGTCCGTCGGATAGTCGAACCTCAGATTCAGGAGGAACAGTGTGGTTTTCATCCTGGTCGCGGAACAGTGGACCAGCTCTACACCCATAGCAGAATCCTGGAGGGTGCATGGGAGTTTGCCCAACCAGTCTACATGTGTTTTGTGGACTTGGCGTTCGAGCGTGTCTCTCGGGGAATCCTGTGTGTGGTGCTCTGGGAGTATGGGGTACCGGACCCCCTGATAAGGGCTGTTGGGTCCTTGTACAACCATCGTCAGAGCTTGGTCCACATTGCCGGAAGTAAGTCGAGCCCATTTCCAGTGAGAGTTGGGACTCCGCCAGGGCTTCCCTTTGTCACCGATTCTGTTCATAACTTTTATGGACAGAATTTCTAGGCGCAGCCAGGGTGTTGAAGGGGTCCGGTTTGGTGGACTCAGGATTGGGTCACTGCTTTTTGCAGATGATGTTGTCCTGTTTGCTTCATCAGGCCGTGATCTTCAGCTCTCTCTGAATCGGTTCGCAGCTGAGTGTGAAGCGGCTAGGATGGGAATCAGCACCTCCAAATCCGAGACCATGGTCCTCAGCCAGAAAAGGGTGGAGTGCCCTCTCAGGGTTGGGGGAGAGATCCTGCCCAAGTGGAGGAGTTCAAGTATCTCATGGTCTTGTTCACGAGTGAGGGAAGAATGGAGCGTGAGATAGACAGGCGGATCGGTGCGGATTCTGCAGTGATGCGGGCTCTGCATCAGTCTGTCATGATAAAAAAGGAGCTGAGCCGCAAGGCAAAGTTCTCAATTTACCAGTCGATCTGTGTTCCTACCCTCACCTATGGTCATGAGCTATGGGTAGTGACCGAAAGAACGAGATTGTGAATACAAGCGGCTGAAATGAGTTTCCTCCGCAGGGTGTCTGGGCTTTCCCTTAAAGATAAGGTGGGAAACTCAGTCATCCGGGAGGGGCTTAGAGTACAGCCGCTGCTCCTCTGCATCGAGAGGAGTCAGATGAGGTGGCTTGGGCATCTGTATTCAAATCAGAAGCTTTAAAATTATTTCTCTGCCACCACTACAAACCACATGGGGTAAGTAATGGTGAAGCATTTCTTAAAGAAAGGTTTTTATTTTGATTTAATTTAGAATAAGTGCAAGGAAAACTACCTATAGTATATTCTGTCTTATTTCCTTTAATTCAACTTTAAATTCCTTTTCCTCCTAAAAGATAATTTATTATTGATACAACATATCATTTTAAAGGTTTATGTACACTTCTTACTGATGTGATAATCTCTCCAAAAAGCCATCATTAATGTTTTCTCAGGACATACCTTTTTGATAGAGTATGAATATATGGCCAGTGTTGTCATGCATTTCAAACTGGTTACAGTCATTACTGTGTGCAGTTAACACACAGAAGTACAGCAAAACAATGGGAGGAACACACTTTTAGGAACATGCACAGTGCAATGAAAGAGCAGAAATCATAAGTTTAGAAAATGTGGAGCAATGCCTGGAGAACAGAATGAGACGAGACAGTGGTTGAGCGTATGCGTCTGTCTGCTCGCTTTTAAGCACGACTGACAAAGAGCTCATGCAGCAAATGCCCTTTAATAAGTAAACATTACGAGACATCTGTCACCCACTGCAGGCGCACCTCAGATGAGATATCCGGCAAGGTACTGTAGCTGTCTGAGAAAATCTATATGCTAGTATTTCATGCTTCTGTTTTCTTTCTAAACAACAAAATGGCCAATTCAGACACTAGCCAAGGAGGCAAAAGCTGTAGAAAAAATGTTATTTATTTAAAGTCAATTGGGTGCATCAACTGCCTCTTTCACTTTCACCAAGTCTGTTTATTCAGGGGATTTTCTGCCTTTCAGTGCACAAAGCTTTGTAACCATAAAGGCTTTTGCTGTGGTGATAAGATGGTACCGACTGATGTAATCAAATGACTTTACATGTTCATTTTCTCTTTTCCTTTATGTGTACTCCTGGCAAGTCATCTTCATTAACAAGAACCAGGCCAAATGAAGCATACATTTAGATATGCCTTCCAATTGTATACACGTGCTTTATTAATTACTATTTTCTGCAAGAACCATCCATCCATCCATTATTAAAACTGCTTTGTCCAGTTCATGGCTATTGGGGTCCAGTGTCTATTCTGGTTGAATTCAGAGCAAGACAGAAGTCAGTCCCGGAAGGGGCCACATTTATCGCAAGGCAAATTCATACACACACTTTTCTCATTAAGGATAGGAAAAGTATGCACCTGTATCTCCAATGTCTAGCCTAGACTTTGTTTTTAAATATGGTCACAGTATGATCACTCCTGAAAGTTAACACATAGCTGGATATTCAAAACAGAACGGTAAAATATGCAAGGAATGGGCTGGGATGCCATAAGGACTGATAGACAAGATTTTTCTTCCAGTTGTAAGTGTCCTGTACCTCAGTCACACTAGAGTTTTTTGAATCGAGGGCCACTTTGCTAAAGTCAGATCTAATAATAGACCTCTTGAGTCTGATAGTAACATATTAGCTAAATTCTACAAGTATGTTACATTACCCATATGTATGTTTCAAAAGGCATTTATGTGAAAAATGATTCAAATCCAGCATTGCTATATTCATGTTACAAAGTCCCAGATTTCAGCCAGTGATCCATAATTACCCTTTAGCCATGAAGATCGATTAAAAGCTGGCAGCCTGTTAGCATGCATATGTCACCAGCAGCATGGAGTTAAAGGACTGTCCTGACCAGACATGGGCTCTGCAGGCTGACATCAAATTGAATTTAGACCTACACAGTGACCAAGACGCACTGGACCAGAGAGTGACTGAGATGGAAGAGTGTTACATGTAAGAAACAGATGTATGTGTGTGAGAGGCAGAGAGAGAGAATAGGGCAAGCACTACAAGCAAACAGGTGTGGAAAGAAAGCAAAGGTTGTTACCTTCTGCATGAAAGTTGGACGGTTTTGCTTCTTAATTGCAGTTTAGACCCATTTTTCATGTACCTAAGTATACTGATTTAGTAGTGCTGATGTCAGCTAGCAGTTTTGATTGTTACAATAAATTGTTTAAGTAAGTACATAACAGACTAACATATCTGAGCAATTTAAAACTCACCTTGCCCAGATGATTGTCACCTTGCAGATGACACACATGAGGATCACTTTTGATCCACAGAGCACACTTTGAGGGACACTGTACCAGAGATTTCCCAGGGGCTTTAGTGAATTAAGACAATTGCTACTTCTAACTTCACAATACTGTTGCAGTTGAGTAGCTTCTTTAAGTTCACTCTCCATTGGCTTATTGCTTCTTCATTATTCTTTGGTTCATTGTGCTTCATTGTTGTTGCCATTCTTTAGACTCATTGGGTCAGTCATTGATGGATCTTTAGGCTTTGAATAAACATATGGTGTCATCTAGAACATACAGCTTTTATATTTAGAAAGCTTTTTCAGTCCAGCTTTTATGGTTATTTTCCCCTCACACAGTACTGCATGTCTTTTGGCTCTGTATTTGAGGTGATATTCTTAGAGAAGGCATTCTTTTTCTTCCATTCTTCCTTTGCTGTTTTTGAATTCCTGGTTACCATTCTTTTTGACTTCTTTTTCTTCTTTTTCGTTTTCTTGAGCTATTCCCATTTCATAGGGTTTGCTATTTTTGACTTAAGATTTTTAATTTACACTTTGGCTCTGGTTACATGTTCATTTTTATTTTTTGGTTACCAAACTATGGTTCTTAAAACACATCCTGAGTACCGTGTTATGCATGCACACCAAAAGGTCACCTTCCAGGCTAACCTAAGGTAAGTGTTACCACCCCAGTATGAGAGAAATCACCCCTTGAGGACAATGAAGCCAAAGAAGCTTCACCTCTTTCGGTCTGCCCAGTATAAAAGGAAGACACTCCCGGAAGGTGAAGTCTCATTTTCGGACCTGACCGTGATAGTGAGTACCTAGAAAAGCAGAGAAAGTGCTACTGGAGGGAACACTAATTAAATGGAATTGTCTCTAACACAGAGCACCTGTGAGCACATTCTTTTAATTATTTTTCTTATTTTTTTGTTGGGATTAAACCAGTTGGCACCCCCAAGCATTTGGCTTTTGTCTTGCATCATCATTCGCCCAGCTACAGCTGTTTGCTTAACTATTTGTCTTTTTGGTTCTGACACTTGGCTTGAAATGTTTGATTTTGCAACATCTCCTGATTCCAATTCCTCTTAAACTTGCTGCCACCTCCTGCAGTCAGTATAATGGCTGCCACCTATTGTACTGGTGTAACTCCTTCTCCATTGCCTAACATTAACCCATCCTTCCATCTTCTTTAATCAAACAAGCATATACTTCCATGTTTTCAATTTCCACATCCTTTGGGTAACAGACTGTTCACACTGACAGAGCCATGCCAGTTAAGTTT